>NC_091455.1:75746985-76441985 GCF_027789765.1 Dendropsophus ebraccatus | reverse complement strand
CCCCCTTAACCCTTTGGGTGCCATACTAAACAATCCGGTGTTAAGGTCAGTATGGCAAAGGCAGTCTGACAAAACACGGACAGTGAGCCCTGAGCAGACCGCACCCACTGACCCTGCCTACTTGCCACGGATGGCCCTAAATGGCCCGGACAACCACAGAGTCGGTCCCTTCACTGAATAGGTGCGACACACAAAGCACGGACAGACGAACAAAACACAATAAGAAGTGTCAGACAAACCAGGTCAGCAACAGTCGAGCGGCAAAGTACAAAAACAGAAAACAGGAGAATAGAGGTCAGAAGCAGAAGGTCCAGAATACAGAGATCAGAGTAACTAAACAAGGGGCTGAGCAGGCGAGTGAACTCTATTGTCAGCAGGGAAGAAAGAGACTTGCTGCTTTTTATCTAGGGCCAGAGACTGAGTCCAGCAGATGATTGGACCAGCCCTGATCCCAGCAGCAAGTTCAGCTGAGATCAAGCAGAGCAGTAACCCCTGCACTGCCAGGAGTCTGCCAGGAAAAGTGGGTGTGGCTGGCAAATACAACACAATTCAGAGAGAGTAAAAAAAAAAAACACAGACAAACTCAGCGCTCCACCCAGGAGGAGGAGCGCAAAGTCATATTCCTAACATCTGGCCAACAAAACACAGCAATCGCTGAACTCAGGGAGACAAGCGACAAAAAAACCAAATGGAGTACTGACTGAAGTGTCTCCACTGATACATTGCCCCTATAAATTTATATATGCAAAAGAGGGGTCTGTGGAGTCTCAGTTACGAGTCTCAAAACACAGGAATAGCCAGATATCCCTCCATGGGAGGAAAGCCTATTGCCAAGGGGGTGACTCCCAGTGGGGAGATCACCAAACCACCCTGATACGTAGCCCCTTAAGTCCCACTTGGTTGCGAGTATTGGAACATAAATAGGGAAATACCAGGGTGGCCCCTTTTACGTCAAAGTCTAACTCTGTGGCGATTACTACAATATGACAAGGGTTTACCAAGGCAGGCATCCATCCACAGACGATCATTAGGGGTTAGTTGCCCCTCGTCAGTGTGGAGTAGGACTCTGGCTAACAGGGGCAATTAAAAATAGACCAACAAAACACAGCAATTGCTGAACTCAGGGAGACCAGCGACAAAAAAATCAAATGGAGTACTGACTGAAGTGTCTCCATTGATACATTGCCCCCTATAAATTTAAATATGCAAAAGAGGGGTCTGTGGAGTCTCAGTAACGAGTCTGTGAAGTCAGTACTCCATTTGATTTTTTTGTCGCTGGTCTCCCTGAGTTTAGCAATTGCTGTGTTTTGTTGGTCTATTTTTAATTGCCCCTGTTAGCCAGAGTCCTACTCCACACTGACGAGGGGCAACTACCCCGAAACGATCGGCTGTGGATGGATGCCTGCCTTGATAAACCCCTGTCATGTCGCAATACTCGCCACAAAGGTCGCCACAAAGGGGCCACCCTGGTATTTCCCTATTTATGTTCAAATACTCGCAACCGAGTGGGACTTAAGGGGCTACGTATCAGGGTGGTTTGGTGATCTTCCCACTGGGAGTCACCCCCTTGGCAATAGGCTTTCCTCCCATGGAGGGATATCTGGCTATTACTGTGTTTTGAGACTCGTAACAGACTCCACAGACCCCTCTTTTGCATATTTAAACAATCTAGCCCCCAGGGGGTGGCCCCTTAAATCAAAATGTTTCTTTTAATGTTGCTATTGTATAAAAAAAAAATAGCATAATTAGAAGAAACATTTTCTGTTCTTATTAAAGTATTAAGTATTATATTGAGCTGTATTACCGGCAATAATACAGCTCCCTGTAATAGTTAATATTTAATTAATAAAGCACATTTTTGAAAAGCTATTTTTGTTGTACAATAGCTTAATTAAAATGAATCCATGCTTTTTCAATTAAATATACTGTAAATAAATATATACATATATATATTTTTTTTTATTAACAGTATAGTTAATTGCAAAAGCATTGATTCGTTTTAATTAAGCTATTGTACAACAGAAATAGCTTAATTAGAACGAAAATTTGCTTTATTAATTAAATATTAACTATTACAGGGTCCGGTATTATTGCCGGCAATTACTATTGCCAGTAATACTGTTCCCTGTAATACTGTTTCCCTGCTTTCCCAGATGCATTCCAGAGGTGTTTGCATCACTTTCTAAAGATGTCTTGGACTTGGTGACCTCTGATTCATCGAATCTTGATTTCTAGGTCCCAAGGATTTTTCTCCCATAGACTCTAATGGGATTTGATATTAGATCGAATAGTCGAATATCGGGAGCTGTTCGAATTGAATCCAATCGAATAGAATATTTCACTATTCGCTCCTCTCTATTGAGCACATATGCAGTGAGCCATGATGGGGGAAGAGAGTGAGAAAGTTAGAGGAGAGGATGATGGTGGTAGTAGAATACGTTTCAGGTGGCTAGGCCTCTCTCTCCTGCGTGTAGCACTGAGCTCTGGAATGAGGGGATGCACTGAGAGCTGCAGAACGAGAGTGCTGCTGTTGCAGGATGGCTGGGCCTTGTTATGCACCACTTACTGCTGCCATCTAAGCAGCCCAGGCCATGGCAATATACAATACCACTTTGTGAAGAGGCGCCATCCTAGGCCCAGCTCTGGTATACTACACATATATCATGTGCCTGGGTGGGGGAGAATTGTGATGGTATGGTTTGCTTATGGGAGCCCAGTAACAATTGCACAGGGGCCCTATGCAGTCTGTGTCCACCCCTGACACACCCATAAGGGTTTTATAGAACATAATGTGCAAGCAATGTGTTAAGTGAAAACTGCAATTTTTCTAGATATCCCATTTCAGTGCATCATATGTTGCGCCCTGCCCTTGTATGAATGTAACAGCAGTAATTTTTGTGCAGTGCCACTCCATTCAAACTGTAGGGGTTTAACAAAGATAGTGCATAATATGTGAAATATAGGACCCAGTAATCTAGAGCAGTCTCATACTGTATGAATAAAGCCACGGCTTAGTATTCATACTGATACTCTATTCACGAAGGGGCATTCAGTACTCCCATTTTTCCAGCCCTCTTTACAGAGCAAGATGGAGGTAATGATCTAGCCTCTGGCTGCCATGGCAACCAAAGGAACCCTATAATCGCATTGTGGGGTTCCAAATGTCGATGCTATAGATGCAAGACACTATTGATGATTGGATAAAAAAAAATTCTGGGGATAAATCACAGATCCGCACTCACCAAGGCAAAATTGCTGAGGTTTTTGTCACATATAATTCTAATAAAACAAACTGCATGAAGATAAATACCTGAAGGAAATGTCCATGCTTAATTATGATTTGTGTTTTTGTTATTAAGTAAAAAAAAAAAAAAGGAAAACTGGTTGACCATGCTCTAAATGTGGTGATTTCATAATTTACATACCATCTGTTACCATCCTGGTGTTGTACAGTATACTATCTTTATGAAAACTGGTTCGCTCACATAGCATGCTAGATACAATATCTGTCTGCCAATATTTCACATAATTGTCATTGCTAGTCTGTGTATTCTTGGATAAATATGGCCTTTCAGGCAGCGACATATCTGTAGATATTGTATTGATTATTTCTTGGACTAATATCATGGTCCAAGTTTTGTTATTGCTGTAAATGTACGCTTTATTATTGACCAATTTAAAGAAGTGCATAAAAAAATAAGATGTTTTTTGGATTATACACATTTTTCGGATTTTCTTAAATACATGGAAACAGTGGCCCATGTGCAGTTGCGTAATTAGAAATGGCTGGGCCCCATAGCAAACTTTTGATTGTACCCCTCCCAACTGACCACTAAGCCATGAGGTATAGTGATTTTCAGATCTCAGGAGGCCCCTGGGATGTGGTGGGCTCTATAGCAGCCGCGATGGCTGCTACAGTGGTAGTTACGCCCCTGCCCATGTATAAAAGTGTAATTCTAACTAGAGATGAGAGAGCCAAACTAGCAACTTACCTGACCCGGGTCCAACGTTTTCTGCTGTGGCAACCAGAGCACCACCCCACTCTCCCAGGGTACTCCCTGGCAGCAGCACAATACAGGAATGTGTTTGGCCTCCTGGCTCCCCGCCGCCTGCTGGGTGATGTTCGGGTCCAAGGTTGCACCACTGGCCAGGAGGCAGTATAGCAGCAGCTGTGCTACATATGTTTTTTCTTACCTGGTAGGTTGCTCTGCCAGTCAGGGTATGTTCTACTGATGTGTGTTCAGTGAGGTCCAATCATGACCTGGACCAGACCCCTGACCTTGTTTATATATTTAAATCCATTTACACATTGCTGGCCTTAAAGTTTAGTACCCCTAGCAAGCTCAGCATACCATGTGATTTTCCTGTGTTTAACTTGTGGCTTATCTGACCACTTGCATCTGTTCCCTGACTATCCTTCCTTGCCACCTGCCCTGACCCTTTGCTATGTGACCCAACTATCCGATTGCCTCCAATATTGTACCTTTTCTTTCCTCTGGTAGTGACTCGGCTTCCTGACCCTGCTCTATTTTGTTTCTATCTTGTCTACATTCAATGTACCACTGTTTTTAAGTTAGGGACTGCTGCCCAGTCGTCCGTGGTGACCTAAGGATAATAGTAGCAAGTCATCAAGGACAGTGGACAGGGAAAACTGCAGGGACTCCTGTCTGCGTCTTCTCTGTCGCTTCCTTGACTGAGTGTACCACCAGTCATAACACCGGTGGCATACACGAGGATCACATCTATTGCTTTCTAGCCTGCCAGTTTGCTTTGTATATATTTACTTATCACAGCATGTTGACGTTAAAATTTTGCTGTTTTTCGTTCCCAATAAAAACATTGTAACGAAAATATGTTTTTATAATGAATAAAAAAAGGTTTAGTGAAATTAATTCAACTTATCTATGAATAGTGTGAATAATGAATAAATAAAGGTTTAGTGAAATTAATTCAACTTATCTATGAATAGTGTGAATAAGTAATATCTACAAGTGATTAGTCTATATAGTTGTTGGATGACGTTTGTCAGTACAAGGTACAAAACAGACAAATGGTGCCAGTGCACCTCTCATTACTCCAGCGTTGTTGAAGATGCACATTCATCCTTGATGTCTTTGGCTTCCCAGTCTGGGCGCGCAGTGCAAGGAGATGGAAAAAGAGAAAGAGAGACTGACAGTCTTTTGACATCAAAGACATCTTCTGTAATGCTGGAATAGTGAGAGGTACACAAGCACCAACTGTCTGTTTTGTGTCTTGTACTGACACAAAATCTAAAAAAAACTATTTGTACATTCTGTGGTAGTACTGGTGGTCCCCTTCCAGGTAACCACCCCCCTGTAGGTATTATTAATTTCCATTACCCTCCAAGTAGGCATTTTCCCTGTAGGAAGTACCTCCATGTAGGCATCTCCACCTATAGGTAATCTTCTTTAAGGTAGCCCCCTGTCCATGTAGCAGTCCCCCTGAAGGTAGCAGAACTCCCCCCCCCCACACACACACACACACTCTGCCCATGTAACAATCAAGCTGCTATCTGAGTGAGAGTGATATTGTTCCCTATCTGCAGGTACAGTAGCTTCCTCTGCACCAGCCCCCCACTAGATATTAATAAGGGAACATAGCAAATTAACACCATATAAAGTTAGCTTTCCCACATTCCTGAATGGAAAACAGTCTCCTACATGCATATAGATGATGAGGGTGTATCACTACAGGTAGATCTAACATTAAACATAATGAGGGACATTACACATAAAAATAGTTTAAAGCTATATGCCACTAAAGTGATTTTAGCACGAAATTAAATGTTTATTGATGAAGAAGAACACTGCTTCAGTGGACTTAAACATGTAATGCCTTGTGGTCATGAAGGGGTTAAATATTAATTCTACAAACCTTTAAACACAGTAAAATTAATTGTTTTTGGGGTTTTTTTTCAAAGCTGTTTTGTAATTTTTGTATAGCTATAGTAGACTTTATAAAAAAAAGGAAGATCAAATATAAATCAAGTTAATAACTACATATCATAAGTGCTAAAGAAATATTTCTAAATCTTAATGAATGTTAGCATCAGCCAATACACTCACAGAGTTTCCTTTGCCCTTGCCTTTTTATATTGAGAAATCAAAGTTCATTCAGAGTATTAATTGATAAGACATTCTTGGAAAAAAAGGATAATGGAAACCTATAAATTGACACTGTAGTATTGCAGTAGCTAAGAAAAAAAAATAAAAAAACACAGAAAAGACCTACTTCTGCTTTACATTCTGTAAAGTCGTCAGTTTTGTATATTCTTATGTATTTGTGTACATTTTGACAGTCCATCATTCTTGGACATATTGTAACTGTTCGCCAAATTAGAAAAATAACCCTAGGGTACGTCAGACCAGTTATGACATTTTTTTTTATTATACAGAACAGATTAATAAAAATCCAACTCTTAAAACTGAGACAGCAATTACCTTCCGGTCCCTTGTCGACAATCTGTCATTGAAAAAGAAGTAACATTACTTTATTCATTACTCTAAAGAAAAAGGTATGGTTTATTAAGCAAGGTAGAGTAGGCTGAAGCTGAATGCTTGGAATATTTGGATGGAGGCAAGTCTTTGCAATTCTACAATGTTTTATCACATTGAAATGTCAAAAGCAAATCTGATATTATTCAACCACATTAAAATATGATATTCTGTTATATTTTACTACTACCATTAACAGTGCTTAAGTATATTGTGCATAATAAAGATGGATTGATACATTAACAGATAAAGCAATTTGTCCTTTGTATTGTACAGCCGTAGTAAAATCCTAAACATAAGCTAAAACATGTCAAATGTACAACATATATGTAATAAAGTGGACTGTGGGGCTGCATGAGGACACTGGTAAGTAAAGTGGGACATACATAATATATTCAAAGAGGATGGTCCATCATAACAGCATATATTGTCAAACTTGGAGATTATGAAAGATCTTTGCATAACTTTTGAAGATATATATGGTGTTCAATACAAAAAATCGATAAGGTATTATTTGTGCTAAAAAAAACAAACAAACAAACAAACAAACAACAACAACAATATTATCTCATACAGTAACCATATAAAGGTAGATATCAGCTCTACCAGGCCCTTCAGACCATAGAAGTAATTAAAGTGCAGTTACATCCAGTGACTTACAGGGAATCTACTCTGAGTGAATCATATGAGGGCAACTTGTTAGAGTAAATCACAGGGGGCATTTATTTATTTTTTTTATCATGGTCGTTAACTTTTCCTTTTCTTCTCCCTCCAGGCTGAGCCATCATGATCTTCTTCTCTGAAGATTATGCGAGGTATACATTTTTAGGTTCTTCACATGATCCTCTTCTCTTAACAAACTCCACATTTGTATTGTCCCCTGGTGCCCTCATATAATAGGCAGTCCCAAATATTTGCCCCTTACTATATTGAGCCATAACGGTTTTATGCCCCTCTTTGCAGCCCTCGTATAGTATTAGGCCCCGCTGCAGCTCCCATACTGTAGATTTTTATGCCCCTTACAGCATCCTTCATATAATTTTAGACCTCTCAGTGCATACATACTGTATAGTATTAGGCCCCTCTATGCAGCCCACACATAGAATTAGGCCCTTCTGTACAGCTTCAACATAGTATTTTGCTCCTCAGTGCAGCTTCCATGTAATATACTATTAGACCTATTATCCCTGTTCAGTAGATATCTACCCCCTGTAGTACATAGCCCTCTGTGCAGCCCCAGTATAGTAGATGCTGCAGTTTCTCATATAGGTGGCCTCCATGCACTCCTCATATAAAAGGTGGCCTCTTCTATGCAGTCTTGTGCATTGAAAAAGTAAAAGGTGAAGAATGTTTTTAATCTCCCCATAATAAAAATCCAAATCATCTCTTTTTTTCCCTATAAAAAAAAGAAAACACCACATGTGGTAATGTGGTAATGTCCCTTACTCTGACCTTTGTTTTTAAACTATTCATATTATTAAATCTAAGCAAGCTGTGATGTTTATTAACTCAATATTTTCTACTTTACAGAAAACTATAGATGAAATAATTTGGGGTTATCCAGGATTTAAAAAAAACTAACAAAAAAAAAAAAACATTTATGCTATCTTCCAAAAACAGTGCCACACCTATGTGTGGTATTATAGCTCAGCTCCATGAATGTAAAGATAACAGGGCTTCAGTATCACATTCAAAAATTGGGACATGATTGGAGGTATTTCTGGAAGAAAGCAGCTATGTTTTTTCAAGTCCTGCATAACCTCTTAAAAAACATTACTTTTCCTCCTGATTTTTGGTACTACTGTATAAGCTTTGGTGAGTTTAAAGAAAGGCCATCTCGTCAAAGTGCTATTAGATTCAAGCCTTGGCCTGATTACAGCAACCAGAACTGAGAAATCTATCACTAGCTCAATAAATGCATTTTCTTTAAAAGCAGCCTGCATACTCTACACACTGGAAGGGGGAAGAGTCACATTATATAAACCTCTTCATTTTCCAAAAGTACTTTAATCTTTAATTGCAACATACAGCAGTGCATGTGGTTTTAATAAATTGGGTCATCTATTTTTTTTTTCTTTATTTTTTGCTGATGTAGAAAATGATTAGCTGTTTGAAATGAATGTAATGAAAGAGAAATATCTTTTGAACTGTTGCTCATTTATCACAAGATCTTCCAAGAGATGTGAAAAAGACACTTTGCAGATAAAGTTTATTCCTTGCAGCTTATTAAGTATAACAGTTTGTACAAGATGCACCTTGTAATAGCTCTTGAAATGTAGCTAAAAAATGATCTCTGAGCTTGAGCTATATCACTTTTGAAAAACAAGACAATTTAAAAAGAAAATCAATAGAGTTAGTGTGGCAGGAGATAAATATACTTTAACTGCTAGGCCAGGCATAAACAATTACTATATGATAAGAGAGGTTTTTCTTCTAAAGACCCAAGGAAACTGATAAATGTAGACTGAGGATGTAAATCTTTTCTTTTTCATCTTTTTCTATTTCTAGCCAGAATATTAAGCTAACGGAACAATGCATAAAGAAAAAGGCAAAAAAAAAAAAAAAAATTACAGTTTCATAGAAAAGTTTACAATAGGAAAAAAATAACGGACATTGTTCTCTGTGGAAATGGAAGATAAAACAAATATCGTCTACACAAATGTGAAAAGATTTTTTTTTTTTTTTAAATTAAATTGGCTAAGTATAATTTTTCCATTAAGAAAATAATTTCAAATCAAATTCCTTCCTTTCATTCACAATGCCCTCTCTATAGAAGTTGAAATAATGTATTTTCGGACTTTGAAGACAAAAAAACAAGGTAATTGTATGTATAGCCACTACCTAATGTAAAAGAAATAAGCACAAGGATGAATTCTAATAAAGACAAAGTATAGCAGTAGTATTGCAACTTTCATGCATTTTATTTAGCTATTTTTATATCTTTATTTTTTACTTTTGCAAGGGCAAAAGGTTATCAAAAGTAAACAGGCACACGGGATTAGTGAGTCTATATGTATTTCAAATGATACATTTTAGGAAATGCTTATACATTAGAAATGTTTCATTTAACATAAACCATCAGTTTAGATCAAATTTTCTTTTTGAAACTTCTGTTTAACTCCAGCCATATGGCAATATACGTTCCTGCTGCACATACTCATGCAGCAGGAATGTATATAAACGTTCTTGGCTGTGAAGGGGTTTTAATGTGTTCAGGGTCGTTTCAATGCTATCGGCCCTTCACACATTACTGTCCCAAGACCCAGAAATGACAGGCAGCCGCGGCTCCGCAGCTTCCTGTCATTAACTCCCTTAACCTCTGTGATGTACAACAATCGTGGCGTTTAAGGTAGTCAATGAAATGGACCTGTCACTGACAGATCGGGGGTCCCAATCAGATGTGCTATAAGGTGGGCATAAGCCACTTACGTCCATTCTGTCGGATCTTTAATCTTTTCATAGAGTCTGCTCTCAGGCAGACTCTATGAACAAATTGCTGATAATGCTGAAGAATGCAATGCTATGACATAACATTCATCAGTATGTGCAATCAGAGCATTGCATATATACACTACCGTTGAAAAGTTTGGGGTCACCCAAACTATTTTGTGTTTTCCATGAAAAGTCACACTTCTTCACCACCATACGTTGTGAAATGAAAAGAAAATAGAGTCAAGACATTGACAAGGTTAGAAATAACGATTTGTATTTGAAAAACATTGTTTTTACATCAAACTTTGCTTTCGTCAAAGAATCCTCCTTTTGCAGCAATTACAGCATTGCACACCTTTGGCATTCTAGCTATTAATCTGTTGAGGTAAGCTGGAGAAATTGCACCCCACGCTTCTAGAAGCAGCTCCCACAAGTTGGATTGGTTGGATGGGCACTTCTGGCGTACTATACGGTCAAGCTGCTCCCACAACAGCTCAATGGAGTTCAGATCTGGTGACTGCACTGGCCACTCCATTACCGATAGAATACCAACTGCCTGCTTCTGCTGTCAATAGTTCTTGCACAATTTGGATGTGTGTTTAGGGTCATTGTCCTGTTGTAGGATGAAATTGGCTCCAATCAAGCACTGTCCACTGGGTATGGCATGGCGTTGCAAAATTGAGTGATAGCCTTCCTTATTCCGAATCCCTTTTACCCTGTACAAATCTTCCACCTTACCAGCACCAAAGCAACCCCAGGCCATCACATTACCTCCACCATGCTTAACAGATGGCGTCAGGCATTCTTCCAGCATCTTTTCATTTGTTCTGCGTCTCACAAACGTTCTTCTTTGTGATCCAAACACCTCAAACTTGGATTCATCCGTCCACAACACTTTTTTCCAGTCTTCCTCTGTCCAATGTCTGTGTTCTTTTGCCCATCTTAATCTTTTTATTTTATTGGCCAGTTTCAGATATGGCTTTTTCTTTGCCACTCTGCCCTGAAGGCCAAAATCTTCTTGCTTAGTTGTGCAACGCGGCCTCCCACTTCTTTTTCTACTCTGGTTAGAGCCTGTTTGTGCTGTCCTCTGAAGGGAGTAGTACACACAGTTGTAGGAAATCTTCAATTTCTTAGCAATTTCTCTCATAGAATAGCCTTAATTTCTTAGAACAAAAATAGACTGTCGAGTTTCAGATGAAAGTTCTCTTTTTCTGGCCATTTTGAGCGTTTAATTGACCCCACAAATGTGATGCTCCAGAAACCTAATCTGCTCAAAGGAAGGTCAGTTTTGTAGCTTCTGTAACGAGCTAGACTGTTTTCAGATGTGTGAACATAATTGCACAAGGGTTTTCTAATCATCAATTAGCCTCCTGAGCCAATGAGCAAACACATTGTATCATTAGAACACTGGAGTGATAGTTGCTGGAAATGAGCCTCTATACACCTATGTAGATATTGCACCAAAAACCAGACATTTGCAGCTAGAATAGTCATTTACCACATTAGCAATGTATAGAGTGTATTTGTTTAAAGTTAGGACTAGTTTAAAGTTATCTTCATTGAAAAGTACAGTGCTTTTCCTTCAAAAATAAGGACATTTCAATGTGACCCCAAACTTTTGAACGGTAGTGTAAGTCCCCTAAGGGACTTATATATGCAGTTCTAAATGTGTAAAAATGCCCCAATAAAGATTTATATTACCCCTTTTCCCATTATACAAAAAAAGAAAAAAATACACAAAAAATAAACATTACATATCTTAGCGAGTGAAATTGTCCAATCTATCAAACTATAACAATAGTGTTCCCACACGGTGAACAGTGTCAATAAAAAACTACAGATCATGGCGCAAAAAAAAGACACCCCAACCAGCCCTGTAGGTGGAAAAATAAAAGTGTTATGGCTGTTAGAAGATGAGAATGAAAATAGCTTAAACTTGACCCAGACATCCGAGCATCAATTGTGGTATACCCCCGGATGGAGTTGTATTGGAGGGATGGCCGGTCACTTGCTAGGTGTTGTAGTGTGACGCCACGCCTGTGGTGGATGGGTACTGGTAAGAGGGTTGGTAACAGTGTGCTGTCTTGTGTCCTACCCATGTGAGGCACTGACTAAGACTGAACTTTTGGGGACCTGGCAGAGGGCCAGGGCCTGGACAACACTGCTGTACCCTTTGTGATCCTTCAGCTGTACAGCTTCCATATACCAATACATAATATAGCGACATCTAGTGGTTAACTCGTAATATTACTTTCACCATCATAAGACCACAAAATGTACAGACTTTTGCGAAGGGTGTATGCAATAATAACAATGACCTTGGACATGAAGGCGTTTAGGATACTTTGTTCCTCTGAATAGGTATACTGTTTGTGAATTTGTATAATCTTTAGATTTATTCATAAGATAGAGATGAGCGAACAGAACTTCCCAAACCAAGATTTTTTTTTACAAATATTTAGTATTAATTGCTAATAAGGAAAGAGAATGTTGAAGCAATAATAAAGTCTTGTCCAGGGCCAACTTCTATAACTGCCTCTCCTGAGGAGATCTGTCACAGAAGTTGAAGAGTTGAAGCTGCACCGAGGTGTTGGTACTATTGGTGATTTGTAGTTTTCCCCCAGGACCAGCATCCTAATACTGGTATTTGAAGGGACTACAGGGACTACCTTGGTGTTGGCAAGGAGCAGTAGAAATCAGGCAACAGGGAGAGGAGCTGTTATGGTTCAACAAGGACTTTCCTCGAACATCATGTATAACAGTTTACATTCTTCTGTGGAGCACCTTAAAAATAGCCGCTGACCAGAGGTGAATTACTTAGGATGACCCATCTCTCTTGTATACAATAAATTAAACATACATCAACATACCCCTAAAAATGTAACACAGCTTTCATGGAAGGCCAATGCTGAATCCACAGTAACTTCAGTATAATGCAAGTTCACCCTTTTAAAATAAACCATCCTTGGCAACTGGCTCATTTAGGTCTAACATATTTTATAAATAAAATATGTTAGATCTTAATACTAATAACAATAATTGCAGGTTATCTCTCAAATACACAACATATGTGGATATTCACAAATATAGTTCAATAGACATACATATCATAATAAATAGAAACATAACTTAGAAAGTAGGATGGGCTTCTGCAAAATGGGAAACACAATTTAAGTCCTTTATTGGGCACTTGTAAACAGCACTCTCACACTCTTACATCACTTGTAATCTGTGTCCTTAAACACTACAATACAGTTAAAACATAGTGATCATACATTGATACATTATAAAGCTCAAAAAGTTAGGTGCAGGCACAATATAGACATAAATACAGAAATAGTTATATACTAAGTCATCTTTATTACATGCATTTATTTTCCCTTTGTCAAAAAAAGGGTAAACGCTCAATTAAATATGAAATGTTTCTGTTGGATATTTTCCTGTGTATCTCTTCTATTTAATATATAATATAATATATAAAATGTAATAATTAAAAGCATGAACTGTTTTACAGTTTGTGTTACTCACAATGAGCCATCAATTGGTATTCATCAGCCTTATATGCAGGATTTGATATACAGTATGTGCAGGTGTAAGGTCACGCACTGCCTTCTTCCTTCTTGTTTCATCTTTTGCTTTATTAAAGGAGAAACAAGATGAGTACAGCCAAGAGAGATGGCAACAATAAAGAGAGAGCTTCCATTATGATGCAGCCCTCATCTACTATCCCTCAAGCAGAAGCCATTTGGCTGTGCTACTAAGAACTCCCCTTCACACAAAAGGCAAAAGTACAAGACATAGGAAGGTGGCTGGAATATAGTGGTGCATAAGAAATCTTTTATTATGCTCCTGTTTAAAGTCGGACAAAAAACCTGTATGAGTGCAGCAGCCTAGCTTTAACTTAAAAACATCCACAAAACTATCTCCTGAAAAAAGGTGTATAGATATGACATTTTATTCAATATAAATATATCTTTTTAAGTACAGTCTTTTTCTTTTTGGTACACTAATGGAGTTTTTAATGACAATAAAGATAAAAATCTATAACCTTAAATTAAAAAAAAAATAGGTTGACAATTATTAAAGAGGACCTGTCACCCCCCGTGCCGGGGTGACAGGCTCCCGACTCCCGTTACAGCCCCCTATACTCACCTGATCCCGCCGGGTCCCGAGATATCAGCTCCCAAAGCCCGGCGCGCGCTGACAGGAGAGTCCGACGCTCATAGAGAATGAATGGGGAGTCCGATGCTCCGTCATTCTCTATGGGCATTGGACTCTCCTGTCAGCGTGCGCGCCGGGCTTCGGGAGCTGATATCTCTGGGACCCGACCGGATCCAAAACCGGGACCCGGCGTGATCAGGTGAGTATAGGGGGCTGTAACGGGGTTCAGCAGCCTGCCACCCCGGCACGGGGGGTGACAGGTCTCCTTTAAGGCTATGTTCACACAAAAATGGAGAAAAAACATCCGATTTCGCTATTTAAAAAAACGTCCGTTTTTGCAGCAATTTAACTGACTTCAATGCAATTGTATTGAAGTCAATGGGAAGACGGACGTCCTATGCACACAATGCATTGGAAAACTGACGTTTTTGCCACGGACATCAAAATATTGAACATGAACATTATTTTCAGACGTTTTTTGCAAATAGCAGAAGTTTTGTATTAGTTGTTCACACACAGTTCTTCTATTGTCACGGTTCTTTCTCCGTTTTTACTATTAAAGTCAATGGATTTTTCAATTAAGCCAAAACCAAAGGGCAATTAGTAAACCCAAACTAAGATAATGTGCAAACAACCGTCATTGCACTAAGGGGATGCCAGGCTTCGAAAAACGTCTATTAAACGGACATCATTTTAAACGGAGCTGAAAAAAACGTTGTGTGAACATAGCCTAACTCTGGCTTTAACGAATGGCATTTCATTCACACATACCACGCAAAACACCATCTGCTTAAGGAAGTGACATCCCTATAATGAACATCTTATGGCTGGATGACATCAACTATGTGAGTTGATATGTGAACAGTATAAAAGAAATGTTGTCTTAGGAAGAAGCAAGTAGAAGCAGAGATCTGCAGGCTGCAGCATGATTTGAACTAAGAAAACAGTATAATGCAAATACATAGGGAAATTATTTAAACAACTAAGAGACATCATTTAAAGTGTCACTGTCGTTATAACTTTCAAAATTTAAATTAACAGTAGATGGGCAATACAGCAAGTGTGCATTATACATTCATTATCATTATTTTTTTTTTAAACAGACTAAACACAGGAAATCCGGCCAGTACAGAGAGTCACGGCTCAATGTGTCCATCAATCACATGACTGCCTTCTCTCTGTGAGCACTCAGATGGCCTGGGAAACAAAGGACTTCCTGTTTTCTGTTTAGTGAGAAAAAAAGAGTCCGAAAACAGGAAATGCCATCTTTTCCACTAAAAAAATAAAATAATAATTGTAAATTGCAAATTTGCTTTATATCACATGTACTGTTGATTTAGAATTTGAAAGTTATGACAACAGTGACACTTTAAAGTGATGCCTACTGTTCCCCGGCACTTTCAGATGCAATGATGAGGACCTACTCCTACCCCTCAAGATGTGAGAAGGATTGAAGTAAGAGCTGGGGATCTAAAGGCATCAGCTGTATTCTGATCCACATACAACCCCTTTGGTTTTTAGTTTGATGCACACTTATAACTAGAGATGATCGAACAGCGGAAAATCTTAGGTTCTATCAAACTCGAACCTTGCCAAACCTACCGCATTTGATTCCCGATGCCTTCCCAGTCCATGGGGAAAGAGGAGACAGCCCGGGCACCGCCTGGAATTCTGGGATACAGCCTATTACTATTAGGCTGAATCCCAGAATTCCAGGCGGTACTCGGGCTGTCTCCTCCTTCCCCACGGACCAGGAAGGTTTTGGGAATCAAGTGCAGAAGGTTCAACAAGGTTTGAGTTCTATAGAACCTAAGATTTTTCGCTGTTCGATCATCTCTACTTACAGTATAACTAAGCATTATGCATTTTGTACAATACAATGCTATTATTTTTATACAGTTATATTGCACCATTACATTTTGCAGTGCTTTATATTGAATAAGATTGGGATAATTGAGATAACAATTTCAATAAACAGGGTGCTGAACTAAACACTTGCTTAACGGAAGAATAGTAAATGTGTATTTTCTAAAATCTGCTTGTTATGGATGATAGAACCTTATTATTCTAGTCAACAGGGTATGGTTGTGAACCTTTGGTACATCAGTCCTCTAGGAATGTAAAGTCAACATATTATGGACATATTATGGATACACATGGACATGAATCCTTTTGGCGTTCGCATTAAGTACAGACATTAATCACTTGGCATGCTTGAATATGTTTTGAATGAAGCACACAGCCCCACAGCAAAACACCTGATATCAACAGAAAGAGGAAAAAACAAGTAGCAGGTTTCCAAAACAGAGCTACATGTGGCAACACAGTGTGGTAGGGTTCAGTAATAATCCAAAGTTGGTGCAGGAACATACCAAAGTTTCCCTGATCTTACTACACTGAGATAAAGGTCCCTTTGTACACATGTGGAATAAAAATCACACAGAAGAGTATTCCCAAGCTGGACCTGCATATATTGCATTTGAAATGGCTACATACAGTTTAGTAATAATAAATAAATGTATCTGCCATAGATACTGGCATAAAAATCTGCCCAAATATCCAAGGGGTAATATGTCTGCAAGGGGAAGAAAACCTTCCACTGTACCCGATGCACATTTCGCTCAAATGACTTATCCCAGGGTTAATTCATCTTTGTAATTTAAATTAACAATTGCCATTTGATGACTAGATAGCAGGCCCCTGATCATACATGAGTGAATTCTTTCATGTAATATACACTCACATAAGATTGTGTCATTGAAGATTAAGGGATACACTATATGTGAAAATGCCCTGATGATACTAATTTATACTATATGTAAACATACAGCAGATTTAATAAACGTGCACCTAGCGCATGCCACAGAAAAGGCATAGATTTTTACCTTTTTACATAGTGTACACCAGCCATAACCCTTATGGATGGGCAGGGGGCATGGCAAGGCAGGGAGGAGACATGGCTTTCTCCCGTGCCTAATTTATCATGGTTTACACCTAAAAACGGGAGTTGACTATGCAAAAATCTATACTTGCTCTGTGCAATCCCTGAGACAGGCACAGGACATGAGGTTTTTAGTAAATCTAGTTGGGTAAATAGGGGAGAAGCTTTATCTAAGACTGACATACAAGTACATCAGTCTTGATAACTGTCACCTATAGAGTGTATGTGTGAATTATAAACTAATACAATGGCACAATCTTTTTGTGTAAGCTTGAAATAAGTAAAGTTAGAAACTCTTCTGCAAAACTAAAAGTTATCAGTGTCCAAAATGCAATCTTCTAATATATCTTCCAAAAGATTCTACATGAGGTGTGAAAAGTTTGAGTTGTGAATAGTGCTGAGGACACATTCTTTTAGAACAGGTCATGTGCCGAAGGATTCCATAATGAGCCATTAATCATCAACCATGATTTAATCTATTTCGCCTAATGTATGTAAATTCTCTTGTCCTTCTATCTTAAGAGTTGCCAAAGCTACTGCTTCGAATTGATACTGATAGATCATTAGTAAAACATCCAGCTATTAGGAAACTAATTTTTCCATAGTTCCCCATGTGATTTGGCTTTAGCAGTGATATGTTGTGTTTTAGGTCACTTTGATCAATTTCTAGGATACAGCCAGCAAGTAAACCCATTTTTCAGAATTAGCTTCAATAAATTATTCATACTTGTTTAAAAGCCAAGAAACCATTCAAAGTGAAATGGCTAGTTTCTTAGGTGTAATGCTATAAACACAGTTTATTTGGGCAAAGTTTAAGTGAAAAATAATCAGAGGCTTTCACTAGGTAAAACCTATAGATAATCGACTCTTTCAATCAATTTAACTCACCTCCATTTATCATGGCAGAGTAATTTATTTTAATGAATGATTTACACCCCTGTTATGTTCTTTCACAACTTTGCAGTATCAACATTGCAGTGGCCCCTCAAGTTACAATTAATTGGATCAGGGATAAGTCACCAGTAATTGGTTCTAAAACACTCAAAATACAACCACAAAATGAGAAAAAAAAATAAAATTATGCTCATAAATGTAATTTAAGCAGTTCCTCTAAATATAAAATTAATCACAGCCGTTTTTGCAATAATCGAGGCCAGAGTGTACACATATAGTATATGCTTTGGTCAGCATTGCAAGCGGTCGCACGGAAAACTGACATGTCAGTTTTGTGTGGCTGCTATTCATTAAATAGCAGCTGCACAGAACTTCCAGTTCACACAATGGAAAGTGCGGCTCCAGCTGCACTTTCGATTGTGTGCTATGGTGAATTGCACACAACTGCACACAATTCAACTAAAATTAAGTAAATCCGGCCGGTACTTCAGAACCTGCCGGGATAATCTTCACTGATACCGGCCGTTCTGTGACATGGCTGTGTCACAGAACGCCCGGTGTCATACAGGGCCTTAGGCTGGGTTCACACTACGTATATTTGAGGCTATATTTGGTCCTCATGTCAGGTCCTCATAGCAACCAAAACCAGGAGTGGATTGAAAACACAGAAAGGCTCTGTTCACACAATGTTGAAATTGAGTGGATGGCCGTCATATAACGGTAAATAACTGCCATTATTTCAATATAACAGCCGTTGTTTTAAAATAACAGCAAAAATTTGCCATTAAATGACGGCCATCTACTCAATTACAACATTATGTGAACATAGCCTTTCTGTGTTTTCAATCCACTCCTGGTTTTGGTTGCTATACAGCCTCACAAATACAGCCTCAAATATACATAGTGTGAACCCAGCCTTAAACTGTAGTAGCTCACAGCTCACATCAGGAGGACAATGAACAACACTGATTTTCAAAAATGCATTTGGCTAAACATTACCTGGAAGCCAGAAGGCTATTGAAAAAAAAAAGTGTAAACCCTTGTAATATGGCTTGTGAATAAAAATATGCATCCCCACTAAGATCATCTCAGTGTGGTGACAATTTGTCTTGTGGATTTTCCTTCAAGCTTGATCATGGTAACAATTGTCTGTGTTTTTATTAAATCTTTTATTCATTTTCACTATGCTATTTTTTTTACAGATAGACCACTGTTAGAACTGTTTTACTTTTCCTATTTATTTTTTTATTTATTTTTCCAAAGAAAATGTTATTTTAAAAAGCATAAATAGTTACCGAATAAAACGTTATTCTAACCATGCATCCTCTACTTGAGTAACCTTGGTATGACCCTTTAGTTTGTAAGATACTTTATTTTTGTTCAGGATAAACAGTAGCAGTAAGCATAGATTAAAATAAATAAAAGGTGAGAAACAGAATGGCCATCCATCAATAATATAGGAAATGTTTCATGTATTCTCTCTGTACCTTTCTATTTCTTAAGCAACTTCTATGACAATGACTCAAACCACTTGTGCTATCCACTTACCCACCCTTCAAACATTCAGCAATAAAAACAAAATATATACCTTTGCTTTATAAAACTAATAGAGTTGCGCTTATGCTACAACATTTTCTCTCTTACCTACAATTTCAATTGATCATTGATTCTGACAGGCTTTTTAGAAAGCCTTTTACCAAAGCTCTAGCTTCTTCATCTGTCATATGTACATGGGCTTCCTTAGCCTATTTTATGACATTAGACACAGTTACAGAATATAAAATTAGATCTTTTTAAGAAAACTTTTCTAAACCACATATGATGGTAGCTAAACCTAAATATTGACCAATGAAAAGTAGTTTACGTGTAAAATATTCATATTAGTCTTGTTTCATTTTCTTTTGCATGTAAAACTATATGTTATATTATGAAACCCATGCATTATGCGTCATTTTTTTCTGGACTGTTAAAATTTAAAGGGAACCAATCAGAAGTATTTTGCATATAACGCTGTTAGCAGCTGCCTATAGAGCTGCTAAAGAGTCTCCATAGTGTGTATGCCATATTCTGTTAGAGTATATCTGAGAAAACATTCTTTTATTCTAGAGGTTGTGCAGGGAGGAAAGCCGTAAAACCACCCAGATGACTAATGTTGGACCAATATTCAAGAAGGAGTGATCCTGGAAATTATAGGCCTGTAAGTCTAACATCTATAGTGGGTAAAGTATTTGACAGGTTTGTAAGAGTTGCAATACTTGAGTATCTTAATGAAAGTAATCTTATAACGCAGTACCAACATGTATTTATGAGGGATCGGTCCTGTCAGACTAATCTGATCGGCTTCTATGAGGAGGTCAGTTATAGATGGGACCTGGGGGAGGCTGTGGATGTTGTGCGACTGGACTTTTCAAAGGCATTTGATACTGTGCCACATGAAAGGTTGGTCTATAAAATGAGGATGCTGGGACTAGGGTAAACATATGCAAATGAGTAAGTAACTTGTTGATAGAAAACAAAGGGTGGTTATTGATGGAACATATTCAGATTGGGTTCTAGTTACTAGTGGGGTACCACAGAGGTCAGGGTTAAGTCCACTTCTTTTAAATATTTTTATTAATGACCTTGTAGAGGGGCTACAGAGTAGTATCTAATTTTTTGCAGATGATACTAAACTGGGTAAAGTAATCACCACAAAAGATGATATTATCATATTATAGAGGGATTCCAAGAAGCTGGAGGCTTGGGCGAAGAAATTGCAAATTAAGTTTTATATGGATAAGTGTAAGGTTATACATTTTGGCCGTAGAAATAATAAGTACAGTTATGTGCTAAATAATAAAACACTGGGTAAAACTGCTTCCGAAAAGGACCTAGGGGTTTTGGTGGACAGTAAACTCAACTTTAGTGATCAGTGTCAGGCAGCAGCTGCCAAGGCTAATAAAATAATGGGATGCATCAAAAGAGGCATAGATGCTAAAGATGAGAACATAGTTTTGCTTGTTTATAAATTACTGGTCAGACCACATATGGAATACTGTGTACAGTTTTGGGAACCGGCATATAAGAAGTACACAGCTGAACTGGAGCGGGTGCAGTGGAGGGCAACAAAGGTCATTAAAGGAATGGGTGGGTTACAGTACCAAGACAGGTTATCAAGCTTGGGGCTATTTACACTAGAAAAAAGACATCTTAGTGGCGATCTGATTACAATGTGCAAATATATGATTAGACAGTACAGAGTTCTTTTTAGTGGTCTTTCTACTCATAGGTCTGTAACCATGACAGGTGGGCATCCTTTATGTCTAGAAGAAAAAAAGATTTCACCATCAGCACATATGTGGATTCTTTACTGTACGAGCAGTAAGACTGTAGAACTCTCTGCCACATCATGTTGTCATGGCAAATACATTAAATAAGTTTAAGGGAGGCCTGGATGCTTTTCTTAAAAAATATAATATTGCAAGCTATGGGCATTAGATTTCTGGTGATATGTTGATCCAGGGATTATTCTGATTGCCATTGGAGTCAGGAAGGAATTTTCTCCCTGTGATGGGGCATCTGCCTAATAGGGGTTTTCACCATCCTCAGGATCAACACAGTAGGGTTTCCATAGGTTGAACCTGATGGACTCTTGTCTTCTTTCAACCTTATTAACTATGTTACTTTGTTACTGACTAGTCACAGCTCTCCAGGAAGGAGCGCCAGCAACTCCAGTGTTTGAACACACAGCAATAGTTTATGGAAGATTCCATGTGAAAGAAAAAAATGAAAAGAAATAAAAGTCTTTGGAGAAGACAACCAAACGTGAGTGGATCATTTATTACGTATGCTCACACAAAATGTTGTTTGTTGATATCAGTATCTTCTATGTATCTTCAGAATAAAAGAACTTTTCTCCGATATACCTGAGATATATCAGATATAACAGAATATGGCTCATATACTATGGCAAGGGAACTCTTTAGCAGCTCTATTAGGAGCTGCAAACAGCATTATAAGAAAAAATTAAAAAATTGGGGATGTCCACGATTGGGAAAATGCTTGATTGCTTATGGGGTCATTAATATTTCCCGAGCTGTTGTCAACAGCATCTAGAGAAATACTTTATGACAGGTATTATGACCAAAGAAACCAGTGAGAATTCACAATTCATTGGCATGCTTTTTGTATACAGAGGTAATTTTTCCTGGGAAGGAAGTACTGTAAGCTGTCCCTTCAGCTATAGTGAATATTGTGATCCTGCATTATAGATGTTATCTTTGAAATCCTGCCACTGATGAAAGTTCACAATGACACCTCAGCAAATTATGCCAACACTTCTGGAATGGAACTCGGACAGCAGAGGAAGCATGCCTGGGCACATCTAACATGCCAAAGTCACAGCATTGTGCCAATATCACAGCCGATCAATTATATACTCCAAAAACAATATAACCTCTATTTAAAGTGGAAAAAATACATGGCAACCTTCTTTCCTTTACAGTAGTATGGACAGAAAGCCACATTTTAAGTCAAAAAAACATTTTCATGCACTTCTTTTAAATCACATTGCTTAAGACAACCACAGATGGCATAGGCAAGGGGGAGTTCAAACAGCACCCATTGCTAACTGTCAGTGTGTGTGTGTCTGTGTGTGTGTGATGCGGTCAAGCACGTCCTCTTTATATTTTGAAAGTCATCTGCCACTTTCATATGCCCTTATTACACATAAGGAAGTGTGAGTTTCATGGAAACCTTTTAAAAATGGATTTTCTTGCCCTTGAGGTGAGCCTTTTAACCCCTTAACGACATCGGGCGTAAAATAACGCCCTCGCGCCCTGGTACTTAACTCATCAAGGCGTAAATTTACGCCTGATGTTTCCCCGATCGCTGTGTGTTCGCACACAGCGATCGGGGAAGATGGCCTGCTATAAATCATAGCAGGCCATCTTAGCTTCTCGGCACGGGGGGTGGTTAGCACCCCCCGTGCTTACGATCGCCGCTATTGGCTGATCAATTCAGATCAGCCAATAGCGGAGATCGGAACCCGATGACCCGGAAAAAATGGCAGTCGGTGCTGTCCGAGGACGGCACCGACCGCCATTACTGTAATAAGTAGTGGTGGTCACGGTGCCAGCGTCCCGATCGCCGTGAACGGCCGGCCGGTACCGGTACAAAAATAGTAAATACCTGCTCTGGATCCCTCAGCAAGGCAGCTGAGGGGTCCAGAGCAGGTATTTGTACATTACTCACCTGTCCCAGGGTCCTGATCGGCGTCTTCCGGGTTTGCGGCGTCCTCCGTCTTTCCATCGGGTCTTCGGCTATTTCCGGCGGTCCCCATCGGCTTTTTTTGGCACCAGCCTCGTCTTTTTCCGGATTTTGCGCTCTGCTGCCCTCTAGCAGCTGATATGTGTAATACACTTATCAGCAGCTACAGGGATGTTCAGAATGTAGAAAAAGTTTTTTTTTCTTTTTCCAAATTTTTTTTTTTTCTATTTTCTATAATCAGCAACTCCTCCTTTTTGGTGTAGGGTGTTTTTTTCTATATTCTACTGCCACGGTCTGCTGATAAGTGCCGCACATAAGTGCGGCATTTATCAGCAACTCCTTTGTTGGCGTAGGTTTTTTTTTATACTTAGTGTAAAAAAAACACGTAAGAAACACTACATTACACCACACTACATTGAATAAAGTTTCACACTACACCACTACATACCCCATATACCAATCCCTGTATAAAGATGGCCCCCAGGGTGTTTTCGGCGTCGGACGCATACGTTATTATTGCCTCCGACACCGAAAAAGCCAGTGAGGATGAATGGGGGGATCCTTCTTTCCTCCATTCATCCTCATCATCCAGTGACGTGTCTGGGGGTAGCGTAGCGTACGCTGCCCCCCAGACATGTCTTTTCCGCCAGTACTGTCCCAATAAGAGGTCACGGTATGGCGTGAAATTCTACAAACTCTGTGAGAGTACCTCAGGGTACACTTACAGATTTAGGGTACGTGCACACTGCGGAATGGCGAAGGGTAACCCTTTGTGCATTCCGCAGCTGGCACCCACCGGCGGACTGATGCGGGCGCCCGTCTTCCCACGTGTCATAGACTCCATGTTATGCACTGGCGGATTCCATCGTCCATCCAAAGAATGAACACGTTGGACAGAGAACGGAATCCGCCCGTGCATAGAATGAAGTCTATGACACGGACGGAGACGCGCGCCTGCATCAGTCCGCCGGTGGGTGCCAGCTGCGGAATGCACAAAGGGTTATCCTTCGCCATTCCGCAGTGTGCACATACCCTTAGAGTGTATGAAGGAAGGGACACCCGAATCCAGCCCCAGATGCCTCCCCCCCATCCTCGGAGTTAGTGGGAAGATCGTCCGGGAACTGATCTTCCCACTGCTGGATAAAGGTGGATAACTTTTATAAAGCTGGATAACTTTTATACCAGCACCCCCTCTTCCGGTCCCTCGCTGCCCGAGCTACTGTATCTTGCGGCACGATCCGTAAATATCAGAAGTAGTAATAAAGCCCTAATATTTAGCAGCCATGGAGCAGACCTAGCGCTTCTGGATATGAAGGACCCCGTATCGCACCAGGGCAACATTTTCCAGGTGATGCCCCCCACACTGGAAAACAGGAGACCCCAGAAGAAGTGCAGAGTGTGGGGTAATAGGGGTATCAGGAAGGAAACCATTTTCTAGTGTGACACCTGTCCTGATCACCCAGGCCTCTGCATACAGGATCGCTTCAAGGCATACCACACGTCATTTGGGTTCTACATTATCTAAATTCTGTCCCTTATTCCTATTTCAGGGGTCACGTTGATCTGGGGATTATTCTGATCGCCATTATGGAGTCAGGAAGGAATTTTTTCCCCTGTGATGAGGCTACTGTTGTCTGCCTTACAAGGGTTTTTTGCCTTCCTCTGGATCAACACAGGTTGAAATTGATGGACACCTGTCATTTTCAACCTTATAAACTAATAATTGACCTAATACTCCCAAATAAATTAGAATTGTCCCTTTTCCCCAGCTAAATAGGTATTCCCATTAGAGGATACCATGATGCAATTACAAAGCCTCTGTGCGTCCAGAGCAGTAGAAACCCCCCACAAGTGACCCCATTCTGGAAACTACACCCCAATGGCGGATTATAATGTGGGCGGTTTGGGCGGCCGCCCGGGGCCCAAGGCTCCGGGGGGGCCGCGCCGCCCACATTAAGATCTTGCATAGCAGCGCCAGCAGCACATCACTTTCGGGGCCCAATGGGCCCCCGAGTGATGTTCTGCTGTGGCGCGCTGTCGTCGGAGTCCGCAGCGGCACCGCCCCCTCTCTCCTTGCCGTCTTTGCGGTGCCCGTACTTCTCTCCTGGCGGCGTGATGACGTCACATCCTGCGCGCCGCCAAGCAGAGAAGTTCGGGCACCGCGGGGCTGCACTGTGAGCTTCCGGCCTGCTCTCTCTGCCGGAAGCTCACCCTGGCTCCCTGCCGCCCGAATATACCCCCTGCCACCCGGCTGTACCCCTTGCCCCTTAGCTGCTCTCCATGCCGCCCCATCTTCTCCCCATGCTGCTACCCCCATCATCTTCTCCCCCTGCTGATACCCTCATCATCTTCTCCCCCTGCTGCTACCCCCATCATCCTCTCCCCCTGCTGATACCCCCATCATCTTCTCCCCCTGCTGCTACCCCATCATCTTCTCTCCCTGCTGATACCCCCATCATCTTCTCCCCCTGCTGCCACCCCCATCATCTTCTCCCCCTGCTGCCACCCCCATCATCTTCTCCCCCTGCTGCTACCCCCATCATCTTCTCCCCCTGCTGCCACCCCCATCATCTTCTCCCCCTGCTGCTACCCCCATCATCTTCTCCCCCTTCTGCTACCCCCATCATCTTCTCCCCCTGCTGATACCCCCATCATCTTCTCCCCCTGCTGATACCCCCATCATCTTCTCCCCCTGCTGCTACCCCATCATCTTGTCCCCCTGCTGATACCCCCATCATCTTCTCCCTCTGCTGCTACCCCCATCATCTTCTCCCCCTGCTGATACCCCCATCATCTTCTCCCCCTGCTGCTACCCCCATCATCTTCTCCCCCTGCTGCTACCCCCATCATCTTCTCCCCCTGCTGATACCCCCATTATCTCCCCCTGCTGCCACCCCCATCATCTTCTCCCCCTGCTGCCACCCCCATCATCTTCTACTCCTGCTGCTACCCCATCATCTTCTCCCCCTGCTGCCACCCCATCATCTTCTCCCCCTGCTGCCACCCACATCATCTTCTCCCCCTGCTGATACCCCCATTATCTCCCCCTGCTGCCACCCCCATCATCTTCTCCCCCTGCTGCTACCCCCATCATCTCCCCCTGCTGCCACCCCCATCATCTTCTCCCCCTGCTGCCACCCCCATCATCTTCTACTCCTGCTGCTACCCCCATCATCTTCTCCCCCTGCTGCCACCCCCATCATCTTCTCCCCCTGCTGCCACCCCCATCATCTTCTCCCCCTGCTGATACCCCCATCATCTTCTCCCCCTGCTGCCACCCCCATCATCTTCTCCCCCTGCTGCTACCCCCATCATCTTCTCCCCCTGCTGCTACCCCCATCATCTTCTCCCCCTGCTGCTACCCCCATCATCTTCTCCCCCTGCTGCTAACCCCATCATCTTCTCCCCCTGCTGCTAACCCCATCATCTTCTCCCCCTGCTGCCACCCCCATCATCTTCTCCCCCTGCTGCCACCCCCATCATCTTCTCCCCCTGCTGCTACCCTTCATCATCTGCTGCCACCCCCATCATCTTCTCCCCCTGCTGCTACCCTTCATCATCTTCTCCCCCTGCTGCTACCCTTCATCATCTTCTCCTCCTGCTGCCACCCCCATCATCTTCTCCCCCTGCTGCTACCCCCATCATCTTTTCCCCCTGCTGCTACCCTTCATCATCTTCTCCTCCTGCTGCTACCCTTCATCATCTTCTCCTCCCGCTGCCACCCCCATCATCTTTTCCCCCTGCTGCTACCCCCATCATCTTCTCCCCCTGCTGCTACCCCCATCATGTTCACCCCCTGCTGCTTCCCTGCCTTCCCAGCTTCCCCCCCCCCCCCCCTCCCCGGCCTCATTTGCCCCAGCTTCTCCCCCTGTCGCCCCAGCTGCCTCCCTTCCCCAGTCACCCCCAGCTCCCCGCCTGCAGTTGAGTTGGGGCCGGAGAAGTCTTCATGATGCTGCGCCAAATAGAGAGGAAAGGAAAAAGTGAGCGACGGCAATCGGAGAAGACGTCACCTGTGAGTCATTAGTAACTGCACTGTAATCACTTATAGGCTGGGTTCACACACAGTATATTTCAGTCAGTATTGTGGTCCTCATAGCAACCAAAACCAGGAGTGGATAGAAAACACAGAAAGGCTCTGTTCACACAATGTTGTAATTGAGTGGATGGCCGCCATTTAATGGCAAATATTTGCTGTTATTTTAAAACAATGGCTGTTATATTGAAATAATGGACGTTATTTACTGTTATATGACGGCCATCCACTCAATTACAACATTGTGTCAACAGATCCTTTCTGTGTTTTCCATCCACTCCTGGTTTTGGTTGCTATGAGGACCAAATACTGCCTGAAATATACATAGTGTGAACCCAGCCCTATAGTGTGCAGAGCCTGTGTACCATTGGGGTCTAAATAGGTCAGTGTATTGTTTGCGGTAGTGTACTGACACAGCCCCGGGGTCACTACAGTACACTAGCGAAAACTTTTAAACTAGAACCCAACTACAACTGCAGGCACTACAACTCCCAGCATATTATGAGGGCTGCAGACTGTCAGTACATGCTGGGAGTTGTAGTGCATGTAGCTGTTGTAGTTTGGTCCTAGGTGCATTATACACTGGATTCTTTGTGGCATATAAGAATACATAGATCTGTGGGGGCTCAGTGCAGGGAAGTGACCCCAGAACATCACTAATAGGGGATAGAACAAAAACATCCCCCCTATCCCCTATTAGTGATGTTCTGGTGTCACTTCTATATACTGATCCCCCTCAGACCTCTGTATTCTTATATACCCCACACAGCCTGCTGGGGTGGCTGGGGGGGGGGGGGCCCAGGTTGGGTGGACAGCCCGGGGCCCAGGGTACATTTAATCCGCCACTGCTACACCCCATAAGGAATCTAACAAGGGGGGCAACGGGGATATGGCCCCCTGGTGACGGCCACAGTTGGGACGGGAAAATAAACATGCCCACATGTGGGGTATTTTCGTACTCAGGGGAAACTACCCTACACGTTTTGTGTTCATTTTCTTTTTTAACCCCTTGTGGAAATGAAAAAAATCAAGGCTAGACCAACATTTAGTGTAATTTTTGTAAAATTTTTACAAGGGGCTAAAAGATAAAAAAAAAAAAAAAACTAAGGGCCACATGTATCAACCGGCGAACATATTTTTTTATTCGTAAATGGCCGATTTGCGAATAAAATATTCGCAAATCGGCACTTTCCGCCGAGTACGGCAGGGGGGCGGAAAGGGGGCGTGTAGTGGGTGGAGGGCGCGGACTCAGAGTCCGCGCGATTTACCATCCGTTCCACCCAAATGTACGCCGAAAACCTACTCCAGTCCTCAGCTGGCGTAGGTTTTCGGCGGTGCGCACCGGCGCGCACAGGATTTATGTAGAGGCAGTCCGCCTCTACATAAATCTCCGTAGCGCCGGAGCTGCGGGGGCATTTATAAGTCCGGCGTATAAAACGCCGGACTTAATAAATGCCCCCCAATATGTGTAGCGCAATTTCCCTTGAGTACGGAAATACCCCACATGTGGACATAAAGCGCCATGCAGGTGCAGGGTAAGCCTCCGAAGGGAAGGAGCGCCATTTGGTTTTTGAAGGCTGGATTTGGATGGAATGGATTTCGAGGGGCCATGTTGCATTCAAAAGGCCCCTGTGTTGCCAAGACAGTTGAAACCCCCCACAAGTGACCCCATTATGGAAACTACACCCCTCAAGGAATGTAACAAGGGGTGTAGTGAGCATATGGACCCCACTGGTGACGGGCAAAAATGTGGAAAAATGTGGCGTGAAAATGTAATATTACATTTTTTACACTATAATGTTGGTTTAGCCTTGAATTTATCATTTTCACAAGGGGTTAAAAGAGGGAAAAAAAACAAAATGTGTAGAGCAATTTCCCCCGAGTCCGTAAATACCCCACATGTGGACATAAAGCGCCATGTGGGCGCAGGGCAAGCCTCCGAAGGTAAGGAGCGCCATTTGGATTTTGGAGGTTGGATTTGGCTAGAATGGATGATGAACGCCATGTCGCATTTACAGAGCCCTCGTGCTGCCAAAACACTGGAAACCCCCCACAAGTGACCCAATTCTGGAAACTACACCCCACAAGGAATCTAACAAGGGGTGCAGTGAGGATATTGACCCCTTGATGACGGGCACATTTGTGCCATGAAAGTGAAAAAATGAAAATATTCCCTTTCACGTCACATTGTTCCACATTTGTGCCCGTCACCAGTGGGGTCCATATGCTCACTGAACCCCTTGTTAGATTCCTTGAGGGGTTTAGTTTCCAGGATGGGGTCACTTGTGGGGGGTTTCCAGTGTCTTGGCAGCACGAGGGCTCTGTAAATGCGACATGGCCCTTGAAATCAATTCCTGTGAAATTCAGCTTCCAAAAGCCAATTGGCGCTTCTTCCCTTTTGGAGGCTCGTCCTGCGTCCCCTTGGCGCTTTATCGCCACATGTGGGGTATTTCCGTACTCGGGAGAAACTGCGCAACACATTTTGTGTCTTTTTTTTCCTCTTATCCCTTTAAGAAAATGAAAAATTGAAGGCTAGAACAACATTTTAGTGTAAAAAATAAATTTTTATTTTTTCACGCCATATTGTTCGGAAAATCTGTGAAGCACCTGTGGGGTCCAGATGCTCACCGAACCCTTTGTTACATTCCTTGAGGGGTGTAGTTTTCTAAATGGTGTCCCTTTTGGGGTGTTTTTTAGGTTTTGGCACCCCAGAGCCTCTGCCAACCTGAAGTGGTACGGTCAGAAATGAACAAATATAACGGAGGCGTTGAAATTTACTAGGCGCTCCCTTATATCTGAGGCTTGTGGTTGTGTCAAATAGCGCAATAGGGCCACATATGAGGTATTTCTATAAACTGCAGAAATGGGGCAATAATTATTGGGGTGCATTTCTCTGGTAATAGGTTTATAATTATGAAAAATATTGGATTACAATAAAATCTCTGCACAGAAAATTAAAATTTTCAAATTTCTTACACACTTAGCTTTTATTTCTGTGACTCCCCTAAAGGGTTAAAGAAACTTTCTGGATGTGCTTTTGCAGAGTGTGGGGGGTGCAGTTTCTGAAATGGGGTGCTTTGTAGGGCTTTCTAACATACAGGCCCCTCAAATACACTTTAAACCTGAACAGGTCCCTAAAAATATCTGATTTTGAAATTTTACTGAAAATTTGGAAATTTGCTGCTAATGTTTTAAGCTTCCTATTGTCTAAAAAAAATGAAATATTGTTTAATGAATACCGCCACCATAAAGTAGACATGTTGCTAATGCTATTTAATATATAATTTATGTGGTATAACCACTTTCTGTATAAGCAAAAAAGTTTTAAAGTTGGAAAAATGCATTTTTTTCACATTTTTCATGTTTTTTTGTTTTTTTTTCATAAAGATTCGTTATGAGTATCGGCTCCAATTTACCAGAAATGTAAAGTACAATATGTCATGAGAAAACAATCTCAGAATCAGCCGGATAGGTAAAAGCATCCCGAAGTTATTAATGAATAAAGTGACACTGGTCATATTCATAAAATTTGTCTCTGTCCTTAAGGCCATTTCAGGCTCTGTCCTTAAGGGGTTAAAAGCGTTTATTTTTGGCCCTGGCACACAAAGAGTATACAGCCATATACAGCCCTTTCTATGAAGTAGCTGAATGCCTTACAGCAGAAAACAGGCGTTCAACTTTTTATTTTATGCACAGCACACAAAAGAGTAGTACAAAACTTTTATTTTTGGTCTTAGCACACAAGAAGTATACAGCCGTATACCCTATATAGACCGATACACTGTAGCCTATTCCTCACAGTAAATACACTCCTGCTGCCTGTCTGAACTCACCTTTGTAACCATCCTTTAGTAATATCATCAAATACTGATAACCAATTTGTATAATGCATCAATGATTTTTATAATAAAAGATACAAACATCATAACACAATCAAATATTTTTGCAATAATATAATATTACAACAGATAGTATTGTTTTATATATACATTTCTCTTATGCTGTATATTCTCTTTTCTCAAATATACTTGATCAATACAATAGTTCGATTTCATTCCCTTTAGGATTTTTTCATAAGTATATGTGATTGATTTTCAGCACAATTTAATATAACAGCATTTTGCTGGCTACAATTCAAAATAATGAGCCATTCATATATCACTTAAGTGGTGTTGCTTGACCTTCAATATTCTACAATATTAATTATAGGTCTGATCTCAGAGAAATCAAAATTGTAGCAGCACAATTGTGACTGATGGATTACTTGCTAAATATATTTCCCTAATGTACATTACTTTATGTGTTTTTTCAGTTTTATTGTTACATGTGATTATTATCTTTGGGCATGTCAAGATTTATTATTTATAAGCTATGTTCCCGCTATGTAAATATAAGGGAAAATAAAGGGGTTGTTACAAATAACGAGCGTTGTTGCAACAACAGCCGTCATTTGGTAATATTCATACGTGGTGGGAACATGCTACACTGAAAACAAACTGCCACAACAAATTTACAACTAGACGGCCAGTATATGGTGGTAATATTTGACTATTTATTGTGTGTTTTACTTATTGAAAATATGGTAATATTACCCAGCCACTATGTAGTGGTACCATGTGGCAAATTATTTTTATTTTTTTTTATACCTTTCTTCCCTTAAGAAAATCAGAATATGGGTTGCCATGTTCTTACGTAAATGTAAGTGCAAATGTTAAACATTATGGGAGGTACCTGATGTTATTTTCTTGTTCATTCAAAAAACATATTTGAGTTAAAAAAATTAAAATAAACATTACTTAACAGATCTGTAATAATTTAACTTTTTGCTTCTGCCACTTCAGATGTTTCATAATATAATATAATATAAAGTTCCTTATATTAAACCTGCATACTTTCTGAAACTGTTCTCTTTTATAGGTTATAGCCAATGCAATTCATTTTATCTAACCATTATATCAAGGTGGCAGTGATTCTGAAGGGTAACACATTAAGACATTTTTCATTATGTGAAAGAGATTTAGATAACATTTCCATTAAACCTGCATATATCCTAAAACTTTAACCCTCCATTTTGACTGGTCAACAATATGCGACTATTAGAGATGAGCGAGTAGTGATCCATTCGACTTTCGAGAATTTGAATAGGCACCGAGATTCGAACGAATATTCAATCCCATTATAGTCTATGGGAAAAAAATTTGAGACACTTGGAAATCCAAATTCGACCACTTGGAGGTCACCAAGTGAAACCTCAATAAACGATGCCAACATCCTCTGGAATGACACTGTGACATCAGGGGGAACATGCCTGGGTGCACCCAACACCCCAAAATCGCAGTATAATGCCACTATCACAGCCTCTCAACAGTAAACTCGAAACACAATATAACTTCTGTGTAAAGTTGAAAAAACACCAGGAAACCTTCTTTCCTCTACCGTAACATGGACAGAGCCACATTTTAAGCAAAAGAAAAATTTGCATGTACCCCTTTAAATCACGTTGTCTATGCCAACCGCAGATGGCATAGGCAAGGAGGAAATCAAACAGCACCCACCGCTAACTGTCATTGTGTGTTATGTGGTGAGGCACCTCTTGTGACGAAGTGAGTGACCTTGCCCGGTGTCATGTATAGCATTTAAAGCTGTGGGGATGTTGAGGCATGCATAGCACCGCAAAAGGCAGGCTACAACCAGCAGGGCCGCAGCTGTTCCCCAAGGCAGGCCTCTACGCAAGGTTCCCCTATCGACGGCTCGTTCTTTCTTGGTCTGGAGATATTTTAACGTGTGCGCAAATGAAAAAATTGAGCGCGGTTTGCACACTGTGGCATTCGAAATTGAGTGGGGGCTTTGAAAAAAGTCCAAGCACGAGTGATCTGAAAAAGAAATAAAGAGAAACAATTAGCAAAAGGGGCAGATTAAGGGCCCTATTACTCCAACAGACAGGGGCTGTCTGGCAAATTTTAGCCTGGGGGGCAAGCAGACAGCACAGGCCCATGAGTAGCCGCCCAATGGCACATCCTTTAAGGACCACTCTGGCCCTTACCTATTATTACGCTCTCCACATCAGTGCGAGGAAGGTAGATGCCACCCAGACCTGTACTTCCTCCAGCACTGTTCTGACAGTTCGGATAACACATTCGGCCCTTCCAGTTATTTGTAAACAGGGAATTCCTACTGCACCCTGTGAAGGGGTCGGAAGTCACTTTCCTGTATAAGTTTATGGGACGGCACAGCGCTGACACTGAACCATAGTCCCATAGACTTACATTGAGAAAGTTACTTCTGGCCCCTTCACACAAAGCAGTACGAATTCCCTGGTCACAAATGACCGGAGGGGCTGGAGACATTATCCGAACTGTCAGAACATTATCACTGGTAGAAGTACAGGTCCGGGGTGCCATCTACCATCCCTGCACTGATGTGGGGAGGGTAAATATAGGTAAGGGCTGGAGTACTCCTTTATAGGGAACCAATTAGCACAATTATGCTGATGCGGTTTCCAGCTGCACAATATAGATTTAATGTGCAACTACTCGAGGCTACCAGTCACTGAGTGTAAGATGCTAAAAAGCTGGGTGACCTCCATCATACTTAGTATAAGATAATGGGAAAGCTGGGCGATCACATCATACTGAGTATAAGATGGTGGGAAAGCTGGGTTACCTCCTTCATACTGAGTATAAGAGTGAGAAAGCTGGGTTACCATATCATACTGAGTAGAAGATGGTGAGAAAGCTGGGTGACCATATCATACTGAGTATAAGATGGTGGTAAAGCTGGGTGACCTCCATCATACTGAGTATAAAATGGTGAGAAATCTGGGTGACCATATCATACTGATTATAAGATGGTGGGAAAGCTGTGTGACCTCCATCATACTGAGTATAAGATGGTGAGAAATAATTGAATACTTGTTCCCATAAACTTTAATGGGATCGAATATTTGATCGAACGTTCAAATATCTGGGAGATGTTCGTACGAATATCGAAAATTCGCTCATCACAAGTCCACAGGCAATAAGCCAAGACTGGACAAAATGTGGGACAATTTAATGGCACCCAAGCGCTAATCTTCCAGCCCTGAGGTGCTTCCTACCAGCAGGAGGGACAAGTATCGGCTAATGTTAAAGGACAAGTGCCATGAAAAACTTTTTCCCAGTAATTGAAGCACATTACAAAGTTATATAACTCTGTAACAAGCTACAATCACCTATCTGCCTCCCTTATGTCTTTCCCCCCTCAACCCCCCAGCAGGAAGTGTAAGAAACTCACACAGACCTTATTACTGTCGTCACCAAGCTCTTCTTTTAGCTTCTTCTTAAGATGATGAGTCATCAGCAGGAGGGCTGCTCTAGCTCCTGTTACACCAGCCTCCTCCTCCCCTGCCTTGTCAGGTGACTCAGCTTGCTCAGATTCAATTGGCTGAACAACTGCAAGCCATCTGAGTCCATTTCACTTATCTATCTTCCCTAGTGACATGACTCCTTTACTCACGGCAGCAGGGGAGAGTATGAGGGGAGGGGGAAGGCTGCCTATGTGCTGGGAGTCAGTCTGAGAGAAGATAAGAAAGTGACATTGACTCAGATGGCTTGCAGTTCTTCAGCCAATCAGAGCTGAGCAAGCTGAGTAACCTGACAAGGCAGGGGAGGGGGAGGCTGGTGTAACAGGAGCTAGAGCAGCCCTCCTGCTGATGACTCATCGTCACAAGAAGAAGCCAAGAGAAGAGCTTGGTGACGACAGTAATTAGGTATCTGTGAGTTTCTTACACTTCCTGGTGGGGGGTTGAGGGGGGAAAAGACAGGGAAGGGAGGCAGATAGGTGACTGAAGCATATTACAGAGTTATATAACTTTGTAATGTGCTTCAATTACTGAGAAAAAGTTTTTCATGGCACTTGTCCTTTAAGGGAGTACATGGCAGACCGTGACCCTGTCCTCCCCGATCCCTCGGTGCAATACACCTTAGTATTATTATTATTATTATTATTTATTTATAAAGCGCCCTTGATTCCAGACCGCTACCCATGAGGTAGGGGTTAACAAACAGTATCATAACAAGATACAAAGCACATCACATGAATAAGGTAAAAGGCAGACAGGCACATGAGGACAAACAGTCCTCACAGTCTATGGGGTAAGGGGAGAGAGACAGGAGGTAAAGTGCAGCCAGCCAAAGTGTGGAGCAGAATTATTGTAGGTTGTAGCCTTGTTTAAAGAGATGGGTTTTCAGGTTGATTTTGAAGGTCTTGATGGTGGATGAGAGCTGGATGTGTCAAGGTAGTGAATTCAAGAGTATGGGGGAGGCTCTAGCGAAGTCTTGGAAGCGGTTGTGTGAGGTACGAACAAGGGGGAGCATAGAAGGAGGTCACTGGAGGAGCGAAGGTTGCGTGAGGGATGGTAGTTGGATATCAGGTCAGAGATGTATGGAGGGGACAGAATGTGGATGGCCTTGTATGTCATAGTCAACAATTTGAATTGAATATGTCGGGCAATGGGGAGCCAGTGAAGGGATTGGAAGAGGGGAGAGGCAGAGGCAAAGAGAGGGGAAAGATGGATTAGTCAGGCAGCAGAGTTAAGTATAGACTGGAGGGGGGCAATGGTGTTACAAGGGAGGGAGGAGGATGTTACAGTAGTCCAAACAAGAGATAATGAGAGCATGAACCAGCAGTTTTGTGGAGTCAGGGGTAAGAAAAGAGCGGATGCGGGAAATGTTTTTGAGGTGAAGGTGGCAAGAAGTGGTCAGGGATTGGATGTGCGGTATATATCACCTATTGTGATATATACTGTTCCAGTAGCCCACTAAGGGCACGTTATACATAGTCTTTCTATAGCCCACTGAGGGCATCTTAACAATTATGAAGAAGGGTAGTGCAAAGGGACGGGCCGTAGACGTGGTAGAGGCGATTTAGGCACAAGCCGTGTGCAAGCACCCGGATAAAAAACGGCTGCTGCTGAGGGGCAGGAAGGTTTACGTTCTTCCAACATCCCTCAGTTCCTTAACAGGCGAGGCATAGGGCAGAGTACACCACTGTTAAGGCCAGACCAACAGGAAATGGTGGTCAAATGGATAGCAGATAATGCTTCCACCCAAATGTCCAAATGTCCATGTCACTTCTGCAGACAAGAGTCTGGACTGCAGAAACCTTGCTGTGACCCTCCTTCCTCCCAACCTGCCCAATGTTCCAAAAACATTGATTTCACCTTTGCCCAGTCCCCGTAGCTGTTTTCTGGTCCTTTTCTAGCATCAGAACTGCAAGAATCCTAGGAGCTACCTGCGGATTTTATGTGCACTGATGCCCAAAGTTTGAAGCATCCGCCATCTCCAGGTGATGTCGTTGTTGAGTAAAGACCCCCACCAGATGCCATCCAGGGAGGCAATGAGCCTGTCCTTGGGCAAGATGGAGATGACAGTGATATAGTTGAGGAGGAGGCGGTCGACGACTTAGTGCCCGACCCAACCTGGCCTGGGAAATCGTCCAGTGGCGAAAGTTGTGGAGTCATCCCACCCTTCTCTTTGACTTCTTCAGTAAAGCCGGACCTGGATCAGCTGTGTAAACAGCTGATGCATTTAATAAAAGTGTCAATAACCTAGAGTTACTGTCAAAAGCTATCGGTTCACTTCACCAAGGCCAGGCACCTTGGTGACACGTATCTGTCATCTACTATGACAAATTGTATCTTCTTACAAGGCCCATGAGGTGAGCCCTTGAAAAATTAGCTTGAGCACCATGATTATATGGAGGCCCATCAGTTGAGCCCTGGATAAATTAGAACGGGAGCTTGAGTTGAGCCCCTGAAAACATTGCCCATAGTAGGCCCAAAAGGTTTTTCCTTTTGAGAATCAATTGGGGGATCTTAAAGCGAGCACCCGGAAAAATTGAGTCTAGTAGGCCCTACAGGTGCAGTCAGGGGTTAAGGAGAAAGTAGGAGGTTGAGAAGGAGTAGAAGGTAATGTGAGCATATAGAGACAGCTCCAGCCATGTGTCCAGCTTGTTCCCCTGTGCCTTTACTGGGCTTCTGGAACAGTATGTATCACGTGCCTTTACTAGGCTTCTGGAACAGCATGTAACACATGCCTTTTACTGGGCTACTGGAACAATATGTATCAGGTGCCTTTTACTGGGCTACTGGAACAATATGTATTAGGGGCCTTTTACTGGGCTACTGAAACAATATGCATCACGTGCCTATTACTGGACTACTGGCACAATATGCATGAGGTGCCTATTACTGGGCTACTGGCACAATATGCATCAGGTGCCTTTTACTGAGCTACTGGAGCAATAACTATGAGGTGCCCTTACTGGGCTACTGGCAAAAATATTTATGAGGTGCCTATTACTGGGCTACTGGCACAAAATGTGTCAGGTGCCTATTACTGGGCTACTGGCACAATATGCATCAAGTACCTTTTACTGAGCTACTGTAACAATAACTATGAGGTGCCCTTACTGGGCTACTGGCACAATATGCATGAGGTGCCTATTCCTGGGCTACTGACACCATATGCATAAGGTGCCTATTACTGGACTACTGGCACAATATGCATCAGGTGCCTTTTACTGAGCTACTTGAACAATAAATATGAGGTGCCCTTACTGGGCTATTGGCACAATATGCATGAGGTGTCTATTACTTGGCTACTGGCACAATATGCATCAGGTGCCTTTTACTGGACTACTGGAACAATAACTATGAGGTGCCCTTACTAAGCTACTGGCACAATATGCATGAGGTGCCTATTACTGGGCTACTGGCACAATATGCATGAGGTGCCTTTTACTTGGCTACTGGCACAATATGCATCAGGTGCCTTTACTGAGCTAGTGGGACAATAACTACGAGGTGCCCTTACTGGGCTACTGGCACAATATGCATGAGGTGCTTATAACTAGGCTACTGGTACAATATGCATGAGGTGCCTATTACTTAATTACTGGCACAATAAGCATCAGGTGCCTTTTACTGGGCTACTGGAACAATAACTATGAGGTGCCCTTACGGGGCTACTGGAACAGCATGTATATCATGCCCTTAGTGGCCTAAACCAGAGACTCTATAAGTCACTTGTACAAACAGAGTACACCTGCTGCTGCTGCTGCTACTACTACTACTACTATCATATACTGTATGTTTTAGCAGAGAAGTGCTTTGGATTCAGAGATTACCTTTTTATCTGTATCTTAGCCCTGAAAAGGACTTTTGGGTTCTGTAGTAAGCCTGCCTAACCAAAACGCTACTAAAACCTATCTCTCCCGGCTCCAAAATCTTTCCCTGGCTAGGTTGAAAGCGCATGTGCGGTCGAGAGGCGTAAGTCAAGTATTAAATATTCGAGGTCATGTGGTTCAGCCATCCAATGAAAGTAGACGCCATTTTCGCACTGCGTGCATACTCCCAGGGTCCCTCACGGCCTCCCTGCATGGTGATTGGATTAAAAAAAGCGCCAAGTGCAATAGGAGGGCTTTCGAATGTTTGCTGCGTTTTTGTCACACTACTCTAGTGTTGAGGGGACTTCCCCAATAGGGCAAGAGCCAAGGGTTATGCCTTCCTTCCCTGGTGAATAAAAGCCTTATTAAGGCCCCCATACACATTCAACTGATGACTAAACAACCATCCGGCTGTCATTTATATCTCCTGCCTTCAACCCCTCCTTCCCACACACAGGAATGTTCAGCATGGCGAAGCATTCCTAAGATACAGGGGAGTAACTACCACCATAGCAGCCATAGCAGCTGCTATGGAGCCCACCGCACCAGGGGCCTGGTGGCCTACTTCTACAGGACACTGGGGTCCCCTGAGCAGTGATCATTTGCAGCAACTGGTGATCGAGTGGGCCTCATGTCCCTTCAACTGTAAACTCTCCTGATAAGCACCTACAGTTAAATGTTAAAGGTTATGACTACACCTTGACAGGTTTTGGTCAGTCGGGAGGGGGGCCCAATCAAAAGTTTGCTATGGGGCCCAGCTATTTCTAGTTACGCCCCTGCTAAGATATCTGTGGGAAGGGGAGGGGTAAGCCGCAGAACGAGAAAGAGCTGCAGTTTATCTCTCTCTGAACAAAGGGATTAGCTGTGATTTTTCATTATAGATGACCCCTATCATTACTGACATCATGTGTTGGTGGTCGCACAGATTGGCCCCATGCATCTTAAATTGAAGGCCAAATCTGCCATCAAGTGTAAGGTGTATGAGGACCTTTACAGGGACAGGTAGCAACAACTGCACTACATGCTTCTCTGTAATCCAACCCCTACATATTACTTCTTCTCTTTTCCCTATAAATAAAGGCACCTGAAATGAAATTAACAACGCAGCAGTCTCAGAACTGGGGGAGGGAGACTGAAAAGGTAATAACAAGAATTAAGTGAATTGTTAGTATCCAGAAGAGGGGATGTTTCTGCATGCATTTTACCTGAGGGGAATACTCCCTTAAAATACTTGCACTGTTTCTTAGTATTCTTAGTACTATTTAAAAAGATAGTGTAGTTTGTGAGTGGGAGTTTGTGAAATTGTGAGGCCTATGCAGGAAAGTGACCGATGTAATTATAATTTGCACTGGTTGATTGAGTTAAAGCACATCTGTGAACACTGTCCAACTAACCAAACCTGATAATACTGACAGGACTGCTGATTACACCATGTACAACTAATACAATATAGAACACTTTACTAATACAGTGATGTACTATAAAAAGGTATCTGACCTGAACAGAAAAGGAGCTGGGACTAGCCAGTCTATTTAGATGGCAGCTCACTGCTATTAATACGGCTGACTGCTCAAGTGGAAATTGAAGTGAGAAGTGGATTATCCTTGCCAACCAATTAGCTACAGCTTCAAGATCCCATCGTCTAACAAAAGGAATGTGCCAAACGCATTTGTAGAAGTTGTTAAAAACAGCTCATTGGAATGTTCTTAGTAATATATCAAATATCTATCACTAATAATTAATCAAGCTTTACCGGTCTGTGTGATGAATGCTGTGTGTCTCTGTACTACAAATTTTTTTTTTCTTTTTACATATTTTTATTTGAAAAATGAGAAACGGGGTTATTTTAACTTTTATTGGGGTAGGTTTTTTTTTTTTCAAATATTTTATGTTAAAGGAGAAATCCGGCAAAAATGTTTATTCAAGTATTGTATTGCCCTCCAAAAGGTATACAAATTACCAATATACACTTATTATGGGAAATGCACATAAAGTGTTTTTTCCCTGCACTTACTACTGCATAAAGGCTTCACTTCCTGGATAAAATAATGATGTCACGACCCGACTCCCAGAGCTGTGTGGGCTGTGGCTGTGATGATAGCAGAGGGATGATAGCAGAGGGATGCTCAGTGTCTCTCCAGTGCCTTTTTTCCCTCAGTGTCCCCTGCCATCATCTTCTCCAGCAGCCACAGCCCACACAGCTCTGGGAGTCGGGTTGTGACATGACCATTTTATCCACGAAGGGAAGCCTTGATGCAGTAGTAAAAAAAAGGGAAAAAAAAGCACTTTATGTACATTTCCCGTAATAAGTGTATATTGGTGATTTGTACTTTGAACTTTTGGGGGGAAATACAATTCTTTAATAAAAAATTTTGCAGGACTTCTCCTTTTAAGTCCCTCTGGGGTAGCGAAGATTGTTTCAGTTGCATTTAAGGTGGCTTTTTTTTTTTGTTACTAATGTACATTGGGCATTCACTCCTGCAGATTTTTGTGTGGCTTTTTTTATTCAATATTGAAATACTGTTACATTTCCTTACAGGTAGAAAATCTTGCACTTAAGAAATTATTTCAAATTCACATAATGCATCCATTTAGATTTTTTTCTTTTAACAATACAACTTTTTTTTTTTTTTTTTTTTGAATTTTTTACATTCAACAAAAAAAACGGAATGAAAAACTGTCACAAATAGCCATGTCTAAAATGCCCTAAGGCTTGTTTCACAATGACATAGCCTCATATTGCCTCAAAGTTACCACTGTAAGTTTCATCTGGTGACCCAAACTAACTGCTGCTCCTACCAGAGGGGTAACTGCTGCTCCTACCAGAGGGGGCCTCATACCGCCCAACAGATTTACTATAATTTGTGCCAGAAACTGATGTTGATTATAGCAGAAATAGAGAATCTTGTCAAAAGTTGAGAAGCTGACATACACTATGCTATCTGTATGTGATACCACAAAGTTAAATAGTTATTATTGACATCACTACAACACTGCTGACAATATTCATCTTTATGTGAAAAGGAAATGCCTGAAGTAAATGTATCCAGTAAAATAACAGCTATAAAATTAAATATTCTAACAAACTGTCAAGAAGCTTCTTTCACTTTCTGGCTTTTTTACATGTTACCGTAACATATTAATATTTCTTGTCATAACACATCGCTTGAAAAATTGTTATGTCAAGCAAATCACTCATGTGTTTTTTTTTTATTTTTTTTTATTTTTTATTTTTTTCTAATTAACTAAGACACTTAAAGCTGAGTTCTGCCAACCTACAAATCCACTTTTGGCACACAATGTATATTGGATCTATGATAGAGTGCTTCTCATTTTTAAAAGGTATCTTCAACAATTTAGCTATTTAGTTTTGCAATTATTTAGCCTTATGTAATTATCAAAATAGCATGGTATACATGTGTTATTGAAATATAGAACTGAAGGCACTTCTCCAGAAACATGGGATTCTAGATCCCTATTTTGATGCTACCTTGTTAGGAAACTAATGGATACATGTCTCCAAAAAATTCAAACAAGAAGCAAAGAGCATTCATGAATAGAGGACTTGAGAGGAACTGAAGGTAAAGCATTTTCTTGTGCAATTGAGGAACTATTACGTTGACATAATACATAATATAGTGTCCCACCACAGGTGGGTCCCTAAGTTCTTATACCACCCAGGTAAAGTAACTCTATCAGGTGTCCCACCAAGTGATGTGTGTCATCCACTACAGCCACTAGGTGTCTCACTCCCCCTTTGCACAACTGCTTTTTCCTCTCTCACTTCCTATCACACCACCCTATGTAAGGCCCCGTTCCCACTGAGCAAAGGTAGCGGAATTCCGCGACGGAATTGTCCGCCGCGGAATGCCGTTAGCCTCCCGCTCATAATGGGACTCTATGGGAGGCGCGCGCTCCTGCCCTGTCCGCGCTGAAGAATGAACACGTTCATTCTTCAGCGCGTACAGAGCAGCAGCGCGCGCCTCCCATAGACTCCCATTATGAGCGGGAGGCTAACGGCATTCCGCGGCGGACAATTCCGTCGCGGAATTCCGCTAGCTTTGCTCAGTGGGAACGGGGCCTAAGTTAGGAATTTCCTCTCAGGAGGGTCTTTAGTTCTTTCTAGTTAGTGTATATGGGAGCCAGGCCACAAACAAGAGTTCTTGCCTGGCTTAGACCAGAGCCCTTGAAAGGGACTATACTTCTTTCTGTATACTGAGCCAGTATGCATTGCAGAGGTGGGCTAACAAAACACTAGGACAACCCTTGTCTATGCCAAGGATTCCTTCTGTCAGGACAGTCACCCCCTAAAGAAAAGGAAGAGGGGCTGATCCCTAGTAAAACAAAGATGCATTAAACCAACATACTTTACTGACACACGCTTGTCCACTTGGGGATTGGGCATAGTCTTCAGTGGGAGCTTAACCTAGAGACAAAGACCTAGGACTCATACTACCTCACTAGGTGATCTCCGATATTGTGTAGTCAGAAGACGGTCAGACATCAAAGCTATATCTAAACGTGAGAACGAGAAGTTCTTCAAGATACTATGGGGGGGGGGGGATTTATCAAAGGGTGTAAAATATACACTGGTGTAAACTGCCTACAGTAACCGATCAGAGCTCAGCTTTCAGCTCTGGTAAAAGGGAAGATGAGCTGTGATTGGTTGCTGTGGGCTGTTTACAGCAGTGTATATTTTACATCTTTTGATAAATCTGGTCCTATATTTCTAGACACATCCCAACAGAACATTGTCACTAATTAGACAAGGGCTCTTACCCGGCCCCTATACTACTGTCGCACATAAGTCTTCACTTTCTTCTTCTTCTTTTCAAGTCTACCTCAAAGTTCTTACCAGAGTATTGTCATGTATTTTTGCACTAGCACTTGTAACCAGTATTAATCTACCCTATATTTTGTATTGCACTGAAGGTTTTTTCCAAGCCAAGTAAAGTTAAAACATTGTTTAAGTCATCACTTGCACCATACCTGCACCGTCAAAAAAAAACAGAACCCAAAAACAGATCCCTACCAGCGTCCTAATACATGAACAGCTGCTTCTGATCCTACTGGAAATCAACTAGTACATTGCAAGATAAATCCTGTAGGAAAACTAGATCCCCAGCTGAAAAAGCTGGGTGCACTGGTTGGAGATGGTGCTCTATTATAAAAAAGCAGAGACTGCTAATGTTAAAAGTTTTAGTTTATTTTTAGTTATTTGTTATTTATAGTTATTATAATTTACATAAACAGTACATAACTGTTGTGACATATAGGGCTTATAGGGATACTAAGACATTTTCTAGTATCCTATATTTTATGAAGCTCTATCTTTTGTAACAGCAGTGCTTCTAGCATGCGCTTCAGTTTTTGTCCACTTTCTTAAATTTGAACTGGTAAAGTAAACTGATGTGATGCAGTTCATAGATTTCATAATGCTGATCCATGTATGCAAAATAATATGTATTGCTTTCACCTTTACACATGGATGTTCAACTACATTTTTATTAAAAACAATGATATAAAACAACAAGATTTAAAGTGGTTGTCCGGGAAAAATAATTACTTGGCCAGTCTGCGGAGGCTGCAGGGGACATGTCCGTAATGCATACTTATTTGTCCCATTCCACCGCCGCTCGCTCTTCAACGCTTCCAGTGTTTTTTACAATAGGATTACAATGTGCTCCTGCCGAAGTCTGCATAGTCTGTATAGTGAGCGGCCGTTTTCTATGGGAGTACAACATCATCAGATGTTCTGAAAATACAGGAAGGTGTGGCCTGGGATATGGTAGCAGCGGGGTAAAGGGACAAGTATGCGTTACTGACATGTTCCCTGAAGCCCCGGCAGTCTGGCCAAGTATTCATTTTTCCCAGACAACGTCTTTAACAGTTTAAACCCAACATATAACTATTGCAGAAAATGAAGTGAATACAGTGACACTCACCAGTGAAGCGATCTTTTTTTCAATGTAAACCGTAGTCACATGAAGCAGAAGTGCTGTGCTGCTGTGCTCATTCTTGGCAATAGTTAAACTTGAATGAAATTATTAATGTTTAGCTGAGCACCATCGGATTATATCAGCTGCACCACATTTATTTCTTGGTGACTGTTTGCACAGTCAGTTCTTGCTAGGAGTATTTTGTGGTAACTCTAACATATACAGTACTCTCCAGTGGGACTGTTTGTGTAATGAAGGTGTTATGCTATACAGTTGTAACCAAAATTATGAAAGCACAATGCAAATTATTTGCCCAATGCAAAATTTACAAACTTTCAGCTGTTTGCAAAAAATATGCACAATCAATTGAAATAGTTCAACACAACTGATAAAACAAATTGTATCTCTGTGCTGCATGCTGGGGCTCAACACTGCGTCCTTGACACTTGAGCTCTCAGTACTACATGGAGCTGTTTAGATTCCCTTGAGGTTTTGACCTAGATAGAGTAGACCTTCCAACTGAATAATCTTCCAGAGAATACCTCAAAATCCCCCATAGTTTAGTTTTAGAAGAAGTCCTGGATGATTCTAAAGTGTCTGTCACAGTTGCATGACCTTTACTCCTATAGAAAACTTTTAGTGCAATTTAAGAAAGGTGGCTGCAACATGCAAAGCCAAGAAATGTTAATTATTAGAGATGAGCGAGTAGTGAAATATTTGACTTTACAGAATTCGAATCGAATAGGCACCGATATTTGACTATTCGAATGAGTATTTGATCCCATTATAGTCTAGGGGAAAAAGATTCGAGGTCATGTGGTTCAGCTATCCAATGAGGGTAGATGCCGTTTTCGCACTGCCGTTTTCGCACTCCCAGGGTTCCTCACGGCCTCCCTGCATGGTCATTGAAATAAAAAAAAGCCCCAACTGCGATGGGAGGGCTTTCGAATGTTTCCTGTGTATTCGCCTCACTACTCGATTGAATTCGAATCTTTCAAATACCGCAATATTCGATCGAATTCCTACTCGATCGAATCATATTCGCTCATCTTTATTAATTATCAGAAAGCTAATGCCCATTGTGTAATGTCCAAAGATTTCTCAGAATCACTGCCAGAAACTGATGTTTGGCTTTGAATCAGATTTGCTCTAGATCAGAAGATTGAGGGTAGCTTCACACACACCGTATCGCAACAGATTTTATGCTGCGGATCCTGCAGCGGATCCACAGCAGATTTGATCTAAATAACTGAACACAGCATCAAATCTGCACCATCAAATCTGCTGCGGATCTGCCTCTGATCCTGTATGTGTGAACGCACCCTTAGGCTGGGTTCACACTACGTATATTTCAGTCAGTATTGTGGTCTTCATATTGCAACCAAAACCAGGAGTGGATTAACCCCTTAAGGTCAAAGCCAATTTTCGTTTTTCCGCTTTTGCTTTTTCCATTTTATGTTTAAAAGTCCATAGCACTTGCATTTTTTCCCCTAGAGACGTATATGAGCGCTTATTTTTTGCAAAACCAATTGTACTTTGCAATGACAGGCATTATTTTTCCATAAAATATGCTACGAAACCGGAAAAAAATCATTTGCGCTGTCAAATTGAACAAAAAAAAAAGAATTTGTTTTGATTTCGGGGAGTTTTGCATTTACGCCGTTCGCCCTATGGTAATACAGACTTGTTATGCATTTTCCTCAAGTTGTTACGATTACAACAGTATGTATAATGTATAACTTTTATATTATCTGATGGCATTTAAAAAATTCAAACCATTGTTAACAAATATATGTTCCTTAAAATTGCTCTACTCCCAGGCTTATAACGCTTTTATCCTTTAGTCTATGGGGCTGTGTGAGAAGTCATTTTTTGAACCATGATGTGTTCTTTCTATCGGTACCTTGATTGCACATATGCAACTTTTTGATCGCTTTTTATTACATTTTTTTCTGGATTTGATGCGACCAAAAATGCGCAATTTTGCACTCTGGAATTTTTTTTTTGCGCCGACGCAGTTTACCGTGCAAGATCAGGAATGTGATTATTTAATAGTTCGGGCGATTACGCATGCGGCGATACCAAATATGTTTATTTATTTGTTTATTTAAATGATTTGTTTATTTATTTAAATTTGTAAAATGGGAAAAGGGGGGTGATTTGGACTTTTATTAGGGGAGGGGATTTTTTATTAACTTTTTTTTTTTACATCAACTAGAAGTCCCCCTTTGGGACTTTTATATACACAGCACCGATCTCACATAGAGATCAATGCTGTGTATATACATAGCAAAGATCGATTAGATCGGTCATAGATTGCTTTGGCCTGCTGCACAGCCACAGCAATCTATTGCCGAGCTGGGATAAGCATCATTACGATGCTGAGGCCCGGGCCGGCCAGAAGAACGGATTCCTCCCTCCCCCCACACCCGCGATCGCATTGCGGGGGGGGGGGGGGGGTGGAGATATGTCCCACTAGACACCAGAGACGTGCAGTACAAAGCACTTCAATGCAGCTTTTGACAGGTTTGACAGCTGCATTGAAGTGCTTAATTAGCCGGTGCGGCAACGGGACCCACGCCGGCTAATAGAGGCACTGCCGTTCAGGAGGAGCGGTGCCGTTCAGAGCGTTCAGTTCAGTTCTTTTTTACACTAAATGTTGGTCTAGCCTTGATTTTTTTCATTTCCACAAGGGGTTAAAAAAGAAAATGAACGCAAAACATGTAGGGTAGTTTCCCCTAAATACGAAAGTACCCCACATGTGGACATAATGTGTCATATGGGCACAGAGCAAGCCACCAAAGGGACAGAGCGCCATTTAGAGGCTGGAATGGAGGATGGAGGCCATGTCGCAATTACAAAGCTTCTGTGCTGCCAGGACAGTAGAAACCCCCCACAAGTGACCATATTCTGGAAACTACACCCCATAAGGAATCTAACAAGGGGTGCAGTGAGCATATGGACCCCAATAGTGACAGGCACATATTAAAATAAAAAAAAAAAATTTTCATTTTCACGGCACAAATGTGCCCGTCACCAGGGGGCCATATCCCCACTGCCCACCTTGTTAGATTCCTTATGGGGTGTAGTTTCCAGAATGGGGTCAATTTGGGGGGTTTCTACTGTCCTGGCCGCACAGAGGCTTTGTAACTGCATCATGGCATCCTCTAATGGGAATGGCGGCCATATCTATTTAGCTGGGGAAAAGGGACAATTCTAATTTATTTGGGGGTATTAGGCCAATTATTAGTTTATAAAGTTGAAAAGGACAGGAGTCCATCAAATTCAACCGGTGTTGATCTAGAGGAAGGCAAAAAACCCTTGTGAGGCAGACGACAGTAGCCTCATTACAGGGAAAAAATTCCTTCCCGACTCCATAATGGCAATCAGAATAATCCCTGGATCAACGTGAACCCTGAAATAGGAATAAGGGACACAATTTAGAAAATGTAGAACTCTAATTTCATGTGGTACGCCTTGAAGCGATCCTGTATGCAGAGGCCAGGGGGATCAGGACAGGTGTCACACTGGAAAATGGTGTCCTTCCTGATCCCCCTGTTACGCCACACTCTGCACTTCTTCTGGGGTCTCCTGTTTTACAGTGTGAAGGACGTCACCTGGAAAATGTTGCCCTGGTGCGATACGGGGTCCTTCATATCCAGAAGCGCTGGGTCCACTCCATAGCTGCTAAATATTGGGGCTTTATTACTACTTCTGATATTTTCGGATTGTGCCGCAAGCTACAGTAGCTCGGGCAGCGAGGGATCAGAAGAGGGGGTGCTGGTATAAAAGTTATCTCCATACAGGTGGTAATCTTTATCCAGCAGTTTGAAGATCAGCTCCCGAATGATCTCCCCACTAACTCCGAGGATGGGGGGGCATCTGGGGGCTCGATTCGGGTGTCCCTTCCTTCATACACTCTAAGGGTACGTGCACACTGCGGAATGGCGAAGGATTACCCTTTGTGCATTCCGCAGCTGGCACCCGCCGGCGGACTGATGCAGGCGCGCGTCTCCGCTCGTGTCACACTCCGTTTTATGCACAGGCGGATTCCGCCCTCTGTCCAAAGAATGAACGTGTTCATTCTTTGAACGGACGACGGAATCCGCCCATGCATAGAATCTAGTCTATGACACGGGAGGAGAAGCACACCTGCATCAGTCCGCCGGCGGGTGCCAGCTGCGGAATGCACAAAGGGTTATCCTTCGATAATCTGCAGTGTGCATGTACAGTAAATCTGTAAGTGTACCCTGAGGTACTCTCACAGAGTTTGGAGAATTTCACACCATACTGTCATCTCTTATTGGGACGGTACTGGCGGAAAAGACGTGTCTGGGGGGCAGCGTACGCTAGGCTACCCCCAGACACATCACTGGATGATGAGGATGATGAGGATGAATGGGGGAAAGAAGGATCCCCCCATTCATCCTCACTGGCTGTTTCGGTGTTGGGAAGCAATAATAACGTATGCGTCCGACGCTGAAAACACCTTGGGGGCCATTTTTATATAGTGATTGGTATATGGGGTATGTAAATGTGTAGTGGTGTAGTGTAAAACTTTATTTTGTGTAGTGTAGTGTTTTTTTACAGTTTTAACAGTAAGGGAAAAAAAACCTATGCCAAAAAAGGAGCTGCTGATAAATGCTGCACTTATATGCGGCACATATCAGCAGCCAGTGGCGGTAGGATATAGGGGGGAAAAACGCCCCTATGCCAAAAAAGTGGAGTTGCTGATCAGCGGCACACTTACATGCCATGCTGATCAGCACTCAGCGGCGTTAGGGTGAATAAAAAGAAAAAAATTGGGAAAAAAAACATCTTTTTACCCTAAAGCAAATGATTATACACTGATAAGCCGCTAGGGGGCAGTAGAGCGAAGCTGGCGGAGATTGCCGAAGACAGGGGCGACGGGAAAGCCTGAAGAGGCGAGGATTTCCGACAAAGACCGAACGAACCCGGAAGTGGCGGCGATGAGAAGAGGACACTCAGGATCACGGATCTTCGTTCCAGACGCCGGGATCAGGTGAGTATAGTGCACTACACTTTACACACACCTGTTCTGCACCCCTCAGCTACCTAGCTGAGGGGTGCAGAACCCGGCCGGACACTTTTTTAACTGTTAGATCGCCGTGATGGGCCGGCCGGTACTGGTCGGCCTATCACTGCGATCGTGGGGGTAGCACCGGCGCCATCTTTCTGTAGCACAGTAATAGCGATTGGCGCTGTTCCGGATAACACCAATCACCATTGCTTTCCGGGTCACCGATGACCCGGAAAACTGTATTCAGCTGCTATCGACTAATCTGTATTGATCAGCCGATAGCAGCGATTATTGGCACTGGGGGGGTTAACCACCCCTCGTGCCAACAAGCAGAGATGGCCTGCTATACATTATAGCAGGCCATCTTCCCCGATCACTGTGTGTGAACACACAGCGATCGGGGAAACATCGGGCGAAAATTATGTCCATTTGCACTAAGTACCAGGGCGCGGGGGCGTAAATTTACGCCCGATGTCGTTAAGGGGTTAAGGGATACTGTCACCACCTTTTTGTATGAGCACTTCTGTACGCAGCTGTAAAGCCTAAATTCTGCCGTTTTCATACCTCACTTTATTATAGACTTCTTGGTGCAGTGAAAAATGTTTTTTTTTTTATGATTTGTATTATGACTGCAGAATTTAGGCTTTAAAGATGTGTACAGGAGTCCTCATACAGAAAGGAGGTGACAGTATCCCTTAAAGCTGTTTGAAGTGGTAGTCCTGAGAAATGTGAAAGTTATACAGATTTGTAAATTACTTCTACTTAAAGGGAATCTGTCACTAGGTTTATGCCATCTTAAATGAGGGCAGCATAAATTAGTCACAAAAATGCTGAACAGATCAATGTATTACTTACATCATTTTGTTCAGCCATTCTTCTAATATGCAGGAGAATAGGAGTCTTGCTGCACCCCTCTCCCCGCCCACCAGCTGCTGATTGACAAAAGGCTGCCTATACACAGCATGGATAGATCATTGCCAATCAGCAGCTGGTGGGTGGAGTTTGCTGCTTCTCATAACTATCCACTACTACTGGGCTTGTGCACATAATACAGAGGACTACCTAATCTCCATGTTATTCAGGAGGAGATCTCTGGATCAACAGCACAGAACAATATAAGTGATACATCATTCTGTTCAGCTTCTCTGCCACTAGTTTATGCTACCCTTAGAAAGGACAGCATAAACCTACTGACAGAAGCTTAAGTCGTCCAGTACTTATCAGCTGCTGTATGTCCTGCATGAAGGGACGCATTCTTTCCAGTTTGACACGGCGCTCTCTACTGAAACCTCTTTCCATGACAGGAACTGTCCACAGCAGGAGAGGTTTTCTATGGGCATTTGCTACTGTTCTGTACAGTACCTGACATAGACAGAGGTGGCAGCAGAGAACACCTTGTTAGTCTGAAAAAGAATACACCATTTCCTGCAGAACATACAACAGCTGATAAGTTACAAATCTGCACAAATTTCTGACATCAGTTAATTTGAAAAATAAATAAATAAAATTCTCCAAAGTACTCTTTTAAAACCTTCTATCAATAGAAACATTTATTATTTCTAGCACATTTCCATTAGACTGACCTGACTCATTTTTCAGACACTTAACTAGAATTCTGATAGCAAAGTCGAGAATTGCGGGAAGGAGTTATCAAGATGTGTTAGGTTTTCTTTGTTACCCATAGCAACCAGTTAGAGCTCAGCTTTCTCATGGGTCATTTTGCTCTGGTAAAAAAAAAAAAAAAGTTAAAAGCACCATAATTGCATGGCATAGCATTCTTGAATAGAACAAGGATTGGGTTATGTGTTACATCAGATCCAACAGACAGAAAATAAACTATACAGCAGAGCAAACCTGCACCTTAGAAGCCCCCTTCAGTCTCTGGGCCCACAGCAGGTGTTACTGTATAACTGCAATGACTGGACTAACTCCAATGTTTGCACTGAAATCATTCTAAACAAAATGGCAATGTGCACTAAGTGTCAGTAACTAAAATCACAGGATGAGTCTTTTATCAGTGACTGATTAACTCGCAAAAGAGGCTTTAACTATAAAACGGTCTCATATGTTCATTTATTACACTGTAATATTCCAAAGCCATGTCTAACTCCTACACGATTTGTCAGCTTACTTAACAGCTTAAGTGTGCCTACTGTACATGCTGTGACAATGTTTCTAATCTGCTCATTTAGCCTCATGTATCTGGGCATCACTTATAGTTCTACTCCCAGTATAATTCTTTGGAGGATTATGTCTGTGACCTCTAAGTGTATGTTGTTGTTCCCCAGGCTTGTTTGTCTAAATGATAAATAAAATATAGAATAAAAAAAATATCTAAAACTTGATTCTTAGCTTTAAATGTTCTCTATATTCCTGCAAAGCTGTGATCATTCAGATATTGAGGGAAGTGTTTTGGAAAAAGCACCACACCGCCATCAGGGATGGGCTGTAGAGTCTCAACCGAATTCTCTTACTACCTACTCTACCTTTTAATGAAGGGATTGCCTACCTACTGGAGGGCATCTATTTAATGGGGGGGATTACCGAGGGGAATAACCTACCTACATGAGTAGGTGACAAAAGTGACAGTAAATTATGTGCATGGTCTACAGTATATTGGCACTATATACTAAGCAGTAAGCATATAGTATATAATCTCACATGCCAGAGGCCATGCTTATTTATTTTAATGAACCAACTGTTCTATCCATCTATGTGACCAAATAAGAGCAGTATGTCTAACTCAACAGTATGGACTAAGCAATGAGCAAATAGTATATTATGTCACATACCAGCAGCCGTGCTTAGTATGTTCTGTAGAACATGTGAACAGATCACAGTGTTTTGCATGCTATTACATGGGGCAATTTCTTGTATATTTACAAATGAAAGAGGAGTCCGAGCAAGAAGATTTCTTTTTCAAAAGTTCAAGGGAGGGGGAGGATTAAAAAAAAATATGCACTTAACCTCCCCGGCTTCAGTGCTGGTGACCATATACCACCTCCTCGGTCCCCCAGTCCCTGTCAGCCTCTGGTTTGAGATGGGACTTGGGACGTGATGCTCTCGGCCTGATCACCCAGTCAGCGGCAGAGGCTGGATCCCGTTACAGCCATTGACTGACTAAGCATGCCTGGCGCTTCATGTCCAAAGTCCCCTCTCAAACCAGGAAGCGATGCTGGAGCAAGGGAAGTCAGTGCATGTTATTTTTTTCATCCTCCCTTTTGAAAATATCTCCCTGCCTGGACTTCAGCATAGGAACTGATCAGCATGATTGAGCTGATATGTTTTCCTGCTGCACAGTGTAGCTCTGCTGTGCAGTTCCCTGCACCTACCGGCTGTGTCTGCGGCAGTAGCTTTACAACAGGGAAAAGTAGTTTTATTCCACCGCACAAGAGGCAGCAACTAGTCATCTGTGTGAGGAACCGTCCATTACTAGTCATGGCTCTCTTTCTGTCAGCACACAGTGTGGGGATTATTGACAAGAGAGAGCGGTTAGTGGTCTGCTGACAGGCAGAGAGCAGTGACTAGTCAAGGGCAGCTCCATGCCCAGATAACTAGTTGCCACCCTATGCCGTCTTGTCTGTGGGTGCTGGCATTCCCACTAGCTACTGTGTGATATTCTCCTTTTGTTTGCTGGGTTATTTTTCTGTTTAAGTAGAAACTTTTTGCAACAATAATAACCACTAAAATATTTATAGTATACTATTACATTGGCATTTTGCCCAACAGTTTGCATGTGTGTATTGTTATAAGAAGGCAATGGATGAATAGAATAGTTGTGTATGTATCATATGCTCATTTTTTGGGGTAACTTTTCAGTGTCTACCCTAATGATATAATAGCAGGTGGCAATGCTACACGCAATACAAAACCTGCCTGCTGCTTTCATATTCACTTCTTATTGATGTTTTTGTTAATTTAGTCCTTATTGATTTGTTTATCATGTTTATCAAAGGACATTTAGAGTAAAGACAAGCATATATAATGTAATCCAGCTGTTAACCTTGTTCTAATGCCAGGCTTGCAAAGGGGATTAAAGTCAATGTGAGATCATATTCTTAAATTACACTGCACATCATATGTTTTACATGGAGCTCATCAATTGCTATGGTTTAAAAAGTGATGTAATTGTCACTTAATAAATGTTGCCATACTTATTTTACAGTACGGTATATGTACAGTATATACCAAATGGCCATTGGAACACAACATTTAGGTAAAAGATACTGGTAATGATGCTGATTATTCTTATTACAGTGCCTCCAATCTACAATGCAATTTATGTTTTCTTCTAAAGACCCCAGACTGAGCAGTACCTCAACTTAAAGCTTGGTGGAAATTTTAGATTGTTATGTCGTGGGTTAAGCATTATTATACACATAGTAAGGATCTAAAATTGCTACTGTTTTATAATTTTTGGAATATCTCCAACCCTTTAGGAGCAACTTTCACAACTAAAGCGGGCATGTGGAGCTGTGCCCAATGTCATAAGTCGATCAATAATATATCTCTTATCTCAAGTAGACCCCATTGACGATAGTAGGAGAGGCATGCACAGATTTTGCAATGTAAAGTTGGCTTGATAAAGGTATTCATAATGTGCCTCATATATATGGGAGGAATTTTAAGGAGAAGGCTTACGACCTCCCTTTGGGAGATACGTTTAAATGCTTGAGGGTGAAGCATTTTTTCTGTAGTCCTATGGTCCTTAATATTCAAATATTATGTTAGCGCAATAAAGGGCCTAAAGCCGATTTACAAACTTATAGACAATTATGGGACCTTCCAAATTATTGGTCCTTACAAGGTGTGGGAACTGGAATTAGGAACTTTCTTACCTATTAACACTTGGAAACTAGCAATTAAGCATACTAATCTTTCACTGGCCAGTATTTCCCATGCAGAAAAATATTGCTGGAGACACTGTGGTATGAAAGGCTCATTATTACATATTATGTGGTCCTACCCTGATTGCATCCTATCAGGGAACGCCTTTGTCATGTGCGACCTGCGCGGTTGCACAGGGCGCATCACTCCTGGCTAGCTGGGGGTGGGGTGCTCCGGAAGACAGATGCAACACAGTAATTTCTATGTTAGATGTGCTGTTTTTCTAAGTGCCCCATTACCTGGTTGCCCGCCACCCTCATGAAAAAGACAGCGTATCTAACTTAGAAATTTGGTGTGTTGTCTGTCTGCCAAAGCACCCCTGGCTGCCCTCCTTCCACAATGTTATGTTCCCTTACCCTCTCCTGCAGCATGACGTCACCCAGCACCCGCGCCGCATGGTCGGGTAGCTGCCTGTATGGCTGAGGGGGTAGAACAGCTGTCTGTATGGCTGGGGGGCTCGAATACCTGTCTTTATAGCTGGGGAGAGAAGGCTGTCTGTATGGCTGGGGGCGCTCTGGTAAGAACTAGTGATGAGCGAATAGTATTCGATCGAATAGCTATTCGATCGAATAGTACGCTATTTGGCGATTTGATTGTGTTTATATTTTCAAATAAAAATGCTGTAAAAATTCTATTTGACCTACCACCCCATTTTATCTGACTGCTTTTAAAATTAAAACCTTAAAAAAAACCTGTATGTTAAAAATTGTTCTATTACCATCCTTATAACACTTTTATACTTTGGTCTATGGGGCTGTATGAGGTGTAATTTTGCACCATGATCTCTACTTTCTATAGGTATCTTTCTTGCATATATTTTCATTACTATTTTCCTGGATTTGATATGACAAAAAATAGCATTTCGGTGGGTTTTTGAACTTACTTACTGCTAGATCGCCGCTCGTTTACTGGGCCTATTCCAAGGCCCGATGATCGTTGAGCGAGGGCTGCAAGGACATTGTTACCAATGTCCTTGCAGCCCTTGCAGCATCATACATTACCCGCAGGGCTTCTCCTATGCGCTATCTTCCTCCCCGGGTCCCGCGCTCTCTATCTTCAGAATGGCCGGTCAGCTGACAGGCCACTCTCAGCCAATCACAGGCCGCGGCGGTCCCGGCCTGTGACTGGCTGAGCGCTCTGTCAGCTGACCGGCCATTCTGAAGATAGAGCGCGCGGGACTCGGGGATGAAGACAGCGCGGAGAAGAAGCCTGGACAGGTAATGTATGATGCTGCTGCTTGTAAATCATCGGTCGCCCACCGCGCACCGCTGTTCAACCGTAGCGATGCGCGTGGGGGAACGACGATTTTAGGTCTGGCCCTAAATGAATGATCAGCCGATGACACGATCATCGGCTGATCGTTCTCTCTATTTCACCGAACGATAATCGGCCGAATCGGGTCAAATGGGGCCGATCCGGCTGATTATCGTTACTGTGGAATAGGGCCCCTGGGCTGCAGACAGCAGCTGGGATTGCGGCAACCCCTCTCTGGGGTTAATACATAGAATATTAAAAATGTAAGTAGTTTTGATGCATGAAGAAGCTTTAGGGTCCATTTACACAGAAAGATTATCTGACAAATTATCTGCCAAAGATTTGAAGCCAAAGCCAGAAACAGTCTATAAACAGAGAACAGGTCATAAGGAAAGTCCCCTCTTTTCAAAGGATTTCAAAGGATTTCCCCTCTTTTCAAATCTATTTCTGGCTTTGGCATCAAATCTTTGGCAAATAATCTGTCAGGTAATCTTTCTGTGTAAATGGACCCTAAAATAGGGCAGTTGACTAACGTTACTAAATTAAAAAGAAGTTTTGATGTACTGTATGCTCAATCATTTGTCTATACCACACATTTTGCTTAGATTTTACAATATTCAACCAGGAATTTTTTTTCTATCATGTGGCTCTAAACATTTAAAATTCCTGTTAGCAAGGTGTCTAAAATTTTATTTTCATCATCAAGATACACTATTGTAATGCTGTATTTTCTAAAACACTACCTGTCCAAAAACAAGTGATCAGTTTACTTAATTCAAAGACTTCCGATTACCATCAATCAAAGCCATAAAATGTCTGACATTAGTAAATTTATCTACACACCATTCATCATTTTTTGTCATTTTAGATTACATAATCTTGTCACAAATCCCTTTGAGTTTTCATGTGTCATTGATGCAAAATTTGCAACTGTGATTATAATGTAAAGTAGCACAAACTACTCGCATAGTCAACACATATTCAAACATATATTTATCAAAACAAATCTATGTTAAATAAGTTACAGTAATAGAAACTAAAATTGCTACCAAGATTTTTTATTCAAAAGGCTAGGGCTACATGACAATGTTAAAAACAACTGCCATGTTGCCTTGCAGTGATTGTGCTTTGTTGGAGCAGTCAGTGGGAGTCAGTAAGTGGGATCACTGACAAAAAAAATTTGCAGCACATTTAGCTTCTTTGCACTATCCCAGCTCTTCTGCTGACATTCAGAACGTACTGCTGTCAATCACACCACCAGTCCTCCCCATACAGAGTAACCTTTAGCACGGCCAAGGTGGCACAGAAGGTGGTCTCAGCCAAAGACAGACTTGTGTGAGTGGTGACTGGGTATTTTAGACCCAATTTGAATTGCCAATGCCATCAGCATGAGAGCTCCTAGCGAGCCTAGAAGATTGACTTGATCCTGAGACACCAGATTTGGCAGATTTATTGGAAAAATCTCCTGAGAGGCAAGACTTTGGAAGAAGCATTGAGTTGATACTAGAGATGAGCCTAGAGATGAGCCTAAGGAACGCCTGGAAAACTGGGATACAGCCTATGCTATAGGCTGTATCCCAGTTTTCTAGGCATTTTTTGCGCTGTATCCACCCGCTGCACGGAGCCAGCAGAGAGTGGGAGTCAGATTCCAAGATTTCTGGTTCGTACGAACCAGAAATTCGACAGGTTCGCTCATCTCTAGTTGATACGCCACAGAGCAGTGAGGAGAGCCAGGCAAGGGCAGCTTCCGGATGCAGTACAGGATTGTACTGCATGGCTATGGAGGAAGAAAGTTTGGGAGAGTACAAGTTTTTCCCAGATTATGATGCTGACGTTGCAGACCCCACTTGGAATCCACGTCCACAAATTACATACTTGGCGTCATCATCAGAGTATAAAACTGTGTCTATCCCATCCAAAGACTCTGGGTCAGAAGGGAAAAAAGGGAGACATACAGCATCTGCCAAAAGACATCAGAAAGACCTTGGCACGCAATGGGTAACAGAATGCGGCACCAGTGTGCCTGCTCGGAAGAATTTCCCTCTGCCATCAGCAGTATGGCAGTTCTTCCATCTTGGTGGTGAAAAAGACTATTAATCCACATGTAACATCTGTGACCATAAAGTGGGTTGGGGTTTGGGTTTTGGGAGCGCCAACACCCCACTGACTGGAGGAACCGGAACCCCCAGGGAATAGGCCAGTCTACATACAAGTAAAGTCCCCAATAAAATATTCACCCACCTTAGTCATCTTAATTTTTTTTTTTAACATACCAAGTAATTTCCCCCCTTATGCCAAAAATTAATAGGATAATCCTGTAGCAAATACCCATAGTTAATTAGGATATATATATATATATATATATATATATATAAAAAAAAAAAAAAACCTGGTATAAAGTAGTATTGGCCCAGTTGCTCCTAGCAACCAATCAGATTCCACTATGCATTTTTCAAGGAATCTGTAAAGAATGAAAAGTGGAATCTGATTGGTTGCTAGGGGCAACCGAGCCAATTCTAGTTTACACCCCTTTAATAAATCACATGTTACGTGCTTTGCCGGGTGGGTTTTTCAGGTCTGTGTAAATGTATCCTAATTGACTAGGTGTTCATTTCCATTTTTTGGCTTTCCAACTGCCAAAAATTAACACCTAGTCAATTAGGATACACTTAAACAGACCAGAAAAGCCCACCCGGCAAAGCACGTACCATGTGATTTATCAAAGGGGTGTAAACTAGACTCTCAACTGTCAGATTACTGTGGGGTTTTTTTGTTTGTTTTTTTTTAACAAATAAATGGTTCTGTAAGTGCCTTTTTTATTGGAGGCTTTCTTTCTTTTCTTTCTTATTTCAAAGAAAAAGGGAAAGTTACCACCCTAAACTGTCTGTGCTGGGCCCCACAAGGTCAAAGAGCATCCAAGTACTGTGTCTGCCACCTCCCAGTGGCTGTTCTAAGCCCCTTAAAGTCAAAAAGAGTCAAAGTGCTGCCGCTGTCACCTCCTTGTGTCTGTTCTGGGCTCCTCAGGGTTGATGAGAGTCCGACTGCTGCCACTACTACCTCCCGGTGTCTGTCCGAGGCCCCCAAGGTCAAGGAGAGTCAGAGTTCTGCCACTGTCAAGTTCAGCTGTGTGTTCTACAGACTTCTAGTACTAAGACATTGCCCCTGATGGGGCTGCTACTTTAGTATGTCTACTGCTGTCCTGGGATAAAAAGTAATTTCACATTGATGATCCACTAGTGTCCAATCATGTCCATAGAGAAAAGTAAGTATACACCTCTGATTCACCATGTCCATTGCTGTCCTAGGAGAACACTGGATGTAGGTGGTCCACCAATGTCCACTGCTGGATAAAGTTCCGGCGGATTTATTCGCTCAAAACCCACTCAAGGGGGCACGCATATCCGCCTTTACCATAGACACCATTATATGCACAGTCGGATGGGAAGTGATGCACACCGCCGCGAGCGGGTTTCGAGCAACGGAATCCACCGGAACTTATCTGTGCGGATTCCATTGTGTCAACCAACCCTAGTGGAGGAGGTTTCTTTCTGTAGTTTTACCTCATTTGCCAACCTGATAAACTTGCATAACTATCGGGATAAGTCATCAATGACAGCTTAGTGGGGTGTTGACACCTGGTACTCCATCGATCAGCTGTTTACTAGCTCTGTTCACTGTGTAGTGGATATATTAGTTTATTGCTGATCAACTCTTTATTTTTATTTTTTTCTGATATTTTTTAAATCTTTATTAGCGAGTACTAAAATGCTCGGGTGCTTGTTACTCGAGAAGAATATAACCCCATTGAAGTCAATGGAAGACTCGAGCATTTTTGCAAGTTCGGTAGAGGGAAAGTCAAGTGAAAACCTGTAAACCTCAAAAAATGATGGAAACACCATGGAAATGGACAGGAAACAGCAGGGGAAGCATGTATGCATGCCTCTGAGGCTGCCTAATGGCACCATTATGCCTAATTCTGTGCAAAAGCCTGATTAAAACAGAGGTAGGCATATGGATCACCCAAAAACTCAGCCTGACACAGCATGGCAGTGAGAACACAGGGAACCATTAAAACAGAGGTAGCATATCATGAACCAGCCAAAACTTTAGCCTGACAAAGCATGGTGGTGAGTGAACAAGGTAGAAGCGATAGTCAGCCTTCCAAAAATTATACCAGACCTAGCATGGCAGTGAGCACACAGAGAACCATTAAAAGTGAGTGAGGAAGCAAGTGAGCCTCCCCAAAATTAGGCCAAACACTGCATGGCATTGAGCACACAGAGAACTCCCGGGAGCAGCAGTAGCCAACATGGAGGCCAGTTAAGGCCCAGCAGTAGTCAACATGGATGCCAATGAAGGTCCAGCAGTAGTCAACATGGATGCCAGTAAAGGCCCATCAGTAGGCAACATGGAGGCAAGGGCAGGCACACCAGTAGTCAACATGGATGCCAGTTAAGGCCCAGCAGTAGCCAACATGGAGGCAAGGGCAGGCACAGCAGCAGTCAGTAGTAGTAAACATGGATGCCAGTGAAGGCCCAGCAGTAGTCAACATGGATGCCAGTTAAGGCCCAGCAGTAGCCAACATGGAGGCAAGGGCAGGCACACCAGTAGTCAACATGGATGCCAGTTAAGGCCCAGCAGTAGTCAACATGGATGCCAGTGAAGGCCCAGCAGTAGTCAACATGGATGCCAGTTAAGGCCCAGCAGTAGCCAACATAGAGGCAAGGGCAGGCACACCAGAAGTCAACATGGATGCCAGTAAAGGCTCAGCAGTAGTCAACATGGATGCCAGTTAAGAACCAGCAGTAGTCAGCATGGATGTCAGTTAAGGCCCATCAGTAGCCAACATGGAGGCAAGGGCAGGCACAACAGTAGTCAACATGGATGCCAGTAAAGGCCCAGCAGTAGCCAACATGGAGGCAAGGGCAGCATGGTGGCTCAGTGGTTAGCACTATAGCCTTGCAGCACTGGAGTCCTGGGTTCAAGTACGACCAAGGACAACATCTGCAAAGAGTTTGCATGTTCTCTCTGTGTTTGCGTGAGTTTCCTCCGGGTACTCCGTTGTCCTCCCACACCCAAAAACATACAAATAGGTGAAGCACTGTGGAATCTGTGTGTGCTATACGAAAAAAAAAAAAAGGGGCAGGCACAGCAGTAGTCAACTTGGATGCCAGTGAAGGCCCAGCAGTAGTCAACATGGAGGCAAGGGCAGGCCCACCAGTAGTCAAGATGGTTGCCAGTGAAGGTCCAGCAATAGCCAACATGGAGGCAAGGGCAGGCACAGCAGTAGTCAACATGGATGTCCATTACTGTTCTGGTTAATCCTGCCTTAAAAACGGCTACAACATTGAAAAAAGGTAGAAGGTACTGGTGAAAGAATGGCATAGGACACCCATAAAATAAGATGACATCCACAGATAATATGGTTTGAAATGGACAAGACAAGGAGGGTAAGGGCAGACACAGAAGTAGTCAACATGGATGCCAGTAAAGGCCCAGCAGTAGTCAACATAATTGCCAGTTAAGGCCCAGCAGTAGCCAACAAGCCTTCTACCACCAGCACCCTTTCGATTTTCAATTTGACTGTAGCAGTTAGGTTAACATTCTATTGAAGTTCTATGCAGACGTACTACAAATCCCAGCAATGCAGTGTAGTACCCACTAGTTTAGGGGCTGTACGGTACAATGTGGTAGTGGCTGGACCTAGATACACACTCTGTGATAACCTCTTACAACGAGCAGTGAAGTTTTATGCAGGTGTACTACAAATCCCAGCAATACAGTTTAGTACCCACTAGTTTAGGGGGGCTGTACAGTACAATGTGGTAGTGGCAGGACCTAGATACACGCTGTGATACCCCCTTACAATGAGCAGTGAAGTTTTATGCAGGTGTACTACAAATCCCAGCAATACAGTGTAGAACCCACTAGTTTAGGGGGGCTGTACGGTACAATGTGGTAGTGGCAGGACCTAGACACACTCTGTGATACCCCCTTACAATGAGCAGTGAAGTTTTATGCAGGTGTACTACAAATCCCAGCAATCCAATGAAGTACAGCAGCACCCCCAGCCCCAAAATAAAAAAAGATTACACTGAGCACTTCTTAGGGGTCTGTGTGCAACACCTAATGTCCCCTTTCTGCCAGCAGCCGATCACCACAGTGTGCTGGTTAAATCGTAGTAGCAGCACTGCAAGTCCCAGCCAGCAGTCTGTAGTATACTATTAAAAAATTGATTTGAAGCCCTGAAAAGGGCTTCTTGTTTGTACTGCTAGTATATACCCTGCCTACTGGAACGCTAAATCCTACACTGACGCTCTCTCTGACCAGCAGCAGCTCTGTCCCTGATCTCTCACAGCATGTGTCTGAAGCGAGCACTGCTGGCGCCACGTTTTATATGGCAGGGTCATCTGATCTGGCCAACCAATCGCTGCTATCGACATGTATGGGTCCCACGTGATCGCAGGATGTACCAAAGAGTCTCCTGCATGTTTATTGGCTGAGTAATTGGCTGAGAGTACCCTAATACTCGATCGAGTACCAAGCTCGGACGAGCATGCTCGCTCATCACTAATCTTTATTTTGTGTATTGGTTCAAATGGATACATTGACTTTACAGATATATCCAGAAAGATAAGTAGATAGATTGATAGAATATAGTTTTCCATGTTTGTTATGTTTTCGATGTATCTCTTTCTGTTTACTATTTAAATTGTACCAATTTATTCTCAATGGGATTTTTTCCTGAAAGGAAAAACATATTTTTTGCATTTATTTTCTTTCTAATTACATGTTATGAGACCTCCTAGTGCTAAAATCCATCTCATGTAATGTTACAACTAAATAAATATGTCCTAATATTTCTCATTTCTTGTTTTGTTCACAGGAGAATTTGCTATTTAATTATGCCAGATAACTAATGTTGATTGTGCTGAGAAGGATAATGTCATAGAGTAAATCAATTAAAAAGATGTCTGCTCCAAATGAACCCTTTCATAATAAGATTTATAATATTGTCTAAGTAATTTGTAATGAAAATATGCAGCATGCCAATCTTACTGTAGTGATGTTTATTCATTGTGGAAATAGAACTGGATTGTGAAAGTGTTTTGATGTTCATTAGATAGTAGACACTCGCTTTCTTGTATGTAACTATATTTATATTGATTGGTTTGTCTCATCCATTTTGTCTAGATACAAAAAGATTTTTAAAGTAAAAGACAAATTTGAAGGCATGTACCTCTTACATATTATTTTACTGATTAGATATTGAAACATGTCTTTATATCTAATCTGTTTTCATTTTCTGACCTTTCTCTACTTCTTTTTTTAAACATTTGGATGCTGTCATTTTGTCTGAGCTGTTTTAACAGCATTTAGTGACATGCTTTACTTCAAGCCTCATGAACATAAATAATAGATAGGACCTGTCCCATTGAGATGAAAGAGAAACATTACTGAGCATACTCTGTTACCTTTGAAGAGGTCATTCCACTGCTATTGTCTTATACTGGGGCTATACAGTATATCTACTGCTATCATCTTTCACAGCAATGTTGTACAGATCATTTTCCATTAGCCTCCTCTTATCAGCACAGAAAGAACAGGAAGCCCCAGCTTAGATTAAGACTTAGTGGTTAGAATGAAGGTTTCAGGATTATTTTAAGATATATAGACAAAGATTAACCCCTTAGTGACCGCTGATACGGCTTTTTACGGCGGTCACTAAGGGTCCTTATTCTGCTGCCATCAGCCCCCCATCAGCCCCCACCCCATCCCCCCAGCTACCGGAGGTAGCTGAGCGGTTGGGGCAGTGTTTGGGGTCCGCCCCCCCGCCCCGTACTGACGATCGCTGCTGTTAACGTTATAGCGGCGGCCGTCGGTAACAGGGATTACCGGTGCCGCCGCCTTTCATCTCCCCCCGCCGTGAATCCACGGCGGGGGGAAATGAAATAAGTGTCCATCAGACCCAGATCAGACCCCCCTAGTGCCCCGATAACTAATCCCCCTCCCCGCGGCGGCCATCAGATCCAAGATGGCTGCGCAATCACTGTGAACAGACAGTCTGTTCACAGAGATTGTAAACAAAAAATGAATGAAAGCCCCATGCTCTCCGCTGCCAGAGGTAGCGAAGAGCATGGGGCAGTGATCGGGGATCCCCCTGTGGAGTTCCGGTACAAGCGATCAGCGGTATATGCTATATACCGCTGATCGCTTGTGCCATGTGCTGATCAGCACTTTTTATCCCCTGTCACCATAAATGATTGGTGACAGGGGATAAAAAGTCATGTGATCTGTCCCCCAAGTCGCCCCCCACCCCCCTTGTCACCCCCCGTCCTCCAGTCACCCTCCCTTCCCCATATACTCACCTGATCCTGGAGCTCCTTCCTCTTCGACGTAGAGGCTGGTTTTGGTCTCTGTCACTAAATTATGATTACTGTGATAGAAAATATCACAGTAATCATAGTAATATAGTAAAAAAAATGTGTAAAAGTACAAAAAGTGAAAAACACACAAAAAAATAAAACACACACTTTTTATTATAGTAATGATTGCAGTTGACTCCCAAATCACCGGTAAACACCCCTTGTTGTCCATAACAACCGCATGTTGCCCATAACAACCGCACGTTGCCCGTAACAACTGCACGTTGCCCGTAACCACCGCACGTTGCCCGTAACAACTGCAAGTTGCCCGTAACAACCACACGTTGCCCATAACAACCGCATGTTGCCCGTAACCACCGCACATTGCCCGTAACAACCGCACGCTGCCCTTAACAACTGCACGTTGCCCGTAATAACCGCACATTGCCCGTTACCACCGAACATTGCCTGTAAGCATCGTACGTTGAACGTAACCACCCCAAATTGCCAGTGCACCCCTCCAGATTGTCCATAATCACCCCAGATTGGCCGTAACCACCCCAAATTACATGTACCCACCCCAGATTACCTATAAGCACTTCACTATATCCGTAACAATCCCAGATTTTCTGTATCCCCCCCCCCCAGGTTGCACATAACCCCCCCAGGTTGCCCGTAACCACCGCACGTTGCCTCTGACTACACCACGTTGCCTCTGACCACCGCAGGTCGCTTCTGACCACCGCACATCGCCTCTGACCACCGCACGTCGCCACTGACCACCGCAAGTCGCCACTGACCACCGCACCTTGCCTCTGACCACAGCATGTTGCCTCTGACCACCGCACATTGCCTCTGGCCACGCCACGTTGCCTCTGACCACCGCACGTTGCCTCTGACCACCCCAAATTGCCAATGACCCCCTTCAGATTGCGGTAACCACGCCAGATTACAGGTACCCACCCTAGATTATCTATAAGCACTTCAGTTTATCCGTAACCACCCCACATTGCCTGTAACCACCCCAGATTGTCCCTATCCACCCCAGATTGCCCTAAACCACCCCACGTTGCCCGTAACCACCCCACGTTGCCCGTAACCACAGCAGGTTGCCCGTGACCACCCCATGTTGTCCGTATCCACCCCAGATTACCTTTAACCTCCTCAGGTTGCCCGTAACCACCTCCAGACTGTCCGTAACCACCCCAGACTGTCCTTAACCACCCCACATTACCTGTAATCTCATTTTTTAAAAATTTTATTTTAGTAACTGCGCTATTCTTATAACTATTACTAGCTGCGGTTTAGCTCCAGTAATTGGCACTCCTTCCCTTCTGAGCCGTGCTGTGTGCCCGTACAGTAGTTTATACCCACATATGGGGTACCGTTTTACTCAGAAGAACCTGCGTTACAGATTTTGGGGTACATTTTCTCTCCCATTCCTCGTGAAATTGAGAAATTTCAAACTAAACCAACATATTATTGGAAAAATTCGAGTTTTTCACTTTTACTGGCCAATTTTGAATACTTTCCTCTAATATCTGTGGGGTCAAAATGGTCACCACACCCCAAGATGAATTCTTTGAGGGGCGTACTTTTCAAAATGGGGTGACTTTTGGGGGGATTCTATTCTGCTGGCACTACAGGGGCTCTGCAAACGCACCTGGAGCTCAGAAACTTCAGCAAAATCTCAGAAACTTCAGCAAAATCTGCATTGAAAATGCTAATTGGCGCTTCTTCCATTCTGAGCCCCGCTGTGTGCCCATACAGTGGTTTACACCCACATATGGGGTACAGTTCTACTCAGGAGAACCTGTGTTACAGATTTTGTGGTACTTTTTTTCTCTTGTTCCTCGTGAAATTGAGAAATTTCAAACTAAACAAACATATTATTGGAAGAATTTGAGTTTTTCATTTTTACTGTCTAATTTTGAATACTTTCCTCTAACAACTGTGGGGTCAAAATGGTCACCACACACCAAGATGAATTATTTTAGGGGTGTACTTTTCAAAATGGGGTGACTTATGGGGGGGGGGATTTCTCTCTGCTGACACTACAGAGAATTCTCTATGAATTCGGCGCAGATTTTTTCATTTCATCAAATTAGGTAATTTTTCCCAATTTCGCACTGAATTTCTGCGAGCTTTCCACTCTGAATTTGCGCTGAAAAGTTTCAGAGCAGAAACTCACTGCTCAATTCATTCCACCAGAACAATTGACATGTCAATTCATTTGGCAAAAAGTGGATCCGCCGTATGAACTGCAGAGCGCAAATTCCATTGAACTAAATGGAATTTGGTTCTGCACCTTTTTTTAATCAATATTTACGCAGGGGGGTGGGACAGGCACTAGGAGCACACAGGCAATGAGAAAAAAAACCTCTACATTCATTGACTGGCTAAACCATGTAACCTTCAAAGTACAAGAAGAGTGGTTTTCATATTCAGTTTCAGATGCTACTTGGACCTAGAGAGGGAGATAGTGTATGGCAGGGACAGTTAGGCGTTAGGTGATTTTAGGCAGGAGGGACCCCCAAAAGCCCCTGTTAGAGCTAAAAATATAGATAGCAGAGATTGATCACGCATGTATACAGCTATTAAACCGGCTAGCAGCACATCAGTGTGTTCAGATAAACAGGCAGCTGGAGTGCACTGTGAGGAATAGGCTGCTGGGTATCTACTTGCTGAAAACTTCATATATAGGGTATATGGCTGTATGCTGAGAGTGTACAATAAAAAAAAATTGGTACTACTGTTTTGCGTTCTGTGCGTAACATTAACCATTTGATCACCTGTTGCCTGAAAGCATTTCTAAAAAAAAAAAATCATATACAGGGTATATGGCTGTATACGGAGAGTGTGCTCGTAACGAGCGCTCATAGGTACAGGCAGCAGTAGCAGCACTGACAGCTCGGGAGCCATTGGCTCCCTCCCTGTCAGTCATCCTTGTGGCTGCAGGCAGTGCTTTGCCTGCGGTCACAAGAGGCCGCAGGGGGGCCTATATACTACTGGGGGGAGCACAAAGGGGGCTATATAACGGGGGCAGCACACAGCGGTGGTCTATACTACTAGGGGTGCCACGGGGGGCCTTTATACTTGGGGGTGCACAGGGGGTATATATAACTCGGGGGGCACACAGGGGGTATATATAACTGGGTTAACGCACAGGGAGATAATATAAAAGGGGGGTGCATGGGGGGTATATATAACTCGGGGAGAGCACAGGGGGCTATATACTACTGGGCGTAGCACAGGGGGGTATATATAACTGTGGGGCGCAAAGGGTGTATAAATATAACTGGGGTAGCGCACAAAGGGTATATATAACTGGGGTAGTGCAGAGGGGGGGCTATATACTACTGGGGCGCACAGTGGATATATATACAACTGGGGGGTGCATGGGGGTATATATACCTGGGGGGCGCAAAGGGGGGTATATAAAACTTGTATATATAATGGGGAGTGCACATGGGGGCTATATACTACTTGGGGCGCACAGGGGATATATATAAAACTGGGGGGTGCACAGGGGATATATATATATATATATATATATATATATATATAAAAACTGGGAGTGCACAGGGGGTATATATAACTGGGAAAGTGCACTGGGGGTGCACAGGGGGACTATATACTACTAGGGGGAGCACAGGGGATATATATACCACTGGGGGAAGCACCTAGTGGTATATAGTACTGGGGGCAGCACACAGCTGTCTATACTACTAGGGGCATTCCTAATGATGGAGGGCGGGGGAGAGGGACGGAGGGGTGTCTCAATCCTATAACATGGGTACTCTAGGCCACACCAATTTGACACAGGGTCGCAAGTTTAAAAGTTATTTTCAAGAACAATAACTGCATCACCTGCCGAATGAACCCCAACACAGATCTTGGATTTAAAGCAGATATCCGAAGGTACAAGCAGTTTGGGGGGCAGATTGTGGGTACTGAGTCGCTTTAAGGTTGGCAGAGGATCTGGGGTGCCAAAACATAACAAATGTTGCTAAAGGGACACCATTTATGAAACTACACCCCTTAAAGAGTGTGACAAGTAATCCAGCCTTGGATTTTTTTTCTTTTTTTTTTTTTCCAAGATATTTCCACCAAGAATGTAAATACCCCATATGTGTACATAAAGTGCCATGCAGGCGCAGGGAAATCCTACAAAAGGAAAGAACACCATTTGGCTTTAGGAAACAGGATTTGGCCAGAGTGAAGGACAGAGGCCATGTTGTGTTTACAAAGCCTCTGCACCGCCAAGACAAAGGAAACCCAAGACAAGTAACCCCATTAAGGAAAACTACACTCTTTAAGGAATGTAACAAGGTGTGTAGAGAACATATGCACCCCACTGGTGACTGACACAAATGTGGAACAATGTGCCATGAAAATGAAAAAATAAAATAAAAATACTCTAAAACGTTGGTCTATCCTTGAATTTTTTTATTTTTACAGGAGGTTAAAAGAAAAAAAAGAAAAAAGCATAAAATTCTCCCAAGTATGGAAATACCCCACATATTGACATAAAGTGCCATGCTGGTGCAGGGCAAGCCTGTAATAGGAGGGAGCACCTTTAGGATTTTAGAAGCTGGATTTGGCTAGAATGGAGGACGGAGGCCATGACGCATTTACTAAGCCCCTGTGCTTCCAAGACAGTGCGAACCCCCCACAATTGACCCCATTATGGAAACTACACCCCTCTTAGAATGTAACAAGAGGTGTAGTAAGCATATGGACCCCAACTGGTGAAAGACGCATAGGTGAAAAAAAGAGCTGTGAAAATAAAATTTTAATTTTTACACTAAAAGGTTGGTGTAGCCTGGAATCTTTCATTTTCAAGTGAAAAGAGAAGGGAAGGGGGGGGGGGGGGTGAATGAGTAGAACCATTTACACAGAGTGTGAAAATAAATTGTTATGTGGTGGTAGGAGAAGCCACCAAAAGGACAGAGTGCCCTTTTGGGGATTGAATGCCCTTTAAACCCCCATGCTACCTGGACAGTGGACACCCTTTTCAAGTGACCCCTCTCTAGAAATGACACCCCTCAAGGAATGTAACAAGAAGTGTATTGAGCATATGAACCCCACTGGTGACAGACACATAGGTGGATAATTGTGCTGTGAATTTTTTTTATTTTTTTTTAAATGTAGACTTAAAGGTTGGTCTAGCCTTGAACTTTTCATTTTCACAAAGGGTTAAAAAAAGAAAATAAATTAAATTAGGAGATATGCAAAAAGTTGGCTGATATTTGCAACTATTCTCCAGAAAATAAAAAGAGAAACACCCATAAAAGTACTCCATTACCAAGACTACACCACCCAAAGAATGTATTTAGGGGTGTAGGGAGCATGAGCATTTCAAAAATGTATTTTCCTGGATTGAATGTGCTACAGTTGGTGAAAAGAAGAGAATCCAATTTTCACACTGCTCAACTGTCAAGCCAGTATGACTTTCCATATCGATATGTAATGTCAACATGGAGAGTCTACACTCCACTAATTATGTTGTGCATGTCCCCTATACCAAATTTTTTTTTATAAATAAATAAAAAAAAATACATATGACTTAAATTGTTTGCCTGAAAATACAATGGGGCTAAGGAGCCAAAGCGAGGCTTAAATTAGGTGATATGCACAGCATTGGCTGACAGTTGCACACATTCTCATAAAAATAAAAAGAGAAATTCCTATAGAAGGACCCCATTACAGAAACTACACCGACCAAGGAATGTATTTGAGGGGGCAGGGTGCATGAGCATTTCAATAATTGATTTCCCTGAAGTGAATATGCTGCAGTGGGTGAAAAGTAGACATTTAATTTTAACAGCCAGTATGACATTCCATGTCAGTATGTGATGCTGACATGGAAAGTCTGGCCTCCACTAATTATGTTGTGTACAGTATATCTCCTAAAAAAAAAAAAAAAAACTCTACATGTTGCCCTAATCTTTTTTCAGTGGGTAGAAGTGGGGTAAGATTATTAATACTCCATTGACATGTGGTACGCTTTGAAAGCAATCTCCAATGCAGAGGCCTGGATTATCGGGACAGGTGTTGTACTGATAACATGTGTTCCTTCTAATCCCCCTTAAAGGCACACTCTGCCTCTTTTTGGGGATCTTTCTTTCCAGAGTGGGGGACTTGCCAAGGAAAGTGTTGCCCTGGTACAAAACAGCGTCCTTCAGTTTCAGAAGTACTTGGGACTGGGGTCCATTTGGAGTCACTTAAGGGGGATTAGGGGGCTTCTTGGGGCATTGTTCTGGGGCAGTGCCTTGTGGTCTCATCGTAACCAAATTATGATGAGAAGGAGGGAGAGGAAAGAAGGAGGAACGAGGGATCTTTCTCTTTTTCCTCACTGGCTGTCCTCAGCTGAGAACAACCTTTGGACCCTTTTATTTATTTTAGAGGATGTGTAAGTGTATAATAATTTAACATGTGTAAGTGTTTGTTTGTGTGGTATGTTCAGATTTTTCTTTTTTATTTGTGTGTTGTGTTTTTTACTTTTTTACTTGGGGGGCTTCAATAAGGGGGGTAAAAAAAAGATTGTGCATTGGCAATAAAGTTCTGCTGGCAGTATTGCCCCTGTAGTATATGCCATGTTACGTATGCAGACCTAGGGGGCTTAAACAAAAAAGGAAATGTTTTTACTGAAGAAAAAAAAAAAGAAACTGCCTTACTGACTAATCAGCAGTCAGCGGTCTGGTCACACAGAGCTGAACAGTTACTGGCGGCACAGTTGAGGATCCTCAAATAAAAAGAAAAAAGAAAATCTTCACCAAAGTTGCTGATCAGCCACAGAACACCCACAAAAAAACCAGGGGATCAGCCAGGAAGCACACAGGGCACTGCTTACTGGTTCACCCTGTACACTATGGCACCATTGACGGAGAAGAGATTAGCACAGATGGGGTGAAGGGTACAGAGAAGGAGGACATAAGGAAGGAGGGCTTGAGAGGTCGGCGCAGATGGGGGGATAAGGGGATCAGCCAGGCAGCACACAGGGCACTGCTGGCTGTATCACCCTGTACATTATGACACCAACGATGGAGGAGAGGGTGGCAAAGATGGAGGGGGCAAAAAAAAAAAAAAAGTCAGAAGGGCACAGGGGAGAGGAGCATAGGAGAGGAGGGCACTAGGGCTGGACTGAGGATGAATAGCAGGCTTGGCACACAAACCTCACCAGCCTCCCACACACACCCATTGCACCAATTATATCAAACGGAAGAATTTTTAGCTTGACTTTGTCACATCATTTTCTTATATATGTAAAGCACAGAATTATTACAGAAGAAAAATAAGTATACACTACCAATATAATCAGTACGCAAAACACTGACTCTATAGCCATCAGAGTGTAAACAGATGCCGCAGACTATACAAGAGTATACAGTGGTGATCAGACACAGTCACAGGTATAATACAGAACATTTCTAGAGGATATGTCCACTCTCCTGTCATTGTGCTATTCCCCTATTAACCCCTAGACGACCCTGGGAGTAGCCCGGGACCGCGGCTATTAGTAATTAAGTATGCAGATGCAACTGAATACTTCTTGCAGCCTATTGCCTGGTGTCTAGTGGAAGGATGCCCCCCCCCCCCCCCCCGGCAAAGTTGTTGCGGAGGAGCTATCCTCGTGTCCGGCAATACAGTGCCGATCTCATTGATCTATGCATTATAACTATACTGCATAGATCTCAATGAGAGATCAGTGTACTTATACTAGATGTCTCCCAGGGGGGCTTCTAGTACAAGTGTAAAAAAAAGTGTTATTATTAATAAAAAGCTCCCTCCCCTAATAAAAGTTTTAATCACCCCCCTTTTCCCATGTTATAAAAATAAATAAATAAACATGTTTGGTTTTGTCATGTGCGTAATCGCCCAAAATATTAATTTATTACATTTCTGATCTCGCACGGTAAATGGCGTAAGTGCAAAAAAATCCCGAAGTGCAAAACTGCACATTTTTGGTTGCATCAAATCCAGAAAAATTGTAATAAAAAGCAATCAAAAAGTCGCATATGCGCAATCAAGGTACCGATAGAAATATCACATCATGGCACAAAAAATTACACAGCAAAAATTGCAGCGCAATAAGCCTGGGAATGGAGCAATTTTAGGGAACATATATTTGTTAACAATGGTTTTAATTTTTTACAGGCCATTACATACAATAAAAGTTATACATGTTACATATCAACAAGTCAGTTTTACCCCAGGGCAAACGTAAAAATGAAAAAAAAAACAAAGAAATGTGTTTTGTTTTGTTTTTCAATTTCACCACACATTGAATTTTTTTCTGGTTTCGCAGTGTACTTGCCTGTCATTGCAAAGTACAATTAGTGGCGCAAAAAATAAGGGCTCATGTGGGTTTCTAGGTGAAAAAATGCAAGTGCTACGGCCTTTTAAGCACAAGGAGGGAAAAATGAATACGCAAAAATTTTATTTGGCCTGGTCCTCTAAGGGTTAAGGAACATATATTTGTTAACAAGTAGTGATGAGCGAGTACTAAAATGCTTGGGTGTTCATTACTCAAGACGAATGTCTCCTGATGCTCGAGTGCTCGTTTCGAGTGACGAACCCCATTGAAGTCAATGGGAAGCTTGAGCATTTTTGCAGGGGACCCAAGTTCGGTAGAGGGAAGGTCGTGTGAAAACCTGTCAACCTCAGAAAATTATGATATCACAATGGAAATTGACAGGAAACAGCAGGGGCACCATGTATGGATGCCTCTGAGGCTGCCTAATCGCACCATTATGCCAAATTCTAGACAACAGCTGTGGGATACAATCTGTTGGTGGCTGCACCTATACACACTCTGTGACACCCCCTTTACACTGAGAAAGCAGTAGTGAACTTAGATATTCCTTGCATAAGAAATACAGAAATCAGAAAATATAGTAGAGGGCCCAATAAGATAGTACAGAGCACTTCTTAGGGGTCTGTGGGGTGCTGCTGAAATCGTGGTAGCTGCACTGCAAGTCCCAGCCAGCAGTCTGTGGTAATACAATTTAAAAACGATTTAAAGCCCTTACAAGGGCTGTTTGGTTGTTTTGCTAGTATTCTTTGCCTACTGGAATGCTAATTCCCTCCCTAACCATCTCCTTGACCAGCAGCAGCTCTGTCCCTAATCTCTTCCAGCATGCATATGAGCGGAGCCTCGGCGGCCGAGCTTTTTAAATGGCAGGGTCATCTGATCTTGCCAACCAATCGCTGCTATCGACATGTCTCACGTGATCGCAGGATGTACCAAAGAGTGTCCTGCATGTTTATTGGCTGAGAAAAAGCGCCGAAAGTTACAGGAAACAGATGATGAGATTTTTTTTTTTCAATTTCACCACACATTTAATTTTTTTCTGCTTTTGCAGTGTACTTTATGAAAAAATGTAGCCTGTCATTGCAAAGTACAATTAGTGGTGCAAAAAATAAGGGCTTTTAAGCACAAGGAGAAAAAAACAAAAACGCTAAAATTTAAATTTGCCCGGTCCTCTAAGGATTAACCCTCCTAGAAATCTAGGAATACATTGATCACTAGGTGTAAGCGCCTTATCACATGGAGAAATTGTGTGCAAAATCAGGCAAAAATTGCCCCGTGTAATAGAGACAGCTATCAGCTGCTCCCTATATAGTTTTGTGCCCCTATATAGTTATTTTACGCCCCCTCTGTGCCCTAATTACTTTTTCTATGCCCCCTCTGTTTCCCATATAGTTGTTTTATGCCCCCTTAGTTTCTCCATGCCCCTCTGTGACCCAATTAGTTATTCTTTGCTCATTCTCTACTTCCTGTGTACCCCATCTGTATGCCCAATTAATTTTTCAGTGCCTTATAATTTTATTATATCTGATCTGTGGCTCATATAGTTGTTTAAAGGGGTTGTCCAGCGTGGGGGCTATTTTTTCATATGGCCGGGGAGGAGGTGGCTGAAAGAAAAGACGTCCACTCACCTCCCCGGTTCCAGCAGCCGGTCCCGCATCTCGTCGCTCTGGTGCCCGGTTCCTGGCCGCTTCCGGGTGTCTGACGCGGGCCCGAGACGTGACGTCTCAGGTCCGCTCAGCCACTCAGTGAAGGAGGCGGGATCAGCATGTGCGTCTTAAAGACACGCACAAACAAGTTATAAGAGTGGCTGCAGGGACATCTGGCGCAGGCAGTGTACTATGCTGCCTGCACTAGAAGATGAGAGAGAAGACATGTGCTCCCGGGAGAGGAGCTGCTGGGGAACAGGTGAGTTATTTGTTTTGTTTCTTCCCTCCCGGCCCACCACACACAGTCCTCAGCACAGCAGCGGCCTATGGCTGCTGATTAAGCAGCACAGCAGCGGAAGGCCACATCAGTGCCGATGCTGTTCTTTGATATTAATGTAATTTTTTTTATCATGCAGCCTGGGCGGCCCACGGACTGGTAATCTGGCCAGCCCATCGGGCAATTTGCTTTAATACCAATCTTGACCTAAAGGGCATAGGGGGAAAGAGCACAGGGAAAAAGGGCAAAGGAGAGAAGAGCACAGGGAAGAAGGACACAGGGGAGAAAGAAAATGTGGATCCTCTCTGCTTGTTTTTCCTGACAGGAATAAGGCTAGCAGGCAGAGATCGATATTTTAGAATGCCAGCTTCGCCCATGATGGACTGGCAAGGTGGGGAGGAGGTGTGGCAGCATCCAGCGCCCCATTTATCGTGATTTAAAGGCACTAGAACAGCGTGAAAACACTGCTCTGTTTTTGGTCCTTTATGTTAAGTCTAGTTTCACATTGGCTAAAATGTTTGCAAAAACACCATGGAATTTTTTTTTTTAGCAAAAACACTATGCCTAGATGTTAACTTACGGCCCTGTTACACCAACAGATTATCTGAAATTTTTTCTTTAAGCCAAAGCCAGAAATGGATTTGAATAGAGGAGAAATCTTAGTCTTTTCCATATGACCTGTTCTCTGTTTATAGTCCATTCCTGGCTTTGGCTAAAAAAAAAATTGTCAGATAATCTTTTGGTGTAATAGGGCCCTTAGAGTTGATGGAATTATATGAAATGCCATACTCTGCATTTTTTCGATGGTGTTTTCTATCCTCTCTAATGCTTTTTGGCTTTGTGACAGTTTTTCCAAAATGCAGCATGGTGAGGGCTTGGCATTCTTTTGTGCAAACGGTAGTGTCTTTCTCCCAAATAGTTCAATGGAACGTCTTCGGTTTGTTTTTAAAAAAAAGTTAAAATAAAAAAAATATATATATATTCACACGTAAAGTCAAAATGTAAAAAAAACAAACAAAGTACTCTTTGCCAGTTTTCCTGGCATTTTTGGGCAGCCAGAAAAAAAACACAAAAAAAAGCACAAAAAAGTTAATTGTATACAATAACATCCGTTATTTGATAAGGATGGCCTTAAATAATGATATATACACTGAAGATGCCAATGGATGTAATTCATAACAGCCTACCTTATAGAAATAAGTGCTCATCATGTGTAAAAAAAGAAAATAAAAAAAAAATCACACAGTCCTGTCATTTTCACAGTTTTATGGACATAAGAGAAGGAAAAAAGTGCTGCATAGAGAATGTTACAAAGCAAAAGACAGCTAGTAAAATACAAGCACTTAAAATAAAGAAACATAAGGCTGCCACCCAGATAAAAGTAGTGCCAATCTGGATGAAAGATGGGTCTGAACAGCTTCAATATGAATGAGCTGGTGCACCAGCTGCAGCATGAAAAAAGATCAATCACAAACACCAAAGTAAAATAAAAGATGGACTTTTGGTTGCAGCAACACTAATAAAATATACAGTGCTTACTGTTATGCAGCTATTTTGATCTTAAAAGTATTGCTCTAGAAAGGTGAAAATAATAACATTAATAAGGTTTAGAAATCTTCTGATCTGTGCAAAAGAAAAAGAGATAAATAACATTATTATGCAGCAGAAGTATGTCTCCATAGAAATATAAAGTGGTTGATTTTTTTTCCCATTTTGTGATCTTTCTTGTAAATGAAAACATACGGAATCTATGAAAAGTATTCACAGCACTTAGGCTTCATCCATGTTTTATTATGTAACACTATTTATTTATTCTGTATTTTTTTCATTAAATACAATTTTTTTTTTAAATATGTACCTAGACAGTACTTTATAGCCAGTTTATGGTAAAGGCACGGCCTCTAAACATTTGAACTGAAATTCTAGTTCTACACCAGCAGGGCCGGCCTTTGGGGTGTGCGAGCTGTACGATTGCACAGGGCGCCTCACTCCCGGCCAGCAGAGGGGCGCTCTGGCAGACAGCTACACATCTAACTTAGAAACAGAAGTTAGATGTGCTTTCTGTCTATCTGCCAGAGCGCATGGCCTCCTCCTCACATAGTAGTTCGTTTGGGGCGCTCCAGCAGACAGACAGAAAGCACATCTAACTTCTGTGCAACTGTCTGCCAGAGCGCCCCCCTCCTGCCTCCTGCAGTGGTATAATCCTCCTCTCCACTCTCCGTGCTTGCTGCAAGGCATCTTTGTTGCTGATTGGTGGAACTGTACGAGCTCCCCTGCTGTTCCACCAATCAGCTTAGTTGCTCTGTGAAGAGAGACAGGAGGCCAGAGCAGAGAGAGAGAGAGGAAGCGCCCCTCCCCCGGCTGACCCGTCCTGACAGAACAGCAGCAGACTGTGAGTAATATCCCTGCTTTACCTCCATCTCTGCTCATGCCGTGATCCTGTCAGGTAGCTGGGAGTGAGCTGTGAGGTGGGGGCAGCACAGCACTGAGGTGGGGGCAGCACAGCACTGAGGTGGGGGCAGCACAGCACTGAGGTGGGGACAGCACAGCACTGAGGTGGGGGCAGCAGTCCTGTCACAGCCAGATGGAGGAGAAGAAGGGGGATGAGACCATTCTCCTGCTGTGTCTCCTTATCTGTAACTTTGATTTATTGGGGCAGGAGAGGTTTAACCCTTACACTGCAGCTAATGACACAGAAATATATGGTGAAAAGCAGTGAAAGAGTTAAACCTGACTTGCTGTAATAAATAAAAGTCACAGCTAAGGAGGCAGGAGAGGCCATAGGTGTGTACACTATGGGGGTCCCTAATACACAGGACATGATGAGTGCAGCCAGGGCCATACAGCAGCAGCAGCAGCAGCCCACCCCAAGACATATCCCATTCACTTTAATTGTAGTCAGCTAGTGACTGGTCAGGCCACTTCCCATTGATATACACAAATGTAACTGGACTGAATAGTGGGATATGCTGCACTATTGTGGCCTGTTACATGTGTGTATACCAGCAGGACGCGGTCTGACCATAGTCACCTGCTGAGGTGACCTGAACGCGGCCCAATTATGGTGGGAGGCTGATGGCTAAGATACACTGCATACATGCTGCAGCAATCTAATATATATATGTGTATATATATATATATATATATATATATATATATATATATATATATATATATATATATATGTGTGTGTATTATAAAATAGCCCTTACATGTCACATAGCATTTTTCAGAAAAACTACCCATTTGTTTTCAGTGTTTTTCCCCCTTTTGTGGCCAGCAGGTGGTGTTAGGCTGTTTCCACATTTGTGTCCAAACATGGATGACATCGCGCTTTCTTCTCCAATAGCCGTGCAATGTTGTGGGGATTATTGGCAATATTTCACGGCTCTTGCAATAGGGACTTTGTTTTCCATGTGTTTAAAAATGCATTCTGAATGCAAATATGGAAACTCAGCATTAGATGTACATTTTACTTGCTCAGGAGGATATCTGTAAGGGTGACTTTACACAGACAGATTTATATAACAGATTATTGAAGCCAAAGTCAGAAACAGACTATAAACAGAGAACAGGTCATTAAGGAAAGACTGAGATTTCTCCTCATCTCAAATCCATTCCAGGCTTTGGCTTTAAAGTTTGTAATTGTGTGGGGGCTGGGGGAGTACTTGTTTGTATGGCTGGGGGGTAGTTGGGTAGTTGTGTGAATGGCTGGGGGGTTAGTTGTGTGTATAGTGGAGGAGGGGGTTGAGTGATGGGTGTTCCATGTTGTCTGCAGTAGGGATGGTCCGAATCTTCCGAGGTTCGGGTTCGTATGAATCCGAACGCTCGGCATCAGATTCCTGCTGTCTGCCCGCTCCATGGAGAGGGATGGATACAGCCGGAGGACCGCCTGGAAAACTGGGATACAGCCTATGGCTATGGCTGTATCCCAGTTTTCCAGGCAGTCCTCCGGCTGTATCCACCCTCTTCACGGAGCGGGCGGACAGCGGGAATCATTGCAGAGAGTTCGGGTTCGTACGAGGCTGAAGGAGCTTTATGTTACCTTAAAAGGGGGGGGGGGGGGGGGGGGGCGCCAAAAAAAGGTTTCGCACAGGGCGCTATTTACCCTAAGGCCGGCCCTGTACACCAGTCACAGTTCTCTAGTTCACAGTCCCTATTACATGGAACGATTATTGGCCGTTACGGCCAATAATCGTCCTGTGTAATAAAAGTCAATGATCAGCTAACATGAACAATGTCGGCTAATCGCTGCAGGCGTCTGTCTTTCAACATATTAAAAGACAAACGACTGTGGTGGCAGCTATCTGCTGCCATTGGTCTGTGGAAAAGGAGCGCCTGCAACAGACCGCCATTATCCTCTATGGCCTGCCCGGACGATCTAGCGATCACCCGGGCAGCCCCCCCCCCCCCCCGCGCAGTTCCCCGTGCCCCCTCCCGTTGTGTGCCACAGTGTGTAAAAGCGACGGCAGCGAGTGAGGAACGAGAAGCCAACGAGCACTTACAGCGTTCGTTTGCTCCTCTATGTTGCCCTGTGTTTAGTTAATGATTAATTATGTCTCTGGCTCTGGGACACTGATAAGAAATCACTAGAAACAGATCTTCTCTATTACACTCAGGGCCTTCAGTACTGGCTACTTGGATGAGATTATTTTGGTAAAATTATGACATTTCATTGGTTATTATTTTTGTTAATGCGACCACTTATATAACAAGCTTATAGAGTCATACTGAACTCTGCAACATCATTATTTTATGCTTTTAAAATGTTATTGTATTTTTTTTTTTTTTTTAAACCCTGCGGCTATAAATCAGCTGGGAGTCAGTACAGTACATACCACTCATACCTACATTCATACCACTCATACCTACATTCACACCTATCATACCCACATTCATACCACTCATACCTACATTCACACCCATCATACCCACATTCATACCACTCATACCTACATTCACACCCATCATACCCACATTCATACCACTCACACCTACATTCATACCACTCATACCTACATTCACACCCATCATACCCACATTCATACCACTCATACCTACATTCACACCCATCATACCCACATTCATACCCCTCATACCCACATTTATACCACTGATACCTACATTCATACCCTTTATACCCACATTCAATCCCTTCATACCTACATTCACACCTATCATACCCACATTCATAACTATCATACCCACAGTGATATCAGTGACAGTATAGGAGTAGAGCTGCAAGTACGCTTTTGTTGTTTGGTCTATGGGGCTGTGTGAGGTGTCATTTTTGCGCCACAATCAGTTTTTTCTTTCGGTACCTTGTTTGCATATATGCAACTTTTTTAATGAAATTTTTATAATTTTTTTTCTTGATTTGATGTAAGCAAACATGCACAATTTTGCACTTGCCGTTACGCCGTTTACTGTGCAAGATTAGGAATGTGATAATTTAATAGTTCCGGTGATCATACACAGAGCAAATCTATATGAACAGGGGACTTCTATATACACAGCACTGATCTCCATTGAGATCGATGCTGTGTATATACACTCACCGGCCACTTTATTAGGTACACCATGCTAGTAACGGGTTGGACCCCCTTTTGCCTTCAGAACTGCCTCAATTCTTGGTGGCATAGATACAACAAGGCGCTGGAAGCATTCCTCAGAGATTTTGGTCCATATTGACATGATGGCATCACACAGTTGCCGCAGATTTGTCGGCTGCACATCCATGATGACAATCTCCCGTTCCACCACATCCCAAAGATGCTCTATTGGATTGAGATCTGGTGACTGTGGAGGCCATTGGAATACAGTGAACTCATTGTCATGTTCAAGAAACCAGTCTGAGATGATTCTAGCTTTATGACATGGCGCATAATCCTGCTGAAAGTAGCCATTAGATGTTGTGTACATTGTGGTCATAAAGGGATGGACATGGTCAACAACAATACTCAGGTAGGCTGTGGCGTTGCAACGATGCTCAATTGGTACCAAGGGGCCCAAAGAGTGCCAAGAAAGTATTCCCCACACCATGACACCACCACCACCAGCCTGAACCGTTAATGCAAGGCAGGATGGATCCATGCTTTCATGTTGTTGACGCCAAATTCTGACCCTACCATCCAAATGTCGCAGCAGAAATCGAGACTCATCAGACCAGGCAACGTTTTTCCAATCTTCGATTGTCCAATTTCGATGAGCTTGTGCAAATTGTAGCCTCAGTTTCCTGTTCTTAGCTGAAAGGAGTGGCACCCGGTGTGGTCTTCTGCTGCTGTAGCCCATCTGCCTCAAAGTTCGACGTACTGTGCGTTCAGAGATGCTCTTCGGCCTACCTTGGTTGTAACGGTTGGCTATTTGAGACACTGTTGCCTTTCTATCAGCTCGAACCAGTCTGCCCATTCTCCTCTGACCTCTGGCATCAACAAGGCATTTCCGCCTACAGAACTGCCGCTCACTGGATGTTTTTTCTTTTTCGGACCATTCTCTGTAAACCCTAGAGATGGTTGTGCGTGAAAATCCCAGTAGATCAGCATTTTCTGAAATACTCAGACCAGCCCTTCTGGCACCAACAACCATGCCATGTTCAAAGGCACTCAAATCACCTTTCTTCCCCATACTGATGCTCAGTTTGAACTGCAGGAGATTGTCTTGACCATGCCTACATGCCTAAATGCACTGAGTTGCCGCCATGTGATTGGCTGATTAGAAATTAAGTGGTAACGTGCAGTTGGACAGGTGTACCTAATAAAGTGGCCGGTGAGTGTAATAGAGCCCTGATCCATCAGATCAGTGTTCTATTATACTGGTCTTCTGCAGACCATATACACTGATTGCCGAGCCGGGATCAGCGTCATTCTGATGCTGAGCCCTGGCCAGCTCAGTAGAAGGAATCTCACCTCCGAGATCCCCCTCCACTAGACACCAGGGAGAGGGGCACACAGGCTATTTAAATGCAGCTGTCAGCTTTTACAGCTGCATTTAAATAGTTAATTAGCCAGGAGCAGCGATCAGCCACGCCAGCTAATACCTGCAGTCCCGGGCTGCACTCTCTATTTAAACTTAACAGCCGCATGATGGTATACCTGTCATGCGTTGTTAAGAGGTTAATACATGTTAATTAATAATACCACTGTGTCATGCTCAAAGAGATGATAGTGTAGATAGCACAGCACTAAATATTGTGTACGTGTCATTATATTTTTGCGGTGACATTCAGGTAGCCACCCATTTGTAGCACACAGCTCACTTCTACTATATATGATGGTAGGGTCTGTGTTCTTTATCTTTTTGTGTATTTTTTAAATCTTAGAAGCTAGTTCTTAGTATTGGATTCTTTCTAATAACAAATCCCCAGTGATTAGATATGTAAAACTTTTTATTTTCTGCTGAAACCCCTGCATTTTTAATTTGCATATACATAAATTACATCTTCTTGGAAATATGAATTTTATTCTTAAATCTTCAAAAGCTGTTAAATTTACGTTGTTAACTCCTTCACAACAGTAACACATACATATACGTTCCTACTGCACATACCCCCTGCAAAAGGATTGTTTATCTACATTACTTACTTCAGGGGCTAACTGATGTGTACGGGACCACTGCAGTGATAGTGGCATCGCTCACATCAGTGTCCCAGGAGCCCAGCATAATGACAAGCAGCTGCGATCCCTAAGCTGCTTGTAATTAACCACTTTAAAGCCTTAATCTATAGCAATTGCGGCATTTAAGGTACTCAATGACAGGACAAGCTCCTGTTATGACAGGACAAGCTTCTGTGATTGGGACTCACCTACCTCCGTCTTGTTGGATGGGCCATCTATGCATAGAGTCTGCTCTCAGGCAGGGTCTATGCATAGATCACCGATAACACTGATCTATGCTTTGCTGTGGCATAGCATAGATCAGTACATGCAATCTAATAATTACATGTTTTACAGTGAAAAAAAGTGTAATAATTATTTTTTTAAGCATTAAAAAACCCTTATAACCCCCCATCCCAATAAACGTATAGGGCCTATTTTTTTAAAATCTGACCTGTCTCTCTTTATGTAGTTATAACTCTGCGATACTTTTAACTATCACGGTTATTCTGAGATTGTTTTTTCGTGACATATTCTTCTTTATGTTTGTGGTATACTTTTGTTGATACACTCAGTAATTTTATTGTAAAAAAACAGAACATTTGCGCAAAAATTCCCCACATAAACTAATTATTACTGCAACATCTACAACATTTCTACTTTATGGTGACGTCATTTGCTTTTTAGGATGTTAGAGGGCAGCGAAATTTTGCAGGGATTTTTCAAATTTTCTGGAAAATTTCAAATTCTGATTTGGTTAGGGACAAATTTAGTTCTCAAGTCGATATGTGGGGCCTGTATGTTGGTTAACCCCATAAATACCTCCACTGTAAAATCTCAAAGTATTCAAAGTAACATTTCATAAGTGTATTAACCCTTTCAGTGTTTTGCAGAAATTTAAGCAAGTTGAAGAGGAAATTTAAAATTTTACATTTTTTTTTGGCAGATATTTCATTTTAATCCATCTCTTCCTCTAACACAGCAAATGCTATCTGAGAAATGGAACTCAATGGGCCACATGTATCATCCGGCGAACGTATGATTTTTGGCGGAAAGTGCCGATTTGCGTATTTTTTTATACGCAAATGGCCGATTTGCGAATAAAATATTCGCAAATCGGCACTTTCCGCCGAGTACGCCAGGGGGCGGAAAGTAGGCGGGAAGTGGGCGGAACTGAGGGCGCGCGATTTATCATCCGTTCCGCCCAAATGTACGCCGAAAACCTACTCCAGTCCTCAGCTGGCGTAGGTTTTCGGCGGTGCGCACAGGCGCGCACAGGATTTATGTACAGGCAGTCCGCCTCTACATAAATCCCCGTACCGCCGGAGCTGCGGGGGCATTTTTAAGTCCGGCGTAAAAAACGCCGGACTTAATAAATGCCTCCCAACATTTATTCTTCTAATTCCAATGTTTCTAGAAATCCCCCATATGAGGCCGCAGTGCGTCACCTGACTAAGCCACAGGCCTTAGACATGACAGAGAACTGATAAATTTTGGGGCCTTTTTTTATTTCATTTTTTTTTAAGCCATTATACCTTATGACAGAGGCCTTGCGGTGCCAAAATATTTGTGTTAGACAAGTTAACGTTTTCATCAGTACCATTCTGGGGGACAAGTGACACCCTGATCATTATTTATTTAATTTTTTTATGAGGTGGTACAAATAAGAAAATTTAGCAGCTGTTTTTCAGCATTTTTATGCACGCATTCTAATATACATTACATATGACATGTTATCGTTATGCGTCAGGTCGGTACAGTCATATCCATTTTATATAGCTTTTGTTATAGTTTATGACATTTATACTATAAAAACTGTTTGTGCATATTGTAAGAGATGTATTTTTTTTATTTTTTGCCAATGGAGTTGTATGAGGGATTTTTTTTTTTTTGCGGCATAAGCTGACGTTTTTTAGTGGTACACCTTTTGGGTACATGTGACATTTTGATAGCTTTTATCTATATTTTTTAGAGGGCGGGATTAACCAAAAGAATCACATTTTGGTTAGTTTTTTATTTATTTTTTTAATGGCGTTAATCGGGCGGGATAATTAATGTAACGGTTAAATAGACAGGGTCATTATGGACGCGGCGATACCAAACATATGTATCCTATTTATAGGGGATCATTTATGAAGGGGGATGGGGAATGTGTTTATTTATTTATATTTATTTATGTATTTAATTATTAATTTTAATTTATTTATTTATGTATTTAATTATTTATTTGAATTAATTACTTATGTATGTATTTATTTATTTATGTTTTTTTCACTTTTACTTTTGATGGTACATATATAAAGCATTACAGCACATATATTGAATGAGCTATCAGTGTTGCACACTGACTGCTCATTCAAACGATCAGGTCCCAGCCTCGCGCAGCTCGGGGGGAGGGGATGAGTACAGGGACAGTAGCGTAGCGGGAGAATGGGGAGGGGGCCGCAGAGGAAGACAGAAGGCGCGCCTGGGGGAGCATCAAAGCAGTGGCGGTTGGAGGTGGAGGCAATGTGCTGGAGCCTCCTCCTGCCACCTGATCAGGAGGCAGCGGATCTCCTCATAGACGCTGTGGTCGCAACGACCGTGGAGTCCATGGGGTTAACTGCCCGGGGGGAGCACAGCACCTCTACGGGCACTGGCGGTGGGAGGAGGCTGTGTGCGGCATCGAATCTCACCTAGGAACAGAGGGGGAGGCAGGGAAAGCATGATGTCCAGAGACCTCATGATGTAGTCTGGCACTGCTTTCCCTGGACGTCATTTTGGGGGAAGGGGTTAAAATACCCCCTTGCCCCTTATAAAAATAAAAATATTTTTTAAAAATAAACATTATACATCGTAGTGAGCTGAATTTTCCGATCTATTAAAATATAACATTATTGTTCCAGCACGGTGAACCACGTAAATGAAAGGAAAAAAAACACAGATTGCTGATTTTAAAATTATATATCAGAATTTTTTTTATAAAAAGCGTTCAAAATTGTCCCGCGGTGGTGATGTGGGCGGGGCTAAGTGGCGCTGTGGCCGTGGAGCCTCGCTTAGGTAGCTTAAACCCCAGATGATAAAAGATCACTTTTTACTGGAATAAGCACCATGATATATGATATAAAATAAGGTACGAAAACTGCAAAATGTACCCTTTACACCTGTGTAGAGAAGTCATAATGCAAAAAGGGGGTGACAGGGTTACTTTAAGGATTTGAATCTGTATAATCTGGAGGAAAGAAGCTAAAGAGGAGACAAGATTGAAACCTTTAAATATGTTAAATGACTAAATAAGTTTGAGGTAAGTGTTTTTAGAAGAAAAATGAACTTTGCCAGAGGTTAGACGGGGGAAAGATCATAAGCATGAGAAAATATTACTTTACTGAAAGAATAGTAGATGCTTGGAACAAACTTCCAGCAGATGTGATTGGTAAATCTACAGAAATTGAATTCAAACCTGCCTGGGATAAAGGTATATCTATCCTAAGATAAGAAAGGAAACACTAAAAGAGCAGACTAGATGGATCTTGGTCTATTTCTGCCGACAATCCTCTATGCTCTTTGCTCAAATCATTTGGGCAAAATCCATGAAACTTGTAAGATTCATGTATCTTTATGTTCTGACTTCTATTAACTCACTGGTGTGAAACTCCTTATTTTACCAGTCTGATACTCTATAACTTACCTTTAGGCTAAGTTCACACAATGTCAAAAATAAAGAAAAGGCGTCTGATTTTGCTATTTAAAATAACGTCCGTTTTTGCCCTGATTTAAAGGGGCTATCCAGTGCTACAAAAACATGGCCACTTTCTTTCAGAGAAAACAAGACCCTTGTCTCCAGTTCAGGTGTGGTTTGCAATTAAGCTCCATTCACTTCTATGGAACTGAGCAGCAAACCCCGCCCAAGCTGGAGAGGAGAGTGTTGGTGTCTCTGGAAAAAAATGGCCATGTTTTTGTAGCGCTGGATAACCCCTTTAACCCCTTAACGACATCGGGCGTAAAATTACGCCCTCGCACCCTGGTACTTAACGCATCAGGGCGTAAATTTACGCCCGATGTTTCCCCCGATCGATGTGTGTTCGCACACAGCGATCGGGGAAGATGGCCTGCTATAAATCATAGCAGGCCATCTTAGCTTCTCGGCACGGGGGGTGGTTAACACCCCCCGTGCTTACGATCGCCGCTATTGGCTGATCAATTTAGATCAGTCAATAGCGGCGATCGGAACCTTTCCGGGTCAACGGTGACCCGATGACCCGGAAAAATGGCGGTCGGTGCTGTCCAAGGACGGCACCGACCACCATTACTGTAAAAAATAATGGTGGTCACGGTGCCACCGTCCCGATCGCCGTGAACGGCCGGCCGGTACCGCCTGGCCATTCACAGCGATCGGGCCGGTGGCACGGCGATCAGAGTCCACAAAAATAGTAAATACCTGCTCTGGACCACTCAGCTAGGTAGCTGAGGGGTCCAGAGCAGGTATTTGTACATTACTCACCTGTCCCGGGGTCCTGATCGGCATCTTCCGGGTTTGCGGCGTCCTCCGTCTTTCCATTGGGTCTTCGGCTTTTTTCGGCTCCAGACTCGTCTTTTTCCGGATTTTGCGCTCTACTGCCCCCTAGCGGCTGATATGTGTAATACACTTATCAGCAGCTACAGGGATGTTCAGAATGTAGAAAAAGTTTAGTTTTTTTTTTTCCGAATTTTTTTTTTTCTATTTTCCGCACCCTATCGCCGCTGAGTGTTGATCAGCATCGCACGAAAGTGCGCTGCTAATCAGCAACTCCTCCTTTTTGGCGTAGGGTGCTTTTTTTCTATATTCTACTGCCACGGTCTGCTGATAAGTGCCGCACATAAGTTAGGGATACGTTATTATTGCCTCCGACACCGAAACAGCCAGTGAGGATGAATGGGGGGATCCTTCTTTCCTCCATTCATCATTATCATCATCCAGTGACGTGTCTGGGAGTAGCGTAGCGTACGCTGCCCCCCAGACACGTCTTTTCCGCCAGTACCGTCCCAATAAGAGATGGCAGTATGGCGTGAAATTCTACAAACTCTGTGAGAGTACCTCAGGGTACACTTACAGATTTAGGGTACGTGCACACTGCGGAATGGCGAAGGATAACCCTTTGTGCATTCCGCAGCTGGCACCCACCGGCGGACTAATGCGGGCGCGTGTCTCCACCCGTGTCATAGACTCCAATCTATGCATGGGCGGATTCCATTGTCCATCCAAAGAATGAACACATTGGACGGAGAGCGGAATCCGCTCGTGCATAGAATCGAGTGTGACACGAGAGGAGACGCGCACCTCCATCAGTCCGCCGGTGGGTGCCAGCTGCGGAATGCACAAAGGGTAATCCTTCGCCATTCTGCAGTGTGCACGTACCCTTAGGCTGGGTTCACACTACGTATATTTCAGTCAGTATTGTGGTCCTCATATTGGAACCAAAACCTGGAGTGGATTAAAAGCACAGAAAGGATCTGTTCATACAAGGTTGAAATGAAGTGGATGGCCGCCATTTAATGGCAAATATTTGCTGTTATTTTAAAACAACGACTATTGTATTGAAATAATGGCAGTTATTTACTGTTATATGGCGGCCATCCACTCAATTTCAACATTGTGTGAACAGATTCTTTCTGTGTTTTTAATCCACTCCTGGTTTTGGTTGCAATATGAGGACCACAATACTGACTGAAATATACGTAGTGTGAACATAGCCCCCGAGTGTATGTAGGAAGGGACACCCGAATCCAGCCCCCAGATGCCCCCAGATGCCCCCTCCCCCCCATCCTCGGAACAAGTGGGAAGATCATCCGGGAACTGATCTTCCCACTGCTGGATAAAGGTTACCACCCGTACGGGGATAACTTTTATACCAGCACCCCCCTCTTTCGGTCCCTCGCTGCCTGAGCTACTGTAGCTTGCGGCATGATCCGAACATATCAGAAGCAGTAATAGAGCCCTAATATTTAGCAGCCATGGAGCGGACCCAGCGCTTCTGGATATGAGGGACCCCGGATCCCACCAGGACAACATTTTCCAGGTGATGTCCCCCACACTGGAGAACAGGAGACCCCAGAAGAAGTGCAGAGTGTGGCCTAACAGGGGGATCAGGAAGGACACCATTTTCCAGTGTGACACCTGTCCGGATCACCCCGGCTCTGCATACTGGATCGCTTCAAGGCGTACCACACGTCATCGGAGTTCTACATTATCTAATTATTGTCCCTTATTCCTATTTCAGGGGTCACGCTGATCTGGGGATTATTCTGATCGCCATTATGGAGTCGGGAAGGAATTTTTTCCCAGTGATGAGGCTACTGTCGTCTGCCTTACGAGGATTTTTTTCCTTCCTCTGGATCAACACAGATTGAGTTTGATGGACTCCTGTCGTTTTCAACCTTATAAACTAATAATTGGCCTAATATCCCCAAATAAATTAGAATTGTCCCTTTTCCCCAGCTAAATAGGTATGGCCGCCATTCCCATTGGAGGATGCCATGATGCAATTACAAAGCCTCTGTGCGGCCAGGACAGTAGAAACCCCCCACAAGTGACCCCATTCTGGAAACTACACCCCATAAGAAATCTAACAAGGGGGGCAGCGGGGATATGGCCCCCTGGTGACGGCCACATTTGGGACGTGAAAATGAAAAAAAATGGTATTTTTTATTTTCTCGGCACATGTTCTACGTAAGTGCCCGTCACCAGTGGGGTCCATATGCTCACTGCACCCCTTGTTAGATTCCTTATGGGGTGTAGTTTCCAGAATGGGGTCACTTGTTGGGGGTTTCTACTGTCCTGGCAGCACAGGAGCTTTGTAATTGCGACATGGCCTCCATCCTCCATTCCAGCCTCTAAATGGCGCTCTGTCCCTTTGGTGGCTTGCCCTGTGCACATTATGCCCACATGTGGGGTATTTTCGTACTCAGGGGAAACTACCCTACACGTTTTGTGTTCATTTTTTTTTTTTAAACCCTTGTGGAAATGGAAAAAAATCAAGGCTAGACCAACATTTAGTGTAATTTTTGTAAAATTTTTACTCTAAATCATTAATCTTGTCATGATTTTTTCATTTTCACAAGGGGCTAAAAGAAAAAAAAAACACTAAATGTGTAGCGCAATTTCCCCTGAGTACGGAAATAGGGAAATGCAGGGTAAGCCTCCGAAGGGAAGGAGCGCCATTTGGTTTTTAAAGGCTGGATTTGGATGAAATGGATTTCGAGGGGCCATGTTGCATTCAAAAGGCCCCTGTGTTTCCAAGACAGTTGAAACCCCCGACAAGTGACCCCATTATGGAAACTACACCCCTCAAGGAATGTAACAAGGGGTGTAGTGAGCATATGGACCCCACTGGTGACGGGCACAAATGTGGAACAATGTGGCGTGAAAATAAAATATTACATTTTTTACACTATAATGTTGGTTTAGCCTTGAATTTATCATTTTCACAAGGGGTTAAAAGAGGAAAAAAAAATGTGTAGAGCAATTCCGTCCTGAGTCCGTAAATACCCCACATGTGAACATAAAGCGCCATGTGGGCGCAGGGCAAGCCTCCGAAGTTAAGGAGCGCCATTTGGATTTTGGAGGTTGGATTTGGCTAGAGTGGATGATGAACGCCATGTCGCATTTACAGAGCCTTCGTGCTGCCAAAACACTGGAAACCCCCCACAAGTGACCCCATTCTGGAAACTACACCCCTCAAGGAATCTAACAAGGGGCGCAGTGAGGATATTGACCCCTTGATGACGGGCACATTTGTGCCATGAATGTGAAAAAATGAAAATATTTCCTTTCAGGTCACATTGTTCCACATTTGTGCCCGTCACCAGTGGGGTCCATATGCTCACTGAACCCCTTGTTAGATTCCTAAGGGGTGTAGCTTCCAGAATGGGGTCACTTGTGGGGGGTTTCCAGTGTCTTGGCAGCACGAGGGCTTTGTAAATGCGACATGGCCCTTGAAATTCTTTCCAGTGAAATTCAGCTTCCAAAAGCCAATTGGCGCTCGTCCTGCGCCCCCTTGGCACTTTATGTCCACATGTGGGGTATTTCTGTACTCAGGAGAAACTGCGCTACACATTGTGTCTTTTTTTTCCTCTTATCCCTTTAAAAAATTAAAAATTGAAGGCTAGAACAACGTTTTAGTGTAAAAAATAAATTTTTCTTTTTTCACGCCATATTGTTCGGAAAATCTGTGAAGCACCTGTGGGGTACAGATGCTCACCCATTGTTACATTCCTTGAGGGGTGTAGTTGGGGGTGGGGTTTGTTTTTTTAGGTTTTGTCACCCCAGAGCCTCTTCCAACCTGAAGTGGTACGGTCAAAAATGACCAAACATAACGGAGGCGTTGAAATTCACTAGGCACTCCTTTATATCTGAGGCTTGTGGTTGCGTCAAATAGCGCAATAGGGTCACATATGGGGTATTTCTATAAACTGCAGAAACGGAGCAATAAATATTGGGGTGCATTTATCTGGTAATAGGTTTATAATTATGAAAAATATTGGATTACAATAAAATCTCTGCACAGAAAATTAAAAATTTTCAAATTTCTTACACACTTAGCTTTTATTTCTGTGACTCCCCTAAAGGGTTAAAAAAACTTTCTGGATATGCTTTTGCAGAGTGTGGGGGGGTGCAGTTTCTGAAATGGGATGCTTTGTGGGGCTTTCTAACATACAGGCCCCTCAAATACACTTTAAACCTGAACAGGTCCCTAAAAATATCTGATTTTGAAATTTTACTGAAAATTTGGAAATTTGCTGCTAATGTTTTAAGCTTCCTATTGTCTAAAAAAAATGAAAGATCGTTTAATAAATGCCGCCAACATAAAGTAGACATGTTGCTAATGCTATTTAATATATAATTTATGTGGTATAACCACTTTCTGTATAAGCAAAAAAGTTTCAAAGTTGGAAAAATACATTCTTTCACATTTTTTTACGTTATTTGGGTTTTTTCATAAAGATTTGTTATGAGTATCGACTCCAATTTTCCAGAAATGTAAAGAACAATATGTCACGAGAAAACAATCTCAGAATCAGCCGGATAGGTAAAAGCATCTCGAAGTTATTAATGAATAAAGTGACACAGGTCATATTCATAAAATTTGTCTCTGTCATTAAGGCCATTTCAGGCTCTGTCCTTAAGGGGTTAATTGACAACAATGTCAATGCATTGAACACAATGGAAAGACGGACGTCCAATGCTTACATTGAATAACGGCCATTTTTACTTCAGCCGTCAAAATAATGAACATGATCATTATTTTCGGACGTCTTTTGCAAACAGCGGACGTTTTTTATTAGTTGTCCACACACTGTTTTCCTTTTGTCACTGTTCTTTCTCCATTTTTACTATTAAATTCAATGGACTTTTCAATCAAGCCACACCCAAAGGCCAATTAGTGACACCAAACTAGAATAATGTACAAACACCAGTCATTGCACTAAGGGGGGCCAAGCTGCTAAATTACGTCCATTATTTTAGACTCAAAATAACAATTTATTATTTTAGCTCAAAAGACGTTGTGTGAACATAGCCTTATACAGAACAATAGTTTCAAAAGTTATGCTCTCTTTAAGACAAACATTATACATCGTGTTATACATCACTTGAAATGTCTTCTTCACTTTTCCTTCTCACCTTTTTGCCTTATGTTCCCTCCCTCCACCCTTTCCCTCAGTTAAACTAATAAGATGAATCTGTCAGCTGCAATTCACATTTCAAACTGCTGACACCATTAGATAGTTGTAGATATCTATCTGTGCTTCCAAAACATAGGACAATGCTTTATTCTTTGGTGCACAGAGGCATTCCAAAGCCCCTGAAGTGTTGACGGCTGTAACACCTCTTAACCCCCCCTCCCATCCCTATTCCTACTTGATTCCTGATTGTCCCTCAAGCAAGCAGGAGCAGGGGATGTGAGGGGAAGCAAGAAAGTGTTACAGCCCCAGAAGCTTGTGAATGTCACTTTGACACTTTGCAGAATGGAATTAAAGGCTTGTTTTTTTTGTTATTGTTCTTCATGTAAGGTAAAATAAATAAATAAAAACATACCAAGGTTTTTAATGGTGTCTCATAATAGCTTGTTTAAGGGTGACACACGGTTTTCTTCATCATAGGACAAAAATATATGATTATGATTAGGATTCTTACTAATCCCCTAACTTATTTATCTTTTTCAATATGAAATCAACTGGAGGAAAACATAAACCTACTTTACCCAATCTACCTATATTATATTAAAGAAATGTTATTGAACAACTAAAGCAGGTGCCCTTGCATCAAAGTATTTTTTTATGCATTTTTTCAACAAGTAATGCAATAATGAAAGCAGCTTTATTTTGTAGTGGTGATTACATAATACATCATAGTCCTGTATACTGGTTACATTGCAACACACAATGAATACTGTACTACAAATCAGATAATATAGGAATATGAATATATATATAATTTTTTTTAACACTAAAAAAGAAAGCCAAACATACATGAAAGCCGAATAAAAAATCTGGTCAAAATACATTAAAGGTCATACACAAAAGGAAAAATGTACTTCAAAAAGTTATAAAAAAAAGAAACATAGACAGATACTGCATCAAATATGTGCTTGATGCACAAAACCATTCAGAACAATTTCAATTCAATTACTGAGTCTTTTGTTCTCAAGCACATTTTTATGTAGCAGTCAACTATGGGAACATTTTGTTCACTTTGCACTTGCATTTCTCCATTTCATTTCTCTTCTTTGTATCGTTCTTGTGGCTGTTTTCTATTTATAATCCAAAACATTTCATCTAGAAAAAATATACAGCTGTCTTCAAATAGATTATTTGTCAAATGCACCACAACTGTCATATGGTGCTTCATCTTGTGAAATATAATAGTACTTTGGTGAGGGAAAATGTAGTTGCTGCAAACATCTGCATTAAATGTCATTACATGGCTTGGTTGGGTAATGTGATTTAGTTATGTATCCCATAGGTTGTTGCTTGATTCATAAAAGGGGAAAAAAAATGAGATTTTAAAATGCATACATTGCACAATTATATTACTGACAAAGCTACTTGGCTTTCTGTTGTAACTTTTTGAATGATTTGCAATTCCTTTTTTTTTTTTGTTTTGTTTTTGAAAAGCAAATAAAACATAAGTACAGATAGTTGGAATTCATTTGATATTTCCTGTACTTTGATATTCTTTCAGCATAGTCACAATTGTACTTTTTACAAGTGTTAAAAAAACATATTTTAGACATTATTATTATAACAAATTTGACTTCACCATGCAGTGCTAAACTTTATTCTTAATAAAAAAAAAAAAAAAATGTTTACTACACAGTAATTATATGCTAAATGTTTCTTCATTATGAAGGCAAAAAAATGCCACGAATAATTAAAATAGTTAACCCCAAAATGCAGCTCCTCTATGTTAAATACAAGGGTCCAAGTTACTAAGGTTGAATAAACTCATAGGTGGACATTTATTAAGTCTGGCGGTTTTTTACGCCGGGCTTACAAATGTCCCCACAGGGCCGGGGCTGCAAGGATTTATATAGAGGTGCACTGCCTCTACCTAAATACTGTGCGCAAGGAGCCACTCCGTGCGAATAAAGTTAAACCTATGCCAGCTTTGAGCTGATAAATGCGGCGCACACAGAGGCTGTGCCCCTCTGTGTGCTGCTTGTAGTACACTTCAACTGAATGTTTATCACAAGGTAAAGACTGAACCTATATATTTTTTTAAATCAAGAAAACTAGATTTTTTTTTTATTCCTTTTTTATTGCATGGAATAAATATTTTAAACAATTTTAAAACAAAACTTATTTAATACAGAACCTTTTGTTTGCAATTACAGAGGTCATGTGTTTCCTGTAGTTGTTAACAAAGTTTGCACACACCTGCAGCAGGGGATTTGAAACACCCCCTAAGTATAATTTCCCCCACCCCCACCCTCCTGCTTCATGATTGGGACTGCATTTTTGAGGTTAAGTTGTCCTTCTTCCTCCAAACACGGCAAATGGTGTTGACACCTAAAAAATTCTATTTCTGCCTCATCTGACCAAATTACTTACTCCTATGCCTCTTTTGGATTATCCAGATGGTAAATAGTGAATTTTTAATGGGCCTGGATATATGCTGGTGTGAGCAGTGGGAGCTTGCTTGCCCTGCAAAATTTAAAGGGGTTATCCAGCGCTACAAAAAAAATGGCCACTTTTCCCCCTTCTGTTGTCTCCAGTTCAGATGCAGTTTGCAATTAAGCTCCATTTACTTTAATAGAACTGAGTTTTAAAACCCCACCCAAACTGGAGACAACAGTAGGGGGAAAGTGACCATGTTTTTGTAGCGCTGGATAACCCCTTTAAATCCATAACAGTGTAGTGTGTTAGTAATGGTAATGTTGGAGACTCTGTTCCCAGTTCTCTTCAGGTCATTGACTAGATCCTCCCAAATGGTTCTTGGCTGATTCATGACCTTTTTTAGTATCATCCTTACACCATGAAATCTTGCATGAAGGAAGATTAACAGGAAGATTAACAGTCATCTTGTATATCTTCTATTTTAAAATAAATGCACAAACAGTTGTTTGCTTCTCACCAAATTGCTTACCTATTATCCTGTAGCGCATTTCAGTCTTGAGGATGTCTACAATTTTGTCCTTGGTGTCTTTAAACAGCTTTTTGATATCTGCCATGGTGGAGAGGTTGAAGAGCAAGACTTCTTCCTATTTGGTAAGTGATCAAGTACTTACTTCAAGAAAAAAAATACAAAATAATTATTTAAAAATCAAACAATTTGATTTTCTGTATTTTTCTTTTAGATTCTCTCTCTGAGTTGATTTTATTTCTCAACATAACATATATGTATATATATATATATATATATATATATATTATATGTTTTGCAATAAATTAGAATATCAATATTTTTTTTCCAGTAATTTAATTTAAAGTGACTTCATATATTCTATAGAGTCATTACATACAGAGAGAACTTTTTCAAGCGTTTATTTCTGTTAAAGTTAATGATTATGGATTACAGCCAAGAAAAAAACAAAAGTCAGTATTTCAGAAAATTAGAATATTATAAAAAACCAACTGAAAAAAAAAAATGTTTTTAACACAGAAATGTCGACCAAATGAAAAGTCTGTACAGTAAATGCCCCCAATACTTGGTCGGGACACCTTTTGCATGAATGATGGCATCAATGTGGCGTGGCATGGAGGCGATCAGCTGATGGCACTGCAGAGGTGTCATTGAAGTCCAGGTTGCTTTGAGCCTTCAACTCCTTTTTATTGTTGGGTCTGGTGTCTTTCATCTTCCTCTTGACAATACCCCATAAATACTCTATGGGGTTAAGGTCTGACAAGTTTGCTGGCCAATCAAGCACAGTGATGCTGTGGTTAGTAAACCAGGTATTGGTACTTTTGGCAGTGTGGACAGGTGCAAAATCCTGCTGGAAGATGAAAATTCCATCTCCAAAAATCTTTTCAGCACAGGGAAGCATTAAGTGCTCTAAAATTTCCTGGTAGATGGCAGCGATGACTTTGGTATTGATGAAACACAGTGAACCTACCCCAGCAGATGACTCCACAGATGCCTCTCCAAACCATCATTGATTCTGGTACAAGTGTAAAAAAAAAAAAAAAAAATTTTGTTATTAGTAAAAAGCCCCCTCCCCTAATAAAAGTTTGAATCACCCCCCTTTTCCCATGTTATAAATAAACAAACATGTTTGGTATTGCCGCGTGCGTAATTGACCAAAATATTAATTTATTTAATTCCTGATCACGTGCGGAAAACGGTGTAAGCGCAAAAAAATCCCAAAGTGCAAAATTGCGCATTTTTGGTTGCATCAAATGCAGAACAATTGTAATAAAAAGTGATCAAAAAGTCTCAAATGCACAATTAAGGTACCGATAGAAAGTACACATCATGGTGCAAAAAATGACACCAAAGGATAAAAGCACTATAAGCATGGTATTAGAGCGATTTTTAGGAAATATTTGTTAACAATAGTTTGAATTTTTTACAAGCCATCACATAAATTAAAGTTATACATGTGTCAGGAACCGGTGACACCAGACACACAGAGACAGTGCACCCTAAGCTCAGCCCCGCCCACTGTCCTCTACCTATTTGCCACAATCCGCCCTAAGATGGCGGCGAGCAACTGGGCGTCAGTCCCTGCACTGGCTAGGTGGGACACAAGGACAAGACAGACAGACAAAACACAATAAAGAATGGTCGACAGTCCGGGTCACAACAATCGGGCAGCAAAAGTACAAAATCACAATCCAAAGGCAAGGTCAAAAAACAGGCAGTATGGTCAGGGGCAGGCAGCAAGCAGGAAAGGTCAGAAATACAAAGCAGAGTCAGAATAAACAGAGCAAGAATAGCAAACACAGAACCAGGCAGAGACAAGCTCAATATCCGGCAATGATATCCCAGACTGAGGTAGTTATATAGGAGGCCAGGGTTCTGATCCAGAACATAATTGGACCATCCCCCTGAACTCCAAGCACAGACAGCTGAGAACAAAACAGATCCACTGGCAGGAAGACCTGTCAGTCACAGCAGAACCAAAACACAGATTAACCCTGACATGGCCAGACAGAACTCAGCAGGTAAAGTCGGGTGTGTCTCTCAAGGTGAGCAAATAACCAGTGTTCACACACTACAAAACAAAACACAGAAACAGAATGCAAGAAAATCAGCACCTTCTCGGCCGCACAGCATGAGCAGAGGGACGCATGACGCTCCGCAAAGATACCATCCTGACAACATGTTTTTATATCGTTGTAATCGTAACGCCTTGAGGAACATATATAACAAGACAGTTTTACCCCAGGGCGAATGGTGTAAAAACAAACAAAGAAAAGCATTTAAAAAATGTGGGGTTTTTTTCCATTTTCACCACACATTAAATTTTTTTCTGCTTTTACAGTGTAAAAAAATGCAAGTGCTATGGCCTTTTAAGCACAAGGAGGAAAAAATGAAAACACAAAAATTGAAATTGGCCCTGCCGCTCACTCTATAGTGTGCACTGACAGGGTTCTCTACGGCCACTATTCAATGAATAGCGGCACAGAAAACTGACATGTCAGTTGTTTGCGGCGCTGCTAGGAATCCCATCCAGAGCGTAAACTATGTGTTTATGCTCTGGCCGTGATTTCTAGGCAGCAATGGCACGTATATTTCTGTATACGAAAATATGTATACGTACACGAAAATATATGGTGTGTGAACATAGCCTAAATAAGGAAAGATAACCTGTCTTTCAACAACAGATAGCCGGTGGTGATAGCTTTAGAAGTTTCTTATATCACATTTAGAGGACATGATTGTCTGTGATATATACCCTATCCAGAACGCTTTCTATTGCTGTAAACTACTCAAGAAACCAAAAGAGCCATTAAAACGTGACACAACAAGTACTCTATCAGGAACCATTGTACAAGCTGAAATTACCCTCACAATATCTTTTTTTTTTTTTAAAGTTATTTTCCAGTTACCATGCATGTCTGAAAAAAGGGACACGGATGGTAATATTTCTTGACATAAGTGCCAGGGTTGAAACCGCACGGCTATGGTTAACAAGAAGGGAAATGTCCTCTATGTGAACCACAGTTATGGGGATGTTTGTCTGGATAATCCTGTTCATGGGGCATGGGTTGCACATTTTCTTCTGGTGAAGCATTAAGCAGATGTGGATATTATATGCCTGCGTTGGAAATGTTTTTGCCACTCTTGAGAGCCCAAAAGGCAGAGCATGAAACTGTTGGTGCTTGAGAGAGCCACTCTCAGAAACTATCTTGACCGTGCATGGATTGAAACATGAAGGTAAGCGTCCATCAAGTCCCGTGACACAATGAAGTTGTCTTGCTGAAGTAAATTCAGTGCTGATTTTATAGTCTCCATCTTCAATTTATCTCTTTTTAAATGCCTGTTGACATATCTGAGAGTAGACCCCCTCGTCTCTTTCTCCATTCATGATTTCTAGAGTGCCTTCTTTATAAATTCCTAGGAGAAGGGACTGTACAACCACATTCTCTAGATGATTTAGCAGAAATCTTCACCTGGGACGATTTTAGTCTGTAGCTGCTGTAAATGATGCTTAAGACTCATCTGTCCACTGTAATTTTTTTCCAGACTTGATAGTATTGAGTCTTGCACCAACAAGTGACCAGGCCCTTAGGAAAAAGTACAGAATTTTTGGATGCTATATCTCTAGACCAAGGCTTCAGCCATACTACATGCCTGACAAAGTGGACAAGTGCCATATTTTTTTTAGAAGATCTTTAGTATTAATTGGAAAGTCACATTTAAATTAGAAACATGGTCCAACAGTTGACTTCTGTGGACACCATTGTCAATATCTCTGCTTAATTTACTGAGCCACACCCTTAAGGCTGTGGCGACTGGGACAGAAGAAAGAGCGACTATGCTTAGGTCAGCAGAATTGGTGCGTGCTCTTTTCAGCAAAACATTTGCTTTTCTGTCCATGACATCTTTTAAGATAGACCAGTGCTGTTAAATAGTTTAGCAACAGCCTGGTTGACATTTCCTAGATTCTCCCAGGACTCTAACTCTGCAGGATCTCGATTGTAATCGACCGGAATCTAGACCCCAACTCTAAGCGTCTGGGATTCTTCTCCACTCATGCTCTATTACTGCTTTTAAGACCTGGTGGCTAGGCAGCACTCTAGACTTCTTTTTAGGAAAATAATACAAGTTTACCTTATCCTGAGAAGTGGATTTATAATGCTTTACTTCAATAATGCTTTTAAATGACCTTGTCAGTTAATCAGCTTGCTCTTTCTTGAATAAATAATAATCCTCAATAACAGGATCATCAGAATCTGAATCAGATGAGGAATAAGAAAATAATGAAGAAGAAGACACAGATAAATCCGCAGGCATATGAGCGTGAGATCACTATTTCTTAGATCTGACAGGTGACAAAGGTATGTTCTCTTTAAACCACATTAAAACTGTTCTGGCTTCATTTATGAAGGGGGCAGACTCATCAGGCAAAGCACAGGTAATGCATATATTAAATGAAGCATCAGATTGCAGACTTTTGAGACAGGAAATGCATAATCTAGTTTTGTGCTTTCTCCTGGAGGCTTTATGCACAATACAGAGATCGCATACTGAGCCAGACAAGTCATCAGGGACAGGTTGTTCACATGAGGTGCATAATCTGTCTTGTCTTGCTTTTTTTTTTAACATAAGACTGGGTTGACATCTGCAATACATGAATTAAAGATATTACCACCCACAAAGTGTAATGCACAACAATAAAGCTCCAAACATATCCCTAGCACAAAAACATGTAAGATAACTGTGTGTAAATACCTTTAACAGCAAGGGTCTGTCTGCCTGGCCCATAGAGCTTCTGGCCAGCACTATCCCCTGCTATAAGAGGTAACCAGACGGAATCAGCGTAATTCACATTCCCCGCACATGATGACATACTTCCGGTGACTGGACCACACAGCAGAGGAAGATAGTCACCGGCTGGTGAAGTCTGGTGGTGTACTTCCGTCCATTAGCGCACATACTAGAATAAAATGGCTGCCAGCAGCATGCAGTAGAGCAGACCACATCCAGATACATGCGACAACATATAAGGCGTGAGCGCACACTACATCATAAACAATAATCAGGAGTGCAAGCTACCCCAGCAAAATACAACCAACAACAAAAAAAGAAAAGAGTCTGAGGAAAAAAAGCTAAACACATCCAGAAATTATATATAAGGGAGAATTTTATCATACAAAAGTTAAGAACACACACTGAAAAAAAGAAGAAAGTCTGTTTACAGCAATAAACCTAACTCTAAGGGGGGGGGGGGGGGATACAATAAATCACCCCACCAACCGGGATCCTCCACATGGATAAATGTAACATGCATGGAAATCTAACATCCCTCACAAATATGCAGTTGTAAAAGTACAACATACAATGACTATAATGAAATGACACAGTACATAAATCATGTATACAAAAATAATGCTGAATGCATACACTGTTGTACAAACCAAAATCCAGATACATAACACAGATACCCACAGTAATGACATGGAAGTGCAACATACCACAAAAGCACACCGATAGGCAATCATAGGCCCACTATTCTGAATAGTAGATAGTAGACAAGTAGAGATGAGCGAACTGGGTTCGGGTTCAAGTCGATCCGAACCCAGACGTTTGGTATTTGATTAGCTGGGGCTGCTGAACTTGGATAAAGCTCTAAGGTTGTCTGGAAAACATGGATACAGCCAAGGACTATATCCATGATTTCCACATAGCCTTAGGGCTTTATCCAAGTTCAGCAGCCACTGCTTATCAAATGCCGAAAGTTCGGGTTCGGATCGACTCAAGCATGCTCGAGGTTCGCTCATCTCTATAGAGAAGCACACTGACCGAACCCAAATGGGACCATATTCATTCCAGGAAAGCACCCATATAAGACTGTAAAACTGGTCAACGTTGTGTCCACATTGGCCTATCTAAAAGAAAGGAAAAGAGTATAAATAACACATAATGGCAGGCACTTGTAAATTCACTTGCCTCCTATGAAACTGGAGAACAGAAAAAAACTGAGATTGATGTCAGTGATTCATGCCTATAGGGACTGCAAGTACAGCATTAGTTAACTGATATGGTCCGAGGAGGAACAAGGAGGAGCTGAAAATCCCTTCTGTGCTGCTGTAAGACTGAGTAGAAACAAAAGTATGTAAATGTAAAGTCATCATATTTTTTGTCTTATCTCCAAATATGTTGTATTAATAAAATTGCATCAATTTAAGAATTTTTTTGTTGCTTTATTTGGTTTTTATAAAACTGATCCATCTGAAATAATTTTCCCAGAAGTAGAATACTTTTTTCTTTGCATTTTAGAAACTAATACAAAACAAGTACAAAGCTGAAGTCAGACATATGAAAAGGCCAACGGGGATTTGAATGTTTTCTGTTCGTAACAAGATATAGAGATAGATATTTTTATTTATTTATTTTTAAACATGCAGCAAGATGGTTTTCCTCTAGTTGTATATGTTGTCATTACTGTAAGATACTGTATGGCATGTCTTTCCAAATACATATCTGCATACTATGTAGTATGCTTGTAAAACACATGGGCATTGATTGGCCCCAAACTTGTATCAGTGGACAGTAAACCTTAGTGATCAGTGCCAGGAAGCAGCTACCAAGGCTAATAAAATCATGGGATGCATCAAAAGAGACATAGAAGCAAAGGATGAGAACATAGTTTTGTCTCTTTTATTGATTATTGGTCAGTACACATATGCAATACTGTACAGTTTTGGGCACCAGTATATAGGAAGGACATGGAGCTGAACTGTAGCTGGTGCAGAGGAAGGTTATCAAGGTTGTTATTAAGGAAATGGGTGTGTTAAAGTACCAAAACAGGTTATGGGGTTATTTAGCATAGAAAAAAAACACATCTTAGGGTGATCTGATCACAATGTACAAATATATGTATGGACAGTACAGAGATCTTTTTACTCCTCGGTCTGTAACCATGACAAGGGGGCATCCTCTATGTCTAGAGAAAAGAAGGTTTTACCAGCAACACAGACAGGGATTCTTTACTGTAAGAGCAGTGAACCTATGGATCTCTCTACCCCATGATGTTGTCATGGCTGATTCATTAAATAAATTCAAGGGAGGCCTGGATGCTTTTCTCAAAAAAAAAAAAAATATAAATATATATATATATATATATATATATATATATATATATATAATAAAAATGAAAGTCTGTCTGTCCCAAATAGACTTCCAAACGCCTGAACCGTTTGACCTCAAATTTGGCACACAGAGACAGTACATTGGGTGCCCAGGAAGGTTATTGCGAAGGTCCCGTCCCCGCCAGATGTACAGGAGAGGAGGGGGAGGGGGAAGAGCGGCGCCCCATAGAAATGAATGGGTAAATTTCCTCACTGCAAACACAGGTGATATAATTAGCTGCAGCTGTCCAGCAGTTGGCAGTTGGGAGCCTTAGCAACCAATAGGATTACTACTTTCACAGGGAGCTGGAATGTGAATGGTTGCTAGGGCCAGCTGCCTCACAACAGATCCACAGAAATAACTGGTAGACCCCCTACTCCATCTATACAGTACATGTATACAGGTCCCCCTACTCCATCTATACAGTACATGTATACAGGGCCCCCTACTCCATCTATACAGTACATGTATACAGTGCAGTATTACCAGCTGCTGCTGCCCTAAGCACTAAACCTGAAGACGCCCCATCCTCACTCACCAATTAGCATCAGGATAGGTAGGTAATAGCTCCAGACGTCACATTTAACACCGCCACACCAGACCTGACCAATACCGTCTTACTGTGGCTGGATAACACTGCCACACCAGACCTGGCCAATACCGCCAAACTGTGACTGGATAACAGCGCTATACCAGACCTGACCAATACCGCCATACTGTGACTGGATAACACCGCTATACCAGACCTGACCAATACCGCCATAGGCTGCGTTCACACTACGTATATTTCAGTCAGTATATGTATATTTCAGTCAGTATTGCAACCAAACCCAGGAGTGGATTAAAAACACAGAAAGGATCTGTTCACACAATGTTGAAATTGAGTGGATGGCTGCCATTTAATGGCAAATATTTGCTGTTATTTTAGAACAACGGCTGTTATATTGAAATAATGGCAGTTATTTACTGTTATATGGCAGCCATTCACTCAATTTCAACATTGTGTGAACAGATCCTTTCTGTGTTTTTAATCCACTCCTGGGTTTGGTTGCAATACTGACTGAAATATACTGACTGAAATATACGTAGTGTGAATGCAGCCTTACTGTGACTGGATAACACTGCCATACCACACCTGACTAATACAGCCATACTGTGACTTGATAACACTGCCATACCAGACCTGACCAATACCGCCTTACAGTAACTGGATAACACCGCCAAACCAGACCTGACCAATACCACTATACTGTGACTGGATAACACCGCCACACCAGACATGACCGATACCGCCATACTGTTACTGGATAACACCGCTATACCAGACCTGACCAATACCGCCATACTGTGACTGGATAATACCACTATACCAGACCTGACCAATACGACACACTGTGACTGGATAACACCGCTATACCAGACCTGACCAATACTGCCATACCCCCCTTGAAAAGACACCAGATTTTCTGAATGGTAGGGTACTGCCCCTCTGCAAGGTGCTACCCTAGGCACCAGACCATGGGTGCCTAATGGTAAATACGACCCTGCAGGTATACAGGACACTACAGGTATACAGGACCCCAAAACTATACATTACAGGTGCACGGGACCTCCACCAACTATATACTACAGGTATACAGGACCCCAAAACTATACACTACAGGTATACAGGACCTCCACCAACTATATACTTCAGGTATACAGGACCTCCACCAACTATATACTACAAGTATACAGGACCCCAAACTATACACTACAGGTATACAGGACCCCAAAACTATACACTACAAGTATACAGGACCTCCACCAACTCTATACTACAGGTATACAGCACCCCCCACCAACTCTATACTACAGGTATACAGGACTCCCAAACTTTACACTACAGGTATACCGGACCTCCACCAACTATATACTACAGGTATACAGGACCCCAAACTATACACTACGGGTTTACAGAAACCCAAAACTATACACTACAGGTATACAGGACCTTCACCAACTCTATAATACTGGTATACAGGACCCCGAAACTTTAAACTACAGGTATACCGGACCTCCACCAACTATATACTACAGGTATACAGAACCCCAAACTATACACTACGGGTTTACAGAAACCCCAAACTATACACTACAGGTACAGTATACAGGACCTTCACTAACTCTATAATACAGGTATACAGCACCCCCCAACTCTATACTACAGGTATACAGGACCCCAAACTATACACTACAGGTATACAGGACCCCAAAACTATACACTACAGGTATACAGGAACTCCACTAACTATATACTACAGGTATATAGGAGCCCAAACTTTACACTACAGGTATACATGACCTCCACTAACTCTAAACTACAAGTATACAGCACCTTTACCAACTCTATACTACAGGTATACAGGACCCCAAAACTTTACACTACAGGTATACAGGACCTCCACCAACTACATACTACAGGTATATAGGACCCTCAAACTATACACTACGTGTATACAGGACCCCCAAACTATATACTACAGGTATACAAGACCTCCACCAATTATACACTACAGGTATCCAGGACCCTCAAACTATAAACTACAGGTATACAAAACCTCCACCAACTATACATTACAGGTATACAGCACCAACTATTTACTACAGGACCCGCGAACTATACAGTACAGGTATACAGGACCTTCACCAACTATACACTGCAGGTATACAGGACTTCCCAAACTATACAGTACAGGTATACAGCCCCCTCCCAACTATACACTACTGGTATACAGGACCTCCCTCAACTATACACTACAGGTATACAGCCCCCCCAACTACACACTACAGGTATACAGGACTCCCCAACTATACATTATAGGTATACAGCCCCCCCCACCCAACTATGCACTACAGATATGCGGGACCCTTAAAAACTATTCACTGTAGGTATACAGAACCCCTCCAACTATGCACTACAGGTATACACTAATTCCACTGATGAAACAATACCTTTAGATTGGCTTCCTGGGCAACTTAGAACAAATCTAATTAACACACTGACACTTTATACCCGGGCAGTGCCGGGTACATTTTCTAGTATATATTTATATTATTATTATTATTATTATTATTATTTTTATTATTACAAGTTTAACCCCTTAAGGACAGAGCCTGAAATGGCCTTAATGACAGAGACAAATTTTATGAATATGACCAGTGTCACTTTAGTCATTAATACCTTCGGGATGCTTTTACCTATCCGGCTGATTCTGAGATTGTTTTCTCGTGACATATTGTACTTTACATTTCTGGTAAATTGGAGTCGATACTCATAACAAATCTTTATGAAAAAAACCCAAATAATGTGAAAAAATGTGAAAAACTGCATTTTTCCAACTTTGAAACTTTTTTGCGTATACAGAAAGTGGTTATACCACATAAATTATATATTAAATAGCATTAGCAACATGTCTACTTTATGTTGGCGGCATTTATTAAACTATCTTTCATTTTTTTTAGACGATAGGAAGCTTAAAACATTAGCAGCAAATTTCCAAATTTTCAGTAAAATTTCAAAATCAGATATTTTTAGGGACCTGTTCAGGTTTAAAGTGTATTTGAGGGGCCTGTATGTTAGAAAGCCCCACAAAGCACCCCATTTCAGAAACTGCACCCCCCAAACTCTGCAAAAGCACATCCAGAAAGTGTTTTAACCCTTTAGGGGAGTCACAGAAATAAAAGCTAAGTGTGTAAGGAATTTGAAAATTTTAATTTTCTGTGCAGAGATTTTATTGTAATCCAATATTTTTCATAATTATAAACCTATTACCAGAGAAATGCACCCCAATAATTATTGCCCCGTTTCTGCAGTTTATAGAAATACCCCATATGTGGCCCTATTGCGCTATTTGACGCAACCACAAGCCTTAGATATAAGGGAGCGCCTAGTGAATTTCAACGCCTCCGTTATATTTGGTCATTTTTGACTGTACCACTTCAGGTTGGCAGAGGCTCTGGGGTGTCAAAACCTAAAAAACACCCCTAAAGGGACACCATTTAGAAAACTACACCCCTCAAGGAATGTAACAAGGGGTGCGGTGAGCATCTGGACCCCACAGGTGCTTCACAGATTTTCCCAACAATATGGCGTGAAAAAAGAAAAATTTATTTTTTTACACTAAAACGTTGTTCTAGCCATCAATTTTTCATTTTCTTAAAGGGATAAGAGGCAAAAAAAGACAAAAAATGTGTAGCGCAGTTTCTCCCGAGTACAGAAATACCCCACATGTGGCGATAGAGTGCCAGGGGGGCGCAGGACGAGCCTCCAAAGGGAAGGAGCGCCAATTGGCTTTTGGAAGCTGAATTTCACTGAAAAGGATTTCAAGCGCCATGTCGCATTTACAGAGCCCTCGTGCTGCCAAGACACTGGAAACCCCCCACAAGTGATTCCATTCTGGAAACTACACCCCTCAAGGAATCTAACAAGGGGTGCAGTGAGCATATGGACCCCACTGGTGACGGGCACAAATGTGGAACAATGTGACGTGAAAGGGAAAAATTTCATTTTTTCACTTTCATGGCACAAATGTGCCCGTCATCAAGGGGTCCATATCCTCACTGCACCCCTTGTTAGATTCCTTGAGGGGTGCAGTTTCCAGAATGGGGTCACTTGTGGGGGGTTTCCAGTGTTTTGGCAGCACGAGGGCTCTGTAAATGCGACATGGCGTTCATCATCCATTCTAGCCAAATCCAACCTCCAAAATCCAAATGGCGCTCCTTCCCTTTGGAGGCTTGCCCTGCGCCCACATGGCGCTTTATGTCCACATGTGGGGTATTTACGGACTCGGGGGAAATTGCTCTACACAAATTGTGTGTTTTTTTCTCTTTTAACCCCTTGTGAAAATGATAAATTCAAGGCTAAACCAACATTATAGTGTAAAAAATGTAATATTTCATTTTCACGCCACATTGTTCAACATTTGTGCCCGTCACCAGTAGGGTCCATATGCTCACTACACCCCTTGTTACATTCCTTGAGGGGTGTAGTTTCCATAATGGGGTCACTTGTGGGGGGTTTCAACTGTCTTGGCAACACAGAGGCCTTTTGAATGCAACATGGCCCCTCAAAATCCATTCCATCCAAATCCAGCCTTCAAAAACGAAATGGTGCTCCTTCCCTTCGGAGGCTTACCCTGCACCCGCATGGTGCTTTATGTCCACATGTGGGGTATTTACGGACTCGGGGGAAATTGTGCTACACATTTTGTTTTTTTTCTCCTCTTTTAACCCCTTGTGAAAATAATATATTCAAGGCTAAACCAACATTATAGTGTAAAAAATTTAATATTTCATTTTCACGCCACATTGTTCCACATTTGTGTCCGTCACCAGTGGGGTCCATATGCTCACTACACCCCTTGTTACATTCCTTGAGGGGAGCAGTTTCCATAATAGGGTCACTTGTGGGGGGTTTCAACTGTCTTGGCAACACAGGGGCCTTTTGAATGCAACATGGCCCCTCGAAATCCATTCCATCCAAATCCAGCCTTCAAAAACCAAATGGCGCTTCTTCCCTTCGGAGGCTTACCCTGCACCCGCATGGCGCTTTATGTCCACATGTGGGGTATTTCCGTACTCAGGGGAAATTGCTCTACACATTAAATGTTTTTTTTTATCTTTTAACCCCTTGTGAAAATGAAAAAACATGACAAGATTAATAATTTAGAGTAAAAATTTTACAAAAATTACACTAAATGTTGGTCTAGCCTTGATTTTTTTCCATTTCCACAAGGGGTTAAAAAAGAAAATGAACACAAAACGTGTAGGGTAGTGTCCCCTGAGTACGAAAATACCCCACATGTGGGCATAATGTGCCATATGGGCACAGGGCAAGTCACCAAAGGGACAGAGCGCCATTTAGAGGCTGGAATGGAGGATGGAGGCCATGTCGCAATTACAAAGCTCCTGTGCTGCCAGGACAGTAGAAACCCCCAACAAGTGACCGCATTCTGGAAACTACACCCCATAAGGAATCTAACAAGGGGTGCAGTGAGCATATGGACCCCACTGGTGACGGGCACTTACGTAGAACATGTGCCGAGAAAATAAAAAATACAATTTTTTTCATTTTCACGTCCCAAATGTGGCCGTCACCAGGGGGCCATATCCCCGTTGCCCCCCTTCTTAGATTCCTTATGGGGTGTAGTTTCCAGAATGGGGTCACTTGTGGGGGGTTTCTACTGTCCTGGCCGCACAGAGGCTTTGTAATTGCATCATGGCATCCTCTAATGGGAATGGCGGCCATACCTACTTAGCTGGAGAAAAGGGACAATTCTAATTTATTTGGGGGTATTAGGCCAATTATTAGTTTATAAGGTTGGAAATGACAGGTGTCCATCAAATTCAACCTGTGTTGATCCAGAGGAAGGCAAAAAAAAACCCTCGTAAGGCAGACGACAGTAGCCTCATCACAGGGGAAAAATTCCTTCCTGACTCCATAATGGCGATCAGAATAATCCCCGGATCAACGTGACCCCTGAAATAGGAATAAGGGACAGAATTTAGATAATGTAGAACCCCGATGACGTGTGGTGCGCCTTGAAGCGATCCAGTATGCAGAGGTCGGGGCGATCAGGACAGGTGTCACACGGGAAAATGGTGTCCTTCCTGATCCCCCTGTTACACCACACTCTGCACTTCTTCTGGGGTCTCCTGTTCTCCAGCGTGGGGGACGTCACCTGGAAAATGTTTCCCTGGTGCGATACGGGGTCCTTCATATCCAGAAGCGCTGGGTCCGCTCCATGGCTGCTAAATATTAGGGCTCTATTACTGCTTCTGATATGTTCGGATCGTGCCGCAAGCTACAGGGCAGCGAGAGACCAGAGGAGGGGGTGCTGGTATAAAAGTTATCCCCGTACAGGTGGTGGTAACCTTTATCCAGCAGTGGGAAGATCAGTTCCCGGACGATCTCCCCACTAACTCCGAGGATGGGGGGGGGCATCTGGGGGCTGGATTCGGGTGTCCCTTCCTACATACACTCTAAGGGTACGTGCACACTGCGGAATCGCGACAGATAACCCTTCGTGCATTCCGCAGTTGGCACCCACCGGCGGAGTGATGCAGGCCGCCGTCTCCACACGTGTCATAGACTCCATTCTATGCACGAGCGGATTCCGCTCTCCGTCCAACGTGTTCATTCTTTGGATGGACGGCGGATTCCGCCTGTGCATAGAATGGAGTCTATGACACGGGTAGAGACATGCGCCCGCATCAGTCCGCCGGTGGGTGCCAGCTGCGGAATGCACAAAGGGTTATCCTTCGCCATTCCGCAGTGTGCATGTACCCTAAATCTGTAAGTGTACCCAGAGGTACGCTCACAGAGTGTGTAGAATTTCACACCATACCGTCATCTCTTATTGGGACGGTACTGGCGGAAAAGACGTGTCTGGGGGGCAGCGTACGCTACGCTACCCCCAGACACGTCACTGGATGATGAGGATGAATGGAGGAAAGAAGGATCCCCCATTCATCCTCACTGGCTGTTTCGGTGTCGGAGGCAATAATAACGTATCCCTCTGACGCCGAAAACACCCTGGGGGCCATCTTTATACGGGGATTAGTATATGGGGTATATAGTGGTGTAGTGTCAAACTTTATTCAATGTAGTGTGGTGTAATGTAGTGTTTTTTTACAGTAAGTATAAAAAAAAACCCTACGCCAACAAAAGAGTTGCTGATAAATGCCGCACTTATGTGCGGCACTTATTAGCAGACTGTGGCAGTAGAATATAGAAAAAAAACACCCTACGCCAAAAAGGAGGAGTTGCTGATTAGCAGCGCACTTTCGTGCGATGCTGATCAACACTCAGCGGCGATAGGGTGCGGTAAATAGAAAAAAAAAAATTTGAAAAAAAACAAAACAAAACTTTTTCTACATTCTGAACATCCCTGTAGCTGCTGATAAGTGTATTACACATATCAGCCGCTAGAGGGCAGCAGAGCGCAAAATACGGAAGAAGCCGACGCTGGAGCCGAAAATAGCCGAGAGAAGCCGAACGTGACGTCACGGAGGAAGCCGAAGACCCGAACGAAGACGAGGATGCCGCGAACCTGGAAGACGCCGATCAGGAGCCCGGGACAGGTGAGTAATGTACAAATACCTGCTCTGGACCCCTCGGCTACCTAGCTGAGGGGTCCAGGGCAGGTATTTACTATATTGTGGGACTCTGATCGCCGTGCCACCGGCCCGATCGCCGTGAACGGCCGGCCGGCCGTTCACGGCGATCGGGCCGGTGGCACGGCGACCACCATTACTTTTTACAGTACAGATCTGAATTGATCAGCCTATAGCGGCGATCGTAAGCACGCAGCGATCGGGGAACACGCAGCGATCGGGGAAACATCGGGCGTACCCATACGCCCGTTTGCGTTAAAGCCCAGGCAACGGGGGCGTATGGGTACGCCCGATGTCGTTAAGGGGTTAAGGCACTAGATTACATGTGATAAAATGTTGATCCGGGGATTATTCTGATTGCTATTTTGGAGTCGGGAAATAATTTTTCTCCCTGTGATGGGGCAATTGTCATCTGCCTCATAAGACTTTTCGCCTTCCTCTGGATCAACACAGTAGGGGTTCTGTAGGTTGAGCTTGATGGACTCTTACCTTTTAGCAATCTTATTAACTATGTAACTGCCTAATCATGGTCAAATGTTAAACATCGAATTTCGTGAAATTAAGATGATTTAGATGGTCACCTCTACAAAAGAAATAGACAAATAACAAAACACAAAAGCATAAATAGACTTGCCAAGGGTCAAAGCCTAGATAGCAGTGCATTACAAAAGAAGAATCCATCAGAAAAAACAAACAAGCATTGGTCAAACCAAGATAGCACCTCAGGTCCATATTTAGAGGGAAGAAGCAAGGTCAAAAACAAAAGCAGGTAAATAGGATTTTGAGAAACAGAAGTTTAGGGTACATAAAAGAATGCTGGAATGCTCCCCCACCCCCAAAAAAGACTTAGCAGGGGGTCTCTAGTGATATCTGACATTGTCAACATATTTGTTTAACAGAGATCTTTCTATGAAATACATTAGGGCTTCTGAATGGTTCTCATGATTTAAAATGGTAAAGCACATAATAATAGAGATCAGGTTAAGGCCACGTTCACACTATACACAAACAACGGCTGTTTTACATGTTCAATCTGATTAGCCACAGCCCTCTGTGCAATGTACGGCCATGAGCACAGCCATACATTGTGAGCACAAAGGGGTTAATTATGGCAGCTATTCACCGAACTGCGGCCGTAGAAAATTGACAGCTTCGTGTTTTTCTATGGCGGCAGTGAAGAACAGCCGTAGTGCACACATTTTTCACACTGTGTTAACATAGCCTAAAACTGAATGGATGAATTGCTGATTGCTCACTGTTTATTCTGCTATGTTTAGATCATACAGTTGTTATAAATCGTTTAACAATTTTAATTACTTTAATTAGTTTCAAATTTTAATTTGTGAATGATGTGTAGTGATAAGATTAAAGTTTCGTCATAACTTTTAAAAACAACAGTAGATGTGAAATAAAGTATTTTTTGCATTTACATTCAATTTTTGTTTTTTGTTTTTTTAAGGTATCATGGAAAACACATTTCCTGTGTTCTGACTTTTTTTTTTTTTATTGAGTCTAAAAACAGGAAGTCCTGTGTTTCCCAGGTCATATAGGCGCTCACATAAAAGGCAGTCTTGTTATTAATGCACGCATTCAGCCAAGACACTTTGTACTGGTCATTAACAATTAACAATAATAATAATAATTGTAAATTGCAAACTTGCTCTATATACTTTACATAGACTGATGAATTTGATTTTAAAAGTTGTAAGAATCATGACACTTTAAGCTACTGTAAGTTAGCAAGGGGTTTGGGGAAAAAGAACATTGTATCAGGTAGAAAATAAACAACCAAATAACAATGTTCTCTATAATGGCAGAACAATTTGAACAAACCTATGTTATATTTTAATAGATCTGACGAATTTGCACACTATGATATATAATTAAACTTTTATTGGGGGGGATTTTAACTTTTATTGGGATGTTAATATTTTTTAAAACTTTTGTTTTACACTTTGCATAGCATTGATCAGTATTAGCGACACTCTGCACATAGAGTCTGCCTGAGTCAGTATATGGGAAGCAACGTTGCTTTTGTAAATCTGGCCAAATGAGTAGATTTAAAGGTGATATCTAAAAAAAAAACAATATTCAAAACCTTTAAGTATGTTATGTTTTAGGTAAAAAACTGAGTTCAAGAACAAGAGGACACAGTGAGAGGTTAGTTGTGGGAAAGATCGGAAGCAATGTGAGTAAATATAACTTTACTGAGAGAGCAGTAGATACTTGGAACAAACTTCCAGCAGATGTGGTTGGTAAATCTACAATAACAGAATTTAAACATGCCTGGGATAAATATATATATATATATATATATATATATATATATATATATATCTCTCTAAGTGGATCCCCACTTAACCCTTTGGGGGCCCGACTGATGTCGGACTGCACCCATACCAGCAAAGAAGGGGTTAAGTGACCCCCCTTCCTTGCTGGGATGGGTGCAGTGCAGGGGGGGGAGCTTTCTACTCACCAATGTCTTCTCTACACCGGTCCCCGGCACACTGAGCTCACTGTGCCTGCTCTGGCTCTTTATACTGTATGTCTGCTCAGCCAATCAGCTAGGAGGACATATAAATCAAAATGTTTCTTCTAATGTTGCTATTAGGGATGGTCCGAACCCGCCGAGGTTCGGGTTCGGCTGAACCCGAACGCTCGTCATCGGATTACCGATGTCTGCCCGCTCCGTGCATACAGCTCCGCATACAGCGGAAGGACCGCCTGGAAAACTGGGATACAGCCTATGGCTATGGCTGTATCCCAGTTTTCCAGGCGTTCCTCCCGCTGGATCCGCCCGCTGCACGGAGCGGGCAGACAGCGGTAATCATTGCGGATGGTTCGGGCTCGTACGAACTGTGTACGAACTCTGTTCGGACCATCCCTAGTTGCTATTGTGATAAAAAAATTGCATAATTAAAAGAAACATTTGCTGTTTTAATTAAAGTAAAGTATTAATTAAGTATTACATTGAGCTATATTACCGGCAATAGTAATTGCCGGCATTAATACAGCTTCCCGTAATTGTTAATATTTAATTAAAAAAGCACATTTTCGTTCTAATAAAGCTATTTTCTTTGTACAATAGCTTAATTAAAACAAATACATGCTTTTTAAATTAAATATACTGTAAATAAATAAATACTTTTTTATATATTTATTTTCTTATTAACAGTATATTAAATTGCAAAAGCATTGATTTGTTTTAATTAAGCTATTGTACAATGAAAATAGCTTTATTAGAATGAAAATTTGCTTTAATAATTAAATATTAACTATTAGAGGGTGCGGTATTATTGCCGGCAATTACTATTGCCGGTAATACCGTTCCCTGTAATACTGCTTCCCTGCTTTCCCAGATGCATTCCAGAGGTGTTTGCATCACTTTCTAAAGATGTCTTGGACTTGGTTACCTCTGATTCGTCGGATCTTAATTTCCAGGTCCCAAGGATTTTTCTCCCATAGACTATGGGTTTCTGTAAAATGATAAGTTATAGTTCTATCTCTGCTTGCTGTCAGTGAATGCAGGCATAAGTACCTGTCTTTGTGCCACAGCTCTGTATATTGTAAGTGTTATGGGTGTTCCTAGAGTCTGGATGAAACTAGAATGTTTTTTTCACAGTCAGCAAGCAGAGATCTAAACCTAAAGTACACCCCACGGTAAACAGATGCCCGTTATGCAGCACATAGCTACACCATGTGCGCGTCATCTCTGCTACACCATGCGCATATCAGCTCTGCTACATAATCTGCTAGAATGAAATATATATTTAGGTGCTGTGATGCAAAATAAGTGAAAAAAACAGTCCTGTGTTTTCTGTGCAATAGCAATGACAGCAGTGGGCAGGAAAGAAATCTGAGGGGGCAAGTACACAAATGGATGAATCAGGGAGATGCATGATGGGAAATGTAGTTTCCTGGCCAGCACCATCTTGGATATAGATCTGCTTTTAGAAAAACTTGTAACTCAAGAATGGCAGCAGCTAGAAAGACAGGAGATGGCTCAAAATACTCAGAGGGAGTTGGTAAGACCAGCTAGGTTTTGAAGGATTTCATTTTTTAGTTCTTAGGTGGATAACCCCTTTAAAGCTATATCACACATTACTGCTGCATTTAATTGTGTTGGAGAACTCATATTAACCAGATGTAATTTAGCAATCTCTGGACCATACAGATATGTAAGATGGTTTCTTATCTGAACATAAAGTTTTACGACCTATATTGGTATCATCTAATGCATAGCTTAGTACTTGTACATAATTGGTAATTTTCAGAAAATCTTCAAGTGGAACAAAATATTACCTCATTCTAATTTACATTTGGTCAATGATGATGGTGATTTTCTTATTTTAAAGGTATGTTGCATGTTTCACCTATAAAATGCTACTTATCTACTTTAGAGTTCATTCAGTATTCATCAGTCCAGTTTTATGGACTGAATTAACAATATAATATGATCTGTAATGAGTGTCCTCTTATATGTAGTATGTGTATCCACTTTGCTTTGTCTGACATCACATCATTTTCAATTTTTGCATAAAGTATGGAACCAAATAGAAGCTGTATTTGTCAGCTACTGTGAAGATGATTCCAATTAAGACTTCTGGCAGAATTCCAGCTGTTTTAGTACCTCAAATAGCACAGAGCATAACATAGTTTATGAAGCATTCAAAAGTCAAATACCCTATTAACATAAACATGTACTGAAATCAAGTCATCTAACAATTTTCAGCTTGCTTACTTTCTTTCATTTCCACAAAGCTAATCAAATAAGATATCTTTTCCTCTTTTTTTAATATATATTTGCCATATTAAAAAGGGAAATAATGCAAAACTGGATATTCTTCATACAACAGGCATAGAACATGCACAAATATCTGACTTCAGGGCAAATTAATTATGACAATGTACATTCAACTCTCATACTATTTTAACAATAGCCTTCCGATGATATTTTCATATAGCTTTTAAACTATTCAATTTCATGCTTTTCAAACAGTTATTTTTGTTATTGACTATTTCTTCATTTTTTGTGGCAAGCACATTGTGCTTATAGTAACTATAACAACTTGGCAAATACATATAACTCTGTGTCTACAAAATCCAGACTGCTAGACTCTTAATATTTCTTTTCTGATAAGGTATTCACAAAACCCACTGATATTCACCCTCTATTTAATACACCATAGTAATGGCTAGTTAATTTGCCAGATTTCAAACATCAGCTTGGATATCTGCTGTCCTGAAAACTTTGCTGTTATTTGTTTAATTGTCTATGATTTATAGAAACCAACATCTAATTTATTATAAGTATATAATGCATTTGTGCTAAACTTTTGAGAATGGGATAGATGTACAATACATCAAACCAGGCAATATCAGTCAACATTAATCCTACTGGTGTAATGGACACAGGAAAAGGATCTGACTTATCTACATAAAATTATTTATTTATTTTTCAAAATGTGTCAACCACATCTTATAACCCCTTCTTGACCCATAACGTGCATGTATGTCATGGGTCTGGTGGGGGAGTATGAAACAGGCTTGTGGGTGCACGCTCTGATGCTTGTCATTTAACTGTTTTGTTGTGAGGAATTGTATCCACGCAGTTTTGACAGCTGACATTGGTGGAGTAGTAATTTGACAATAAGGCCTCTGATATGACATCCAATTGTAAATACAGTACCTTCAATTAATTATGTTACAGTGCAGAGACAATGTGGGCATCAGTAGGACCTGAATGGCATTGAAGCATCGGAATAACGAAACGAAGCAGCAACTCAATCAGCAAAGTGTTTCTTTAACTTCCTCACTATGCGCAAACTGAATGGCTCTGCATCAAACAATAAATTATATTACTATTTAAAGCCGGTGTCCAAGGTAAAATATAAATTCTTAGAACAAGATAACATTAATGCATATGTAAAAATATAGAATTTATTTATCCAACCAAGTCTATCCTTGTGTTAAGAATTTGCAGTGTTGTTTTGCTTAAGTTTTTATCTAAGTGACCATTAAAACCCTGTTGTTGCTAGCATGAATTAATTGTTTTTCATGAGAATGATAGTAGCAGCATAAATTTTAGACAATTGGTACCTTGGTATAAAAGTAACTTGGTTTAAAAGTATCTTGGGAGCATTTTACAAGAAGCTCACCGTTTTTGAAAATTGTAACTTGGTGTAAGATAATTGCTTTGATTTAAGAGCTCCCTATACTGGGTGGGAGGGGGAGTGGGGGAGGGGCATGGTTTGCATAGCGGGGTCTACAGCCCTGTATTCTAACCCAGGAAGTCTCCCTCACATTTCAAATCATAGCAGATCCACTTCGGGCTGGGGCTTGCATCAGGAGACAGGACTGTGGAGGTAATCTCTTCATAGCTGTAACCCCTCTCTCCCTTAACAGTCAGTGCTGCTATAATGTGCCCACATATGCCCTGCTCATTCCTTCATGCTCCCTGTCAGCCCTTGTGTTTCCCATCCCCCTCCATTCCTGCTATACTGTGCCTGCACTGCTATAAAAACTGCTGCTATAATTTTTCTGCACTCACACTCAGCTATACACACTGCTGCTATAATGTGCCTGCACTTACACTCAGCCATTCACACTGCTGTATATAAAGTTTCTGTCACTGTCCTACTGCACAGTTCTGTTATTCTCTCTTCCTGATTGGTTCATGCTAAACAGACCCCTTCCCCATTGCTGTCATGTGACCATACAGACCTCTGACAGAAGACCTGCTTCTCTGTTCTAGCCTGCCGTACTATTCAACTGCATTATGGGGATCTGCGGTTCCATCCTGTATCTGCAAACTGCTTCTGTTTTTTAGGTTTATGCACTTAGGGTATGTGCACATTGAGGAAAAGGCGAGGAATTAGGTGAGGAATTGAAGAGTAATTTCAGCTTGAAATTCCTCCCGTTAAATATGTACAGAGCCATTGTGTTCAATGGGATTTCTGCTCTGTTGTTCACACTGCAGAATTTCCGAGCAAAATTTTCTGCTGTAGATCTGCTAGAGGAATCCTATAGAAGTCAATAGGGGGCATAAATTCCACTTGAATTCTGCCTGAAAACTTTCTGCTTCAATTCCTCGAGAATTGCTCAGTGTGCACATACCCTCACTATACATTATACTCCACATGCTGATTGCTGTGGAAACTTTCTGTTTCAACTGCTGCACATACTCCCCGACTTGGATACTTCAAGGGGCATATGTGTCAAATATGATGATGATAATATACAACAAAAGAAAGCAGAACGTATGGGAAATGATTGTGCACATTTGAAACTAATAAAAAAATAGCTTTATTAATAACATATATACGAATTATATGTATGTTTTTTATACCATTGGATTTATTTCTCTTCCCGGAATACATTTTTGGCCATGTTCACACAGTGTATGAACATCGGCTGATGTCTGACATGACATAATACTGCAGTATCGGCCAGATGAATATAACTTTAATTTTAATGCAGGCACATTTGGGTGTGCTCGCACTCCAATTTGTCATAGACCACTGGGAGCCATACTTTAGGCCACATTCACAAACTGTATTTTAGCATTATATAACATTATATTATATAGCTGAGAGATTCCCTTTAAGATACTAGATGGGGCAATCATTGTACGACCATGTTTCCAAAAGGTTGTTTGTTTGTTACAGAAATGCAAGGCTGAGATTCAGATTTCTGCCAAAGATTGGCCAGTCGGCCCCCACATGGAAGAGCTCTTTTTGCAAGTTCATTCAACACTATTGGTGAGAATAAGCTGCTGCCCTGCTCTTCTTGACAGACATTTGCACCAATATCCCACCAGCTCCAGAACCTGCTGAACTGCGGTTTTACACAGTGCTTGCTGTGTGAACCAGCAGTTACTTTCCTAATGCAGCTCTATGAGATGCTTACAGAGTCACATTAAAGGGAAACTAACAGCAGGTTAGAAGACCCTAACCTGCTGTCATATTCCCATAAGGTCATGAGGGGAGGGGAGATATTTACCAGAAATGGCACCAAGGATGAATATAAGAAAATTACCTTCATCCTCAGAATTCCATGCACTACAGCAACATAGCATCAGGTTAGAGTCCTCTAAAATAAACTCCAGTCCACACAAATGCATGAGTGAATTAGCTGGTCACACTGTGAGGAGCAGGGACCAGGGGTGGCACTGTATCAGGGAAAGAGTACCCAGTAAGTTGAGGAATCCTTATGCTGAGAGGGTAAGATAACATTTTTCTGGGGTGTCCCATTAAATACTTTAGCAAGTCAAGATATATACAGTATAGTGTATAAATAATTATAATTAGGTAGCGAGTAGAAAAACAGTGTCACTCACCCGTGTATGATTTTCCTTACAAATTTAAGTTTTATTGAAGAAAAGTATAAGTAGTTTTAACCAGAAGCTGTATAAGGCAGCGACATCGACTAAAGTCAAGCATAAATGCACAATACTTTATTATATTGAAATAAAATCCCTCTAAGGAGAAAGGAGAAACAGGAACTAAGGGGGGTAGGATGGGGTTGAACAAGGGAGGGACAGGAAGAGACAACTTGGGAGGGGGAGGGGGTAGCTAAAGAGAGGAGGTGAGGGAGGTAAGTAAATGACATGGAGGGGGAAGGGAGGTATCAAGGAAAAGGAAGAGTGAGCGGTTTTTGGGGACACAATGTTTGTCACAAGTCTCTGTGTTGAGAATTAGAACTCGAGCTAGGTACCTTAAAGGAGTATGAGTTTTGAAGATAGGTATATCTGTTCTTCCCAGTTGGTGTAGTCTTCAAAGCGGGGGTCCTCGACATCACCGGTATGTTCTGATTGATGTAGGGCAGAAATTGTAGAGTTAAGTGCTATCTGCTAGTCTTCGACACTAGTGTGTTGAGTATTGTAAGTTGAAGAGTGGGTGAGAGATGATATCACTATTCTATGAGGGAGAGGAATGAAGGAGATTCCTTGAAAGAGACCCATCCTAGCCATTTATTAAAGAAGTTTTTATCGTTGTCCAGGTCTGCAGAAACAAGTTCTTCTAGTCAAAAAGAGAAGGGGATGAGGTAGATCTCCATTTCCTGGCCACAACTGATCTGGCTGCGACCAAGAAAAAGCCTACTAGAGAGCTTTTGAAAATATGGGTGTGTCCAGGAATCATTGACAGAAGAACATGCTGTGGTGTGTTGCTAATCTTAAGGTCTAGTATTTGGTTTGAGACGGAGCCTATGGAGGACCAGAACTTTTGCAATGCGGGACAGTTCCACCAAATGTGCAGCATGGTACCTCTGGCTTGCCCGCATCTCCAGCAAGTGTCTTCCACAGTCTGATACATAATTGATATTTTGGCAGGGACCATTTACCATCTGGAGAGAAGTTAGAAGTTTCTCTCCTGGATGTTGCAGGAAACTGAGGTTTTGTGGGTCATGTATAAGGCCATATTGATCTCTTCCGTGGTAAAAGATGTTTTAATCTCTTTTTCCCAGCTATGAAAGTAGTCGGGAGGTGTTTCATTTTCGTCTACGAGTAACAGTGTGTAAAGTTTTGAAACCACTTTCGAGGTGGGAGAGCCAGAGGCACAAAGTCTCTCAAAGGGAAGGAGATTCCCATCTAGTTTGAGCAAATTTCTTTGTCTGTTATAAAAGGCTGTTAGTTGGGAATATTGGTGATCAATAACATCTCTGGGGAGAAGCGTTCTCTCCTTCTTATTGGGAAGGTCATCTAGGGGTTTGATTTCACCTTTCTTTATTAACGAATGAAACGTGACACCTTGGTTGGTTGGGATTTCTAGAAAGGATTGCCTATGAAGTGCTGGGAGAAAACTGTAATTATTCCCTATAGGGATGAGAGGGCCGTTCGCTTGGAATTGTGTGTTGGGGAGCTGTTTAGATAAGTTAACAAGTGCCAGAATAGAAGCGCTGATGGGAGAGCGTGGTAATGATTTGTAATCTTTTAAAGAGTCTTTCGGAGTCCATAGAATAGCCGCCGGATCTATACCCATAATGGCGGCCTCCATATTAACCCAGAGTTTGCCCTGTCTGTTTTGGAAACAATCTAGAACTCTGGTCATTATGGCCGCTTTGTAATAAATTTTACAGCTAGGGAAAGCTAATCCTCCCTCTAGCTTGGGTCTAATAAGAGTTCTGGCCACTATTCTCGGAGTCTTATTTGACCAGACAAATCTGGACAGGACTGAGTACATTTTAGTGAGGTAAGTGCCTGTTCGCACCGCAGGAACTACCTGAAATATAGTAATCTTGGCAGTATATTCATTTTCAGGATGTTGATCCTGCCTATTAGTGAGAACTCTTTCCTATCCCAAACTGCTAGGTCCTCTTTGATTCTCTTGAGTATGGGAGTGAAGTTTTCTTTGATAATGTCATTTGGGGAAGTGGCAATATGGGTGCCGAGGTAATTGAGTGAGGAATTACCCCATTTAAACTGAAAGTTCTCTTTTAGTGTATGTTTTAAGCTATCTGGGATCGCTTTACACAGGGCTTCGCATTTTTTAAGGTTTAATTTATAATTGCTGTATGCGGAGAATTCCTTGATGGTGGCAAGCAAGGAGGGAAGAGAGATGTGTGAATTAGTAAGGAATAGGAGTCGTCAGCGTATGCTGACCAAAGATGTTTTCTGTTTCCAACTTGTATGCCACCTATGTTGGGGTTAGCTCTTATCGCATTCAGGAGGTGTTCCATACAGAGAATGTAAAGCAATGGGGAAAGTGGACACCCTTGACGGGTTCCGTTCTTGATGTGCATTGTGTCAGAGAGGGTACCGTTTATCTTAATTTTGGCCTGTGGGTTATTGTATAGGGCCATGATCTCTGAGTAAGTTAGGGCCTAGTCCAATCTGATGCGGAAAAGAAACGAGTCCAGCTCCCGGCAAGGTGGAATCAAGTGCGTTGTTTATTGTATCTCCGTCACCGTACACACGTGCGGCATGCCCCCAACTGAAGCCTACGCGTTTCGGCTGCTACACCGCAGCCTTAATCATGGCCATGATTAAGGCTGCGGTGTAGCAGCCGAAACGCGTAGGCTTCAGATGGGGGCATGCCGCACGTGTGTACGGTGACGGAGATACAATAAACAACGCACTTGATTCCACCTTGCCGGGAGCTGGACTCGTTTCTTTTCCGCATCTACTCAGGACACCTGTTGGAGTGTGAGCCCGTGCTGTGAAGCTCGGTGGATGGGGTAAGCTGGCTTTTTTCCGTTCATGGCCCTAGTCCAATCTGAACCAAGGTTGCTTCCAAGAACCCCCAATCGATCCGGTCAAAGGCCTTCTCGGCATCAAGTGCAAGGATCACCGTTTGCAATTTCTTGTTATGAGAAAAGATGGCTAAGGCGAAAGCTCTCAGGGTATTATCCCTTGCTTCCCTATTGGGTACAAAGCCAACTTGGTCCGGATCGATCAGGGGCTCTAGGAGTCCGGATAGTCTGTTCGCAATTGCCTTGGCAAAGATTTTGGCGTCCGTGTTCAAGAGGGATATGGGCCTATAGTTGCCGCAAAAATTTGAGTCTTTTCCCTTCGGAATTACTGTTATATAGGCCTCAAGGAAAGTTGGGGGGAATTTTTGTGTGTCAGAGATAGAGTTAAATAGCCTTACTAAATGGGGGACAATGAGGTCAGGGAAATTTTTATAGAATGATTAGGTGTAGCCGTAAGGTCCCGGACTCTTCACGGACGGGAGGTTTTTAATGATTTCCTTTATTTTATCAGTTGTAAACTGTTCTTCTAAGTGTGAGCTAGTTTCGGGGGAGATAGTAGGGAGGGCAGTTCTATTGATATAGTCTCAAAGCTTTTCTTTTGATGGAGTGGAGAAGTGTGTGTACTCCGGAGAAGGTAGCTGGTAAAGATTGTTGTAAAACTCTCTAAAGGTCTCTGTTATTTCAGCTGTGTCATATGTTGTTTTGCCTGCAGCGGTTGTAATGGAGGGGATGGTATTGACTGGTTGTTTGTTTTTAAGGGTGTTGGCTAGGAATTTGCTTGGTTTGTTGCTATATGTGTAGAAGGTCTTCCCGCATATCTGAACCGTTCTTTTGTACTGATTATGCAGGACGTACTTTATTTTACATTGTGTATCATTAAGCTCTGCAATGTGTGAACTGTGATTATTCTTCAACCTGTGGGTTTGACTATCGTTCCTAGGCAACTCCCTAGAGAGAATTAACTGACGAACCTATCTATATCATCAATGGGACCCGTACTCTAAAACAAATTAAACCGATCAACTGAACACAGTAACAGTAAAATCTAAGTATGTAAGATCAAAGACCAGTAGAAGGTCTGGCGTTGTGTTTGCCCTAAAGGCATGTTATCAAAGATATAGTAAGGTGTTGTCATAAACATTAAGAATCAGGATTTTTGTGCTGAAGCACAGATTGAGAGAGTCTTGAGCGGTTGGTAGCTCATCAAATAAATATGACAAGAGTTTTACGTGAATTAGATCACCTAAGAACTTATCATTAAATATACAAAGTGAAGCAAAGCAGGTCAAGTACATGGTATGTCTACTTGGAGAGAACAAAGAGACTCGTTAGTAACAAAAAGGTATAAATGTATAAAAGCTATTAATTATGAAGTTCTGCGTTAAGTCCCAGATAACGCCCTCATGGTTGTTTCTTCGCCCTGTCTCTTTGAGGGAGTGGGTGTTGTTCAGGGTTCTTGTTGACTTTTGAAGGTCCTTCTCTGGGTTGGGTGAAGTATCTTGGTGGAGGTAATACCATTGTCTCATGTAGCTCGCACTACTACGGCAAGTACATCGTTGGTAGTTTAAGTGCAGCGAGAAAGTCTTGTAGATCTTTTGGTTCGCTTAGAGTGAAAGTTCCTCCTGCTGCTCTAACCGAAATAGAAAATGGAAAACCCCATTTATACTGGAATTTATGTTCATGCAGCTTTTGAGTAAGAGGTTTGAGAGACTCTCTCTTTCTTAGCGTTTAAAGAGAAAGGTCTGTAAAAAGTTGTATTTTAGACCTATTGAAGTCAATGTCATGAATGTCCCTTGCTCTTCTCATCTCTTCTTTGAGCAAGTAGAAGTGAACTCGGCAGATTATGTCTCTAGGTCTTCTTGTGTCTTTCCCTTTAGGTTTAAGTGCTCTGTACACCCTGTCAAGTTCGATATATGTGTCTGGTGGTCTCTCTAGTATCCTGTTGAAGATTGATGTAATAGCGCTGTATAGATCTGCTGCTCTGACCTCTTTTGGTATGCCTCTTATCCTGATGTTGTTTCGACGGCTTCTGTTCTCCACATCATCTAGTCTTAATGTAATCATTTTTTGGGAGATTTTTAGCAATTCTGTGCAGTATATTAGTTCTTTGATCTGAATATCCTGTTTTGATTGTGTTTTTTCAAGGTTCAGTGATTTTTTTTTTTCCAGAGAAGAGACTTTCTTGTTGACTACTGAGATCCTTTTGCCAGGTAGCCTTAAGATCTGTCGCTAAGTTGCTTAAGTCCTGTTTGGAGGGGATCAGTGCTAGAAGCACCTGGAGCTCAGGATGTCCTTGTAAGGATTTCATGGCACTCTCTGTGGGGATTGTTTGTGCCCGGTGTGCCCGGGAGAGGCTTGTGAATAACTGAGTCTTCAGATGAGGCTGAATCTTCGTCAGATGAAGATCTGTTTCTTGTATGGGGAGATTTGTTCAATTTGTGTTTCTTTGGGGTTTTTAAGAGTTTCCTTTTGTTTGGGGGAAGGGATTCATAATCCGAGTCCCGTGGGGTAGAAGAACCCTCTGAGCTGTCTGTTTCCTGAGACCTCTTTTTTTGTTGTGGCGGCTTGCTTTGGAGTAAAGTGTTCTGCATAGCGGATTGGTTGTCATGGTCAGCAATGTCATTTAGATCTCCGCATTGTGATGGGTCATCAACAGTATGGGGCAAGAGATCCCTTGGAGAATCTTGTGGCTCTTTTGTTTGTGTTAGGTTTTTATTTTTAGGTACTGTTGGTATACTAGTCATAGCTGCAGTCGCAGCGGAAGAGTAGGAGTCTATGGTTGTATTAGCCAATGGGTTCTCTTCTAGGATGGTTGCCTGTTGATTACTAGTAGAGACAGCTTCCTGCAGAGGATTATTGTTTTCTGAGGGATGAGCTTTATGGCTGATAGGTTGTAGTGCTTTTTGGTGTTCCCAATTGACTTTCAGGGTCCCACATTTGTCTCTGTCCCTTGTTATCAGGGCCTCATTAGATACTTGTCCCTGTCCTGCCACCTCCAATATGGCTGTCCTCTCGTGATGTTGGGTTACAGCACCCTGATTGTTTCTAAGGTGTTGTAACGGCTGAGCTGCGGTATGGAGGGATTGCTTGTACTCCTGTGGAGCATTACTCACTGTGAGCCATTGTTGCTGATTGTCAGATAACAGATTAGCGTTGTACCCGTTCGTTCTCTGGTGCCGTGCCTCCTCCAAGATGGCCGCCCGCATATTCTGCTGAGCGGCGCTTCCCTGGTCATTTCTGTGGCCATCCGGGAGCTGGTCTGGGGTCTGAAGGGCTTGTTGGAGTCTGTACTCACAATGGGGGGTCTCAGCTGAACTTCAGGAGCTGGGATTCTCTGTTTCCCGGCGACCTCCTGCTGCCGTTCCTCCTCCAAGATGGCCGCTGCGGCTGGCTCTGCTAGAAATCTCCCCCTTCTGCTTCATGGAGTCTGTATCGGAGGCGCTCAGTTTGTTCTTTGTTGTCTCCTTCTTCTTAGCCTACTTTTCTGTCTTCTTTGCGTCTGGCATGTCGGCGCTGTCCCTTCTAGAAGCTTAGGCCTGAGATGGAGATCTTCTCAGCAGCTGCCGTCCATGTAGCGTGCCAAGCCACCCCCCCCCCCCCCCCCCGTGTATGATTTTCATTGACTTCTTTAATTTCAGAAACTGCATCACCAAGCACTGGTTGGTGTCTGTCTTTTAATGCCCACATGTTTTAAGTGGCACAGTTTCGTGAAAAACATACAAGGGTGAGTGCCACTGTTTTTCTACTTGCTACATACAGTAATTCACTGTTCTGTGTGTATACTGCTTGAGCACCACCTGGCTTTTCTCATGGCTTTTCCAATTCATTTCAGCCCACATGCACTGATGTGGTGCCGCTGCGTTACTTCTCTTGTAAGCGTTACTTATAATTATATTTTATTAACTGGACAAATAAATATGGGTTTTTATGCTGAGCAGATGTTTGCTGAGATACATACTGGTATGCAGATATAGTTAGGACAACAATCTTTAGTTACAGTATGAACATTCACCAAGAGTGTAGTATTAAAAGTCAGAGTGTGATGAGAGGTTACAAGCGGCACTTATGTTATGTTGCCTTGTTTGTAGAACTGATTTATTTTTAAATGGCTTCCACTGTGCAGAAAATATAGGGTACTGAGTAAACAACCAGCTGTAGCAATTTCACCACTGTGAGGTTGAAAACAGAAAAGTTTCTAAAGAATGCTGAGAGTCAAGTACTGTTCTGTATTTCAAATGACAAAAAAGAGGTAACTGTTTTTCCAAAGGGTTTCTTTTATATACTAGTTCCAAGATATTATACTATAATATACTATAATCATCTGCATCAGCATTCAATAACAGTAACATTTTTTTAATTAAAGTGTATTTATGTCCTATGTACCATTATTGATGGCCTGTAATTGGAGTTGAGCGGACTTGCAAAACTGTTCGGTTGCAGCAACGTTCTCCTCAGCATTTGACTTCCTGCAACTACTGAAGTTGAATGCTGCCCTAGAAAGTCCTGGTAAACATGAATATAGGCTAAAGTTGCACCCCTGTTTTTCTGAAAGTGCAAGGGTGGCATCTAACTTCTCCAGCCGCAGAGAGTCAAGTGTCAGATCCAGGAACATTGCCGAACCCAAGAAGTTCAGCAAGTCAGCTCAACACTACCTGCAATGATTCACTAGATTGGGAGGTGAGCTGCAGCAGCCCAACATGGCCACTATACAGTGAATGAAGCCAACTTCTTCAGGTATAATTTATGGCATGGAGTCAGCTGTGGCAACCCACCAAACAGCTGATTGGTAGGAGTGTTGTCATCCATTAATCACAGATTGATGGCTTGTCTTGAGGATGGGCCATCAGTAATTTTTGCTCAGAAAAGCTTTTAGGACATTCTATTCTTGAACCTACGCAAACTAGTTTGTTCAGCTTCCACTATTCTGAAAAGAGTTACTACAAGACACTGGAATTTGTAGAAATTTTTGCTCATTGATCCAGAAGGACTTATGATGATGAGGTCACACCAATGTTAGCGATTCTTGTTCACAGTCTCTGTTTTATTTCACCCCAAAAGTGTTTTTATGAGATTGAGGCCAGGGCTCTGTGTTCAGACCAAAAATCTTCACTCTTCAGAACATAGGTATTGTTCCTCAGTGCTGCTCAATCACCTAAGGTGAGGGTTCTTTGTGTTTGTATTCGAGGACTCTGTGTGGGACAGTTCTGCCACACCAGATTCCTCCAACCATGTCTTTATGGAGCTTGGTTTTTGCACTTCGGCAGAGACATGATGGAAGTAGAATATATCCTTCCCCAAACTGTTCCAATGAAACAAGACCCTAGGGCAACCCTTGAAAATCAACTTCATAGTATTGCCCCTTCTTTATTGTATTTTCATGAAATGTTCTCCTGGAATTTATCAAACTCAGATTTGTCCATCAGACTGCTAGAAAGTAAAGCACAATTAATTACTGCACAGAACATATCTCCACTACTCCAAAATCCAGTGGTGATGTATGTTAAACAAAGCTAACCAATGCCTGACATTGTGCTTTATTATTTGAGACTTAGGCTGGGTTCACACTAGCATTTTTCTCATTTGCTAACAGATCCACCATCCATATTAATTGAACATATAAGCACAAACAGATAAGCAAACTGATTGAAAAAGGTAATGGTCCCTTTGCTTCAGTCAGCATCCCTTTGCATATCAGTTTACTTTTTTCTTGGTTACTGATTTATTTTGCACATGCTCAGTAAAAAAAAAAAAAAAAAAAAAAGATGAGGACTGATAACTGATAATTGTTAACGGATGTGAACGGAAATTTCCCGTTCGTCCTTGGCAGCACACAAATGGTAGTAGGATTTCTGCTGGCCTGGAACAGAAAGGGTTAATCTAGCAATATAGAAAGTAAAGATTAATTACATGCACCTGGTAATACCTTATAAAGAGGTAGAAGAACAGGCAAACCCTTGTATTCTTTTCTTTCTGCTCCGGTTCAGAAGGTGTGTTAGGTAATGAGTGCAGACCTCTATACCATGGCTCTCCCAGTCCCTGGGGTTAAATTGTCCGCCAGCTGTATACCGCTGTCTGTCCTGGTCTCTCGGCTGTGCGAATATGGCTGCTGGGCATTCCATTCCATTTCGAATCAGCAGGCCATGTATAGTGTTTTCGCACACTATACAATCTAGGTAAGTTTTTATATCCTGCATTTTGTGTAAAGCACACCAGTGTCCGCTTCCGGATCACCTGCACATGCGCCAGCTATCCGGGATGCATACTCAGCTTCTGCTTCTTCCCCAAAAATAAGTACGACCACTTTGCCAGTAGCAAAAGATTTAAGACTGTGGTTGCGCCAGCTGCATCATGATATTGAAAATAATGTCCCCAGGGGAGAAGTAGTGGACAAACTATCAATCATGAAATCAGCAGCAGATTATTTATGTGACGCTCCCCTAGATAATCTCAAGTACACCTCCAAGGCCATGGCATTGTCTAATGCGGCTAGGTGGGCTCTATGGATGAAACAATGGAATGGGGACGTCGCCTCTAAGAATAACTTTGTGTTATTGCCCTTTGACCCTATTTCTCTTTTTGGGCCAGAATTAGAAGGGATCTTGAACAAACTGAATGGCAATAAAAGGAGCCTTCTTCAAACAGAAGAAGAAACCTTTTAAATCATACAAAAGCCGTTTTCAAAAGTCGCCAAAAAGGCATTCGAACTTTTGAGGTTCAAAAGGAAGTGGTCAGTACAGATCAAGCAAGCATCAGTCCAACTCCAAAAGAAGTTTGATCCCAAAGAAGAGCAAGCATGATGCCAGTCCTCAACCTCCTCCTGTAGGAGCCAGACTCCTAGATTTTGCAGACATTTGGTCCAGAACATCCTCGGATGCCTGGGCTATTTCTACCCTTCCTTTTAAGCACTTGTATTTTTGTCAATATTTTTAGCCACAGAAAGGTGCGGGTCCAAAACACATAAGAGATTTCATCTTCCCATTATAGTTTTTCTGTGTGCCGCTTCCTCTTCTAGTCCTGGTTTACAAATACCGACCGAAATACTGGCGTATGAAAGTAAGACAGATCATAAAACACAATGTTCTTTATTATGCGGACCGGCTATATATAGGCCTATAAATATAGCTATGTGGGAGTCATCATACAACTGTCACCTCTTTGTGTCTCATTGTCATCATTATCAGAGCTCAGAGATGTGCAACAAGAGGCTATTCTCTGGAGTTAAAAGAATTTCCTCCAGACAGGTTTCTTTTGAACAAAGGGAAGAATCCTGTAGTTCATCAAGTTCTTCAAGAATTTATCCAGAAAAAAGCTCTGGAAGAAGTTCCTTCAGAAGAAAGAAACACAGGAGTCTACTCTACAATTTTTCCGGTAGCCAAGTCAGGAGGGGGTTGGAGATTAGTAATCGACCTTACCTTTCTAAACAATTTTTTTGTCAAGAAAAAATTCAAAATGGAGACTATCCAGTCAGCAGTCCTGAACTTCAAAGAAGGAGACTACATGACCACCATAGACTTGCAGGATGCTTACCTGCATCTCTCAATCCTGAAGCGTCACAGGAAATATCTCCGTATAGCACTACTTCATCTTCGCAAAGTGAAACACCTGCAATTTACATGCCTGCCCTTTAGGATCACATCGGCTCCTCGAGTTTTTACGAAAATCACCGTAGTACTCACGGAGCATCTCAGGCTCCAGGGAGTGGCCATCACACCCTATATCGACAACTGGTTGGTCTCTGCTCCATCCAAATCTCTTCTTTATCAGCATTTGAGTCTGACACTGAAAACCCTGGAAGACCACAGGTTTTTGATAAATTTCAAGAAATCCCAACTTCTTCCAACCACAAATATAACCTACCTAGGGTTTGTGATCGACTCTCAACAGATGCGCCTTTCTCTTTTCTCCGAAAGAGCAAACAAAATCTTTAGGGCCGTGTCTGGTCTAATGACGATGAGTCAGTGTTCCATCCGTTATGCAATGCAGGTCCTGGGAATGCTCACTTCTTCAATAGAGGCGGTCCAGTGGGCGAAGGCACACATCAGGGTGCTCCAGAACCACATCCTCAAGCATTGGACAAAATGCCCAGGGTCACTAGACTGTCTGATGCCAGTAACTTACAAGATCAAACAAGACCTCAATTGGTGGCTTACTCCATCTCTCCTTCTTGAAGGCAGGAGTCTGACGATGCCGTCAGTTATAGTTCTTACCACAGATGCCTCAGCATCAGGCTGGGGAGCTCACGTGGACAATCACTGGGTACAGGAGAAGTGGTCTACGGCAGACCGGCGTATTTCGTCCAACATGAGGGAACTGAAAGCAATACAGCTGGCTTTGCGTCAATTCAGTCACCTTTTGCATCACAGGGCGGTCCAAGTCCAGACAGACAGACAATCTGTCCTGTGTCTGCTACCTCAACAAGCAGGGAGGGACTCGGAGTGTGTCCCTGCAGAAGGAGTCCGCTCACATAATGAAGTGGGCAGAAGCGAACTTGTCATCCATCAAAGCGGTTCATATCAAGGGTTCGATAAACACCAAGGCGGATTGGCTGAGCAGGAAAGACATCCATCCAGGAGAATGGAGTCTAAATCTATCTGTATTCTAACAAATAGTGGACAAATGGGGTCTTCCGGAACTAAACGTCATGGCAACCCACGACAACAAAAAGCTCCGGAAGTTTTGATCTCTATCTCAGAACGACGATCCACTGACGGTGGACGGGCTATCAATCCCTTGGTGCGGGAGATTCATCTATGCATATCCACTGATGCCTTTGGTTGCAGCAGTCCTCAAGAAGATTTGAGACGGGGGGTGAAATCCAGAGTCATCCTGCCCTTCTGGCCTCATCGGGAATGGTTTCCTCTCGTGTGGAGGTTATCGAGAGGCAGCTATTGGAAACTGCCACTTCGCCCAGACCTCCTCCAACAGAGAGAACTTTACCATCGAGGCCTGTCTACGTTACATCTGACGGCATGGAATTTGACAGCAGAGCCTTAGAAGTTCAAGGCCTGTCTCATGAAGTAATTCAGACCCTACTGGCCTCCAGAAAACCCAGTACCTTAAAGGTATACTCCAGAGTTTGGTACTTATACGCCAATTGGTGCCAGGAATCTCAGAAGGACATCAAAGAGGTCTCTACATTACTTCAATTTATTCAGGAGGGGTTTCAAAAAGGTTTCAAGTTAAACACTCTCAAAGTGCATCTCACTGCCATTAATGCTCATCTCAATGGGATTTTTACTAGATGTTCAAAGGAAGAAGGCAAAAGGAGGCACTCACCGTATAAAAATCTTTCTTTATTTAATCATCTTCATAAAATCTCCGGTCAGAGTGTGTAGCAGACGGCGGGGACGCCGCTCAGCAGCTGAAAGTGTGACAGCTGTTTCCCGCGCGCATGCGCGATTCTTCAGACCACTGAGCGTGTCTGAAGAATCGCGCATGCGCGCGGGAAACAGCTGTCACACTTTCAGCTGCTGAGCGGCGTCCCCGCCGTCTGCTACACACTCTGACCGGAGATTTTATGAAGATGATTAAATAAAGAAAGATTTTTATACGGTGAGTGCCTCCTTTTGCCTTCTTCCTTTGAACATTTATATTGATGCTTGCACTGCACTCATTCAGGAAGAGCACCCCGTCTTTTGCCGTGTTGCCCGTTATATTACAGAGGCTTGCAAAGTTGGTTGTGCCGGTTTGCTTTTTCTCTACTCAGAATCTCTGGATTTTTACTAGAGTTGCCCTAATCTCCAGGTTTTTTGAGCAGTGGCAAAGTTGAGGCCCAATTTTCAGACGGAGTGAAGCCTTGTTTGTACAACACTATGGAGAATTCAAAGGCAGTAAAGCCAATAAATCCTCTCTAGCAAGATGGATAAAGGATTGAATCCACTTTTGTTATCAGTCTGAAGGCCTTCAGTCTCCTCTCGGGGTCTGAGCTCATTCTACGAGATCGATGGCAACGTCCTGGACTGAAAGGAATCACGTCCCGCTGGATCAAATCTGCAAGGCGGCAACCTGGTCCTCAGCATCCACCTTTGTCAGGCATCACCGCCTTGACGTTACAGCTTCAGAAGGGTCAGCCTTTGGCTTCAGCGTTCTCCAAGGGGCTTCTACATCTTAAAATACCCTCCCCTAGTTTTGTTCCTTGCTTTGTATGTCCCATTTTTGTGCTGCCAAGGACGAACAGGAAGTATAAAATTTACTTGCCTGAAATTTTTATTTCCTGGAGTCTGTAGGCAGCACAATATACCCCCCTTTCCCCCAATAAAATATATTGCTGCATACTATACAAGGGTTTGCCTGTTCTTCTGCCTCTTTATAAGGTATTACCAGGTGCATGTAATTTACTTTCTATATTGCTAGATTAACCCTTTCTGTTCCGGGCCAGCAGAAATCCTACTACCATTTGGGTGCTGCCTACGGACTCCAGGAAAAAATAATTTCAGGCAAGTAAATTTTATACATTTTCAGTTTAGATCGGTCCACATTGATTATAATGGTAAAAAATAAATAAATAAATAATGGAAATGCTTTTTTTTGTTGTTGTTTGATGGACAAAAAAGTAGTGCATGAAGAAACTTTACGTCTGTGCAAAAAAATTGGAAATGGGAAAACTGACATATTTGATGAAAACAGAGCACAACTCTAACAAACAGCACAATAAAAACCCATTAAATTTAGGGGTGGGGAGTATGACAGATCTTCGAGGTTCCATTACTCTGTTATCAAAACGTAACAGATACAGAGAGACAGATATTGGCTGTAGTAACCATGCACAGTTTATGGTGATGGCAATTCTGTTGGGCTCGTGCCTTGTCCTTTCCTTCTAGCCACCTCTTTTTTGGGAAGAGGGCTGGAAAACCATTTTTGTTTAGTTTGTTGTGCCTTTTTTTTTTTTTTTTGCTATGGTTTTTCAATATATTTCATTACATTTCCACACAAAAATTTGCAGTGGGGAAAAAAAAAAATCATTGATGATGATTTTTTCTGATGCACATTTTCAGTGCAGATTGTTCAAGAGATATTTTAAGTTCTTTGCGCCACTAATTGTTCTTTGCAATAAAAGGCTGAATTTTTTCATACACACTGCGAAACCAGAAAAAAAGTGTGGTAAAATTGAAAAAAAAAAGCATTTCTTTTATTTGGGGTTTTTTCGTTTTTACACCGTTCACCCTGGGGTAAAACTGACTTGTTTTATATGTTCCTCAAGTCGTTACGATTACAACGATATATAACATGTATAACTTTCATTGTATCTGATGGCCTGTAAAAAATTCAAACCATTGTTAACAAATATATGTTCCTTAAAATCGCTCCATTCCCAGGCTTATAGCGCTTTTATCCTTTGGTCTATGGGGCTGTGTCAGGTGTCAATTTTTGTGCCATGAAGTCTTCTTTACCTTGATTGCACATAGGCGACTTTTTGATCGCTTTTTATTATAATTTTTCTGGATTTGATACGACCAAAAATGCACAATTTTGCACTTTGGGATTTTGCACTTACGCCGTTTACCGTACGAGATCGGGAATGTGATAAATTAATAGTTTGGGTTATTACACACGCGGCTATACCAAACATGTTTGTTTATTTATTTCTTTATTTGTTTATTTTTATTTATAACATGGGAAAAGGGGGGGTGATTCTGACTTTTTTAGGGAAGGGGGCTTTTTATTAATAATAACACTTTTTACTTTTACACTTATACTAGAAGCCCCCCATTACGGAGCTGACCCCGAACCCGTTACCGCTGCGGTTCAGAGCGCGGCCCCGCTCTGAACGCTTGGAGGCGGCCCTGGACGTACGGGTACGTCCAGGGTCACCTAGGGGTTAAAAAATGGAATGAAAAATTCAGCTTAAGAAAATTTACAATATTTCCACTACAAGAAACTTGTATGAAACTTTCAGGAGTTATTAATAATAATAATAATAATAATAAATTATTGAGATACAGTGAAAAAACAACATGATATGCTTATTGAATGCTGACCACAGGTTTAAATATGTAGCTGTATATTTGCAATATTTCAAATATTCCAATGGTAAATAAAAAAAAGACTTACTGAAAACTAAAATGTAAAATGTTTTAAACTAAATGCATCATTTACCACTTTGTAAAGATAACATTTAAAATTGTTTACATTTTGTTTCATAGAATTTTTTATCCACACATTATATTCTGAAGCATTACACTGTTTTACCCTATTTCTACTATTTCTAGGAGAATCGTTTTAGCTAAAATGTACTTTACAGATTATTATTAAAATTATGAAGATGTTTGAGCCGGTAACAGCTGGGGAAGTAATGTAATGGAAATCCAGTTGTCATGGAAACAACCCAATTTAAAATGCTTTTCAACACCTATACAGCTTTACACTTTATGTTTTCTTATTTGAAAGGCCATAGACACTTTCTGGTTTTCATATCTATTGACTAGTAATACATTTAATATAGTGTTAAAAAGACATAACTAAAAAATTTCCAATGTAACTTTGTGAGAACTTTGAAGATTTAGACCTGAGACTTTTTGCAGCTCTACTGATTAACTTTAACTATCGTGACACCTGCAGTCGACGAGATTGCGTACAGTTGAGTCTGGGTTCACACTAGACAGTATGAATTTGCATGTCCATAATATAGTTGCAAGTCCAGGCCAAACTGCTTGTTGCATTTGTATTTGCATTTACTTGTTACCTGCTGTTGCCTATATATCAGTTTTTTGGGGAAAAAATTGCAGAAAAACTAAATGGTGAGTATCTCAATTTTGCTCTACCTATTCTATACTTGGTCCAAGGTGTTTGGCTAATGGATGAAGCATTATCAGTGCCAGTGAATCTACTTTTTGATGTAATAGGATGCTAGTTATCTAATCTCTTTGTGAAATAAGGGTTATCAACACCCAAGTCACATCTATGAAAAAGGGATTCCATAACATACAATGCCCCTATCATTCACAAAATCCTTTTACATGTCACAGAGATGTCAAATGTTTTGCTCAGTCACGGTCTGAGTGATTAAACTCCCTGCTAACCGAAAATGAGCCAGGAGAAATGCAAAGCTGAGCACTTCTCTCCTAGTCTTTTTACTGTCCTTCTCTTGCTGCAAGTCTATAGACAGTAGATAGACGGAGATCACAGACAGCCTGGGAGTGAAAGACTCAGCCATGCACTTTTATTGTCTTTTACTAGAAATTGGTGTAGACCATGTAACCCTCAAGCCCTGACTGATCAAAAGTTTTGACATGTTTCTGGGAGATGTGAAAAGTTTTTTTTTTTTTTTTTTTTTTTTTAATTATTGCCATTTCAATACCTAAGAAGAAATACTTGTAACCAAATATCCTTTTCAATTTCTGTCAGGCTTTTCCATTGGGGTTAAATTTAAGTTATTTTTCAGAAGTGCTTGGTTATTTAGTGGGAGATAAATTCATTTAATCTCTCCATCCAGGATTTTCTCTAGTTGGTATTGTATCTGTTCAGTGCCAGAATAGCTTTTCTGTAAGTCCTTATACCCTCCTAAAACCTCTTCAATGAATTGGTAGTTCATGGTGGGTGCCCTTGATTTTGTTGGGACAAGGGAATCCATCAAGTGACGTAGAAGCAGGGTCGAGGATATGATGTTGCCACCCAATAAACCGAGGCTCTTTTAGACCTTTTTGTATGAACTGTCTCTTAGCAACACCATTTTTGTGTCCTGCATTGACGGCTGTGGTGTTAGAAATAATCCTTTCTGACTCCTCCATGTATTATATTCATCCAGCAGGGATTGCATAGGGATATATATGTCCTCCTCAGCTGATTTGCTTTCACAAAACAAAATGCCAAGAATTTGAGTTCTTTTACAGTTCTTCAGACACACACGTGATATTCTCTTCTGTTATTTCTCTTCACCTCTCAAAATTCATCTTCACCTATAACTTCTTTCAGCCTTTACTTTCTCTTTATCCTTGACCCCTCAACACAAGATTCCCAATTGTGATGGCATGGGTACATATATTCCTTCTTCCGTGTTGAAGAACAGTTCATACTTTCCTTGTTAACAAGGACTATATTTCAAATTTATATATTTTTCCTGCTTTACAGTTTTTTTCATGCTTTACATCATGAATTACTATGATTTTCAATTTAGGGCAAAAGTGAAATTATAATGAATGCGCTAGGTTTTTCAATGAAAATAAAAGAACACCAGAAACCTAACATCTAGATAAGTATTCAGCAAATGAAACATCAGAATAATTAAAATTTTCCAAAGGGTTAAAAAGTCATAACCCTACTGCAGGCCTTCTTCTGTGTGTGACTATTTGCTCTGATAGCATCAAAAGGAAGCTCGGTGGGTCAGTCCATGTCCTGCTTCTTTCATAGAAAAGCTTTATTGTGGACTTTATTGTGCATATTTATGGTCTGATCCCAGAGTCAAGGAGGTAGTGGTAAAGAGCTTTGTTTTTTATTGCACCATACTATATGTGCTAAGTTTGTACAGCCCTCTGCAATCTACAACCCAACAAAATTCTTTAGAGACATTAAAAAAAATGCCATAGCTATACCAAATTACACAAACTCCAAATGTTTTGTATGTGTTTTCTATATAAACTATATAAATGGTGTATTCTTTATTCTGAACCATAACTTGAGCCTGGTAAACAAAGACTGAGAGGTAGTATCAGAAGAGTAGTAATCTGTAAAACTAGAAGTTATTTTGCTTTTACATTATTGTCCAAACCTGCAGATTTTTTTTGTAAATTCACAGGTACTCCATACCAAAATTTGCAGAAATACATATCATTGTAGATTTACAATAATAACAATTTTTAGTCTCCCATTGAACAGAATGAAGAACTTCCTTAAGAGATCTGTGCTCGCTTGTTGCTATAAGAATTCACAGCAAATTGATTTTTATCTGCACAAAGCAACGGGTAAAATTAGCAATGGATCTTTCCCATGTGACCTACCCTAAAATATATTTGTGAGAACATTTCAACTCTTCTAAACTCAGCTATTCATCCTTGCAATCCAAAAAAACATTTACTTTTGTGGTGACGCTACTTTATCATATAGTGTATTTTTTTTATTTATACATTAATTCACAGTAATTTATTATGTTTAGTTACATGGATGCATGCATTTATTTAAATTTAGTTATAGCGCATTTTCCAGCAATCACAAATTCAGGAATGCCCAGGGATCAAGTGCCTGCGGTCTCTGCAAGTGAACAGCAGAATGGGAAACTGCCAGTCACTCGGAGAACCAGGGCATAAGGCTAACAACATAGTGATAACAACAGCCATGAACTAATAATTGCTATACAGTACAATAATCCTAACATCCACAAAAACCATAACAACAGCAATGTATTCTATGCATTTTATATAATGTAGCCTATTTTCTAAATATTCCATGTAAAATAGCTAAATTCTAGTTTTTAAGATGTTTTTACAAAACTCAAATATAGCATATATGTAACATGTTTGCACTTACTGACAGCTTTATTCTGCTATTTGTTTTAATCTTTACAAGCCAGTCTCTAGGGTTTTCATCCATAAGGTACTGTGGCTCAAGGGATGCCCACCAGCTTGTTAGAATGACATTTCAGGAAATCCTGATCACAGATCTGCGAAATAGATTAGAGCTTCTGTGGGTCTCCGTTGTCATTTGCAATTCCCAGTTACATTAAAATTGACACACCAATAACATTCAAAACTCTTGTTAGAGAGAAGGAGTAGCACTGAAATCACATACCTACTTCTGGTTCATTAAAAATGCATATATAATCTAAAATAAATTATAAATATGCACTCTATGAAACCTACTGGCATATTAAGGTTTATTTAACTGTTTAATACCTAGATGTGATTTTTTTTTTGTCTGGCATCCTTGCAAAAATAAAAATATATCTAATCCACTATGTTAATATACTTTTACCTGAATATAGCATGCATAGAACTGCAGAGAAATCACAATCACCATAATAAGAATCAGAATCAGCTCTGCAGAATGTAATACACACGCCCTAGTGAAAAGCCAGACATTTTGGGGTCTTGAGAACCCCACAGATCACTGTAATAAAGTGACAGGGGTACCCTTTCAGCTGTGAGTTTGTTTGTTTAGATACAAATGGAAGGTTTTTGAACTGAACTTATCTTTCACCTTATAGTGACAGTGCATTATTACTAAAGTTAATGACAAACTTTAATGACTTTTGCTTACATGTCCGGGGGTCCCTCTTCTATAGTCCTGTCCTGCAGTCTTTTCTGGGGAAGGCACGCTCAGCCAATCACAGGCGGACTGCAATGGGACAGCACCACAGCATGAGATTGGCTGAGCAGGCTGTCACTCTTTACTCTTGTCTCTAGAGTGACAGCCCGCTCAGCCAATCACAGGCTGTGGTGCTGTCCTGTCCCAGTCAGCCTGTGACTAGTTGAGTGGACCCAGAGAGCAAAAAGAAGACACCCGGGGGAGCTCAGATGATAATAGATCTATTTTTTTGTTTGTTTGTTTTTTGAGATGTGCAGCCACTCTTCCCGAACCTGTCCAAACTTTGCAAAAAGTTCTGTTCGGTAGCGAATTGAACTTTTTGCAAAGTTGACAATGAATCTGGGTTCTGGCGACTCCGTTCACTCAACTCTAATTATTACAATAAATGTTACACTGCAGTAACACATTTAGTTCTCCAATTATTAAGCAGTAGAAACCATTTTAAATACTGAATTGGTGGTAGTCCCAACCCCAGTACACCAAAACACATAATTTGCATATTAAATAAACTAAGATCACACAATTGGCGCCGAGGATGAAGGTAAGAAACTTAGCTTCTTTCTCAGCACCCTGTGCGCAATAGGGACATATCAGCATTTTAGATTCTTCAAATTATTGTCTGCAATGAGCTGCAGACGTTGACAGGCCAGTTACCATTGTGGTCATTTAAGTTAAATGACACAACAATAGTGATGCTTTGTTAGTGCTAATACCATGTTACTGCATCACAATGACTACTACTAGTAGCTTGTGAGATGCACAGGTGATCATATGAGGCTTTGATGCTAGCACTATAAGCAGACATGTGGTCTGGATCACTGCCCCGGTTAAGTATAATGATGAAAAAGATGAAAGACATCAGTAATTAACTAATGCAAAGCTGTGCTGTTTTCCCACCCTCCACAACAGGCCACCAACCGCACCAGTGATAGTCTCTACAATCAGGTACCGTGACTTGAGCTCTACATACTCCCATTTAAACCAGATTCCTCCCAGTACTCCTACAGCTTCATCTCTCATGCTCTGGGTATGTAAGCCGGCTCAGTAAGTAAATTCACTTCATACACATATGGTGGCAACTTCTATCAGCAAACAGTACTCACCATTAATGATCACCTCCAGCAATTGTGCCGATAGTGGTCATGTAGCTGCACCTGGCTTCACAGCTTTACTCTTAGTGTAAGCATTGGTAATGCTCATTAGTGGCATTAGTATTGATATTTAGCTAAGTGACAGTTGATCTTGATGAAAACTCATGAGTTAGTGCCCTTATTGTGGAAACAGTCTATATTTAGTGCTTAAGGCAGTCTACATTCGGATATAGTATTCAAATCCATGAGCCAAAGACATGATGAATATTTACTATGCACAATCTGAATGTCTTGGTACGGGTATATGAACACAGAGTAATTCTCGCTGAAAACTCTCGGTGAAATCCGCCACTCAACCCCGCAAGCTCCCGCTTCCCTCTCCACCAGCTCCATAGGCTCCAATATTTGAGGATTCCATCATCTTCCCAAACAAATGACATGTCGATTCTTTGGGCGTACTATGGAATCCTCCCGAGCACATAAGGGAGCCTATGGAGCCGACAAAGAGGGCAACGGGAGCGCACAGGGATTCCGCACTGAGATTTCAGCGAGAATTACTCTGTGTGCATATACCCTAACTTAGTGATAAGTGTAGCCCAAAATCCTGTTGGCAACTTCCCTTCTGCACCATATAACAGCAGTGAAATAGTCTGTTGGTTATTTGTTACTTGTCACATTTACTGGTCATTACAGTTACTTCAGGGTACACTATCCTATTGCAATGCATAAATGTCTCCATATGGATATGTGATATTATCACCATGAGTCAGTAATTAGCATGGCTAGAAGCACTCATTCAGCCGATAATCAGCCCCTGTAAAAGTGTCGGCCATCAGCCAGGGAGGGGTAAAGCACACTCGTTGGCTGATCACATCTTTTAAGCAGGCCTTTAAATCATTTATCAGTCGCACATTTCCCTGAGTAAAAAGGAGATGTGCAGCCAATACCAATGCATTTAAATGACCACAAGACCAATACAGGGATTGTTTGTGTGGCCCAGTCGCTTGACTAGTCGTGCCATTTGAAGGCACTGTAAAAGAGGCAGAGGTGCTTGTTTGCTTCCATGGAAGGCTGCAAACTGGGCCATGTAAAAGGACCTTAAGCTAAAAAAGTATTTTATTTTTACCACGTATACACAAGTAGACATTTTCTTTAGGTCCTTCTGGAAGTATAGTCTCACACTGGGACTTGTATGAAAACATTTGCTTTAAAACCTCTGCTTTACATGGCTGTTATACAGTTGTTTTAAAGTGCTTGGTTTTGTCACCTGATCAATTGAGAAGTGTAAATAAAGCACTAACACTTGAGAAGTTATTAGTAGCGGTGTTCTTCTGTCCTAGCAATCTGTGGGTTAGAGAGATTGTAAAATCAGGGCTACCAATTAGTGCAATATAATAACAAATGTGCCTCCTATAGACTACACAGCTTTACATCTATTGCTTGCTCTGTGCATCCCAAATACTTTTTCCACTGATCACTTTAAGGGTATATTCACACGGACGGGCTCGCAGCGAGATTCTCGATGCGAGCCCGGCAGGTCCTGGCAGTTCCCATACACTACATACCTGCTGCGGTCTAAACGACCGCAGCGAGTATGTAATTATAACGCCCTAAACCCCTTCTGCTCCCCCGCTGTAAGCATACTTTACCTGTCCTTGCTGCACGGGTCCGGCGTCCTGCTCTCCCGCCCGGCCAATCAGTGGCTGCGGCTGGGCAACACACTGATTGGCCGGACAGGAGAGCAGGACGCCGGACCCGTGCAGCAAGGACAGGTAAAGTATGCTTACAGCGGGGGAGCAGAAGGGGTTAAGGGCGGTATAATTACATACTCGCTGCGGTCGTTTAGACCGCAGCAAGTATGTAGTGTGTGGGAACTGACAGGACCTGCCGGGCTCGCAGCGAGAATCTCGCTGCGAGCCCATCCGTGTGAATATACCCTAAAGTTTGATTACTTTGAACTTTTGCCAAAAAAAAAATATATATATTGTCAGGTTTTGTCAGATTTAATTAATAAATCCCTCACATTTTTTAATTCCCAGTTTTTCATAGTTCAATATAAAATAAGATTTGTTTAAACCAACGTTTAAAGTTCAGGAGCTAAATACTCCTAACATGGTTTATAATAGGCAGAAGGACAGGAATGATGTTGTCAAGTTCATCAAACATTTAGCGCCTGTTATGTCTGTTTCGAATAAACTGCTGCAAATTACAGATACAGTTATGAGCAGCAGAAAATACCACCGACTGCAATGACCTTAGTTGTTTTCAAAAGTTCAACTGAAGTATTTGACATTTAAACAAAAATATTGATAGTCTTATTCTTAAAGTGGACAATCATACTCTTGTCTCATTTTCACACATTGGTGCTGTAATTAACTTGTTAATTGCGGGAATTTTTCATCTTGAGTATACAAATAGAGGCTATTTCTTATGCAAAACCTGACTATAATTTAATTACCTAATTTTTCTTTTAAAACTTACAAACTAAATTACTGACTTAGTGTAACTCCTGCTTATGTCAAACACTTATAAGCAAGGTGTTTTGCAGTTCGCACCTCATAATGGCATAGTGCCTCAACTAGAATCTCACAGGGATCCAGGAGGGAATGTAATAGCATGGATGGCCTTGTGGAAATTCATAACCTTGTCATTGGACCATAACCCCTCCAATGGACCAAATACTGCACAGCTCTGTTAGGGTGGCTTCACACTGCCTTAAAATCTCGGAAAAACATCAACAAAAATGCTATGGTTTTTCCCCCCCAAAGAATCACCACCAGCGACCAGATGTTAGCTGGAAGTCAGTGGAAGTTTATTAAATGCCTTACATACCAGGGGTATTTTTGGTGTGTTGTTTTTCTATCCTCTCTGGCATTTTGGGGGCAGTTTTTGCAAAATGCAGCATGCGGAGAGTGTGGCTTTTTTTTTTTTCCCCCGCAAACTGTGGCCTTTCTTGTCAATAAAAAATTCAATTTGGGGGGGGCTAAAAAAGTACACAGTCCCTGCCCACTCTAGTACTACTAGGCTGCTGATTATTTTTTTTAACCTGTCTGTTTATGTAAATGGGGGGAAACCACATCTCCATAACCAACCAGATTTAAAAACCACACAGCAGCAGCCTAGTTATATTTTGTCCCTGCACATCATAAAAATACCAGCCTTACAATGTCCAGTCCAGGCGTGCCAATTTTGACACCCTACTGATACCCAGCTCTTCCCGGTACCCCTGGTGCTGTCAGTAATGGGGTAATAATGTGTGTGTGTGGGGGGGTGGGGATTTTATTGGCTAACATTAATCCCGGGCTTAGTAACGGCAAGGGACAAAAGGCGTAATTCATTATTAACACCAAAAAAACATAATGCAGAAAATGTGTCTAGGATTGTGGGGACCTATGATGACCTATCTCAGGAGTTACGCTAGATCTTGACCAAGCACTGGGGGATCCTGGCTGCGGATCAAAGTCTCCACCGTATAATACCTAACCGCCCCTTGATTACCTACAGAAAAGGGAGAAGCCTTAGGGACCGTTTGGTGCATAGTCACTATCAGGGTCCCAAAAAAGAAAAAACCTGGCTAGAGAGACAAACAGTAGGTCAATATAGATGCAGTGGATGTAAAGCATGTAATTTTATACAGAAGACAAAAACCAATGTAACCTCTGCTACTGGACAACAGTTCGCTATAAGAGACCTAGTAACGTGTCTTACCAAAGGGTTGTCTATATGGCACAATGGCCCCGCCCTAAGGATTACATAGGAAAGACATTTAGGGAATTGAGGAGGCGGGTGTGTGAGCACATCAATTATATTGAACACGGCCGTGAAACACCATTGGACAGATATATAACTGACAAACAATGGTGATCCGGGAGCCATCACATTTGTCACTCTGGAAGTAGTCAGACCCTCAAATCGAGAAGGTAACTTCAATAAAAGACTGTTACAGAAAGAACTACAGTGGATTTACACATGCAAGACGTATCCACCATTTGGAATCAACAAAGCCTTGTTTTTTGGATGTTATATCTAGCCTCCCTGTATGTGGGGTATGTTTAGTCCACCTATATATTAGTTTTCCTTTATTGAGCCTCCCTGCATTTTAGGTAGTAAATTGCTGTAGATTTATCCTCCTTTAAGTGTGTCATCAGCCTATAAAATGCATCACACTTAATTATCATGGGTCTGCCACATCAGACAGTGTATCATTTATGTATTTGTGTATCATGATGTATTTATGGAATTGTTCTCAATGACAACGATGTTGTTATGTGGAACACCATTGTCTTACCACTGATCGGATAATAAGTATCCCAAATAAAAATTATTGTCCTCTATATATAGAGTAATCTAAGTGCTGCTGTGGATCAATATATAGTATACTTACCAGCTTTAATGTATATACGTAAGTAGCAATACAGCATGTAATTAGGGATGAGCGAACCGAACCGTCACGAACCAGATTTGTTACGAACTTTGCAAAAAGTTCGGTTCGGTACCGAACCGAACTTTCCAAAAGTTTGTTACGAAGTTCGTTAAAATCGCAATGGCGTCACAAAACTGTATTTTTTTCACAGAATGGAAGAGGATATAAGGAATTATTACTCCTATAATCCCTTTTGTCCTGTTATTATGTGAATATCAAGGTGCGTGACGTCACTACAGGAACAGGAAGTGCCTGAGCGTCCATGCTCTCTCATTGTGTGTCTAGACTGCAGAGAGAGAGGAGGTGTACGTTAGGCAGAGAGGGAAAACACAGATTACATATCCAAACAACTGGATAAGTACAGGGAGAGATAGAGAAGGAGTATATACTGTTTGCGAGAGAAGCAGGAGAGAGGAAGATAAAAAAAAAAAAAAAAATATCGCAAGATCCAGGGAAAGCTTGATAAGCTCATACATAGTGAAAGAGGCTGAGAAATCAAGAGTTAGGTAGAGAGAGGGATAGATAGACATCTAACTCAAAAATCGTGATATCTAGGGAGAGATAGGGAGATAAAAAAAAGAAATATGGAGAGAAAAGTGAGAAGAGTCACTCAGGACACGTAGCATTGAACCAGCTACTGTTCCGTGACAGAGAGGAGACGCTAGATGTTGCTGCTCTGCTGGATGCCGTTAACCGCGTATAGCCGCAAGCAAAAAAAGTTTTAAAAAAACTTCAAAAAAAAAAAAAAAAAAGTTTGTTTGTGATCAGCTGTTCTAGGTGACACTAAGTCAGTGCCCCACAAAAGCTGTCAGTTTGTGCTCTGCTGGTTGCCATCAACCCCATCTAGCTGCCCGCAACCAAAAAAGTAAAAAAAAAACTTTAAAAAAAATAAAAAAAGTTTGTTTGTTTGTGATAAGCTGTTCTAGGTGACGCTAAGTCAGCGCTCCACAAAAGCTGTCCGTTTGTGCTCTGCTGGTTGCCGTCAAACCCAATTAGCCACCCGCAACCAAAAAAAAAAGTAAAAAAATAAAAATAAAAAATAATTGTTTTTTTGTGATAACCTGTACATTTCTGCTTTGCTGTGTGCCTCCAACCCAAAAAGCAATAGTCACTGAAACTTTGTGCCTTCTGGCCAATAGATTATTTCTTTTTCAAAATTTACACCAAAGAACTGTGTCCAAGCGTCCTACTTCCAGCACTTCCCAGGCAAGGACTGCAACGGCTGGTGGTGAGGGTAGGAGGAGTGGCAGCACCAGGCCCGCTGGCAGCCAGGGCAACAGGCGTGGCAGCAGGGTGCAGCTACCCCAGACGCCCACGGGTCATGTAAGAACCACACAGCCAGCGGTTCTAGATTGGCTCACCCAATCCTCCAGTTCCACTGCCCCAAGTTCCCAAACGAGGTCGGCTGGATCATCCGACACCACTCTTACATGGGACGGTCGGCGACAGTCCTCTGCCCCGTCGCCTGTTATTAATATGCCACTCACCTTTGGGGCACCTTCTGCCAGGGAACTCTTGGCAAACCTTGATTTGCCCTTGGAGTCTCTACCACTTTTTAGTGATGATGAGGAGGAGGAGGTAGTAGTCCCCCAAAGGCAGCAGGTGGAACATGCAGAGGCTGCAGAGGAGGTGTTGGCTGTAAGCAGTCAACAGAGTCAGGGAGGGGCATCCAGTGCCACACCTGAGATCCTGTCCCAGCCCCTGGAGGAAAGTAGCAGTGGTGGTGATGATGTCGCTGATCAGACGTGGCGCCCTCAAGTAGCATTATTTTCCGCGTCATCAGGGGAGGAAAGTGAGGTGCTACAGAAGCAGCAACATCCCACTGGTGCAATGAAGCAAAGCACAAGAGGGAGGGGTAGAAGACAACCTACCAGGCAGACTTCATCAATACCTTTAAGCCTTGGTCCTGGGAGGGGACCCCCAGGCAGCGGTGGCAGTGAACAACCAGCAAGACCCCCCGTGGCTGGCAGAAAACCACGGTCCTCTGTCGTCTGGCAGTTCTTTCGCCTGGGGACAGATAAGCACATCGCTCTGTGCCTGCTGTGCAATGAGAGGGTCAGTTGTGGCAGGGGTGATACTCTTGGGACAACATCCATGAGGAAGCACATGAAAAGGCAACACCAACAGGCCTGGAAAAAACGTGACCCAAATACCACCTCCTGTCAGGATGCATCATACACTGCAGATCCCATCATGCAGCATCCTCTCTCAGGGCTCATCAGCCTCAGTTGCAAGCAGCAGCACAGTCTCACTGCCATGTACACCCCTAATGAGGCAGCAATCCCTGACAGAGTCCATGGCCAAACGTCAGTTGTACTGCAGCAGCTATCCCATGGCACAGAAACTAACCGGACACCTGGTTAAGCTGCTGGTGCTTCAGTCCCTGCCATTTAATCTTGTGGACTCCCAGCATTTCAGGGATTTCATAGCGTGTGCGCACCCCAGATGGCGAGTCCCCAGCCGCCACTACTTCTCTAGCAAAGCTGTCCCATCACTGCACAGTTATGTGAAGAGAAAGGTTGGCGACTCATTGGTTCTCTCGGTGTCCATTGGGACTCTCTGAGTGCTGATGTCTCGTCCTCTAATTATGGGCAAGGGCAGTACATGTCGGTTACTGCCCATTGGGTCAACATCCTCCCAGGAGACCATCAGGAAGTTGGCCATTTCTTGCCACTGTCACCTCCACGGTGCTTTAGTGCCCCCACCGTCAATTGTCTATTTGGAAACATACTGGGCGGAATCAAGAGCTGCGGAAGCTGCCATCTCAACTTGTCTGTTTTTAACAATACTGGCATGATAGCGATCAACTGCTGCCTTCTTCTGCTCCTCAACTGGTCTGTTTTTAATAATACTGACATTGAATCAATCAACTGCTGCCTCCTCCTCCTCAGTTAGCCTCTCCTCAATAATACTGGCCTTGAATCATTCAACTGCTGCCTCATCCTCCTCAAGTAGCCTCTCCTCGATAATACTGGCCTGGAATCGATCAACTGCTGCCTCATCCTCCTCAATTAGCCTCTCCTCGATAATACTGGCCTGGTATTAATCAACTGCATCCTCCTCCTCCTCCTCAAGTAGCTTATCCTCGATAATACTGGCCTTGAATCAATCAACTGCTGCCTCATCCTCCTCAATTAGCCTCTCCTCGATAATACTGACCTTGAATCAATCAACTGCTGCCTCCTCCTCCTCAAGTAGCTTCTCCTCGATAATACTAGCCTGGAATCGATCAACTGCTGCCTCCTCCTCAAGTAGCCTCTCCTCGATAATACTGGCCTGGAATCAATCAACTGCTGCCTCATCCTCCTCAATTAGCCTCTTCTCGATAATACTGGTCTGGTATCAATGAACTGCTGCTTCCTCCTCCTCCTCAAGTAGCTTCTCCTCGATAATACTGGCCTTGAATGAATCAACTGCTGCTTCATCCTCCTCAATTAGCCTCTCCTCGATATTACTGGCCTTGAATCAATCAACTGCTGCCTCATCCTCCTCAATTAGCCTCTCCTCGATAATACTGGCTTTGAATTAATCAACTGCTGCCTCCTCCTGCTCAAGTAGCCTCTTCTCGATAATACTAGCCTGGAATCGATCAACTGCTGCCTCCTCCTCAAGTAGCCTCTCCTCAATAATACTGGACTGGAATCGATCAACTGCTGCCTCCTCCTCAAGTAGCCTCTCCTCCATAATACTGGCCTTGAATCAATCAACTGCTGCCTCATCCTCCTCAAGTAGCCTTTCCTCAATAATACTGGCCTTGAATCAATCAACTGCTGCCGCCTCCTCAAGTAGCTTCTCCTCGATAATACTGGCCTTGAATCGATCAACTGCTGCCTCTTCCTCACGTAGCCTCTCCTCCATAATACTGGCCTTGAATTGATCAACTGCTGACTCCTCCTCAAGTAGCCTTTTCTCAATAATAATGGCCTTGAATCAATCAACTGCTGCCTCATCCTCCTCAAGTAGCCTTTCCTCGATAATGCTGGCCTTTAATTGATCAACTGCTGCCTCCTCCTCAAGTAGCCTCTCCTCCATAATACTAGCCTGGATTCGATCAACTGCTGCCTCTTCCTCAAGTAGCCTCTCCTCAATAATACTGGCCTGGAATCGATCAACTGCTGCCTCCTCCTCCTCAAGTAGCCTCTCCTCGCTAATACTAGCCTGGAATCGATCAACTGCTGCCTCCTCCTCAAGTAGCCTCTCCTCAATAATACTGGACTGGAATCAATCAACTGCTGCCTCCTCCTGCTTGTCTCTTCTCAACAATACTGGCCTGAGAGGCGAGCAATCAACTGCTGCCTCCTCCTGCTGTTCAACTTGTTTCTTCTCAACAATACTGGCCTGGGTGCAATCAAGTGCTGCCGCATCCACCTTGTAAACTTTTTTTTTCAATATTTTTTGTCACTATTTTGGCACTTTTATTTACTATATTTTATTTTTATTTCTATAATTATTATTTTTTTCTCATTATTTTTGTACTTCCCCCCCACACACACACTTTTTTCATTGTAATATCAACTGCAACCAAACGAAACTATACCCTATCACACTCCCACTATTGTAGCTGCAATTATTCAGCCGTTAGAGCAAGGTTCGTTTTCGGTTCGGACCAATCCGAACTTCACGAAAGTTCGCCGGATCGAACCGGACCGAACTTTTCAAAAGTTCGCTCATCCCTACATGTAATATCTACAGCGATATAGCGATGAGTGTCAGTACTGCAGTATGGGATGCGAGCGCTGTCCCCGATGCTTGCGCAGAAGATACATATTATGGACCTCTATCTAGGTGGTGTATTACCTAATACGCATGCGCCTAACAGTAAAATGCTTAAGACCAATTGCAACCGTTCATCGCTTTAAAGCACAATCGCCGTAGCACGGCGCACTATGGAAGCACATACGTGAAATAGTATAATGACCACGCATGTATGGTATTTAAGAGGTGTGCGCATGCGCTGGTGCATATATGCTAGCGAGTGAATCTGCTGTGAATAAAGCGCAGCCGCACTACTTCAGTATTTGGCCCAGCTATTGTGCGCATGCGCACGCACTTAGTAGATTTACAATCAGTTCACAGTCACATTGCGTTCACACATGCGCTGGAGGACGCCATTATCTAAGGGATCTGTCTTGTGCGCATGCGCCGTCAAAAACCCGCACACGGATGGTTTCTGTCTTATTGGATACCTTGTAAATTAGCGACCAATAGCAATGTTGGTAGGAGGAGTCTTAGACACAAAAAGGAGCGCGGCAGCCAGGAAGATATAGACACTTGGTAGCGTTCATCGTGGCATCACGTCTATCCAGAGTACAGATGTCCTGCATCAAGACCCCCCATTAGGTCTCCTGATGATTAATGGGGGGACAAGAAACGCGTTGAGACCGCACAGCCGTTTGAACCAGTGATGAGTATAACCCGTTCGTGGTATCTAGACATAGAGGGTCTGAGTGGCAGCTTTTGCTATAATACTGTTTTTTTGTGTTGTTCATCATTATCATTAGTGATGAGCAAGTACTAAAATGCTCGGGTGCTCGTTACTCAAAACGAATATCTCCCGATACTCCAGTGCTCGTTTCGAGTAACGAACCCCATTGAAGTCAATGGGAGACTCAAGCTTTTTGCAGGGGACCCAAGTTCGGTAGAGGGAAGGTCGTGTGAAAACCTGTCAACCTCAGAAATTGATGGAAACCCAACGGAAATGGACAGGAAACAGCAGGGACAGCATGTATGCATGCCTCTGAGGCTGCCTAATGGCACCATTATGCCTAATTTTTTGCAACAGCCTGGTTAAAACAGAGGGACAGCAATGCATTCTGGAACCTGTAGTACTGAGTACATCTGCTCAACCAGGAAATACAAAAACACAAAACAGAACAAAAAAACACAAAACAAGTGGATTTTTGGTAGTTTCAAAACTGGGATAGAAAGGTAATAAATAATGCTATATGCTTCTGCAGAAGTTTCATTTTTCTTGCCTCGATCCGGAGTTCCCCTTTAAGAAAAAATAAAATATTAAATTAAGAAAAAAGTACAATATGCAAGTGCAAATGTTTGGGGGGGAAGCACACATCCTTCTAAACTATCAAAGTGGTAAAAGTGAACACAAACTGTGCAATCAAACAACAACAAATGAAAAGTGAGATAAGTGCAGAACTTTAAACAAGCATGAGCACAAACAAGCATGAGCACAGCTAGATAGATTTCTCTCTCAAACTGTGCAAACTTACAATATGTATACATATATCCCAACAAATTAATCTGAAGGGTAACCATCATTTCCAAATTTCTGACATGTCACCAAACTTGTTAGGGTCCAAATGCTAACCCTAACCCTACTTGCTAAAAGGAAGGGACAGAGGGCCCTAAGCAGAGTGCGGCATCTGTTCCTTCCTGATCATCACTTCCCAGATAGACAAACAGAAACAAAAAGGTGATCTGACCACCTCTACTCTATTTTGGCAACTGTTTGGGGTAAGAAGGCTGACATGTCAATATGAAAGTTATAGTCACGTCAATCGTTCTATGAAGTGATAGTTACCCTCCCCTTTAAGGCACAAACAGAATTAACAAACTATTAACTGTGGCGGTGTTTATCCTAAACGTCATTTTTGTAAACTCCTTTTCCTTACTCTCCTCCTCACTTTGAGTTACATCCATGACAACAACCTCACTGTCTGACAACCTGGTCTCATAGTCATCATCAGACCCCTTTTACAACCCCGCTTGCAAGTCTCCACTCTCATTACCCACTGACTGCATGAGATGCATACAGTAGTTTGGGCATCAGGACAGATCGACTGCTCCGATTGCTCTGACTCAGGGAAGGGTCCAGAAAAGAGTTCCTGGGAGCATGGTGGTGGATCTGAATCCCTTCTTTCCCTGGAGGGGCAAGGCTGTGGGGAAGGAGGCTGAGCTAATGGAGCAAGAGTTCCACTCCCTTGGGTAGCGTGGGTGGACTGCGTTGAAAACTGGGTGGTGGATAAGTTACTGGACACATTATCCCCTATCCACATGATCACCTGTTCACACTGCTGTGGTTTCAATATCGGTCTACCTTGAGACCCCGTAAGTTGAGCAAAGAAGCTAGGGAGTGGACATCTGCAATGTGCCACTGCTACCTCCTCAACAGGTGCTGCTGTGTCACCCTGCCCTGAACCACGGCCTCCTGGAGTTCACCATTTTATGGACACTGCACAGTATAGAACTTAGATAGGCCTTGTGTATCAAATACAAAAATCAGGAAAAATACCACAAGTTTTGGGGAAGCTGTACGGTACAATCTGGTAGTGGCTGGACCTAGATACACACTGTGATACCCCCGTCCTATCAATGAGCAGTGAAGTTTTATAAAGGTGTACTACAAATCCCAGCACTACAGTGTAGTACCCACTTGTTTAGGGGGGGGGGGGGGCTGTACGGTACAATCTGGTAGTGGCTGGACTTAGATACACGCTGTGATACCCCCGTCCAATGAGCAGTGAAGTTTTATAAAGGTGTACTACAAATCCCAGCAATACAGTGTAGTACCCACTAGTTTAGAAGGGGCTGTAGGGTACAATCTGGTAGTGGCTGGACCTAGATATACGCTGTGATACCCCGTCCAATGAGCAGTGAAGTTTTATAAAGAAATAAAAATAGCTGGGTACGTGCCACCACAGAATTACTGCTGCAATCACTGGGTAACTCTCAGCGGTGTGTCCCTGTTCACACCAGGTAATAGAAAAAATGGATAATGAAAAGGAGAGAGAACCTCAAAGTGAAAGCATACTATGTTGATTTATTGTGACAATGTCTAAAATCTGTATCAATAAACCTCATATGTATAATTATAAATATAAAATATAAAATAAATACAGATATACAAACAATACAAATTTTTTTTTTTTTAAATATTGCATCCGATCTTATATAAGAAATAGGGAGATGTCCATGGCAATATACCAATATCTAAAAGTCTATTATGTCCGTATATCTCACAGTATCCGTACTGCTTGCTGTATAACTTGTAATCTTACCGGTACAATGCAGCAGTTCGTATGCAATTTGCTGGTGATAATGAAATATTACCGGTCCGATGTAACAATTCGTGAGCAAGTTACTGATGGTTGGAGCGCTCCGGGACGTGCTGTGGAGTCTCTAGCAGTCAGGCCCCCAGTGGATCTCACTTACACATCGGCGTGCCGTGGCCACGGCTTGTAGAGTCACAGGTGAAAGAGGGGAGGAGATCCAGCAATCAGAACAAGCTGTGGCTCACAGCTCTTTGTTTATATTGCTAGTATATACCCTGCCTACTGGGCAGGTTCCAGTGCGGGGCCGTCCTTCTCAGGACGTAAACTCTGCCTAGGGCAGGCAAAGAATAGGACACCAGAGTGAGGGTCATACAGACACACCCCCTCTAGATACCCACACGCCCATGACCAACAACCCTGGGTCACCGGTGTCACCAATTGTTAGGACAAGGACCCCCATCCATGGCATCCTTTAAGTTTCCTATACAATACAACAGGTACGTGGAGATGTAAGTCCAGTAACCATAGTTAGTTGATAGTTGGATGGTGAAGTCCCAACTGTATATATTTTTTTGTGTGTTTTTGTCCGGTGATGGTTTTTGTGTTTATCCCTCACCTTTGACGATCAGTTTTGATTTTTAAATATTTTGTAATAAACGCTACGTTTAATTACTTCCCTTGGCAGTGAATGGGATTGAAATAGAAGGGAATAGACTATCAGTATTGGCAGTGATTTCTTGATATACACTAACAGGTGCTATAATGCCACATACAGATATTTACACATATTGTAAAATATACCCCCAACATATCCTTAATGACACTATTAAAGACTGTGCTGCTCTGTAGGCAGAAGTGGCAGTTTTCATTTTGTTGAGTAATTTGCAAAGCAATAGCAAGGAATATTAACTCCTTCTCGTTCACCTGCTCTATTATTAGACTTGTCATGCTTCAAAAATCTATTTTCTTATATTATTGCAAATTCCTAGTAAAGCAAATATTTAAATTAATACAGATACATCAATTAGGGTGGGTTCACGCTGCGTTTTTGCAATCCGTTTAACGGATCCGTTTTTTTAATGGACAAAAAAAATTGTGTCAGCAACGTTTTTGCGTCCGTCAAAAAAAACAAAAAAAAAAAAAAAACAGATCCGTTTTGATCCGTCTTTTTTTATAATGGAAGTCAATGGAAAAACGGATCAAAACGGATGCACACAAATGCATCCGTTTTTGCAATCCGTTTTTCATCCGTTTTTTTTTTTTTTTTTTCCAAAAAATGGATGAAAAAAACGGATTGCAAAAACGCAGTGTGAACCCAGCCCTACAAGCCGATATTTTATGGCAGTCTGGAGGACATCATCACTATACAGATACCATAATTGGATGCAAGTTTAATCAGACCCAGTCAAAATAGAATAGAGAAATAGAAAAGAAAATAGAATCTAGCCTCTTTCTCCTCCATCTGGCCCAGTAATTCATTCATAAAGGCCCACATATAACATTATCTGGCAACTTCCCTGCTGTATCATATGGCTCATCCACCATATTCAGTAGTTCTTTTCCCACTCTTCTCAGGAAAAATGCTTTCATTGGCCATGACTAATTAGTTTATATTTCTGCTCTTCTATTTGCATGACCTTTGACTTGCTGGCTGAATCTACTGACATCTATACTGTGTATAGTGTACAATTAAGCATAATTTAGCACCTTGGGTGTTTAACATTCCACCTAAACAGAGGTGGAGGTATACAGAAATATTAACACCTTAAAAAACAAACATGATAATAAATCGCATTATCATGGAGGTGAGTGCTGCAGTATGTACCCATGACTTTCTGCAGCAGCTGCCTGTCTGTACAACTAAATAGCTTGCTTTAAGGTCAATTAGTAAAGTAACCAAAGTTGTGAAAGCAGAAGCAGAGGTAGCAAAATCAGCAAATTGTATGTTAATTGTCTTGTTCACATCTCAGAAGCCAGATTATTTATGATGCAAAGCAGGTTGACTCATGTCAGGAAAATGTCTCTGTGAAATAGTTCAGTCAACAGAGGATAATTAAGTATCCTCCATGTGCATTTTGATTTCACAAATGCCTGGCTTTTACAGACAGCTGTTGTGTGCACAGACTTTTCAGGTGAAAAAATAATTTCCATGTGAACAGGCTTTTATGGGAGTTACAGTAAATATAATATATAATATAGAAAATCAAATAAAATTTATGGATCTATCTATTTAAATATATATCTCCTAAGGTGCATAGCACATTACGGAAACTTTGGAACAGTGTATTAGGGCAATGTTGGCACGATGCATTAGGGGCACAGTACACTGTGGGCAGTGGCAAAGTGCATTAGGGAGACAGTGGGACATTACATTGAGGGACTGTGGTACAGTTAATTAGGAAAAAGATCATTGGAGGCACAGTACATTATAGGATGAGGGCACAGATCATTAGGGTTACGGTGGCACAGTGAATGAGGGCATGGAAACTCAAATCATTATGGAACATTGGCATACCGATTTGATGCACAGTGTCATTAAAGGGGTACTACTAAAATTTCCGCTGTTTGCAGGTCCCTGAAGCTCCAGTTGGTGTCTTCAATTTCCTTTACTTCCTGGTTTGGGCTTTCCCATGATGCACTTTGTCTCCTGTGATGTCTAACTGACTCTGTAGAGCTGTTTGATGGCTTACAGCTTGTTCAGCCAATCAGAGCTAAGCAACCTGAGTCATCTGACAAAGGGAGACTGGCCTAACAGGGCTTAGACCCGCCTCCCTCTTGATGATATTGTCACAAAATGGCTGCCACTGAGCAGCCTGGGGTCAACAGTCATTAGGTACGAATTACTTCACTTCACTTCCTGGTGGTGGATTGAAGGGGGAAAAGATAGGGGGGGGGGGGGGCAGATAGGTGATTGAAGCATTTTACAAAGTTATATAACTTTCTAATGTGTTTCAATTACTGGGAAAAAGCTTTTAGCTGGAGTACCCCTTTATCCACACCCGGCCACACGAATAACTGACATATTAGTTTTGTGCAGTCACTACTCATTAAATAGCCATTCTATGACCGGTCACAGAACGGCTGGTGTTTTACGCAGTGGAAACATGGCCTAATAGAGCATTGTACCCTGTCTTGGTAATAGGTATATTCGATTTTTAAGGTAGTGATTTTCACTAGGGATGGTCAAAACCGAGTTCGGTTCGGGTTCGTACGAACCCGAACTCTCGGCAATGATTCCCGCTGTCTGCCCTCTCCGTGGAGAGGGTGGATACAGCGGGAGGACCGCCTGGAAAACTGGGATACAGCCATAGCCATAGGCTGTATCCCAGTTTTCCAGGCGGTCCTCCCGCTGTATCCACCCACTGCACGGAGCAGGCAGACAGCGGGAATCTGATGCCGGTTCATACGAACCCGAACCTCGGCAGTTTCGGACCATCCCTAATTTTCACTATGTACTGTACTGCATTCATCCATGTAAGGAATTGTGCTATGTGGTCCGGTATATATGGCTGCTTTGTATTTTACTATTAGGAGACTACTACTGTATGTATTGTCCTACATAGAGGAAATTGTGCCCATAACTACACTTGCCCAAATGCAGCTGCTATAGGGGTTGGGGGTAGGGAAAAAACACTGCAGCATTGTAGACATACAGCAGGCTATACACTGGTATTTACACAAAGGACAACTGCCTAGAACTTCATAGGTGTAAGAGATACAAAAGAATAATATGGTTCATCTTCAGCAGGTAGGCTTGATAATTTGTCAAGAGCACAGACTCTCTCAAGCTCCAAGCTCTGTACTGCACAATGCACATGCTAAGCACCATTCCACTTTCTGTGTTCTGTCATGATCTAGCAATTACTAGAGACAGGTTTTCCTTGACAACAGGAAGTGAAAAGCAGACTGCAGACAAATGAGACACCTAGAGCCAAGACTTCTGATCTAGGTAACCAGTTATCTTTGGTAAATTAGGAATTTCCAAATAGGTTACACAGGCTGTTAAGTAACAGTGACCATTAAAGCAACATTGACACATTTTTTTCATTAATATTGATGAATTATGTTTCAGTAGAAAAGTAACTGCATGAAAAAAGATGACATTGTGCAATGGCAAATAGAGAGCATTCTCTTGAGTGATTTGTGAGTAATCACATATCATTATCCAGCAGTCTTTATCACAGGTTGTACAGATGGTCTCTGCCTAAATTTATAGGTGTGACTGTAAAGTTGTTGGAATTAATGTTATAGAGTTTTCGGGCTTTGTCAGTAGTCTGGACTGGGCTCCTTAGCTTCAGTGAAAGGAAATAATTGTAGTATACAATTTAGATAATTGTGTGTTGTCATTTCCAATATGTGAGATATAACATCAATATTGTATCATGAAAAAAAAAATCAAAAAGGTTTATAAAAAATAATAAATACAAAAGCTCAAGGATAATGTTAGAAAATAAGTAAGTGAAACTTCACTTTGATTTGTGGTCTTAAGCAGTTGATAAATAAGTATTTTAACTTGGAAATCTCTATTTACTGAACCTTGAATCTTTTTTAAAAAAAAAAAAGTATTTACTTGTTAGAGAAACAGCTGTGACTGTAATACAATAAACTAAAGAAATTGTGTGTACAAACAGACAATACAAGCAGCAGGCTACATTGTAAAAACTATAATAAAACACTAAAACACCTACAGAAAAACGCTGGCTTATAGGAGACCATTTAATTAGCCTCTAATGTAAAATTTGACAAATGTTTTCTGTGCTAGATAAAGAGGGATGAAAACAGGTTGTCTTATTACTGATACACACTTCTAAAATAGTATAACTAACATCCTCTTTATTATTATTAAGTTACCTCCTCATTAAGTCTATGAGCATGGAAAAAAGTGGCTTTCTGTTTCAAACAGGGTATTCTCCTCTATGTTGTTCATATGCCCTAAAAGGCTATATGGAAAGGTTGTTTTTTTTTTTAATATATGAGACAACACATTGAATCCCTCTGCTGTCAATCAGTAGATAAACATCCTAGATGAAAACCTGTGTGTCAACTCAATGTAAGCAAGTTAGATGATAGTTATTGTCTTAGCGGTGTCCTTATTTCTGTATCATTAGATGACAGCAGAAATGGTTTTCTTAAAGAGGTTATTCAGGGTTATCTATGGCTACTCTCTTCCAGAGACAGCACCACTCTTGGCTCCAGCTTGGGCGCGGTTTTGCAGCTTAGTTCCATTGAAGTGAATAGAGCTTAATTGCCAACCACACCTGAACTCGAGACAAGAGTCCTGCTGTCTCTGAAAGAAAATGGCCATTCTTTTCTAATGCTGGATAACCACTTTAAATGCCATCCTATAGTGGTGGGTGTCAGACAAAAATAAACCTTTGGTTGACATCTGGTGGCTTTTCTCTGACTTTCTGGTGGATGGTGTTACGTTAAAAGCATTGTATCACAGTGTTTGTAGATGGGGCTGAGGTCTGTTCACATATGTGTGTATTTTGGTTCTCTGTATGTGCCTAGTGAGTGCTTGAGATTCAGCATGACCTGCAATGTTACTGGGTAAAGGTCCAAGCCAATACCAAGGAGCACACTTTTAAGAGTGAAGTAAGGGTGAAAAGTAGCATTCAGTGAACTTGACGGAAAGTATGGGTCAGCAACTTTCATCAGAACCCAAATCCTTGGCATTTGACTCCTGACATTTGGAAAAGTTGGATTCTTGTTTAGAGAGTATTGGAAAACATGGATACAACCATGGTGCGAGAGTCAAACGTTGCCAAACTGAACATTCGACAAGTTTGCTTAACACTAGTGAAGAGGATACTTAAAGGAAAACTCTTGCAGGGGGGGAAAAAAGCCCCCAAAAGCAAATTTTTTATACTTAACCTCCTTGTACAGTCTGTCCTGGGACTCAGCCCCACCGTCTTCTGTTTTTTACCACTTTCTGGTTCAGATGGCTCACAGCTTGCTCAGCCAATCCGAGCTGAGCAAACTGTGAGACATCTGCTGATGCTGCAGAGGGGACTGGAGTGGGTCACATGGCTGACAGCTTTCTCAGCCCATTGGAGCCGAGCAAGCTGTCAGTCATCTGATGACACTGGTTAAGCCAAACTCCCTCTACCGACACAAGATGGTGGCGGGTGAAGTTTCCGTAGTTGACAGTGATCATGCAAGTATTCTTTTAATGCTTTGGGGGGAAGGTGGGTTGGACCCGGGGGGGAACATAGGGAAGGGGGCCAGACCGGTGATTAAAGCAAATTACAAGGTTATATAACTTTGTAATGTGTTTTAATTGTCTGGAAAGTACAAAAAGTATGTTTATTGTACATCTGTATATGTGAGTCTGTAGTTCATATGGTAAAAATGAGTTTACAGACCCTGTCAGGGTTTGAGAAACACAGTGCTCACCTTGGCTGTTCAGTTTCTCACTGGCCACACTACAATTTTCCAGGACTTTTGAAACCAAGCCTTAGTGGACTTTGAGGCATGCTTGGGATCATTGTTATGTTAAAAGGTCCAATGAGACCCAAGCATCAGCGTCCTTACATTGGGTATGATATTTTTAAAATTCCTGATACTTGATTAAATCCATTTTGCCCTCTACACACTGCAGGTTTCCAGTTCCGGAGAAAGCAGAGCAGCCCCAGAATATCACCAAGCCACTACCACACTTCACTGCAGACAGGGTGGTATTTTAAATGTATGCTTTATGCACCTTTCTCCAGGCATACTGCTGATTCATATGCCTTAAAGTTTTAGTTTTGTCTTATTTATTCTCAGAACAGAACCCCACAAGTTAAAGGAGATGTCCGGTCATTTGAAAAAATCTACAGCCAGCCGGAGCAGGGAGAAACATAATATACAACCACTACTTATCTCTCCCTGTGCCCACAAAGCACTGGGTCACAGGCTCTGGGACCCCAACAGAAGGCATTTTTCCTTGAATTCAGTCACGATTTGGGGAAGAATTCCAGACCCAGCTGATGGATTGCCCATCAGCCAATCAGTTACTGCAGTGGTGTCCGCCCCAGTTACTGACTGGCTGAGCTTGCAGACCATCAGCTGGGTCGTGATGTTGCAGCCAAAGCAGATCCCATAGCCCGTGGGTGTCCTGGAGCAGCAAGTCAATGCTGGAGAGGCACAGGGAGAGGTCAGTAATGATTGTTTATTAATTCCCCCTACCTCTGCCTGTTGTAAATTTTTTCAAATGGCCACAAATTTTGGCTCACTTTTGGGTAAGTAGGAAGGATTTATTTTTTTCTCATTATTGTATCATTTTAAGGCTATGTTCACACAGTATTTTTGCTCAGTATTTTGGCCAGTATTTTGCCACTAAAACCAGGAGTTTATTGTAAACACAGAAAGGCTATGTTCACGCACTGTTGAAATTGAATGGATGGCCATCATTTAATGGCAAATAATGTCATGTTTTGGAATAAGGTTTTGTAAAAACAGCCATTATTTGCCATAAAAGTGTTTCTTTCAGACATAATCTGCCTACAGAGGGCTGATCTGCAATCAGAGACACTGACTGACAGCTAAGCGAGCAGGAGGCCGGGTAGCATTGATTTTTTATGAAGGAGAGGGAGTAGATAAGAGAGACGAGGTGTGCCAAAGTGTGGCACAAGCAACTACAGCACACTGTCAGCATCTTTGGTAGGGCACGGACAGATTCCCTTAAAGTATTTCAGACCAGTAGGATTTTAGTCATGGTCAAAGAGAAACTTTTAAAGTTTGGGGCAACTTAAATACAGATCAAATAGAGGTGAAGGGATTCATTTGGTCTCCAGAACTTAAAGCCTCAGATGACTGCAAGAAATCTAAATGAACAAAAGATGAGTGAATGGTCAGAACTGATTTTTATACTCTTCTCAGCCTAATGCTTATTCTCTGCCAATGCTTGGTTTTGAATAAGAAGGGGTTGGAAATGAATGTTCAATATCCACATAACTTCTTTATAGTGGCACAATGGTGGCACAATTTTATGGTAAGTTGGGATCAATTTAGATATTTTTGTTTAGTTTTCAGTATGAAGTGTGGCCCATTCGTCTTAGTTCACATACAGTACTTAAAAATGTTTGAGTATGATGCACCCACATTATGATGCATTTGGTTCACTATAAAAATTACTATTGTTTCAAACTCCTGGTTACATTAATGCACACGTAGAAATGTTTTTTATTATCCAATATGTGAACTGCACTATAAAATGACTCTTTTACTATACTTTGCCTAAATTGAATTTTCCGAAAAATACACTGAAATCTCATTCTTTGTGTTAAAGACCCCTTCTCCACTGAAAAGGGGTAATATAAAATAATTCAAATGTATGGGATATGAGTAATGAAATAGTCAAGTGCTATAGGTGCTTACAGATTTAATACTATGGTTCATAAATGGATATTAAAAATAGTTGTGATATAAAATATCCCATTGTTAATGCAGCTCATTCCGAGATATTTCCCAGAAATACAAAGAGGCTAATGAACCATGATCCAGAAGTTTAGAACATTTTAAAAGTGGAAATGTATTCCGTTTAAAGAGACACTTAATATACTTCTATCAAATGTTAAGGTTGCCAAAGATTATGCCTTCTGAAATAAAAAAAAAAATACATTACAGGCTCATAACATACAGCAAGAGCTAAATCTAAAACCTCCTTGTTTCACAGCTAAAAGATGTGTTTCTGCTTAATGTAAAAGTCTGTAATTCTGAAAGAAAACAGATGAACCAGGGGTAGGGAACCTTGGCCCTCCAGCTGTTGCAAAACTATAACTACCATCATGTCTCGGCAGCCAAAGCTTTGGCTGTCCAGGCATGATGGCAGTTGTAGTTTTGCAACAGCTAAAGAGCCAAGGGTCCCTACCCCTGAGATATACCATACTTATACTTTACATATTTCTGCCTTTTACATATGTATTTGTATGTACAGTATATAGTGCAAAAAGCAAACTTAAAAAGTAACATTTATTGTAAAGAATATGTGCAGCATAGTGCTGAGGGGGTTACACTTGAGATGACGGTTGTAGTAGTTCCCCAAGGCAGCCTATGTTTTAAATATAAAAGAGGCAGTACAAGACATTGTAAAAATGTACCCCATTTAACATTATTAGGGTGGGTTCACATGTAACGGATCTGCAGCGGATTTCCCGCTGCAAGTTCGTAGCGAAATCCGCTGCAAATTCCTTACTGTCATTCTGAATAGGGTTCCTTACTCACAGCAGCATCTAAATGTCAGAAGACTGGAGCGCGGACTAGGCAATGCTTGCACCAAGCCACCGTGGGTTAAGGGGGATGGCGTTTAGATACTCGCAAGTCTGTAACCTTATTCAGAATGACAGTAGGGGATCCAAACTCGCAGCATGAAATCTGCTGTGGATTTGCTATGTGTTAACCCAACCTAAGACAGCATAACCAGTTAAAGTGAATCTGTCAACTGCAATTCTCATTTTAAGCTGCTGACATTGTTAGCTGTTATGGCGAGGAGAAGCATGGTTTCATATATTTGTCTTTGCTTCCTGGATATAGAGGGGAAAAAAGCTTTTATTCTCCAGTGCAAAGTGATAAAGAGTTACTCCAAACATAGACAAATCAGGGGGTGAGAGCAGTGTCAATGCTCAGTCTCCCACTAGACTCCTGAAGCTCCCACCGGGACACTGCTGCAGTCACTGAATGGCTTAGCTGTAATAAAGAGAAAAAAAAAAAAAGGGCACCATGGGCACTCATGTCTCACAGTGGGAGAACCAGGTCAGGAAGAAAAATGAATGCACTCACCTTAAGCATGCGTTCACACAGACAGGATCTGCAGGAGATTTGATGGTGCAGACTTGATGCTGTGTTTAGTTATTTAGCTTAAATCCGCTGCAGATCCGCACCATCAAATCCGCTGTGATACGGTACGTGTGAAGCTATCCTTAACCCCCTTGGGCTTTGTGCATATCACCCCCCTGGGCACAGTGGAGTATCAACAACTAATTGTTGTAGATGGATGTAACCATAATGGAAATAAGCATTGGGGACTGCAAAGCCGAAGGTACCATAAACGGGATACTCCCAGGTCTGTGAGTGTAACGTGAAAAACCGCAAAACAGTTGAATCATTGAAAAGTTTTAAAGGTGATAAATTCAAAAAAGAAAAAAAAAGTTATTAAAAAGTTATTTTCGGTTCATAAGTATTCATTTAAGTCCTGATTAATAAAAATAAATGCCTTGAAATTTGCACACCTTTCCAATTTAATACAGAAATGTTAAAAATCAACAACATATTTTCACCTGATTATTATTGACTTCTCTTTGCCTTAAAGTGACAAGTACCACATGGTACACCATGATAAAACTGTATAGTCATTTCTAAATATCTGCAAACATTGTCCCTTTTCAACATTTATTGGCACACTCCTATTCTTTGCCATGTGTCTAAGACAGCTGACTCTACATCTGTTAAGTCTAAAGGGCACCTTTTGGCAATGCAAGACATTGTTAAAAATAGTCCTTTATTATCTCATGATAAAATTAGTTTTAAACAAAAAGTATGTATGAGATATTACAGCTCATAAGTGCCAAAACTTAAAAGTGCTTGCTTTGCAATGTCTAAAATAATTGTAATGCTGTTATCATGCCAGTAATTCAGTTTCTTCACCTCAAAGTATTGTCTTGATCCCTGCACTGCCAAACAACATTGGACTGATTGGGAATATGCTCCAAACAACATATTTTTTTATTTCTGCTATTGTGTTATCCAAATCAAATGTACAGGAGTTGTAATACACTGTGAAGAATATGCATAGCAGAAAAAGAATATTTTAAAGAGGTAAAAAAAAAAAAAAAAAGTACAAGGGTAGATTAAGGATAAAAAAAAGTTTAAGAAAACAGATAAGAATGATAACAAAAGACTGCGCCATCTTCATAAACTCCCATGTCTTACAAAAAGTAGGATAGCGTTGACCATTCTCAGGTGTCCATAGAAACAGGTCAAGATCCTGACCCCATACACAAAGGTAATCCAAATTGTCTAAAATGATGCTCTGTACCTGTTTCTGTTCATAGTGAAGTTCTAAGCAAATCTGTAGTTGATCAGAGCTAGAGGTGAGCAAATCACTTAGAAATTTGTTTCGCGAAGTTCGCGAATATTAACACGAATTCCCGAATATTTGCGAATCGCACACAAACAAATCTCATTAAAAACAGGCAAACTATAGTAGCTACAATATTGGGACTATTACAGAGCAACAATTTTTTCAACAGCTGTTGCTGTGCTCAAATTTGGAAAATGTCAATAAAAAAAACATCAAGCAGCCTGTCAATCATTCAATTTACACCATGGACAGTAGTGGACGTTGATGGATCAGCAGTGTAATATCAATTTCCCCCCAGGACAGCAGTAGACATTGGTAAATGTGCACCCACTGAGCTATTAAGATGGACACAGTGTTCACTGTGACTTTCTATGATGCACACCCAGCACCCAGTGACTTGGTATAATGCACAATAGTCACCCAGTTACTTGGTATACTGGACAATGGCTTTACTGCTCCCACAGAAAATCACCCACAATCCACCCTCCTCTCACCTCTGTCCCTTTCTCTCCGTATTTCTCTCCCTGCTCTATCTGCCTGCTGTAACCTACTCTTCACTATACAAAGCCAACTGGCCACCTCCAGGAAGCCAATCGCCTTATATAGAGGGTAAGAAGAGGTGCTGACATCGCAGTGGGGTTTGCAGCTGATTGGACAGGCTCAAGGGATTATGGATGATCCCTTGCTCCCACCAAAAGACAGTTCTTTAAGCTAACATGTGCGGCCGCCGTGTTTCGTGAATTTGCGAAGCAAATCTGTCAAATTCGCAAATCGATTCTACGCAAATTCGCTGTGAATCAAAATTCGTCATATCCGCTTCGCTCATCTCTAATCAGAACACCCTAAAAAAAGAATGATTGAGTATCAATGTTGTCAAAGAACAGACAAGTCAAACTCTGGCCTGTGACGCCATTATTTTTGGCCCGCCACATTATTCTCCTGTTGTTTTAAATCTGGCCCGACGATTATAATATGAGTGGTCCGAACGGCAGCTTAGACCTCACATATTATAATCTTTATACAAACGAACACTGGGTTTTAGTTTATAAAAATATATATAGTTTTTATTATGTATACATCAGTACCAAATACACACTATATATCTCATTAGAAAAAAGTTTAAAAATGACCACAAAAAATAAAATAATTACATAAAAAAACTGGTGTCAGTAGATATAAATCATCATGGAAGGTGCAGCTATGATAATCTCTTTTTGTTCTAGTACTCTACCTCAATATGTTACACAGGGGTATATATGTATCTAGGGGCTAAACAGTCTCCTAGTATCCCATCTGATTGCATACAATTTACAAGAGGTCTAAAATCAACTATTATTATCTTCTAATTCTATTGCACTCACCCATGCTGCCAGAACACCAGAAAGAGCCGTCCCTACATATTATAATCTTGTAGGCCAAAGACAGTTTTTAGCCTGCGGCCTAGCAATATATGATTAGCGTCCAGACGCCAGCAACGTGGAGAAGTCATCACACTAGTTCGCAGCCAGGCGTCTCCTGCAGTCTATGGAGCCACAGGAAGGGCAAGTCTGAGGGGGATTATTCCGCAGTGTCGTAAATTTTTACGACGTACATTTGCAAGTTCAAACATTTTCGAAAATAATTGTTATAACCATTCCAATTGTCTATAAATTGTTTGTGATGGGTGAACACGAACAATTTGCGTCATATTCATATGAACATTTACGAACATGTTCGCTCATCACTATATAAGACCATTAGGGAGATTTGGTCTCTATATGACACTATTGAGGGGGGGCTGTAGAAGCGTGCTGACGCACGCGAAACGGCTGTTACGTGTTGGTCACCTCATGGTGCTGGCGTCTGTATCACCTAAAAAGAATGGACTGATTTTATGAAACTACAATAAAAGTTATGTTTTATGGTGAGTGCCCTTCCGCTATTTCTTTTCTAAGTTATGATTCATACCGTCTCACTTCAGTAGGAACGGAGGACCCCATAATATTTGTATGTTAAGGGCATCATCACTAAACAGGATATCCTCATAAGACCGTGTTCATATTGCGATAGTGCCGGTCACTATTTCTCACTGCTGAATGTTTGCTACTATATGGGGCGATACTGGGACATTTGGGGGGCTGACTGTTATATGGCTCACCATTGGGAGGGTTGGCTACTATATTGCTATCATGTGGGGCAATTTTGGGAGGGATGGTTACTATATGGGACATTTGGGGGGGCTGACTATTATATGGATCATCATTGGGAGGGCTGGCTACTATATGGCTACTTTGTGGGCCAATATTGGAGGGTTTGGCTACTTCATAGGGCACAATTATGGGATTACCTACTGCTTGGGGTAAATAATGGGTAACTACCATTAGGGTTGGGGTTTAATTATGTCATAGCTAATTATCATATCATTTATCATAGTGCACAGCGCTGGGAGACACATACCACTGACAGACCCAGGAATACCGCACGCTAATCTGCCAGTGCCAGGACCGCTACACGCACTCTTCAATACATATCAAGGTTGGCTCGCGACATTGTCTAATTTTTTAATTTGTGTATTTGAGTTTGACACCCCTGTCATAGAAGATCAGCACCTGAACATCACAAAGAAGAACAAACTAATAGAAAGAATACATGGAAAAGTTGCAGCAATGATATGTTTTTAAGCCTAGCAGCATATTGGAGCATTGGCTGCCTGTATCTACAAGGTGAAACATTAATATTTCTTTTTCCAATTATTGTTATTTTAACAAAATGAAAGAGTACACATGTATCCATAGAACTAGATCATAGTGTTCCATTCTTACCCTACTGCCAATATTTGACAATACTGCTTGATTTTATAAGGACCAATCGAAATAAATGTGTCAAGATTGTTTTTTATTATATTGCTTGCATTTATAATGAATTAATAACTTAATTATTAAGATGAGGCTTAACACAAGTTTTGCCACAGGACAACTGCCATACAACTGTTTCTTTATTACTTTCAGACATCTTTCTTTTTCTTTCAGGTTGAGTGCATATGGTCCTCCTTATGGGACTCCATTGTAGACTTCTGTAAAAGCTAATAATCTATAAAAAGTCTACTTATGGCTTTTAGCTCTCTTCTTTTTCAGCTTTCTGTCAAAGTGTCACTAATATGCTGGAATACAACTTTATAAAAAAAAAACAAAAAAAAACAGTCAAATCAACTGGTATCATAAAGTTATACAGATTTGTAATTTACTTCTTTTAAAAAATCTCAAGTTTTCCAGTACTTAATAGCTGCTGTATGTCCTTTAGGAAGTGGTGTAATTTCAGTCTGACACAGTGCTATCTACTGCCACCTCTGTCCATGTCAGGAACTGCCCAGAGCAGTAGAAAATCCCTGTAAAAAAGCTTTTGTGCTTTGGACAGTTCCTGTCACGGACAGAGTTGGCAGCAGATAGCACCGTGTCAGGCTGGAAATAATACACTACTTTCTACAGGACTTGAGATTTTTAAATAGAAGTAAATTACAAATCTATATAACTTTCTGACACCAATTGATTTGAAATATATATATATATATATATAGTGGGGGTTAGCTCCGTCACAGGTATCACAGACACAGCAGAGTTAAAATCACTGGGTTTTATTTCCAAGCAGTAACAAAATAGCTTTTCTTCAGCAGGTGCAAATAACATAAAGATAGCCTTGCTTCAGGCACAAAGGGTTAAATGAAAACAGGATTTCTCACCAGAACAGTCTTTTTAGGCTACAGCTGATTCTCCAGCTTCTCTACCTGGAACCAACACAGCAGAACCTCCAAACAAGCTCCAACAAGCTCCACACCACACACAGCTCACCTCATTTCCTGACTGTTATAGTTCCAGGAAAAACCCGGGATGGATACGTGGGAGCAGTCATCCCACCCAACTCTGAGACTGCTCCAGTAAAAGCCGGCCCGGAACAACTGCTTGACAGCAGGTATACTAAATTTGAAAAAACCTGTCAGTAACCTATGGTTTTTGACCAATTCTATCCGGCCTACTCCACCGAGGCCTTGAACCACAGTGACACGTGTCTGTCATCGACCACCATACCTTGTGCCTTGTCACAATATATATATATATATATATATATATATATATATATATATATATATATACATATACACTGTATATATATTTTATTATTATTATTATTATTATTATTATTATTATTAGTACCCCTTGAGTACCCCTTTATCATAAGGTCTTTCTGTTGGATTGTGAAAAGGCTAAAAAAAATATGTCCTAAGCCTTGTTGGCACAGATTCTTCCTTATTTTCTGGACTGTGCTGATTCTCCCTCTTCTGGTCCCAGGAAATGTTGAACTGGCTGCCAATTCCTGTTCATGAACCAGTCAAATATGATTGTTATCATTGCAGGAACTAATAAATGGAACAAAAGTCATTTGGCATACCCTGTTCTTTTCCTTGTTAAAGCGACTCTGTACCCACAATCTGACACCCCCACACCGCTTGTAATCCAAAATCTGTCCTGCGTTCCGTTCAGCAGGTGATGCAGCTATTGTCCTAACAGGTGTGGCTTAGATTGTGTATGCATTAGGCTGGCACAACCTCTCTGTCCCTCCTCTCCACCTTCCTCATCATCAGGAGTGCTCCATGCAGATTGTCTCCTATCCCCCACCTGTGTCAGCCATGGGCTGTGCAATGTTCAGACAGGAGAAAATGTTCCAGTGGCATTCCTAATGATAAAAAGGGTGAAAGTAGGGACGGAGGAGTGGTGCAAAGTTAGGGCACAGATGTTCCCTTTGGGCATAGGGCTGCAAGTTTAAAAGTTGATTTTTTAGGACAATAACTGTATCACCTGCCGAACGGACCCCAGGACAGATCTTGGATTAAAAGCAGCTATCAAAGTGGTTTGGGGGGATGGGTCAGATTGTGGGTACAGAGTCGCTTTAAGGTAAATGTATGGTGATTTGACCGTACTGAGCAGTATATACAGTACTGTACAAAAGTTAGAAAATGTAAAGTTTTTAAAAAAATGGTGTTTTCAAAGTGTTAATAGGCAATCCCCCATATTGCCCTATATAGTAACCAATCCCCTCAATAGTGTCCCATATAGTAGCCAATACCCCCCAGAGTGACTCAATATAGTAGCCAACCCCTCCCTTAAAGTTTCCCATATAGTAGCCAATCCCCCCATAGTGCCCCATATAGTAGCCAATACCCTCAATAGTGCCTCATATTGTAGACAATCCCCAAAAAGTGCTCCATATAGTAGCCAATCCCCCCATAGTGCCTTATATAGTAGCTAGAGATGAGCGAACCGTGTTTGGGTTCGAGTCCACCCGAACGATCGGCATTTCATTAGCGGTGGCTGCTGACCTTGAATAAAGCTCTAAGGCTATGTGGAAAACCTGGATATAGTCATTGGCTGTATCCATATTTTCCAGACAACCTTAGAGCTTTATCCAAGTTCAGCATCCCCCGCTAATCAAATGCTGATCGTTCAGGTTCGGATGGACTTGAACCCGAACCCGGTTCGCTCATCTCTAATAGTAGCCTATCCTCCCATAGTTCCCCATATAGTATCCAACCGCCCCCACCCCCTCCCCCGTACTGGCAATCTGGGATTGTCAGTCCGGGCCTGAGGCCCCGAGCAGCCACCCACCCTGCCCAATGGGAAAGGTGGCTCTGCTCTTCGCCCAGACCACGACCAATCAAAATTTGTCATAAATTTGTATGACGTCACACTCATTAAAAAATCTTTTTAATGACCATAACTCTTTTTCATTAGCTGCATCATGATTAATAACACAATTAATATCAGGCTAAAGTTTCCTACATCTGCGTGTGCAACTTATTGTAAACAAACATTTTATAACTGCTTGCTCTATACAAGTATACCAAGTTGATCTTTAAACTGAGTTTCTACAGAAATTATTTTTGGCCACAGAAAGAGTCCATCTCATGATAATTTCTGACAATCCAGTAGAGACAGGGTCAAGGTCGCCATCATTTTATCTTCTTTGAAACACCTAAAGTTTGAATTTATAACTAAATAAAAGGCCAGCACAAAGGGCAGACAAGTTGCCAAGGCAACTGTAGGACTGCCAAAACCATTCCCTTACAACTCCTATTGTAATTAATAGGAGATGTGCAGTGGACGTAGTACGGTTGCCTTGATCAGTAGAAGGTGCAAAGAAAATAAAATGACAATGATGACAAATCAACTAAATGTAAAAACATAGGATGGGTGAACACACCACCTCCTTCTTATAGCTTAACATTCTTCAACTATTATTATTATTATTATTATTATTATTATTATTATTATATTTTAAGAGAATATTATACATTAACAATCATGAACATTAGTTTCTATCTATAATGGATTATACAACACATCTAGTGTAATTTATGCTTTAGAAAACTGCACACAAACTATGAGGGTCCACAAAGCCATTAACACAAAAGACTATGAAATTTGCTTTGATTTTATTCCAATGTGTTTAGAAAAAAAATACACGGGAAAACAAGACGATGCCATTAATGATATACACTCAAGAAGAGAATTAAATTAAAATATGCTTAGGCATATTTCATAAAGTGCTGATTCAAATTTAATTAGTATTCTCTATAAAAAAAAAAAATAGCATATTGCAGCTTCAGCAACATGTAAATAGGCTAATATTGCATTAAAACTGATTAGAGATTGGAATCTCATTATAGCATGATCAATTAAATCATAATTACACATACAGGAAGCCTTTTTAAAACAACACAAAGGCAGGTTGGATGCAGTAACAACCTCTGTGATAGTCCCTATTTTGCTAATCAGCAAACTGCTTGCTGCAGATAAATGACCTAGATCGAAATGCAGCCTTTTGACACTGCTCCACTTTCTTTCCCGAGAACCTTTTGATCAAGAAAACAATTTGCTATTTTCTATGTCACTTATTTTTATTTTATTATTTCTTCTAGCACTAGAAGTCATTTTAACTCTTAGCCAACCATTAATCGGCTCTCCCAAAGGATGTCAGAGTTGTCTCAAGTATAAAGTTGCTCACCTATTTCTCTTACGCACTAATAGAGCTGCCATTTATTAGCATGAATAAAAAATAAAATAAAACCAACCAGCTAATAATTTAAATGGGAACTAATATGAAAACATATTTTAGTATTTAAGGGGAACCAATCAGCACAAATTTGTGCTGTCAATCACCTGCGCCTATCCTTGCTTTGTGGGGTGATTGACAGGCAAGGGGGCCAGCTAGCGGCCAGAGAGCATGCTGAAAGGACAGAGAGCTATGACTAGTCACAGCCCAGATGACTAGTTCACAGCCCTGCCTCGCATGTAGGATTAAAATGCATTTTACCACACTTGAGACCCACAGAGCCCGGATGCCCTGACACCAACGGAGAACAGGCTGCAAGGTGCGTGCAGACATTCTGGGAGCCTAATAAGTAAAAACTTGCTGATTTGTTCCCTTTGAATGGGCATAATCATTAAAAAAAAAAGAAAGAGCAGGTCAAATTACAGGAAGTAGGGGTGGGCATTACCATTTGCTATGTGCAAGGGAGAAGGCTTCCCTCTTATCTTTGACAGTCTATAAAGCTTAGGTTAGCTGTCCCCTGTGATACTAGTGTACCTACTGCTGATGGAATATCCCTAGTGCTGCAGTACAATACTTCCTTTCCCTTAGTTTCTCAACCACAACAGTAGCAGCTCGGTGCTTAGTGTAGTTAAGTGATCCTGCTGCTGCCACAGAAAGAGATAAAGCTTTGGTATCCCAAAAAAACTTTATTGTAGATCCATATACAGTATCACCAGGAATAAAAGAGACAGTTAATGTACATACAATGTGAGGCCACCATCTTCCACCAGGTTCATATGAAGTTTGTAGAAAGTCCAGTACAGTAACGTACCAATTTTTTTGTAAAATTCATAATGATTTTGGATTCAGAACGATTAGTTTGTTTATGTCTGGTTATAACTTTTAAAATCGAAATCATCAGAGGGTGTGAAATAAAGCAATATTAAAATGCACATATTATTATTATTATTTTAGTTATCATGCTTTAAAACAAAACTATACGTACTTGAAATCCATGTCCATTCTTATAAAAGTGGCTTTATTGGTCTTGTGCTGATTCAAAATAACAGAGACTAAATGCAGGAAGTCCTGGTCATAGAGAAGGCATCATTTGAACTCTGTACTAGTTGGGACTAGAAACTTTTACCAGCAGGTACTACTTAAACATGGTATACACCCAAATTTCTAAGTAACTGGAAAATAATTTTAAGTAATGTTAATTTTGAGCTCTATTTGGTTTTAGTCACAAGGTACAATATATAAGACTGTCCCTTACTTATATATAGTTTCTTACTTGCATTTGACTGTAATGGAATGCATCAAGTAAACATTGACCAGTAGATGTAATGAGTAGTGATGAGCGAATACTGTTCGATCGAATAGATATTCGAATATTCCATATTAGTACGAATATCCCGTGAATATTTGACTAATATTCGATAAGCGTTCAAATCCCCCAGCTTCCGGTTTCACCTTCCAAATGGACAAATAGATGATTTTCACTAATCGAATACTTGTTCCCATAGACTTTAATGGGATCGAATATTCGTACGAATATCGAATATTCGAATATCTCACTATTCGCTCATCACTAGTAATGAGTAGAGGTGAGCAAACCAAATCTTTGCAAAAAGTTTGGTTTGGTGCAGAGTTCCTAAAGATGGCACCAGCACAATTTAATACGCTTAAAAAAAAAAAAAAAAAAAAAGTGTATGTTTACCTGTCTGCACCCCCTTGTGTCCTCCTCCAGGTCTACGGTGTCTGCCGCTGATTGTAGCCACCTCCAGCCTGCTCATTCAATCACTGACTGAGAAAGGACAGCGCCACGGCCAGTGATTGGCTGGCTGCCACTTTTGTCTCAAGAGTGACAGCCCGCCCAACTAATCACTGGTCATGGAATTACCACCCACTCAATGAGACAAGAGTAACAGAACACTCAGTCAATCACTTACTGACTAAGACGGGAAAGCACCATGGTCAATGATTGGCTAAGCAGGGTGTCCCTCTTGACAGCCCACTTAACCATTTACTGGCCGTGGTGATGGCCGTGGTGATGTCCCGTGGAAAGTTACCACTGCAGGGGACACCCGAGATGAAGGAAATCGGGGGACCACAGAAAGGTAAGTATAGATGAATGAACCTTGTGAAGTGCTCTAAAACAGCACCTGCAATCGTTTAGCTGGTTTAATGTGGTTTATTTAAGGTTCAGTTCTGACAAACCAAAACTTTACTGCAAAGTTTGGCAAACCAACCAAACTTTTAAAAACGCTCACTCATATCTAGTAATGAGTACAGTGTGACTGATTATGCAGCAGACATACATGTTTACTTTGTAGACATCATTGGCATCTTGGCCCACATAAGATGATAGCCCACATCAGCTATATCAGTTATAGTCCCAATACAGTGACACCAAATAGCCATATAAAAATCTCTAACAGGGACAACCATAGATCATTGGAGGGCACAGAGTAAAGAGTACAATTTCATACAGTCATGTCAAGTCCACTAGTGCAGGTGTCTATATGGTCAGTGTCCTTATTAATAGAGATACAGGTAGTGTCCAGGGCTCAGCACAGAAGTCCCCATAGCTCCAATAATTCTTTAAGCCTACTAGTGAGCTACAGATTGGGTTAAAAAAGTAATAAGCACTTGATTTGCAGCTTTGCAGTATTAAAGGCCATCTAAATGCATCATTAATCTCATACATATGGTGTAGGTGTAATACAATAAAATTACAATACAATCTTTAATACAATATGAATGTCTCTTTTTTATTTTAGAAATATACCAAGAGTGCATTTATATCACATTCAGGACCATTCTGGTAGATATAAACTGTACTCTAGATTACTAAGCTTTCAGGGCTAGCCATGAACAAAACCTAGGTAACTGCATTGTTTTCTTTTATTTGTCACATAAGCCCGTATAAGCTGGACCAGCATGTTACATCTCTCTAAGGGTTTAAGTGGAACAATGAAACCTTTTTTTTTCTGTGTTTGCTTCCAGCTGTATGTAGAAAATCTGTCGAAGTATCTTGGATTAGAAACTGACAAATGTTAACTGCAGCATGAACGATTTTTTGACAGATTTAAATTATGTAAGTGAAAAGCTAAAGCTGTTGTTTCCAGAGTCATTTTTTTAAGGTTTAACAACCTTTTACGTGCTAAATATAATACAGTAGAAAATGCTAATGTAACACGACAAAAGTAATACTTCAGGAAATTGCTGGGTTTTCTTGTTTGTTTTTTACTTTTTCATTTATTTATTTTTTTAAACCAACTTTTTATAGTAGAATTGAAAAAAAAGCTGAAGCTTTTTTCTTTTTACTAAAGGAATTGTCTCATCTGGATAATCCTCTCCCTCTATATGATGGCTGTAGCATATTTTAACATCAATCTTTATTAAAGTACACACGTAATTTCCAGATCAAGTTCATTCTTCACCTTCCCAGCCAAACATACTGTATGAGAAAGAGGAAAATTTAAACAAATAAATAATACCGGTAAAAAAAAAATCTTAAGGTTCCCAATTTAACTTCCTTACCTATTTAAAATGTTTTAAATATCATCCTCTTCTACTACATAGCATTCCTAAAATAACTTTATTCCCCCAGTGTTTCGATTGTGCACAAGCAGATGGATAAAGCTCACCAAATCAGCTGGAGATTCATCTGTGCATGGACTCGTTGCTTGGTAATGGCAACCCAGAAGAAGGCTGGAGTAAGGATGAGCAGTCCAGCAGCGTGGTGAAATTTTTATCTGAATGTCTCTATTGAGTAAAAATGTATAATCCAGATGTCCACAGAAACACCTACATGTTTCAGGCGCAAAGTCCCTTAATCATGGCCAACCCTCTGCGGAAGGGGGGGGGGGCGCTGAGCATGAAAGCTCCTCCCCACCCGGAGACATGATAAAACATAGAAAATGGATGTTATAATACCTCTGCTACTATTTTGTGATATGATCACATGGATGGCTTTATGGAACACAAAGGATGGAATTTACACATATGTATCACATGAATTTTGGCTTTACAAACCTTTTTTTTGGTGGGGGGATAAATGTCTCTTTTCTAGATAGTACTATCCATCTTGCAACATCTGCTGTGTTCAGTATGTAGGCTGCACTACTGCCCGTCGAAGACCAGAATCAGAGAACATGAGCAACAATACGATTAATCTGGAAGATTTAGCAAATATGGTGTAAAGTAAAAACTTGCACAGTTGCCCCTAGCAACCAATCAGATTACACCTTTCAGTCCTCATAGACTCTTTGTAAAAAGAAAGGTGGAATCTGATTGGTTGCTAGGGGCAACTGAGCCAGTTTCACTTTACACCATGTTTGATAAATCTTCCCTAATATATCTATATCTTTTCTCATAATTTTAGAACTATTCGTGCAGGCAGTCCGGAGTCCCTCGAGGTCACAGGTATCGAAAGACTTTACAGACCAGTTAGAGAGACCAAAGACTTAAATTACTTGACAGAGAGTCTTTCTGGATCTTTAGCACAAGCAAGCAAAAGGAAAGATCGGCACCAACCCTGACACAATTTGCGGCTCCATATCAGGAGGACGGGGTGCTTGCCACAATTATACAAAGTCTTTGTAAAACCAATGTATACGAAGATGCAATGAAAAGGTAGCACTCACCATCCAGTAAAATCTTGTAGCTTTATTTCATCCAAAAAGGAACGGACAAAAAAGGTGCAGACATATTAAAGGCAGACGCCAAACAGGGAAGTGGTTTGGCTTTTGCCTTTAATATGTCTGCACCTTGTTTGTCCGTTGCTTTTTGGATGAAATAAAGCTACAAAATTTTACTGGATGGTGAGTGCTACCTTTTCATTGCATCTTCGTATACATTGTTCTTTCTGGATCTTTGTTTTAGCATCCAGAACCTCTTGTGGTCTGAATTCATGTCAGGATTTGATTCTGACATACGAAGAAGGACTTTTTAGGATATATACACCACCGTTCAAAAGTTTGGGGTAACAATTTTGTGTTTTCCATGAAAAGTCACACTTATTCACCACCATACGTTGTGAAATGAATAGAAAATAGAGTCAAGACATTGACAAGGTTAGAAATAATGATTTGTATTTCAAATAACATTGTTTTTACATCAAAGTTTGCTTTTGTCAAAGAATCCACCTTTTGCAGCAATTACAGCATTGCACACCTTTGGCATTCTAGCTATTAATCTGTTGAGGTAAGCTGGAGAAATTCCACCCCACGCTTCTAGAAGCAGCTCCCACAAGTTAAATTTGTTGGATGGGCACTTCTGGCGTACCATACGGTCAAGCTGCTCCCACAACAGCTCAATGGGGTTCAGATCTGGTGACTGCGCTGGCCACTCCATTACCGATGGAATACCAGCTGCCTGTTTCTGCTGTAAATAGTTCTTGCACAATTTGGAGGTGTGTTTAGGGTCATTGTCCTGTTGTAGGATGAAATTGGCTCCAATCAAGCGCTGTCCACTGGGTATGGCATGGCGTTGCAAAATTGAGTGATAGCCTTCCTTATTCAGAATCCCTTTTACCCTGTACAAATCTCCCACCTTACCAGCACCAAAGCAACCCCAGACCATCACATTACCTCCACCATGCTTAACAGATGGTGTCAGGCATTCTTCCAGCATCTTTTCATTTGTTCTGCGTCTCACAAACATTCTTCTTTGTGATCCAAACACCTCAAACTTGGATTCATCCGTCCACAACACTTTTTTCAAGTCTTCCTCTGTCCAATGTCTGTGTTCTTTTACCCATCTGGTGCTTTTTCTTTTATTGGCCAGTCTCAGATATGGCTTTTTCTTTGCCACTCTGCCCTGAAGCCCAAAATCTCGCAGCCGCCTCTTCACTGTAGATGTTGACACTGGTGTTTTGTGGGTACTATTTAATGAAGATGCCAGTTGGGGACTAGAGACTCTAAAGTGCTTACCTTCTTGCTTAGTTGTGCAACGCGGCCTCCCACTTCTTTTTCTACTCTGGTTAGAGCCTGTTTGTGGTGTCCTCTGAAGAGAGTAGTACACACCGTTGTACGAAATCTTCAATTTCTTAGCAATTTCTCGCATGGAATAGCCTTCACTTCTAAGAACAAGAATAGACTGTCGAGTTTCAGATGAAAGTTATTTTTTTCTGGCCATTTTGAACGTTTAATTGACCCCAAACCACCGCACGTTGCCTCTAACCACCGCACGTTGTCCGTAACCATCGCACGTTGCCCGTTACCACCGCACGTTGCCAGTGACCCCCTCCAGATTGCCACCACCCCAAATTACCTATAAGCACTTCAGTTTATCCGTAACAATCCTATATTGTCTGTAACCCCCCAGGTTGCCCGTAACCACCCCAGGTTGCGCATATCCACCCCAGGTTGCCCGTAATCATGCCAGATTACATGAAAACCCCCAGATTGCACGCAACCACCGCAGGTTGCCTCTGTCCACCGCATGTCGCCTCTGACCACCGCACCTTGCCTCTGACCACCGCACCTTGCCACTGACAACCGCACCTTGCCACTGACAACCGCACCTTGCCTCTAACCACCCCAAATTGCCAATTACCCCCTCTAGATTGCCCGTAACCACGCCAGATTACAGGTACCCACCTTAGATTACCTATAAGGACTTCAGTTTATCCGTAACCACCCCAGATTGTCCGTAACCACCCCAGATTGTCCGTAACCACCCAACATTGCCCGTAACCACCCCATGTTTCCCATAACCACAGCAGGTTGTCCGTATCCACCCCACGTTGCCCGTAACCACCCCAGGTTGCCTCCAACCACCCCAGGTTGCCTGTAACTAACCCAAGTTTCTTGTAACTACCCCAGGTTGCCTCTAACCACCCCAGGTTGCCGTAACCACAGCAGGTTGCCCGTGACAACATCAGGTTGCCCGTAACCACCTCCAAATTACCCGGAACCACCCCCTACTTGTAATCTTATTTTTTTTATTTTATTTTAGTAACTGCACTATTCTAATAACAATTATTAGCTGCGGTTTTGCTTCAGCAAATTGGCACTCCTTCCCTTCTGAGCCCCACTGTGTGCGCATACAGTGGTTTATGCCCACATATGGGGTATCATTGTACTCAGGAGAACCTGCATTATAGATTTTGGGGTACATTTTTTTCTCCTGTTCCTTGTGAAATTTTGAAATTTCAAACTAAACCAACATATTATTGGAAAAAAATCGAGTTTTTTATTATTACTGGCCAATTTTGAATGCTTTCCTCTTCCTTGAGGGGTGCACTTTCCAAAATGGGGTGACTTATGGCGAGATTTTACTCCGCTGGCACTACAGGGACCCTGCAAACGCACCTGGCGCTCAGAAACTTCTTCAGCAAAATCTGCATTGAAAAAGCTAATTGGCGCTCCTTTCCTTCTGAGCCCCGCTGTGTGCCCATACAGTGGTTTATGCCCACATATGAGGAACCTTTTTACTCAGGAGAACCTGCGTTACAAATTTTGGGGTACTTTTTTTCTCTTGTTCCTCGTGGAATGGAGAAATTTCAAACTAAACGATTATATTATTGGAAAAATTCAAATTTTTCATTTTTACTGTCTAATTTTGAATACTTTCCTCTAACACCTGTGGGGTCAAAATGGTCATCCTACCCCAAGATGAATTTTTTGAGGGGTGTACTTTCCAAAATGGGGTGACTTATGTTTTTTTTCTCTCTGCTGACTACAGGGGATCTGCAGATGCACCTGGCGCTCGGAAACTTCTTCAGCAAAATCTGCAATGGAAAAGCTAATTGGCGCTCCCTTCCTTCCGAGCCCCGCTGTGTGCCCAAACAGTGGTTTACGCCAACATATGGGGCAGGGGCGTAGCTAAAGGCTAATGGGCCCTAGTGCAAAATGTTAGCTTGGGGCCCCCCATCTCACCCGATCAGGCAAAGTCATATCTAATGTGTGCCACCATGTTCTAATGCTCTGTCACTGCCTCCACCTCATGTACTGCACTACTGCCCCCTATAATTAATGAACTGTACTGTGTCATTGTCTAAGCATTGTATTCCAATCTTTGACTCTCCAGCTGCAAAACTACAACTCTCATCATGAACTGCCAGTTGGAAACAATGGGGGTTGTAGTGCTGCAACCTGAAGAGCCACATACTGCAAAACTACAACTCCCATAATAAACTGTCAGCAGGGCACGATGAAGTTTGAACTTCTGCAACCTGGAGAAGTCACCTGATATCACCTGCAGTCCTATGTAACACCACAGATAACAGTGATATCCCTCTGAGTACAGATAATGTAGTAGTCACCTGCAGTCCTTTGTAACACCACATAACACAGTGGTATCTCTGAGTACAGATAATGTAGTAGATGTCCCCTGCAGTCCTATGTAACACCACAGATAACATAGTGATATCCCTCTGAGTACAGATAATGTAGTAGTCACCTGCAGTCCTATGTAACACCATAGATAACACAGTGATATATCTGAGTACAGATAATGTAGATGTCACCTGCAGTCCTATGTAACAGAACAGATAACACAGTGATATCTCTGAGTACAGATAATGTAGTAGCTGTCACCTCGGGGCACCCCTACTAAATGATGTTCTACAAAATAAAAAAAAGTGTCAGACACTGACTCACAGGTGACGTCTTCTTTGATCTGAGGCGTCACTTTCCCTTTTCCTCTCCATCCGGCCCAGACCTTCATGATGATTCCTTCCAGATATGTTTCATCTTTTCAGAACCTGCGAGACAAACAATTTAGGCTCCACACATTTCTAGCAACTTCCTTTCCTTTCTCCCTCCTGTAGGCTCCCATAGTAACAGCGCTGTGTGGGATGTCCCCTGTATGTAGGATCCCCTGCTGTGCCCCCTGTATGTAGGATCCCCTGCTGTGCCCCCTGTATGTAGGATCCCCTGCTGTGCCCCCCTGTATGTAGGATTCCCTGCTGTGCCCCCATGAGCTAATAATGCCCCCAGAGGTGCCCCCATATACTAATAATGCCCCCAGAGATGCCCCATATACTAATAATGTCCCCAGAGGTGCCCCCCATAAACTAATAATGCCCCCAGAGGTGCCCCTAAAAAAACAAACGTCATACTCACCTAATCGGCGCTGTGTGGCTGCAGGCAGCAGCTCTTCCTCCTCTTCTGGCTCCATCTTGCGAGCCGCAGGGACGGGGCTTCCGGCAGGCGTGATGACGTCACATCATCACGCCTGCCGGAGAGGTCACGTCCCGGTGTCCCATAGGCTGCTGGTATGAAGTGCCGGCAGCCTATGGGAGGGAATACAGGAGTAGGACGCTAACACTTCCTGCTCCTGTATTCTGATCGCTTTAATGTTCCCCTCGCTCACTGTGCGGGCGGAACATCAAAGCGATCAGAGCATCCCGAGAAGCTGCGCGGCCGCAGCTTCTCGGGATGCTCAGAGACAAGTGGCAAGGGGGACCGTGCGGACCCCCCTAGCATCGGGGCCCGGTCGCCATGGCGACCGCTGAGACCCCTGTAGCTATGCCACTGATATGGGGTACCGTAGTACTCAAGAGAATCTGCGTTACAAATTGTGGGGTGCTTTTTCTCTCATGTTCCTTTTGAAAATGAGAAACGTATATATTATTGGAAGATTTAAATTTTTAAATTTTTTACGGCCTAATGGTGAATGCTTTCCTTCAGCCCCTGTAGGGTTAAAATGCTCATTATACCCCTAGATTCATTCTGTAAGGTGTGTAGTTTCCAAAATGGGGTCATTTATGGGGGTTTCCAGTATACAAACCTCCTAAATCAACTTAAAAAAAGAACTGGTCCCTAAAAAAAAAATCAGTTTTGGAAACATTTCACAAAAGTTTGGTAATTTGCTGATAAATTTCTAAGTCCTGTAACACCCTAAAAAAGTAAAATATGTTTATGAAATGAAGCCAGAATAAAGTGGACATATTGGTAATGTGACTTAGTAACTAATTTATGTGATACGATTTTCTTTTTTTAGATGCAGAGAATTTCAAAGTTCATAAAATGCTAATTTTTTAAATTTTTCATGATATTTTGATGTTTTTCACAAAAAACACACAAAGTAGTGCCCACATTTTTCCACTAATATAAAGTACCATATGTGACGAAAAAAACAATCTCAGAATCGCTAGCATACATTAAAGCATCACTGAGCTATAAGCTCATAAAGCGAGACAGTTTGAAAAATGAGCCTGGTCATTAATGCCCAAATAGGCTTGGTCTTGAAGGGGTTAAAACAAATCCATCATTATGCAATTAAATATACTGTTAAAATAAATTCTGTAATAATTAATACTTTACTTTAATTAAAACATCAAATGTTTTTTCTAATTATGCAGACGGCGAAGAGAGAAGATAGAAGAGAGAAGATCAAGACATCGGAGGGTGAGTATAAAGCTCTCCCCACCCCCTCCTCTGCACTGCATCCATCCCAGCAAGGAAGGGGGTCACTTAACACCTTCCTTGCTGGTATGGGTGCAGTCTGACATCAGTCTGGCCCCCAAGGGGTTAAGGGGGATGAAATACATCCTCCCTTAACCCCTTGGGGGCCAGACTGTAAGCAGCGATCTTTAAAGATGCTGCATACTGTAAGGTGCACAACACCGCTCACAATGATGGGTGTTGTGCTCCTGTTTGTGTGTTTTTTGTGTGTTTCTCCCTTTTTGTTTTTCAGATATCAGTATCCTTTGGATTACGTTAGATTCGATGGACTACGTTGATGACCAGCAGTTGTTTGGATTTCTTTTTTTTTTTTTAAATAAAATGGTCAATGAGGGGTGTGGGTGTATTTTTATTTGAATAAAAAAAAATTCACTTGTGTCTTGTCTTTATTTCTTTACTTTATAGACTTAGTAGTGGAAGCCGTCTAATAGACAGAATCCATTACCAAGTCGGGGCCTAGTGTTAGCCGTTATAAAATGGCTAACACTAACCCCCATTATTATCCAAGTACCCAATGTCACCAGGGGTACTGGGAAGAGCAGGGTGCCAGTGGTCCCGGAGTGTCAAAATTGGCGCTCCTGGACCGGGCGGCAGCAAGCTGGTAATATTTAGGCTGGGGAGGGCCTAAACCAATGGCTCTTTCCACTCTGATGTTACCAGGTTGCTGTTGCTTTTTTATTAACCTGGCTGGTTATGAAAATAGGGTGAACCCTACTTGTTTTTTTTTTTTTTTTAAATAAATAAATAATAATAAAAAAACGCATAGGGTCTCCCCATTTCCATAACCAACCGGGTTAAAAACCAAGGCCCTCCCCAGCCTAAATATTACCAGCCTGCTGCCGCCCAGTCCAGGAGCGCCAATTTTGATGCTCCAGGACCACTGGCACCCGGCTCTTCCCAGTACCCCTGGTGGCATTGGGTACTGGGGTAATAATGGGGGGTTAGTGTTGGCCATTTTATACCGGCTAACACTAGGCCCTGACTTAGTAATGGATTCCGTCTATTAGACGGCTTCTACTACTAAGTCTATAAAGTAAAGAAATAAAGACAAGACACAAGTGAATTTTTTTTTTTATTCAAATAAAAACACCCCCACACCCCTCATTGACCATTTTATTAAAAAAAAAAATCCAAACAACCACTGGTCATCGACGTAGTCCATCGAATCTGACATAATCCACAGGATATCGATATCTGAAAAACAAAAAGGGAGAAACACACGAAAAACAAACATGGGCACAACACCGATCATTGAGAGCGGTGTTCTGCACCTTACAGTATGCAGCATCTTTACAGATCGCTGCTTACAGTCTGGCCCCCAAGGGGTTAAGGGAGGATGTATTGCATCCCCCTTAACCCCTCGGGGGCCAGAAGGATGTCAGACTGCACCCATACCAGCAAGGAAAGGGTTAATTGACCTCCTTCCTTGCTGGGATCGGTGCAGTGCAAGAGAGGAGGTGGGGAGAGCTTTAAACTCACGCTCCGATGTCTTGATCTTCTTTAATACTGTTTTCCTGCTTTCCCAGATGCATTTCAGAGGTGTTTGCATCACCTTCTAAAGATGTCTTGGATGTCTGTGATTTTATTTGTTATTGTTATATTAACTAGATTCATTACAAACTTTCTCAAATCTGTTCGTTACGGTTCGGTTAGCTCATCCCTAATATATATATATATATATATTTTTTTTTTACTATATATATTGTACCATTGTATTACCTATTACTTAATACTATGGGGAAGATTTATCAAAGGATGTAACATTTAGACTGGTGCAAACTGCCCACACCAACGAATCACAGCTCCTCTTTCCTTTAACCAGAGCTGGAAGCTGAGTTGTGATTGGTTGCTGTAGGCAGTTTGCACAAGTCTAAATTTTACACCCTTTGATAAATCTCCCCCTATATGTTTATGCCATAGGGCATAGGGCATAGGGCCTAAGCACCCAAAACATATTGGTGTTTCTGTGAATATATTGAGTATGCGCATGAGTTGTGAGTATGGTGATGCCCTGAGGTGTTGTGTCGGAGGAGCTGTTGAGGTGTGACGCCACTTCTGTATTGGTTGGCTGAGATATAACCGGACCTTGCAGTGTTATCTTGTGACGCCAGTGAGGCACACAGGTGTGATAGCACGCCTGTTTTTATTTTTGAAGGCCCGTTGTACCCTTTTCCCCTGTGGTCAGTGTCCTGCCGGGTTGCTACTGGGTCCCTTGGGGATGAGTGATCCCGGATGGCCAGAGTGGTATAGTGACCCTCCCGGATTATAGGAACTGCCACCTACAGAAAGGGGAAGTGTCCCAAGGTTGTGGTGTGTTCTGTGTCGGTGGATTGCGATAAATCACAGAGTCTCTTAGATGTAGATAAGCCAGTTTACTAATTGCAAATGTGCAGCAGGTAATACAGAGTCAACGGTATGAGGTTTCTCTGGATAAAGCACTGTATCACACACTTGATAAATAAATAAATACTTGGCAATACAGCATCTTGATCTGTAGTAAAAGTGCAATGTAGGATATAGTCGTGTTGACTGAGTAGTGCTGAGTAGTGCGAAGACTCTTAAGGATACTGTCCTGCACTGTAACTTCATGGGTTGAGGTTGTCTCTGGCTGGTCCTCTCCTAAGAGGTTTTAACACTGCATAGTGCTTTGTAGCATTACTGAGAAGAGAAACTTATTACTGTTGTTAGGACTAGAATTGTGCGTTCGGCTCCTAGTGGTGCCAATGCGTGTGGTCAAAGAATACATAACAACCGCTCAGGCCGGTTGCTGGGGGCGCGACGACGGCGTCCATAGCAGCCGGACTGCTTTTCATTTTTTCACTAACTCTGCTCTGCTACTCTGTTGTAGCAGTGGCCAGGGTGCTCTCCCCTGGCTAATCAGCATAAGCTGTAGTAGGTTTTACTAATTGTTGATTGACAGCTAACACACCAGTCAGCTGGCAGGACCTGGAGCCTCAGCCCCTATCACGCCTGGGGGCTGGGACTACAGGTTGCATAAGTATCCTCCTCTGTCTTCCACCCCTTTCCTGTGAAAGTGCCTAGTTCGCTAGTGTATCTGGATCAAGTGGTTTTCCCTGCTTTGTATTTCTGGTATCTTGACCTCTGGCTTCTGATTAATCGACTACCCTTTGGACATGTTTTTGTACTTCACTGCTCGACTGTTACTGACCCGGATTCCTGACCTTGCTCTCATTGTGTTTTGTCTGTCTTGTTTCGTTCAGTGTTGCACTTAGTAGGTTAGGGATTGCCGTCCAGTTGTCCTTTTGCCACCTAGGGCATCTGAGGCAAGCAGGTAGGGGCAGTGGGGCGGGTGCCATCTTCAGGGCTCACCTGTCCTTGTGTCTCCCTGTCCCTATCTTAACAACTGTCTTGCGTCCTTCCCATACTGGGTTTTAGCTAAGACTGCCTAGCTCTTCCTGTCTTCCACATGACTTCCCCAACGTTACTAACATGCGTTGTGAGTGGGTGAAGAGTGCAATAGAAGAAATAATAGGAGATGTGATAGGAGAGAAGAAAACAAGAATCCTACTGGTCTACAGATTCAGGTGACACATAGAGACACAATAACCCTTTACATCCTTCAGCTGTGCAGCTTTCACATAAGCATATACAGTAAAATACAGTGACCTCTAGTGAGGAGCTTTAGTATTACTTTCATCACCACAACAGTACAATAAGTACAGACTTTTGCAAAGGGTGTATCCAACTGTAACACCTGTGGTAGGACACCACACAAGCTTCTCCTGTCACTACTGATCAGGACCCCCGCAGCGTGCGGAGGTCCCGATCACATTGCCTGACCGCCAGGGGTATAAAGCTCACCTACCTGCAGTCTGATCTTCACTCTTCTGGGCAGGCTCTATCAGAAGATCGTCGAAAACAAGTATTCTCTCTCTCTTCTCAAGTATTCTTTTACCTCATCCTCTAACATCCCGGCAGAGCACAGTACTACTTGAGTTGGGACTCTCACATTAAGACAAGGCTGTATGACCTGCTACACACAAGTATTTTCCAAGTAAATCAGATCTTATTTATGATAGAGAGAGATTCCTCATGCCGCACCAACACAGTACAGTGGGTGGCAGTGTCAATAGTCCGGGTGGGTCACTACTCCACTTCGGACCACCGTGACGACAACCCAAGGGACCCTGCAACAATTCGGCAGGTCACTGACCGCAGGGGAACAAGGTATAACAGGCCCTTTAAACTAAAAGCAGGTGTGCTATCATACCTGTGTGCCCAACCAGCACTGGCGTCAGGACATACAGTAATAGCTCTGGGCCCGGCTATATCTCAGCCAACCACCACAGGAGTAGTGTCACGCTCTACCATCTGGCAAGTGACCGGATGTCCAACTTAATACTACCAGGGGTGGGCACCACACATACACAGCCTGCTGCAGCAACAGCACACACAACCTGCTGCAGCCATAGCGCGCGCGCACAAACACACACACACACACACACACATCCTGCTGCAGCTATTGCATGCACACACACAGCCTGCTGCAGCCATAGCACACACACACACACACACAGAACTCAGAACTGCCAAATACTGACCGACAACATCTCCCCGACCACCCTTATCTAATAGGGCCAGTGTCCTATTAGAATGTTGCTCATAAAATATGCTAATGAGCAAAACTTTCTAACAAAACTCAATTCTAAATTTTTTAAAGCTGGAGTCGGAGTCGGTACATTTTTTCCAACTCCAACTCTTACTCCAACTCCAGCCAAAAGTAGCTCCGACTTCAACTCCACGACTCGGACTTCAACTCCACAGCACTGCTAAAAACATCCATAACATTTACAATATACAGAGCAGTGACACAAAGCCTGCATTCACTGACAGCAAGCAGAGATAGAACTATAACTTTTTATATTACACAAACCTAGGCTCAGGGACACATGCAAGTTTATGAAAGCAGCACTTTCACTGATAATGAACAGGTGGATGCAGAGGGAGCAGCATGTTGCCAGAGAGGACACAGAGAAGATTATTTTAGACATCCAAAGCTGGTAAGTATGAGGAAAAAAAACAGGGAAAGGACGCAAGATAGACAGTATTGTGGTCCTCATATTGCAACCAAAACCAGGAGTGGATTGAAAACACAGAAAGGCTCTGTTCACACAATGTTGAAATTGAGTGGATGGCCGCCATTTAATGGCAAATATTTGCTGTTATTTTAAAACAACGGCTGTTATATTGAAATAATGGCCGTTATTTACTGTTATATGGCGGCCATCCACTCAATTTCAACATTGTGTGAACAGATCCTTTCTGTGTTTTTAATCCACTCCTGGTTTTGGTTGCAATATGAGGACCACAATACTGACTGAAATATACGTAGTGTGAACCCAGCTCTAAGACGATAGTTGTTGTCTTCTATCTTTATTATCAGAACAAATCCCAATGTATCATAGTGATTAGCTATAGATGATGGACTTCTTAATGTCATTTGAAAGAACGCTGTTCCATTTTAGGTATGCTGGATGGCCCATAGGTTTTTTTGTAGGTTGATGTTTGTATGATATTGGTATTTATAGATATAGTTGTGTCCAGAAAATGTATTTGGGATATCTCTACAAAAGAAAGGCTTCTTTTATTACTGTTTTATTCATACATAGTATTACAGAATTCCATGCAGTTTTAGTGTGTTCCTTTGGGTTTACTGACCATTTACATCTTAGTGCTTGACCAATTTTTTATGTTTATACTGTAGGTATATGAAAGGATAATCACATTTTGTTTCTTTTGTTGCAGGTCACTCAAAGAGTTAAGAACAGAATCTCTCCCTGGTGTTTTAAATCCTGACTTATTAAAGCAGAAGCAGTTGTCAGCATAGAGTCTTTAGCAATCCTTCTGTCTTCATTCGTTTTTTTTCTAAGCAAGGTATGTTCCACTTTGAAGGATGCTACCCTTGCTGTTTTTGATTTAGTGGCTCCTTTCTTGAAGATTGCTTGCTAGCAGTCAGAACACATTTTAATTCCTATACCTTTATTAAACTACTGGATAGACCTTGCAGTTCTGTGCTGGTATTGATGTGGAATTCAATTTTTTCCCTTTACTTCTGAGGGAAAAAAATTCTACTTTTCCATTAAAATACAGTATTTTCACAAAGGCACAGTTTTGCTACATAAAAAGAAAATGTGAAAAAGTAAAAAAAAGTATTGCATTCCTTCCTAAACCTCAAAACATTATTACTCAAGGATATACTGTATAACTAACCTAACAAAACCATAAAAGTAGTCCATAACAAAATTTATGATTTATATATAAATGTTTTACAGTTGAAACCCTTAATGTCGTTATTAACCCCAATGAGGCCTACAAAAAAATTTCTGCTGCCCAAACATGTACTATGGGTGTGCTGACTGACAAAAAAAACGCTGAATCTTTCTGGCATAGAGACTGGAGTGGTGTTGTTAGACAACAGCTTTGTTCTCTTTTTCTTGAAGTGATTACAGCTATGAATGTAGGATTTGGAAGATACTGTACATGTGATTGCGCTCTATGGGGTTCTCAGGTGGATCTTCTATGTAAGATAGAAATCAAACAAAAATTGTACTAGCTGATATTCTACCCCAAAGGTATAACAAGCAAGTGCAAAATGTAATATATATGGGGATAACCTACTGGGTGCTATGACAGCAAAACAATACATATACACCTACAAAAAAATACTGTACCCAGATATAATATAATCACAAATGAATTTTTATTGATAACAAAGACATATATAAAAATACCATAAAAACACAAACTGAATCAGAACGGATGATAACAAAAAACATGGGTAAAGTGCATATATTAAAGTGCCGGCATATAGCATGAGTGTGCAAAAATGCAAGTGCTGTAAGTACTACAAGTAAAGTGCCTGGCACGATAAATAAATGGGTATTGTATACCTCATGGGTATTGTATGAACATACAGCTTAGGTAATGTTTCAGTGATAGGGCTTTCTGTGATATTGGTTCATGGTCTTTTGGGATATGTTGCTCACTGTAATGAACCCTTGCTGAACATATAGACCCCATTTATTTATCGTGCCAGGCACTTTACTTGTAGTACTTACAGCACTTGCATTTTTGCACACTCATGCTATATGCCGGCACTTTAATATATGCACTTTACCCATGTTTTTTGTTATCAACCGTTCTGATTCAGTTTGTGTTTTTATGGTATTTTTATATATGTCTTTGTTATCAATAAAAATTCATTTGTGATTATATTATATCTGGGTACAGTATTTTTTTGTAGGTGTATATGTAAGATAGAAGTGCATGTTGTGACTGGTATTCTCTTGTTGATGTTCTGTGAATTCTTATGTCATGCACCTCTTCTTCAGGCCCTCCCCTGGGCATAACACAGTAAATTAATTTTATATGGATTCCTTTTATTAGACGTTATTACCATATGAGACATATTATTTCAAAAGGTTATACTACAGTATAAATGCTTGATATGTTTGGCATCCAACTCCAAGTATTGAAATGCTCATCCAATACAGAGATTGGAACTAACGGCACTGATAGCTAGTAAATGGGGTGGCCTTGGGAAGAACTACAAAAATGGAAGCAATTTTTTTTAGTTGTTTCATGATGCATTTTTTTTTTTTTTTTACTATAATAATATGTTTTAGTACATGCATTATCGTTTCTTTGTGTTTTTTATCAGTTGTATTTTCCATGTGTTTTTTTGTGTTTTTTTCCCCCACAAAATGGAAAAAGAAAAGAAAACAAAATTTACTGAAACTTTCTATATGCAAACCTATAGTAAACATTCTTTAAATGTCTTCAGGCTGTTTGATAAATCTCACTTGAAGACTGTCTACTTTCAGTTCACAACAAATATTAATTGGATTTAAAGGGGTTATCCAGCGCTACAAAAACATGGCCTCATTTGCACTACTTTTGTCTCCAGTTTGGGTGGGGTTTTAAAATTTGGTTTTATTAAAGTAAATGGAGCTTAATTGCAAACCACACCTGATGGACACAAAAGTGGTGCAAAAGTGGCCATGTTTTTGTAGCACTGGATAACTCCTTTAAGCGTGCCAGAATATTGGCTATGTTTGGTATTATTCACTTGCCGCTAAAAAGGGCTAAACATTACATACATAAAGGATAACATCTAAAGATTCTTTTGTTAACATTGTATACACATTATTTGCAAATTACACTTCAACAATGTATCTTATTTGCGTTCTGACTTTTTCATTTTGCTTTGCAGCTGAGGTCATGAAATCATGTTAAAAAAAATCCTGCTAAACAAACTTTGAGAGCATGGTGTTTAAATCACACATGATCAAAGCCAAGTTTCCGCGATATGTGCTGTATTCTGACCTTAACTGTTTTCTGACAAAGATGACATGCATTCTTTTGAAAAAAGAACTCTAGGATTGAATGAGAAGTTATTCATGTAGAATTACCTGCAGTATAACAGCACATTATGACTCAAAAAGCGGTATCATATCAAAAAGAGCAAAACTTAAAACGAACACTGCATTATTATAAAAAAAAAAAAAAACATAAAAAGCAAAGAAACAATACGCTACTATCTTAATACTATAGAGAACATAGACTTCAGACAATTTTATAGCACTTAACAGTAAATGTGGTTTTTATGTCACAGATTATTTGGTATTTTATGGAAATCAAATGGATGAATAACAAATGGCAGCATTTTTATCCCATATTGAGTTTTGCATCAACTTGAATCATTTGTCAGTCAAAACTAGATGCAACAGATTCATTGTAATACGGTGAGCTTTTCTCATAAAATGTTGAAGAATCATAGCACTTTTCCAGGGGCTCCTATTGTTCCAGAGTTGTCCCACAGAAAGGTTTCTGATCTTAAAAGCTAACCAGGCACTGTGTTTTTCCTTTAAAAAAGAAACAGTACAGTGTACATGCTTGCAACTCTAATACATAAATGATCACTATTGTTTCAAACACCTTCCCTGCATTCGTGATTTAGATTTAGGTAAATTTATTTAATTTATCAAATATAATTCCTTAGCCCAGAAAATAACAGAACTCTAACCTCCGCCACTAGATGTCTCCCTTCCCTGTAATCTGCTGTTCAATGCCTGTTGTCAGGGTAATTCTGTATCTAGTAACAGAGAAACCAGGAAAGACAGGGTATGGGGACAGGGCTTAGAGAAAAAAAAAAGATTGTGTACCTTTAATCCCACTGTCCTGTTTTTGTTTTTATCTTGCTGCTGTTTTTTTTCTGCCTACATAATACATTGCAAAGCAGGGCATCTGTACTGTCTAAATTGTCAGCCCAGCACAATGCCAGCCTGATCATTGCATAGTTAGGAATCATTAAGTTCTGTGCTATGCTGTGCTTGAATGAGAAATTAATTGTACACCATAGTGGGAACTCTAAAAGGCTCAATAACAGCAGTGAGGGCACTGAAATCACATTTTCTCCACTCTGAAGAGTTAATATGATGAAACTACGCAGATTTATCTTTAAATAAGTATAAAACATGCAAAAAATATTTTTAGCATACAGGGTAAGAGTCAATAACCAAAGGTATTGAGTTGCTTTTGCTTAACCCCTTAGTGACGCGATCCCGCCTTCTTCACTGAGTGGCTGAGCGGACTTGAAACGTCACGTCTCGGGCCCGCATCAGACACCCGGAAGCGGCCGGGAACCGGGCACCGGAGCGCCGCGATCCGGGACCCGCAGCTGGAACCGGAGAGGTGAGTAGACGTCTTTTCTTTCAGCCACCTCCTCCCCGGCCAGATCTAAAAATAGCCCCCACGCTGGATAACCCCTTTAATAACCAAGCTATTTTCATACTTTTTTTCCATTGTCGTTTTCCAATTTTTTTTATATATATTTAACCTACGCTATTCAGTGTTCAGTAAAAATAACATAATAAATGTATTCTCTGGGTCACTACGGTTATGGCGATACTACATTTGTATAGTTTTTTTTTCACTTTGGCAAAATAGAAACCATCTTTGTGAGAAAAAAACATCAAAAACTGTCAGCAAATTGCAAGATCCATGGCAGAGCCAATGGGTTAAAGGAACTGGTTGATGAGAGAATAACCAGAAAACTGACCTTGCTATGAGTAATGAATAAATGGAATATTTATTTGAACCTATTGTTGAAGCTGTCCGACACAAATAAAAGAACATTTGTCTTTGATCATTTTTTGCCTTGGCTAATGTAGAGGAGCAGGAACTCTTAAACTTAATGATGAACAAGGACTCCCGTACCAAACAAACAGCAAGGCATGCATGCTGCTTGGTTTACTGTCACTGGGTTTTGGCACAGCCCACTGCCAAGTTAAGGTGTAACACCAAGAGGTAAGAGACTATCCTCTATGCATTGCCACCTGTACTCTCCCACAGCAGGAGGCTGTGTAAAATTGGGCACATGAAGTTGATGCCAATTGGTGCCATGTAATTGTCTTTCCTTAACAGTGACCAAAAGATGTGATAGTGTCTATTTTGAGACTCCTTTTCACGATAATACTGTTTAGGTATTTAAGCTTTATCACAAGACATCCTTTTTCCTTTTAACCTCTGAGACAGCATAGACCGCAGAGAGCACAAAGACCACGTACACCTTTGCCCTATTGTGATTATAGTACCTGTTCATGTGCCTAATCTTTTTCATCATCCTCATTAAAACATGTCAGCATTATAAATTCTAGTAAGAAAAACTTTCTCAATTGAGGAAAGCACCCAAGAATCTGTTGTAACCTGTCACCATCTCAACCAGGAGTTTCAGAAGTTTAAAATCCTTGCTCCTACTTGAAGAACCTGCCTGGTGCCAGACATCTAGCTTTTCAGCTGAATTCTTTTCCTTAGCAATATAGTTAGCTGGCTGTGATCTAGTCTTACAATCTTGCTGCTTGTCTCTGGCACAAAATTGTATTAGATTATTCCCTAAAAAAATCATAAAAATTCTTTTCATTGGTTTCTTCAGACTTTTAAGATAGCTGAACTTTTCAGTAGCTTTTTTCTGTAGTCAATTCACAAACATTATGCTTAGATGGTATAACTACAGTCCACTGCTTTATCCATAAGGTACATCTTTCCATACATGAGGCTGAATAACACAATTATAAAGAAAAGGGTGTCAAGGGAAAAAAATACAAAGGAAATCTGAAGAAGTCTCTAAAATAGGTAGAGGTAATGTAATCAAAAGCAACTCTGTCAGATGGATCTTGACCTACACCACAGCCTGAGCGCTCCCACCATGGGAATTGTCATCAGAAAGCCTTTACAAACAGCTACTATGGTAGAATAGGACCACTTCATTATAGTGACAGTTCTTTTTTTTACGTAGAGAGTCTTTAAAAAGAGCACATTTTTTTAAGAGAAGTACTATTTTTTAGATAGCTCCACTATTGGAAGATTTCTCCTGGGCATAGATTCTTTTGGCTCTGGCTAATACACAAGGGGGACCCCACATTAGGCTTAAACTTTCACTGTCTTTTGGGAAAACTTTTGGCATGTCATCAGGGCCGTATTAACAGCTGCTGCTGCCCTAGGCACTAAACCTGAAGACTCCCCATCTTGGGGAGCGTGAGGGAGAGTGATTTCGGCCACATGCATTCCTCTACATTGTCTGAATAGCGTTTTTCATGGTTTTTAACTGCTTAAGGGTACGTTCACACTTACCGGATCCGCAGCTTATTTTCTGCTGCAGATCCGCGGCAGATCTGCAGCAGATTTCATTTAAATAACTGAACATAGCATCAAATCTGCACCATCAAATCTGCTGCGGATCCTGTAGGTGTGAACGCACCCTAAAACACAAACAAATTTCCACATTGAATCAATTATTAGAGCAGCCTGCATATTGTCTGACGGAATTCTCACCACAGGATTGGTAGATTGGTAGGTATAAGCTCAAAGCAACATAGCTATACCAGCCATGGCAAGTCTGAACAGAAGGTGGGAGACTAAAAAAAAAAAAAAAGTTGTTTCCTTCACCCCCCTGCTCCCTGTTGCTGCTCCCCGGCAAGGTGCTGCCCTAGGCACTAGACCACGGGTGCCTAGTGGTAAATACGGCCTTGTATGTCATAGAGACATGTCAAAAGCCACATACAGTACTGCCAACCAGCTGCATACAGGGGTAAAGAGAGGGAATAGTGCATGGGGCTACAATACTGTTCTCAAACTGTTCTCATTCTGAGCACATCAGGCACTATAATGCAGGGAGTAATTTCCATATCCTTAGGCTGCATTCATACACAGTATTTTTGCTCAGTCTGGAAATGCATTAAGCTATTGTAGCATGTTTTGGTCATGCAGGCTGCAGCATGAGGCCTGGTGTTGTCAAGTTGCAAAATGACTACTCCTACACTAGAGAAAAAGCCTTACTACTCATTCCAAAATCAAAATATTATACCTCTGAGCTGTTATTGTAACTGGAAAGAAGACTAGAAGGATATAGCTACTGTACATTATGTCACGCCATTATCCCGAGACTAAGACCGGTGTGACACTACCTCCTCAACACTAATTTTGCCTAAGAAGGATAGGCCGTTACATTATGGTGAAGAGCAGGATGGCAATGGAGGCTTAAATTGAGTTCTATTCTCCTCAGCGATGAACCATGCTTTTGTTTTGGACACAAAAATAGTTAGAGATTGGTCTGAAGATCATGTGGGCACTACCTCGAAGAAAATTTTTTAGTTAGGCTGGGTTCACATATAGGATTTTGGTCAGTATTTTAATCTAAAACCAGGAGTGGGTAATAAAAAAGGAAGCAAATCCTAAAATAAAAGTTTTTCTCTGTGCAAGCTCCACTCTTAAATTTTGCTAAAATACTCAGCAAACATGGAGCAAAATGTGAACTGGTCCTAGGTTCAAATTCCACTAAGGACTCTCTCTGCAAGGAGTTTGTTTGTTCTCTTTGTCATGATCGCGCCTGAAAAGGCATCCGTGCCACGCTCTGTTGCAAACATTTGACCTGTGCGCCAAAGACTGTGCTTTTGGCCATGATCCATTCCTGGTTTTACTATGTTCTCTGCTTATGTCTTCTGTGTTCCGGTCCATGTTTTTCTCAGTTCTCCCTGTACTTTCCTTGTTGTGGTCCATTCACTAATTGTGTCTGCTGTGTTGTGATTGACAGGTCTCCTCACCTGGCTTTCTTGTGTGTTTCTCCAGCTCAGCCTATCAGCTTGGATTCCTGGACTTCTGTTCCCTTATAAGCTTCTCCCTCCCTTCAGTCTGGGCTCTTGATAGCTTTGTTCAGCTAGTCTGTATTGCTAGATCCAGCCTGTGCTATTCTGCCTGTTTTCTTGGTCCCTTATCCCCTTGCCTGATTCTCTCCAGTGTTTGTCTTTTGGTTTTGTGTTCCTTGCGCTGTTCCCAGTTCTTCTTGTTGTATCTCTGGCTTTGGCTCTCCTGTCACCTTGTTGTATCTCTGGCTTTGACTCCACCATTACCTTGTTGCATCTCTGGCTTTGGCTCTACCGTTACCTTGTTGCGTCTCTGGCTTTTGTCCTCCATTCGTTTGGTCTGCCTTTTTGGTCCTGTCCTTCTGTGTGTTTTTGTGGCTTTGCCTAGTCTGCTGTCATTGTACCTTGTTCGTCTGTACTGTGTCTTGTCAGTGTGTGCACTTATTTGAGCGCAGGGACCGCCGCCCAGTTTCTCGCCGCCATCTTAGGGCGGATTGTGGCAAATAGGTAGGGTCAGCATGGGGGGGGTAGCTATAGGGCACACTCGTCCTGTGTGTCTTTGTTCCAAGGGGCCCTGACACTCTCCATGTTCTGCGTTTGTGTGCTCTCTCTAAAACATGCAGATAAGTAAATTTAGAGGGTGATCTCTAAATTTTGGTGCTTTTTGGACATGTTGGTGCTATATAAAATAAAAAAAATCATTATTATTACTGGATAGCCTCTTTACCTGTTGAAGAAACATTATGAGCATAATCGGCCTAGTATTTTCAACAATGTATGCTTTAAGCAGAGGAATGCTGCCACTAATAGCAGACAATGAGCAATTGCTGTGTTAGTTATTTAGCCACTTAGTTGCCACTGTCAAAACTGCCACACGTCATTGATGTTGCAGTGTTATGGACTGGCTCCCCACAACACGTTCGCAAGTCTTATGCTTCTGTCGCTACTCAGCTACAGCCTAAGGAAGGCTGAAACGATGGGGTATAGATCTAACAGTTTATTGCAGTACATGGCGGTCAGAAAATGCCTTTTTTTAAGTTTTACATTTTTCTTACAATAGGAGATTGTATAAGTTGGGTAATGTAGTAATTGTACCAACCTGAGGAAGATGTCAGTTTTATGATACAGTGAAAAGAATAAAAACTAAACCCACCCAAATTAGCAAAAAAAAAAAAAAAAATTTTGTTTTTTATTTTATTTCATCTGACCATTATCCTCTTTTCTGCTTTGCAGTACATATAATGTTAAGTATGTCATTACAAAGTACAATTGCTCAAACAAAAAACATTCCCTCGCATGGCTCTGTAGATAAACAAGTAATAGCTATGGCTCTGGCAAGGCAATGTAGAAAAAATGAAAACCCAAAAATTTAAATATCCTATAAAAAAAAACAACCTATAAATGGGTTAAACTTTGCCTTATATCTGTTGATAGGGATGAAGACTTACACCCCAAATCCCCAAATTGGTAACACATCTGCATTGTATGATTTTAAAGTTACATCTGAGCTCTATATTTAATCTATCATACAGACAACCTAAGTTTTGAGTCTTAAAGTTATTTTTGTCTCTCTTTAGAAACCTACTTACTTGATTTAAACAGACACAAGCAGGTGCTGATGCCTGGATGAGTGACATTCTCATGCACTTGCTTTTTGATACCTTGATTCTGCTCATCAAAAAATAAAGCTCAGTGTATAAAAATGTCATTTCTTCACAATGCATACAGTAGCATAGAAACAACTGTCCCATTTTGAGTCGAATAATATATAAAATGTACAACATATGGACACATTGACCATGGAATATAAGCAAAACTATAGTGATGGTAGGCTAAATCTTCACCTTAGAGACAGTTTAACAAGGGCATTGAGCAGACACTAGTGGTCAGTAAGTTTTAACCAAAACCAGGAGTGGATTGAAAACACAGAAAGGCTATGTTCACACACTGTTGAAATTGAGTGGATGGCTGCCATTTAATGGCAAATTATTGCCGTTACAAAACAAACAAAAAAAAAGTTGTTTTGAAATAACAGACGATATTCGTCGTTAAATGTCGGCCATCCACTAAATTTCAACAGTGTGTGAACATAGCCTTTCTGTGTTTTCAATTTTAATCCACTTCTGGTTTTGGTTGAAAAATACTGACCAAAATACTGAGCAAAAATATTGTGTAGCAACAAAGCCTTGTTCTAAATTTTGTATATTTTGACCATTAAAGTAATATTTAAAAAAAATACAAAAAATAGAATGAAAATATATAATAAGTTTCTGCAAGACACATTGGCTATGGCTGTATTCATGTTTTCCAGTACTCCGTCAGAGCTCTTTCTATAGCTATATTCATGTTTTTCACATCCAACCTCTGCAGATGACGGGAGTTTTGGAAAGAGCTGCGGAACCCCAACAGTTTGGCAATTGTGCTTAAAGGGGTTATCCAGCGTGGGGGCATTTTTTGGGGGGGACCGGGGAGGAGGTGGCTGAAATAAAAGACGTTTACTTACCTCCCCGGTTCCAGCTACGTCTCAGGGCCGCTCAGCCACTCAGTGAAGGAGGCGGGATCCGTTTGAAGTCTGCTCGGATCCCGTCTCCTTCACTGAGTGGCTGAGCGGCCCTGAGAAGTAGCGTCTCGGGCGGCGTCAGACACCAGGAAGCGGCCGGGAACCGGGCACCGGAGCGCCGTGATGCGGGACCCACCGCTGGAACCCTCAAAAAAGTGCCCCCACGCTGGATAACCCCTTTATGACTACATGTAAGTCAAGTCTTTCTTCAAACTTGGATATCTTGGTCAGTACTTGTAAACTTAATTGTTCAATAAATAAAGGTGAGCTCAATCTTCAGTAATATCTATAACAGCTGGCTATTAGTGATGAGCGAATACTGTTCGATCGAATAGATATTCGATCGAATAGTAAGGTATTCAATAGTATTGAAAATTATGGAATAGTACGCCAAATATTCGAGAAATATTCGATAATCGTTCAAATACCCCTTCCCTTTTCCTGAGGTGTCATTGCGGACTTGGTAAACCTCCAAGTGGTCGAATAGATGTTTTTTAATAATTGAATACTCGTTCCCATAGACTTTAATGGGATCGAATATTCGATCAAACGTTTGAATATCTGTGAGATATTCGTACGAATATTCGAATATTTCACTATTCGCTCATCACTACTGGCTATACATATTAGTTAAGTCTAATGTGTATATGGGTAGACCAACCATCTTTTGAATTTTTATTTTCAGTGGGAAAGAATGAGCAGACATCTTAGATATCAATCTTTCTCCTCAGTGTTCTGTTGTCACAAGAGTATGTAAATTTATTGAGATTTTAAGAGAGGTACAGTAGGTGTCAGCCAACAGCCATCTAATCTGTAGGCCAGTGTAGAACTATTTGGTGATTACCAGTTTCACCTCTTGTCATAAAATTGAATTTTTTCATGCACTCCAGATTTAGAAAATATATGAAGCTTCTATTTTCTCGGCTCCCTTTTAATTTATACACTAATTATCCAGTTTTTGGCATACAATCCAGACACTGAAGTGTTTTTATCAAGTGTTTTTTTTTTATTCAGTTATATCAGTGCCACATACTCCGGCTTAGTGTTCTTTTCTAAAAAGGAAGTTCATTTTAAATTTACTTTCTCTTATTTTCTTTGTGTCAGACATGTGGTGCCATTATCCAAAGAATCAAACAGCATTACAGTAATTTAGTTTCATAGCCAGAAATTTACTGTGAAGCCCATAGTGAAATATAACATGCTCGACATACACTGCATTTGTTTTTTGACCTGAATGGTGTTAGGAACATATGACCAGGGGGCTAGGTTGTGAAGACACAACAGAAAACTCTAGCACTAGGCCCCCCAGCTTGTCCTACCTACCTTCACATATGACTCTAGGTGATCAGCTACTGTACAATTGGTTGGTGTTTCCTTGCCACACTAAAGTCCACACATAGACAAAATAAGACAAACACTGAAGAATGGTCATACAAATACGTACAAAATCAGCAAAGAAACAAGAGGGCAGAAAGGGCAAGAAAAAGATCAGAAATTCCAAAATCACAATCCAGGTAACCACCAGCCAAATCACACCCTGTGGTGGTCACAGATAAGAGAAAAGCCTTGATTTACAGAACATTCAAAAAGTATATAGACCCTTTTACTTTTTCACATTTTACTATGTTGAAGCCTTGTGCTAAAATATATATACAAAAATAGCTTCCCCCATCAGGCCATGTTCACATGGCGTAAGAGACCGGCCATTCCATGACGCGGCCAGGTCACGGAACGGCTGGTCTCTGAAAAGATCATCCCGGCCGGTACTGCAGTACCATCCGGATGATCTTTCCGGCCACGCCCGCATAATAACTCCTCATAGCACACAATGAAACAAGCATCCGGAGCTGCTCGCTTCATTGTGTGAGCTGACAGGGTTTCCTACGGCCGCAATTAACTAAATTGCGGCCGCAGAAAACTGACATGTCAGTTCTTTGTGGTGCCGCTTGGGATCCCGGCCGGAGCATTTACTAAGTGTATATGCTCCGTCCGGGATCCCATAAAAGAACATGTTTTGGCGTACAAAGTACGGGCGTTGTTGTCATCGGCAACAACGGCCGTACTTTTACGCAGTGTGAACATAGCCTCAATCTGTACTTAATATTATATACTGTAATATGAATGTAAAAACTGTATTTTAGAATTTCTGCAAATTTATTAACCCCTTCAAGACAGAGACCTTTGATGCACAAAAGTCCGGGTCAAATTAATGCATTGTTCCTCCCCGCCTTCTAAGAGCCATAGCGCTTTTATTTTTCCTTCTGCAGGGCTGATTGGGGTGTAATTTTTTGCGCCATGATCTCTAGTTTTTATTAATATCATATTGGTGTAACAAAAAAATTTTTATTGCTTTTTATAAATTTTTTTGCGATATATAATTTAATAAAATCACCAATCCTGGTGGGTTTTTTTCCCGTTTACGCCGTTCACCGCGCGGGAACAATAATGTTATATTTTAATAGACCGGACAATTCCGCACGCTATGATATGTAATATGTTTATTTATTTATAAAGGGGGTCTTTTAAACTTTTATTGGGGGGGGGGTTATAAGGGTTTTTTTTAACACTTGTATAATACTTCTTTTATTACATGTTTTTTTCACTGTAAAAGATGCAATCATTAGATTGCATATACTGATCTATGCTATGCCATAGCATAACATAGATCAGTGTTATCGGCAGACTCTATACATGGATCGACGAACCGACAGGACGGAGGTAAGGAGCTTACCCTTGCCTGTCAACACATGCGATCGGCACGGCTGCGGGGGTCCCGATGACTCAGTGACACATGCTTGATCTGTCACTGAGCACCTTAAACACTGCGATCGCTGTAGATTAAGGCATTTAAGGGGTTAATGGGGGGGGCTCTTTCAGTTCTCACCTCAGGCAGCAGAAAAGCTAGAATTGGCGATGATCATGAGGTATTTTTATAGCTTAGATGGAGTCTGTCTGTAGTTAAAGGGGATGTCCAGCGAAAAAAAATTATTCACAGAATAACACACATTACAAAGTTATACAACTTTGTAATGTATGTTATGTCTGTGAATGGCCCCCTTCCCCGTGTCCCACCACCCCCACCCGTGTACCCGGAAGTGTGGTGCGCTATACATTACCTGTCGCGTGCCGACCACGGTCTCCGATCGTCAGCAGTGACGTCTTCTTCGGGAGCTTGGCGGATCTTCCCGAGTGCCGGCCGCCCTCTGCAGCGTCATCCGAAGCTCAGCCGCGATTGGCTGAGCATAACTGTGCTCAGCCAATCGCGGCTGAGCAGCTGATGACGTGGCCGCGTCTGAAACAGTGCTCTCTGCTGCCACATCTTCTGTAACAGGAACTGTCCACAGCATTAGAAATTCCCCATAGAAAACCTCTATTGCTCTCCAGACTGGAAAGGATACATCACGTCCCACAGGACATACTAAAGCTGATAAGTACTGGAATATTTGAGAATTTTTAGGTAAACTACAAATCTCTGACACTTCCAGACACTAGTTGATTTAAAAGAAATTATTTTTTTTTAACTGGAGTACCCCTTTAACCTCTTAACGACGCATGACGGGTATACCCATCATGCGGCCGTTAAGAGTAAACAGAGAAGGCTCCCGACGTGAACCCTCTCTGCAGCGCGCGGTCCCCGGTTGCTAAGTGCAGCCAGGGACCGCGTGTATTAGCTGCCGCGGCCAGCTAATTAACTATTCAAATGCCGCTGTCAAAGCTGACAGCTGCATTTGAATAGCAGCTGTGCCCCCTCTCCCTGGTGTCCAGTGGGGGATCTCCCCCCCGCGATGCGATCGCGGAGGGGAGATCCGTTCTAATGAGCCGGCCGGGGCTCAGCGTCGGAATGACGCTGATCCCGGCTCGGCAATCTATTCAGATGGTCTGCAGCAGACCATTATAATAGAGCACCGATCTGATGGATCATTGTTCTATTATATACACAGGATTGATCTCAATGGGAGATCAGTTCTGTGTATATAGAAGTCCCCCAGGGGGCTTCATATTACTGTGAGTGAAAGTGAAAAAAAGTGTTTTTATTAATAAAAAATCCCCTCCACTAATAAAAGTCTGAATCACCCCCCTTTTCCCATTTTACAAATAAAAATAAATAAATAAACATGTTTGCTATCGCCGCGTGCATAATCGCCCGAACTATTAATTAATCACATTCCTGATCTCGCACGGCAAACGGTGTAAGCGCAAAAAAAATCCCAAAGTACAAAATTGCGCATTTTTGGTCGCATCAAATCCAGAAAAAATGTAATATAAAGTGATCAAAAAGTCGCATATGCGCAATCAAGGTACCGATAGAAAGAACACATCATGGCGCAAAAAATTATACCTGACACAGCCCCATAGACCAAGGATAAAAGCGCTAAAAGCCTGGGAATAGAGCGATTTTAGGAACGTATATTTGTTAACAATGGTTTTAATTTTTTACAGGCCATCAATAAGTTATATATGTTACATATCGTTTTAATCGTAATGACTTGAGGAACATATAGTTTTTCCATAGGACACACGGCGTAAAAATGAAGCCCCCCCAAAGAAAAATAATTGCGTTTTTTTTTTTCAATTTCACTGCGCATATAATTTTTTTCTGGTTTCGCAGCATGAAAAAATTCAGCCTGTCATTGCGAAGTACAATTAGTGACGCAAAAAATAAGGGCTCATGTGGGTCTGTAGGTGTAAAATGCAAGTGCTATGGCCTTTTAAGCACATGGAGGAAAAAACGAAAACGCAAAAACGAAAGTTAGCACGGTCCTTAAAGGGTTAATGAGAACCTGATTCAGAGTGTTCTGTACCTCAAACTGGGCTGAAGGTTTACTTTCCAACAAAACAAAGACCATAAGCTAACAGCCATGACAACACAGGAGTGGCTTATGGATAACTCTGAGTCCCTGAGGGGCTCAGCCAGCGTCCAGACTAGAACCTAAAGGGGTTATCCAGCGCTACAAAAACATGGCCACTTTTTCCCCACTCTTGTCTCCAGATTGGGTGGGGTTTAAAACTCAGTTTCATTGAAGTAAATGGAGCCTAATTGCAAACCACACCTGAACTGGAGACAACAGTAGGGGGAAAAGTGGCCATGTTTTTGTAGCGCTGGATAACCCCTTTAATAAAACATCTCTAGAGAGACCTTAAAATGGCTGTCCACTAGAGATGAGCGAACCGAACTTCACAAACCGAGAATTCTTACAAACTTTCATAGAATTGACATCCAAGTAAATACAGTATGAAAAGTACAGGTGTCTTGTTTCATATTTATACTATAGACTATTAAGAAATATAGATGTAAGCTCTGTAAAGTGCCAAAGCAAGCCGTAGGAAATAAAAATGCAACGTTTAAAGTTAAATGTCCTAGCTTTAATAGATCAATTACTGATCAAGAACTGATTGATGGCACTAGCTTAAGAAGTCAGGGTCACAAATTATAAAATGAGAATAAACAGGTATCTACAATTAACTGATCAATGAAACCCAATGTACATGAAGTCCTTGACTGATGCATGCTCAATATTGCATGCCTTATACACAATATGCAATCACATGCACGTCTTTGCAGAATAAAAACCATGCTTTTAAAGATACACTTATATAACAATAGTAAAGTTGTAAATATATATATATATATATATATATATATATATATATATATATATATATATACATACACATACACACACACACACACATACATACACATATGGCAAATAACAAGTATAGCTGGAACTGCTCTGAATACATGTCATGCTGACAAAATGCATTTCACACATTAGATCTTAATCAAAGACTAAAATCATTACACATAAAGAAAACACTAATGAGCACTAATTAATTAATCACATTACAAAGAACACATTAATTAGTACTAATATATTAATCACATACAGATGGCAATGGTAATTAGAGTACTACATCAATGAAGTAAGAATATATGTAACCTACAGTTAGCAATTTCCTGTTTATTGACAAAATGCATCTCCATTAATTGCCAGGCGTAATGCACTTGCTATAGTTTGTTAATCCCATTTTTAAAGAGCAACATCATAGAAGTCCATAGCTATAACATGTACAGTGATAAGATAAGAGAGGTTATAAGAATCAAAAGCTCTTCTACAATATTTACCTTTTTGTTCTCCCTAAGACCAGAAAAGCATTGATAGTAGGAGAGTTAACATACAGTTATTAGCTGCAGAGTTATACACCTCATCTGACCACACTCTTAATTTCTGCTTTATGCACACTGTAAAGTGTATCTTGTGTGATGGAGTCTGACACCTCTCTCCTGTATATAGGAACTACAGTAACAGGGAAAAAAGGAGACAGGCTGCAGCTATATTACATATAATAATACTCCATGGTTAGGAGACAGAAGTTCTATGTCACTGATCTATTATTTACTAAATATGCAAGAGAAGAGCCTGTGGGGCCTCACTGAAGAGTCTCAAAACTGAAGACTAGCCAGATATCCCTTTGGGAAGGACCCAGCCAAGGGGTAGCTCCAGGGCCGGAGTTAGGGGGCGCAAACAGGGCTACTGCCCAGGCCCCCCCCCCCGGGGGGCCCCCTACCGCAGTTGGAGTAAGTGTGAGGGGCAGGAGAGCACAGAAAGCGTCCTGCAGCGCCTGGCAGTGATCCCTGGCTACAGCTACGGGCTGCTTTCAGGGGTCACACAGAGGCTGCAGGATGCTCTGTTCCCGGTGTCTGCTCCCTCCCCTCCCTCCAGCTCTTCTTCCTGTTACCTCCTCCGTGCTCCTGCTTTGACTGGTGTCGGGACGATGGGGGAGATGTCTTCAGGCTGCTGTGTGAGAATCCTAGCCTGCTGCAAGGAACATGTGCACCACTACACCCAGCATGCTTCTGATGTTAGTAAGTATACTGTATATGTAGTGTCTGTGTATGAATGTAGGTGTATAATGCATGAATGTAGTATGTGTATAGTGTATGGACTGGATGTTTTGGATTAGTATAATGTGTTTTTTAGTGTGTGTACGAGTGTGCCTACATTTGTGTGAGCCATAATTTGCAACGCAGGTTCTCCTGAGTAGAATAGTACCCCATATGTGGGCATAAACCACTGTTTGGGCACACAGCGGCGGTCAGAACGTAAGGAGCGCCAATTAGCTTTTTCAATGTAGATTTTGCTGAAGAAGTTTCTGAGCGCCAGGTGCGTTTGCAGTGCCCCTGTAGTGTCAGCAGAGAGAGAAACCCCCATAAGTCACCCCATTTTGGAAAGTAAACCCCTCAAAGAATTAATTTTGGGGTGTGGTGAGCATTTTGACCACACAGGTATTAGAGGACAGTATTCAAAAGTAGACAGTAAAAATAAAAAAACTCGAATTTTTCCAATAATATGTTCTTTAGTTTGAAATTTCTCAATTTCACGAGGAACAGAAGAGAAAATTTACCCAAAAATCTGTAACGCAGGTTCTCCTGAGTAGAACGGTACCCCATATGTGGGCATAAACCACTGTATGGGCACACAGGAGGGCTCAGAAAGAAAGGAGCGCAAATTAGCTTTTTCAATGCAGATTTTGCTGAAGAAGTTTCTGAGCGCCAGGTGCATTTGCAGTGCCCCTGTAGTGCCAGCGGAGTAAAATCCGGCCATAATGCACCCCATTTTGGAAAGTGCACCCCTCAAAGAATTCATCTTGGGGTGCGGTGAGCATTTTGACCCCACAGGTATTAGAGGAAAGTATTCAAAAGTAGACAGTAAAAATGAAAAACTCGAATCTTTCCAATAATATGTTCCTTTAGTTTGATATTTCTCAATTTCACGAGGAACAGGAGAGAAAATTCACCCTAAAATCTGTAACGCAGGTTCTCCTGAGTAAAAAGGTACCTCATATGTGGGCATAAACCACTGTATGGCCCCACAGCAGGGCTCAGAAGGGAAGGAGCGCCAATTTGTTGGAGCAAAACCGCAGCTAGTAATAGTTATTAGAATAGCGCAGTTACTAAAATACAATAAAAAAAATGAGATTACAGGTAATGCGGTGTGGTTACAGACAGTCTGGTGTTTTCAGTGCATGATTTATCTGAAGAATGTTCTGAGCACCATGTGCGTTTGCAGTGCCCCTGTAGTGTCAGCAGAATAGAACCCCCCCAAAAGTCACCCCATTTTGGAAATTGCACCCCTCAAAGAATTCATTTTGGGGTGTGTTGAGCATTTTGACCCCACAGGTATTAGAGGAAAGTATTCAAAATTGTCCAGTAAAAATGAAAAACTCAAATTTTTCCAATAATATGTTGGAGAGCCAATTTGTTGGAGCAAAACCGCAGCTAGTAATAGTTATTAGAATAGCGCAGTTACTAAAATACAATTAAAAAAATGAGATTACAGGTAATGTGGTGTGGTTACAGACAGTCTGGTGTGGTTATGGGTAATCTGAAGGTGGTTACGGGCAACCTGGGGTGATTACGGGTAATCTGGGGTTTATACGGACAACCTGGGGTAGTTACAGAAAATGTGGGGTGGATACAGTCAACATGGGGTGGTCACGGGCAACCTTCTGTGGTTACGGCAACCTGGGGGGTGGTTACAGGTAACCTGGGATGGTTTTAGGCAACGTGGGGTGGTTACAGGCAACGTGGGGTTGTTATGGGCAACGTGGGGTGGATACGGACAATCTGCTGTGGTTCCAGACAATCTAGGGTGGTTACAGGCAACCTGCTGTGGTTACGGGAAACATGGGGTGGTTACGGGCAATGTGGGGTGGTTACGGACAATCTGGGGTGGTTACGGAAAATCTGGGATGGTTATGGACAATATGGGGTGGTTACGGATAAACTGAAGTGGTTACGGGCAATCTGAAGGGTAGGGCTGGGCGATATTGGCCTAAATCAATATCGCGGTTTATCGCACATGTAGCCGCGGTAACGATAATTGAACGATAATTATGACACACCCCTTTTTTGCAAACCACACCCACTTGCCGTGCCAAACTGGCGATATTTTGATTCAAAAAAGTAAAATAGAACTCACTGAGCAGCAACCCATGGTTAGTCTATTATCATTATTATTATTATTTGTCATTATTAGGGGGTCTCAGCAGAGACCTGGACATGTGTATATACAGGTATACAGCCTCTACAGGGTATACACAGGTCACAGAGGGATAGGTGTGTATGACTATATGGGGGGGATGGATTGGGGTGTATTACTATACAGGAGGTTGGGATCGGGTTACAGGACTATACAGGCAGCGCATAGGGATAGGGGGCGGATAGGGGTGTATGACTAAACAGGGAGGGCGGATAGGGGTGTGTGACTATACAGGGAGCGTGGATAGGGGTGTGTGACTATATGGGGGGGCGGACAGGGGTGTATGACTATACAGGGGGGCAGATGGGGGCATATGACTATACATAGGGGGGCGGATAGGGGCGTATGACTATACGGGGGGAGGACAGGGGTGTATGATTATAAGAGGGGGGCAGCTGGGGGTGACTGGGGCAGGCAGGGGGTGACTGGGGCAGACTGGGGGTGACACAGGGGGACTGGGGGTGACACGGGGGGACTGGGGCAGCTGGGGGGGACACTGGGGCAGCTGGGGGGACACAGGGGGACTGGGGCAGACACAGGGGGACTGGGGCAGCTGGGGGGACACGGGGGACTGGGGCAGACACAGGGGGACTGGGGCAGACACAGGGGGACTGGGGCAGACACAGGGGGACTGGGGCAGCTGGGGGACACACAGGGGGACTGGGGCAGCTGGGGGGGACACAGGGGGACTAGGGCAGACACCAGGGGACTGGGGAAGCTGGGGGGGGGGGGACACAGGGGGAATGGGGCGACTGGGGCAGACACAGGGGGACTGGGGGAGACACAGGGGGACTGGAGCAGACACCAGGGGGACTGGGGCAGCTGGGGGGGGGGGGGACACAGGGGGACTGGAGCAAACGCCAGGGGACTGGGGAAGCTGGGGGGGGGCACAGGGGGACTGGGGGAGACACAGGGGGACTGGAGCAGACACCAGGGGGACTGGGGCAGCAGGGGGGGGGGGACAAAGGGGGACTGGGGCAGCTGGGGGTGACTGAAGGAGGTCTGGGGCAGCTGGGGGGACACGGGGGGGACTGGGGCAGCTGGGGGGGACAGGGGCAGACACGGGGGGACAGGGGCAGACACGGGGGGACAGGGGCAGACACGGGGGGACAGGGGGGACACGGGGGGGACAGGGGCAGATGGGGGACATGGGGGGGACTGGGGCAGCTGGGGGGGGGGACACAGGGGGAATGGGGCAGCTGGGGAGGACACAGGGGGACTGGGGCAGCTGGGGAGGACACAGGGGGACTGGGGCAGACACCAGGGGACTGGGGAAGCTGGGGGGGGGACACAGGGGGACTGGGGCAGCTGGGGGGGACACAGGGGGACTGGAGCAGACACCAGGGGACTGGGGAAGCTGGGGGGACACAGGGGGATTGGAGCAGCTGGGGGGGACACAGGGGGACTGGAGCAGCTGGGGGGGACACAGGGGGACTGGAGCAGCTGGGGGGGACACAGGGGACTGGAGCAGCTGGGGGGACACAGGGGGACTGGAGCAGCTGGGGGGACACAGGGGGACTGGAGCAGCTGGGGGGACACAGGGGGACTGGAGCAGCTGGGGGGGACACAGGGGGACTGGAGCAGACACCAGGGGACTGGGGCTGCTGGGGGGGGACACAGAGGGACTGGAGCAGCTGGGGGGGACGCAGGGGGACTGGAGCAGCTGGGGGGGACACAGGGGGACTGGAGCAGCTGGGGGGGACACAGGGGGACTGGAGCAGCTGGGGGGGGGCACAGGGGGACTGGGGCAGCTGGGGGGGGGACACAGGGGGAGTGGAGCAGACACCAGGGGACTGGGGCAGCTGGGGGGGGGGGACACAGGGGGACTGGAGCAGCTGGGGGGGGACACCGGGGGACTGGAGCAGCTGGGGGGGGGGACACAGGGGGACTGGAGCAGCTGGGGGGGGACACGGGGGGCCGGGAGCAGCTGGGGGGGGACACAGGGGGACTGGGGCAGCTGGGGGGGGACACAGGGGGACTGGAGCAGCTGGGGGGGGGGGGGGACACAGGGCACACAGGTTCCCCTCCCGGCCACACATGCAGGTCCCCGGTCTCTGGCTGCAGAGACTGTAATGGTGATAGCGTCGCTGCCATTACTGGAGCTGTAGAGCGGGATCGGGGGATGCAGATCCCGCTGTTCAGCTCCAGGACCCGCAGGACGCTATCACCATTACAGTCTCTGCAGCCAGAGACCGGGGACCTGCATGTGACGGCGACGGGACGCGATATGTACAGCTGGTCAGCCGCGGCTGTTAGGCGGAATGCCCGACCGACCTGCACCTCACTTCCCGGCACAAGTCCCGTCCGAGCGGGGCGGGGAGGGCAATGCTGTGTGTGCAGGTGCAGGGACGCCGGATGGGACCGGACTTGACGGGTGGGCGCATGGACGGACAGGTGCGGCGGGACGGGGCCTGGACGGGTGGGGAGGGAAGTGGTGAGGGCGCTCGGACGGGCGGGGGGCGCTTGGCTGCGGGGGGCGGGCGGCTTTGTCACCTGGACCCCGCTGCTCCTCCACCTCCCGCTCTGATACCGGCGTCCCTGCACAAGTTATTGTGCTGTGTGTGCAGTGACGCCGGCATGTCCGAGCTGGAGGAGCAGCAGAAAAATACAAAAAAAATACAAAAATACCGCAAATACCGTCCTGGCTAAGTTGAGGTCGGTTAACCGACGCCAGTGACGGTATCGGTATTTTTGCGGTATACCGCCCAGCCCTACTGAAGGGGGTCATTGACAATTTGTGCTGGTTAGAGGCAACGTGCGGTGCTCAGAGGCAACGTGCGGTGGTAAGTGGCAAAGTGCGGTGGTTAGAGGTAACGTGCGGTGGTCAGAGGCAACTTGTGGTGGTTAGAGGAAGCGTGCAGTGGTCAGTGGTAACCTGCGATGGTCAGAGGCGACGTGCGGTGGTCAGAGGCGACGTGTGGTGGTCAGAGGCGACGTGCGGTGGTTACGGGCAACATGCAGGGGGTTATGGGCCGCGTGCAGGGGTTTACGTTCAATGTGCGGTGGTTACAGGCAACGTGTGGTGGTTACGTGTAACCTGGCGTGATTACGGACAACCTGGGGCGGTTACGGGCAACCTGCGGTGGTTAGGGGTAATCTGGGGGGGGGTAGGGGTAATCTGGTAATAAACTGCAATTATTACTATAATAAAAAGTGTGTGTTTTATTTTTTGTATGTTTTTCACTTTTTGTACTTTCACACAGTCATTTTCACTATATTTCTATGATTACTGTGATATTTTCTATCACAGTTATCATAGTTCAGTGACACAGACCAAATTGGTCTCTGTCACTTAAAATTTTCTGAGTTGGCTGCTTCTGACGCGCATTTGCACTTCAGAAGCAGCCTGGACACCAAGGAGGAAGGACCTATCTGGATCAGGTAATGTATATGGGGAAGGGGGGTGACTGGGGGACGGGGGTGACTGGGGGGGTTAGGGGCAACTTGGGGGAGGACACTATCACTTTTTATCCCCTGTCACCAATCATTTATGGTGACAGGGGATAAAAAGTTCCGGCAGCACATGGTACAAGCGATCAGCGGTATATAGTATATACCGCTGATCACTTGTACCGGGACCCCACAGGGGGGTCCCCGATCACTGCCCCATGCTCTCCGCTACCTCCGCCGTGGAGGGAGAGGGTTAGTGACTGGGGCACTAGGGGGGCTGATCTGGGGTCTGATTGATACATTTCATTTCCCCCTACCGTGGATTCACAGTGGGGGGAAATGAAAGGCAGTGCAGCGCCGGCCCATTAGTGACCGCCGTATCGGCGGTCACTAAGGGGTTAACTGCCAAGATTCGGGCACGGCCCTGATCTTGGCAGTTGTAGCAGGTGCCCGGATATCACTGACAGCCGGGCCCCGCCGGGGATGACAGGAGCGCAGCTGTCATCACGTCCATCTGCACGAACGGGCTGCAGATTTGAACGTGCCGGTACGTCCATATGGGGCAAAGGGTTAAGGATCTTTTTGTACGACCTATGTAAAGTTTATTACATGGACATTTTATGAAATAAATAACCCCTTTTGTGTGGCAAGTTACTGTATATGTCCTCTTATTTTTTGGGTCACACTATTGCAGTTTGGTACTTCTTTAATGAACTTTGTGTTACCCATTTTTTTGCACGTTTTGCATGTCTTACAGGGAAAGAATCTTTCTATATTGGTTAATGTTGGATGTAATGCCTTTCCCTTGTTTTGTACTGTTGGGGCTATTTTATTTCCCAGATTACTTGCTTTTCTAAAAATCATTTTGGGTCTTTCAGGGATAAATTCACCAATAACCTTATCCTGACGAAGAATGTCCCATCGTTTTTTGATAATTCGTTTAAAAAGGTTTGCTTGGCTAGAGTAGGTGGTAATTATCGGGACATTAAAATCATCCGATATTTGTTGAATAGTTATTTTTTGAGGTTTTTCATTTATTAGTCCTTCTCCTGATTTTTCTTTTATTTCTTTGTGTTCTCCAATTTTTTATTATCATAACCTTTTTCTAAGAATTCTTTTCTTTAACATGTTTGCTTCTTGTTCGTAATCATTCATTTCAGTACAGTTACACAGCAGTCGGAGGAATTGGCTTTTAGGTATATTCAGCAGCCACATGGGTAAGTGACAACTGTCCTATTAGATTTCCGTTCTTTATTAAAAAAAATAGTTAAGTCTAAAAAATATACGCTGTTATCAGAGATCTGTTTCTCTAATGGCTCCACTAGGCATTGCTCCCACCTAGCCAGAATCCTGCTCCACACTGATTAGGGGCAACACCCCGAAACAGCTGTCTGTGGATGGATACCTGGCCTTGGGTTTTCCCTTGTCATTACATTGACTTATAGGGCCACTTAATATGGTGGTTTTGGTGGTTTCTCTACAGGAGCCACCCTTCGGCTGGGTCCTTCCCGGAGGGATATTTGGCTAGTCCTGTGTTTTGAGACTCTTCAGTGAGGCTCCACAGGCTCTTCTTTTGCATATTCATGTTTTCCCAGGGGCAATGCACCTAGGATTTCACTGCATTGGGTGCTTTCACTAGCAGCCAGAAGTGTTATGGTTTGGCTTGTCTCTCTGAGATCAGTGATCTGTTTGAAGTAATTTTTTTGGAGTATGGGGAAAAATATCAATGCCTTTTTAATCTATTTTAATAAAAAAAAAAAAAAATACTATAAATTTATAAATCCTCAGCTCTTTTTATATTTCAACTTCATCATACATAAGATTAGTATTCAATAACTAAAACATATAAGACAGACCTTTCAAACTCAGGCCCTCCAGCTGTTACAAAACTACAATTCCAATCATGCCTGGACAGCCAAAGCTTTAGTTTTGGCTATCCAGGCATGATGGGAATTGTAGTTCTGAAACAGCTGGATGGCCTGAGTTTGACACCCCTGATGTAAGAGGTACTAATTTACCAATACCCAACCAAAATACTACAGTGTGAAAGTGGACTAAGATCTACATTTGTATGAAATATTAGGAAATTGCTTTTATGAAAGTGCCATGGTATACCGTAATTGAAATAGCATACAGCATACACTGTACTGTATATTAATTATGTCTATACATGAATGCATTGCAACCTTTTTGAGAAAGTCTTGCATCTATTTATTTTATTATTATTTTTTAAAGCAGGAGAAGACTTAAAACAAGTAAATAAGTAACTTGCAATTACATCATTGTACTGGTAAAAAAAAATCTAATAAATAAACAGTATGAACACTGACAACTATCAAAGTAACAAGAAAGTTGAGAACACACGTCATGTTGGCATCAAGTCTGTCAATTTTTTTTACCTGATTTGTGAAAGTACCGAAAGTGGTTCCGAAATAAATTATTAAAAAGTAATAAAGACGCTAGCTGTCAAACACCTAAATGAATTAAAGCTTCAGGTTCCGAAATCCTATCATGTTCCATGTGCACAAATTAAACATTTCCATGTTAAATTATATATTGATAAGCTTCCATGAAAAAGAATTCATCATGAACTCCCCTGACCCCGACTTGTGTTAGGCCAAACTATATACTTTGCAACCTTTTTTAATTGAATAGCTGCTGTATTGACTTTATTAGCCTTGTAGTTATTTGTGTTAACATGAATGTGAACTACTTGAATAACCGTTTACAGAATGTATATTTATATAAAGGTTAGGCAAATTCAAACTCTAATATAGATTGTTTAAGCTTTAAAAGTCACGGTTCTCCTTAGAAAATAATATATCTCTACAATTCAAGCACCGCACTTACCCGAGCTTTAAAACTTTATCTTTTTATTAAAATCAAGTTGTTTAGACTTGCAAAGAATTCACAAGATGCAGAAAATAGAAGATAACCATCACAGAATAATTTACAGAATAGAAAGCAAGTACTGTATAATGAACAAACAGGCAAAAGACCTAGCAGTGTGGAGGGCAGGCCATAGAATAAACTGAATGAATGAATGAATAGTGAGAAAAAGAGGTCACAGAGGTGAGAACAGTCATAACAATTCCTGTTAGTGATTCAGGAATACTTGGTCAATATTAACTCAATTTATCCTTGCAACATACAGTATACAGTGTGTGTCATTAGTACTGGTAGTGCTCTAAGATCAAATATCAGAGCACTTATAGTACTAACAACACAAAGAGAATAATAAAAGAAATACACAGTACAAATAAAGACTGTTAATCGTATTTGCATACTGCAAGTAATAATTCTGTGCATATAGTACTTTTAAAGTTAATTGCAGGAGAGATCAACCCTCAGTGACATGAACTTATTGAATTAGAAATTGACTGCTAAAGAAATAAAAAATATTATCCAGTCTGGTGAATTCTAAGATAGGAACTGTGTTACTATTTCTATGCTACCACTATTCAGGTGATTTATTTATTTGTAACTTTAAATTGGCACGGTCATTAAAAAAAACTTTTAATATGTCAGAGAGACATATCAAAAGTTGTGATGGGTTGGAGGCTGAGTCTTTAGACCGCAACTGATCAGGAAAACGATCCAGGTGAAGTACCATTTGGGCTCTGTTTCACACTCTGTGTGCTAGGCCTTGGACACAGAGCGGGGAGAGGAGTAATAGCAGGCTTGTTGTCTTTCTACTCATTCTACTGATTGTTCAGTGTCAGAACACTGAGATCCTGACTTTTGTTATATTTCTTTTGCCCCTTGATGCGAAATGACTTCTCAGGATGTTCCAGCATCATGATGTGCTGGCACGTCAAAATGCACAGGAACTCTAAGAAGTGAACTGAGGAACTGAGCTAGCTTCATAGAGAGTGAGGACCAGCTTCAATCAGCAACCAGGTCCTCACAATTATTGACGGGTAGCAGTGTTGTCGTCTGCCCATAACCCCTTAAATTCCATGATGGATGTGCTCCAGTCACTGTCCGATTGGGACCCCTGTAGTGGGACTGCAACGTTCCAACCGTTTTCACTGTCTACCGAAGGTCTAATACTTACCTCTGCGCAGTCAGTTCAGCGATTTTCTAATAGAGTTTGCCTCAGGCAGAGTTTATAAAAAGATTGTCTATAAGAATATCTAATGATTGCTTCTGATAATCCCCTAGGGGGACATAAAAAGTATTTAAAAAAGTAAACACACATAAACACAGAAATGCAACAGCTCACCACCATGGCAAGATACACACCCAATACACATATGAAAATCACTAAAAGCAGCCCCCCAACTGCTAAAAAAAAAATCTCCATAAAAATAATGAGGCTCTTAGTTACCATTTGCAAATAGTGTAAACCATCCCACCAACAATAAGGTGGCCTCATGCTCGGGCCTACACTGTACTTCAGCATCTCCATGGCATATAATAAGCCTATGCTGTGGGCATGCAGGATCCATCTAATACTGGCAAATATAGTAACCACCCGGGCGGGATTGGTGGAGTGCACAACCAAGTGGAGGCAGCCATTCCTCTCATATGGAACACAAAAAAAAAAAAAAAGACAAATCTGGTCAGCTCACCTACAACATCATTAACACTAGGCAGGAGCACGTTGCTATGGCTGAAATTGCAAACACACTAAAACACAGAGGAATACAACAGCTCACCACAATTGCAAGATGCAGACCCACTACAGATATGAAAATTGTTGGTGGGATGGTTTACACTATTTGCATATGGAAACTAAGAGCCTCATTATTTTTATGAAGATTTTTTTTAGCAGTTGGGGGGCTGCTTTTAGTGATTTTCATATCTGTATCGGGTCTGTATCTTGCCATTGCAGTTAGCTGTTGCATTTCTCTGTGGTTTTATGTGTTCACATTTTCAGCCATAGCAACGTGCTCCTGCCTAGTGTGAATGGTATTCTTGGAGAGCTGATCAAATTTGTCTTTTTTTTTTTTCTGAATTAAAAAAATAAACCTTTTTAAAACATATCATAGCCCCTTGACCAAGTAAAGTTTAAATCACCCCCTTTCCCAATTTATAATAAAACATGTTAAAATAAATAAGCATATTATATATCGTAGTGTGCATAATTGTTTTATCTATTAAAATGTAGTAATATTATTCTCATATGGTGAACAGCGTAAACAAAAGAAGACAAAAAAGTCAGGATTGCAGATGTTTTTGTCCCATTGTCTATCAGAAAAAAATAATAAAAAAATAAATATATATATATGTATATATATATATATATATATATATATGTATATATATATATATATATATATATATATATATATATATATATATATATATACTGTAGCCTAAATTAATAAAACTAAAATAGTATTTTGTATAAAGGCGTTACAATACAATTTTATGTCTATGCTGAGGTATGGTCATTTGAATTTGCAAGCTCAAAACCTACTTACATGTTCTTATGTGTGCATGTCCCCTAAAGCTAGGAACAGTGCAGAAGCTGGTCTCATATTGTCACTGGGACCCATCGGAAAACTATGTTCCACATTTTTCTATTGATTGGTAATGGCTGTGTGGTTTGGCAACAAAAAGGTACATAGAAATTTTTCTCTAAGGGTCACACAATGTGCGGGGGAGATTGCAAAACTACACAGACATTAACAATAAAAAGAAAAAGTACATGGAACAGTGTAGCCACACAGTTTCCAAAGGCATGGCAGCTTCCTTTCAGCCTTCTGATTTGTTTATTGTGAGTCGCTACTCAGGATGTCATGATAACCTTGCGTGTCGCTAGGTAACACAATTCATTGATATGCCTTATATATGGTCACGGATTTGCCTCTGTTGAAGAAAAGCAGAAAATGGCCATTCAGACACAAAGAAGGCGTCTAAGACAACACTGCATATGGCAGAAGTCAGAGTACGAAACCAAGGACCTTGCCATAGGATTTAGTAAAAATTAAAAAGAGTTATCACATTCTTCACCTATGTACACATCATTCCCAAAAGCACTCAGTTGCAACTGTTTATTGTTAATCAGTGGAAACAAAATATCGTTTAAGGCCATTTTACACGGCGTGATATTAAGGAGGAAGTAAACCTCAACCTGCTTGATGCCTGTGCTATTACTCACACAGACAGCAATCGTGAGGATCCTTAGGTAAATACAGATCCTTAGGGTACAAACACACACACCGTATACGCAGCGTATTTACTGCTGCGATATGCAGCAAATACGCAGCAGATACGCAGCAGATACGCAGCAGATTAGATCTAAATAACTGAGCACAGCATCAAGTCTTCACCATCAAATCTGCTGCAGATCTGCTGCGTATCTGCTGCATATACGGTGTGTGTGTTTGTACCCTTAGGTGTATTTGCAGCGAGACTAGGTCGCTGGGTGTTTCCGCTTAGTGACAGCCTACAAGGTCGCTGGGTGTTTCCATTTATTGACAGCAAACAAGGCTACTGGGTGTTTCCATTCATTGACAGTAAACAAGAGTACTGGGTGTTTCCATTCATTGCAGCAAACAAGGTTACTGGGTGTTTCCATTCAGTGACAGCAAAGAAGGCTACTGGGTGTTTCCATTCAAATATGTAGTAGCAAATCTAGAAATGGTAGTGCAAGCACTCTGCTGACCAAGTGCTTTGTGCTGCTGATACGTGCTAGACGTCTCGATCTAAAAAAAAAAGAGTAGTACACTATGTGTGTTCATCCAGTGCTACGTGCTGCTAGTCATACATAAATACACCGGGTGGTACAAGCAGGTTGCTGTGCTACAATAAGGCACTCTGTTTACCAAGTGCTACCTGCTACATAATACAGCCGACCAGCTGTACCTATAAAATATTCATACACCCTTTAATAACCAGGTAATTCACCAGTATACCATCGACTTGTGACTTTATTACCTGCGATTTTGGTGTGCTAGATGCTTCCCCTGCTGTCCCAGTTGCATTCCAGTGGTGTGTTGGCATCATTTCCTGAGGTGTCATTGTGGACTTGGTGAACCTCCAAGTGGTCGAATAGATGTTTTTCAATAATCGAATACTTGTTCCCATAGACTTTAATGGGATTGAATATTCGAATATCAGGAGATATGCGTACAAATATCGAATATTCCAGATTCGTTACGAACTTTCTCAAAGTTCGGTTCGGTGACGAACCGAACCTTTTGCGAAGTTCGTAACGGTTGTTACGGTTCAGTTCGCTCATCCCTAAATAGGCGCTTGGAAACCCATTCCAGCACCAAATTTAAAAACGATTAACATGAGACGTGCACTGTGACCCCATAACCACTTAAACCACACTTTAAAATAGTGGATTTCAAATATGTAATATATATATATATATATATATATATATATATATATATATATATATATTTATTTATTTTTTTTAATAAAGAAAAGTTCCAAGAATTGTGTAATTCCCCTCTACAGTTCCCGAGGTGACAACCATCCTTTAATCTTTAGGTGTAAAAGGGGTTATCCAGGCTTAGAAAAACATGGGCACTTTCTTCTAGAAACAGCACCACTCTTAGGTTCAATTGTGGGTTTGGTTTATCAGCTCAGTTCTAATAAAGTGAATGGAGTTGGATTGCAATACCAAACACAACCCAAGGACAGGTGTAGCTGTGCTTTTCTTTACCCTGGCTCCTAAGTTTGTCTGCAACTCCCTGTAACATAGGGTAAAAACATGATCCAAAAGATGCATCCAGCTGTGATGCGGTTGCCAATGGTCCAGAGATTGGCTGCAGTATTTCAGCTGGATGCGACTGATAGCTCATGTGTTTTCACACTTACATTTCTTGTTATTTTTCAAAGTCATAGTCAGCTGTAAAATATTTTAATTTCCTATTTTCCAACTTGTTTTCACCTCAATGAGTTCTGTTAATTTTAACGGTCTTAAACAATGGTTTGGCAATTATTTTAGTGTAAAACAAAGTCTGTCTCACCAAGGAGCACTTTACATACCGAGAACACTCTAGTATATGATACATACGAAATTACCATTTTCCCGATTTAAGTTTTATTTTACAAGATTGACATTCCCAATTTATAGATGGAGATGATATTTTATGGATATGACTTCACTGCTCTTGAAATTCTTCATAAGTAATTACAGCATTACTCACTGAATATAAAAATATATTTTACAGGATATTTCACATATAGTCATGTCACTCATGTCACTTGTGCAATAAAAAAGGAAGATTTTCTTTGTTCTGGCTAGGGAGACATACATTTATTTACCCTATGAAGAAAGAGCAGGAGGAACAGGTTGAAATTACATAAAAAAAGTTCATGGCTAAAAGAGTTTACATATTAAACAGAAATACTCCTTAGTTCATTTTTTTGCCCTTGTGCCATTTACTGTGCAAGATTAGGAATATGATAATTTAACCCCTTAACGACATCGGGCGTACCTATACGCCCCCGCAGGGTGGGCTTTAACGCAAACGGGTGTATAGGTACGCCCGATGTTTCCCCGATCGGGGAAGATAGCCTGCTATAATGTATAGCAGGCCATCTCTGCTCGTCGGCACGGGGGGGTGATTAACGTTGCTATATGCTGATCAATACAGATCAGCATATAGCAGCTGAAAACAGCTTTCCGGGTCATCGGTGACCCGGTGGCCCGCAAAGCAATGGCGATTGGTGCTGTCCGAGATAGCACCACACCAAGATAGCACCAATCGCCATAAGTGTCCCCAACAAAGATGGCCACGGTGCCACCCCCACGATCGCCGTGATAGGCCGGCCAGTACCGGCCGGCCCATCACGGCGATCATACTGTAAAAAACAGTATTGCGAGTTCTGCACCCCCCAGCTAGGTAGCTGAGAGGTGCAGAACAGGTGTGTGTGGTGCAGGTGTACCATACTCACCTGATCTGGCCGTCCGGTGCGAAAATCTGCGGTCCGCGCCGTCCTCGCGTCTTCTTCGCGTCGCTTCCGGGTTCGTTCGTCCAGCGTCGGAAATCCTCGGAAACACTCGGGTCTTCGTTTTCGGCGGGCCTCGGTAATCTCCGGCAGCGTCGCTCTACTGCCCCCTAGCGGCTGATCAGTGAATATCATTCACTGATCAGTTGCTTTGGGTTAAAAAGATTTTTTTTTTTTTCCCCAATTTTTTTTTATTTACTTTTTTTGCACCCTAACGCCGCTGAGTACTGATCAGCATCGCACGTAAGTGCGCCACTGATCAGCAACTCCTCCTTTTTGGCGTAGGAGCGTTTTTCCCCCCTATATCCTACCGCCACTGTTTGCTGATAAGTGCCACACGTAAGTGCGGCATTTATCAGCAGCTCCTTTCTTGGCGAAGGGATATTATTTTCTTACTGTCAAAAAAACTTAAAAAACACTACATTACACCACACTACATGGAATAAAGTTTTACAATAAACATTTACATACCCCATATACTAGTCCCGGTATAAAGATGTCCCCCAGGGTGTTTTCGGCGTCGGACGCATATGCTATTATTGCCTTCAACACCGAAACAGCCAGTGAGAATGAATGGGGGGATCCTTCTTTCCTCCATTCATCCTCATCCTCCTCATCATCCAGTGACATGTCTGGGGGTAGCGTAGCGTACGCTGCCCCCCAGACACGTCTTTTCCGCCAGTACCGTCCCAATAAGAGATCACGGTATGGCGTGAAATTCTACAAACTCTGTGAGTGTACCTCAGGGTACATTTTCAGATTTAGGGTACGTGCACACTGCGGAATGGCGAAGGATAACCCTTTGTGCATTCCGCAGCTGGCACCCGCCGGCGGACTGATGCAGGCGCGCGTCTCCGCCCGTGTCATAGACTCTATTCTATGCCCGGGCGGATTCCGTTGTCCGTCCAAAGAATGAACACGTTCATTCTTCGGACAGAGGGCGGAATCCGCCCGTGCATAGAATGGAGTGTGACACGAGCGGAGACGCACGCCTGCATCAGTCCGCCGGCGGGTGCCAGCTGCGGAATGCACAAAGGGTTATCCTTCGCCATTCCGCAGTGTACATGTACCATTACAGTGTATGAAGGAAGGGACACCCGAATCCTGCCCCCAGATGCCCCCCCCCCATCCTCGGAGTTAGTGGGAAGATCGTCCAGGAACTGATCTTCCCACTGCTGGATAAAGGTCACCACCTGTACGGGGATAACTTTTATACCAGCACCCCCCTCTTCTGGTCCCTCGCTGCCCGAGCTACTGTAGCTTGCGGCACAATCCAAAAATATCAGAAGCCGTAATAAAGCCCTAATATTTAGTAGCCATATAGCGGCCCCAGCGCTTCTGTATATGAAGGACCCCGTATCGCACCAGGACAACATTTTCCAGGTGACGTCCCCCACACTGGAGAAAGGGAGACCCCAGAAGAAGTGCAGAGTGTGGCGTAATAGGGAGATCAGGAAGGACAACATTTTCCAGTGTGACACCTGTCCTGATCACCCCGGCCTCTGCATACTGGATCGCTTCAAGGTGCACCACACGTCACTGGGGTTCTACATTATCTAAATTCTGTCCCTTATTCCTATTTCAGGGGTCACGTTAGTCCAGGGATTATTCTGATCGCCATTATGGAGTCGGGAAGGAATTTTTCCCCAGTGATGAGGCTACTGTCGTCTGCCTCACGAGGGTTTTTTGCCTTCCTCTGGATCAACACAGGTTGAATTTGATGGACACCTGTCATTTCCAACCTTATAAACTAATAATTGGCATAATACCCCCAAATAAATTAGAATTGTCCCTTTTTCCCAGCTAAGTAGGTATGGCTGCCATTCCCATTAGAGGATGCTATGATGCAATTACAAAGCCTCTGTGCGGCCAGGACAGTAGAAACCCCCCACAAGTGACCCCATTCTGGAAACTACACCCCATAAGGAATCTAACAAGGGGGGCAGCGGTGATATGGCCCCCTGGTGACGGCCACATTTGGGACGTGAAAATGAAAAAAATGGTATTTTTTATTTTCTCGGCACATGTTCTACGTAAGTGCCCATCACCAGTGGGGTCCATATGCTCACTGCACCCCTTGTTGGATTCCTTATGGGGTGTAGTTTCCATAATGGGGTCACTTGTGGGGGGTTTCTACTGTTCTGGCAGCACAGGAGCTTTGTAAATGCGACATGGCCTCCATCCTCCATTCCAGCCTCTAAATGGCGCTCTGTCCCTTTGGTGGCTTGCCCTGTGCCAATATGGCACATTATGTCCACATGTGGGGTATTTTCGTACTCAGGGGAAATTACCCTACACGTTTTGTGTTCACTTTCTTTTTTAACCCCTTGTGGAAAAAGAAAAAAATCAAGGCTAGACCAACATTTAGTGTAAAAAATGTTTAATTTTTACACTAAATCATTGATCTTGTCTTGATTTTTTCATTTTCACAAGGGGTTAAAAGATAAAAAAAAAAAACACTAAATGTGTAGCGCAATTTCCCCTGAGTATGGAAATACCCGACATGTGGACATAAAGCGCCATGTGGGTGCAGGGTAAGCCTCCGAAGGGAAGGAGCGCCATTTGGTTTTTGAAGGCTGGATTTGGCTGGAATGGATTCCAAGGGCCTTGTTGCATTTAAAAGGCCCCTGTGTTGCCAAGACAGTTGAACCCCCCCACAATTGACTCCATTATGGAAACTACACCCCTCAGGGAATGTAACAAGGGGTGTAGTGAGCATATGGACCCCACTGGTGACGGGCACAAATGTGGAACAATATGGCGTGAAAATTAAATATTACATTTTTTACACTATAATGTTGGTTTAGCCTTAAATTTTTCATTTTCACGAGGGGTTAAAAGAGAAAAAAACACAAAATGTGTAGAGCAATTCCCCCTGAGTCCGTAAATACCCCACATGTGGACATAAAGCGCCGTGTGGGTGCAGGGCAAGCCTCCAAAGGTAAGGGGCGCCATTTGGATTTTGGAGGCATGATTTGGCCAGAATGGATGATGAACGCCATGTCGCATTTACAGAGCCCTCGTGCTGCCAAAACACTGGAAACCCCCCACAAGTGACCCCATTCTGGAAACTACACCCCTCAAGGAATCTATCAAGGGGTGCAGTGAGGATATGGACCCCTTGATGACGGCCACATTTGTGCCGAGAAAGTGAAAAAATTAAAATTTTCCCTTTCACGTCACATTGTTCCACATTTGTGCCCGTCACCAGTGGGGTCCATATGCTCACTGCACCCCTTGTTAGATTCCTTGAGGGGTGTAGTTTCCAAAATGGGGTCATTTGTGGGGGGTTTCCAGTGTCTTGGCAGCACAAGGGGTCTGTAAATGCGACATGACCCTTGAAATCCATTCCAGTAAAATCCAGCTTGCAAAGGACAATTGGCGCTCCTTCCCTTTGGAGGCTCGTCCTGCGCCCGCTTGGCACTTTATGTCCACATGTGGGGTATTTCTGTATTCGGGAGAAACTGCGATACACATTTGGTTTTTTTTTTTCTTTTATTTACTTGTAAAAATGAAAAATGAAGGCTAGAACAACATTTTAGTGTAAAAAATAGAATTTTTCCTTTTTTACACCACATTGTTCTGAAAATCTGTGAAGCCCCTTTGGGGTCCAAATGCTCACCGCACCCCTTGTTACATTCCTTGAGGGGTGTAGTTTTCTAAATGGTGTCCCTTTAGGGGTGTTTTTAATGTTTTGGCACCCCAGAGCCTCTGCCAACCTGAAGTGGTACGGTCAAAAATAACCAAATATAACGGAGGCGTTGAAATTCACTGGGCGCTCCTTTATATCTGAGGCTTGTGGTTGCGTCAAATAGCGCAATACGGCCACATATGGGGTATTTCTATAAACTGCAGAAACGGGGCAATCAATATTGGGGTGCATTTCTCTGGTAATATGTTTATCATTATGAAAGATATTGGATTACAATAAAATCTCTGCACAGAAAATAAAAATTTTCAAATTTCTTACACACTTGGCTTTTATTTCTGTGACTCCCCTAAAGGGTTAAAACACTTTCTGGATGTGCTTTTGCAGAGTTTGGGGGGTGCAGTTTCTGAAATGGGGTGCTTTGTGGGGCTTTCTAACATACAGGCCCCTCAAATACACTTTCAACCTGAACAGGTCCCTGAAAATATCTGATTTTGAAATTTTACAGAAAATTTGGAAAATTGCTGCTAATGATTTAAGCTTTCTATTGTCTAAAAAAAATGTAATATAGTTTAATAAATGCTGCCACCATAAAGTAGACATGTTGCTAATGCTATTTAATATATAATTTATGTGGCATTACCATTTTCTGTATATGCAGGAAGGTTTCAAAGTTGGAAAAATGCATTTTTTCACAATTTTTCACGTTATTTTGGTGTTTTTCATAAAGATTCGTTATGAGTATCGACTCCATTTTACCAGAAATGTGAAGTACAATATGTCACGAGAAAACAATCTCAGAATCAGCCGGATAGGTAAAAGCATCCCGAAGTTATTAATGACTAAAGTGACACAGGTCATATTTATAAAATTTGTCTCTGTCCTTAAGGCCATTTCAGGCTCTGTCCTTAAGGGGTTAATAGCTCAGGTGATTACGCATGTGGCGATACCAAACATGTTTATTTATATTTATAAAATGGGAAAAGGGGGGTGATTCAAACTTTTATTAGGGGAGGGTTTTTTTATTAGTAAAAATAACTTCTTTTTTTTTCACACATACTAGAAGTCCCCGTGGGGGACTTCCAGCATAGCCACATTGATCTCTCATCGAGATCTATGCAGTATAGATATACTGCATAGATCCATGAGGTTACTGTTCTTTCACTCTCGGCTGCTGCAGCTGAGAGCGATACAATGCCAAGCCGGGATCAGCGCCATTACGGTGCAGACCGTGGCCTGTTACAGATGTGGGATTCGCTCCTCTGCAATCGCGGTGCGGGGGCCGATACCCTCACTAGATCACCAATGATGACAGCAAGAATTTAGATGCAGCTGTCAACTTTGACAGCTGCATCTAAATGCCTAATTAGCGGGGTCGGCCGTGGTCCCAGGCTGCATATTGTGGATTGCCCCAGCGACGCCAGGACGTACAGTAACGCCCTGGTGCATCTAGGGGTTAAAGGAGAACTTCCCTTTCAGAGTAGACTGAAGGCACTGCTAAGCAAAACCTTCTAACGCCACAAAATGCCATGATTTACCATTTATGCAGCCACGGCATAGTGAACTGGAGGAGACATGGAAAGGTCTTATTACTCCTCTGGTTATGCTGGGAGTAAGTAGAAAGTTAAAGCCCACTGGGGACAGCTTTACAAGGATTGGTTCTCATCCAGAAAGAAGTTGAACCTGTTTATAGGAGCATTATGTTACCGAAATTTTACTTCCTGGACATAACCACTAAGTGTTAACTGGTTTTGCAGTGCACCCCGCTGACTGCAGAGCCTTCACTTCTGAGAATTTGTCTTGGGATGGAGGGCCCGCTCAGCCAATCACTGACTGAGAGGGGACAGCCCCACTGGGCTGCCATTAGGGATGAGCGAACCAAACCGTTACGAACCAGATTCGTTACGAACTTTGCAAAAAGTTCGGTTCGGTACCGAACCGAACTTTCAAAAAAGTTTGTGACGAAGTGTGTTAAAATCGCAACGGCGTCGCAAAACTGTACTTTAATCAGAGAATAGAACAGGCTACAAGGGATTATTACTCCTATAATCCTTTGTATCCTGTTATTATGTGAATATCAAGGTGTGTGACGTCACTCCAGGAACAGGAAGTGCCTGAGCGTCCATGCTTTTTCTCATTGTGTGTCTAGACTGCAGAGAGAGAGGAGGTGTACGTTAGGCAGAGAGGGAAAACACACAGATTACATATCAAAACAACTGGATAAGTACAGGGAGAGATAGAGAAGGAGTATATATTGTTTGTGAGAGAAGCCGGAGAGAGGAAGATAAAAAAAAAAATCTCAAGATACAGGGAAAGCTTGATAAGCTCATACATAGTGAAAGAGGTTGAGAAATCAAGAGTTAGGTAGAAAGAGGGAGAGATAGCCATCTAACTCAAAAATTGTGATATCTAGGGAGAGATAGGGAGATAAAAAAAAGAAATAGGGAGAGAAAAGTGAGAAGAGTCACTCAGGAATCAGGACACATAGCACTGAACCAGCTACTGTTCCGTGACAGAGAGGAGACGCTAGCGCCCCACAAAAGCTGTCAGTTTGTGCTCTGCTGGTTGCCGTCAAACCCCTCTTGCTACCCGCAACCAAAAAAGTAAAAAAAAAAACTTAAAAAAAATATAAAAAAGTTTGTTTGTTTGTGATCAGCTGTTCTATTTAAGACGAAGTCAGTGCCCCACAAAAGCTGTCCGTTTGTGCTCTGCTGGTTGACGTCAAACCCCTCTAGCCACCCGCAACCAAAAAAGTTAAAAAAAAAAAAGCCTTTAAAAAAAAAATACAAAAAAGTTTGTTTGTTTGTTTGTTTGTGATCAGCTGTTCTATTTGAGGCGAAGTCAGCGACCCACAAAAGCTGTCTGTTTGTGCTCTGCTGGTTGCCGTCAAACCCCTCTAGCCACCCGCAACCAAAAAAGTTAAAAAAAAAAAGTTGTTTTTTTTTTGGGATAACCTGTAAATTTCTGCTTTGCTGGGTGCCTCCAACCCACAAAGCAATAGTCACTGAAAATTTGTGCCTTCTGCCCAATAGATTATTTCTTTTTGAAAATTTTCACCAACCAAAGAACTATGTCCAAGCGTCCTACTTCCAGCACTTCCCAGGCAAGAACTGCAATGGCAGGCGGTGAGGGTAGGAGAAGTGGCAGCACCAGGCCCAGCGGCATCCGGGGCAACAGGCGTGGCAGCAGGGTACAGCTACCCCAGACACTCAGTGGTTCTGTAAGAACCACACAGCCAGCGGTTCTAGATTGGCTTACCCAATCCTCCACTTCCACCACCCAAAGCTCCCAAACGAGGTTGGCTCGATCATCTGACACCACCCTTAGTAACATAGTAACATAGTAACATAGTAAATAAGGTTGAAAGAAGACAAGAGTCCATCAGGTTCAACCTAGGAAAATCCTACTGTGTTGATCCAGGAAGGCGAAAAACCCCTATGAGGCAGAAGACAAACGCCCCACCACAGGGAGAAACTCCCCCCCCCTCCCCCCTCCCCCGACTGCAATGGCAACCAGAACAATCCCCGGATCAACGTATCACCAGAAATCTAATGCCCATAACTTGTAATATTATATTGTTCAAGAAAAGCATCCAGGCCTCCCTTGAACTTATTTACTGAATCAGCCATGACAACATCATGTGGCAGAGAGTTCCACAGTCTTACCGCTCGTACAGTAAAGAACCCGCGTCGATGCTGATGATGAAATCTTCTTTCCTCTAGACGTAGAGGATGCCCCCTTGTCATTGTTACAGACCTAGGAGTAAAAAGACCACTACAAAAATCTCTGTACTGTCCATTCATATATTTGTACATTGTGATCAGATCGCCCCTAAGACGTCTTTTTTCTAGCGTAAATAACCCCAAGCGTGATAACCTGTCCTGGTACTGTAACCCACCCATTCCCTTAATGACCTTTGTTGCCCTCCTCTGCACCCGCTCTAGGTCAGCTGTGTCCTTCTTATATACCGGTGCCCAAAACTGTACACAGTATTCCAAGTGTGGTCTGACCAGTGATTTATAAAGAGGCAAAACTATGTTCTCATCTTTAGCATCTATACCTCTTTTGATGCATCCCATTATTTTATTAGCCTTGGCAGCTGCTGCCTGGCACTGATCACTAAAGTTGAGTTTACTGTCCACCAATACCCCCAGGTCCTTTTCGGAAGTAGTTTTACCCAGTGTTTTATTATTTAGCACATAACTGTACTTATTATTTCTATGGCCCAAATGCATAACCTTACATTTATCCACATTAAACTTCATTTGCCATTTCTCCGCCCAAGCCTCTAGCTTCTCCAAATCCCTCTGTAATATGATATTATCCTCCTCTGTACTGATTACTTTACCCAGTTTAGTATCATCTGCAAAAATGGAGATTCTGCTCTGTAGCCCCTCTACAAGATCATTAATAAAAATATTAAAAAGAAGTGGACCCAACACTGACCCCTGTGGTACCCCACTAGTAACTAAAACCCAATCTGAATATGTTCCATCAATGACCACCCTCTGTTTTCTATCACACAACCAGTTACTTACCCATTTGCATACGTTTTCCCCGAGTCCCAGCATCCTCATTTTGTAGACCAACCTTTCATGCGGCACAGTATCAAATGCCTTTGAAAAGTCCAGATACACAACATCCACAGCCTCCCCCAGGTCCAGTCTATAACTTACCTCTTCATAGAAGCCGATCAGATTAGTCTGACAGGACCGATCCCTCATAAATCCATGCTGGTGCTGAGTCATAAGATTATTTTCATTAAGATACTCCAGTATAGCATCTCTTACAATCCCCTCAAATACTTTACCTACTATAGATGTTAGACTTACGGGCCTGTAGTTTCCAGGATCACTCCTTGACCCCTTCTTGAATATTGGTACCACATTAGCTATGCGCCAGTCCTGTGGAAGAATCCCTGTCGTAATAGAATCTTTAAATAATAGGAATAACGGTCTGTCTAACACAGTATTTAATTCTTGCAAAACTCTAGGATGGATACCTTCTGGGCCCGGTGACTTATGGATTTTAATATTTTTAAGGCGTTTCCCCACTTCTTGTTGTGTTAGGCAGGTGAGATTTATGGGAGGATTAACATTATCCCTAGTCATATCGTCTGTTATGGGATTCTCCTCTGTGAATACAGTAGAGAAGAATGTATTTAGTAGATTGGCCTTTTCCTCTTCCCCCTCCACCATTACACCCAGATTATTTTTGAGGGGACCAACATTTTCGGTTTTAAGTCTTTTGTTATTTATATAGGTGAAGAACATTTTGGGATTTGTTTTACTTTCTTTGGCTATCCTTCTTTCTGTTGCTATTTTTGCTTCTTTTATTTGCGTTTTACACATTCTATTCTTCTGTCTATAGTTGCTCAATGCTTCCCCACTACCTTCTTGTTTTAGTTGTCTGAATGCTTGTTTCTTATCATTTATTGCACCCCTTACAGCTGTAGTTAACCACATTGGATTTCTCTTATTTCTACTACGTTTATTCCCATATGGTATGTGTCGTTCACACGATTTACCCAGGATGCTCTTAAATATGTCCCATTTCTCTTGTGTACTTTTATTTCTGAAGGCATTGTCCCAGTCTATGTTCCCAAGGTCCTCTCTTAGTTTTTGGAAATTAGCCTTCCTGAAATTTAATGTTTTTGTAGCCCCTTTGCTAATCATTTTATTGAAGGATAATTGAAAACTTACTATGTTATGGTCACTATTACCTAGGTGACCCCCCACCTCTATTTTTGATATTCTGTCTGGCCTATTGGTTAAGATCAGGTCCAGAAGGGCCCCCCCTCTTGTTGGTTCCTCTACTAGTTGGGAAAGGTAATTATCTTTTACTATTTCCAAAAACACGCTTCCCTTCCTGGAGCTGCAGGTTTCTGCTTTCCAGTTGATATTTGGGTAGTTAAAGTCCCCCATAATAATGACTTCCCCCTGCTTCGCTGCCGCATCTATTTGTCTTATAAGAAGATTTTCTGATTCTTCCACTATACTTGGCGGTTTATAAATCACTCCTATAAGAATTTTATTATTCTTCGTCCCTCCCCTTATTTCTACCCAAAGAGACTCCACATTATCATCACATATATCCTCCCGCAGAATAGGCTTAAGGCATGATTTAACATATAGACAGACCCCTCCCCCTTTCTTATTTTTACGGTTAGGGTCAGCGATAGTCCTCTGCCCCGTCCCCTGTTATTACTATGCCACCCACCTCTGGGGCACCTTCTGCCAGGGAACTGTTGGCAAATCTTGATCTGCCTTTGGATTCTCTACCACTTTTTAGTGATGATGAGAAGGAGGATGAGGTAGTCCACCAAAGGCAGCAGGTGGAACGTGCAGAGACTGCAGAGGAGGTGGTGGCTGTAAGCCAGGGAAGGGCATCCAGTGCCACACCTGAGATCCTGTCCCAGCCACTGGAGGACAGTAGACGTGGTGGTGGTGGTGATGATGATGTCGCCGATCGGACGTGGCGCCCCCAAGCACGATTATCCTCAGTGTCATCAGGGGAGGAAAGTGAGGTGCTACCGAAGCAGCAACATCCCACTGCTGCAAGGAAGCGAGGCACAAGAGGGAGGGTTAGAAAACAACCTACCAGGCAGAGTCCATTACCTCCAAGCCTTGGTCCTGAGAGGGGACCCTCAGGCAGCAGTGGCAGCCAACAGGCCGCAAGACCCCCCATGGCTGGCAGCAAACCACGGTCCTCTGTCGTCTGGCAGTTCTTTCGGCTGGGGACAGATAAGCACATCGCTCTGTGCCTGCTGTGCAATGAGAGGGTCAGTTGTGGTAGGGGTGATAATCTTGGGACAACATCCATGAGGAAGCACATGGAAAGGCAACACCAACAGGCCTGGAAAAAACGTGACCCCAATACCACCTCCTGTCAGGATGCACCATACACTGCAGATCCCATCATGCAGCATCCTGTCACTGCAACTCTGGCCTCGTCAGCCTCAGTTGCCAGCAGCAGCACAGTCTCACTGCCATGTACACCCCTAATGAGGCAGCAATCCCTGACCGAGTCCATGGGCAAACGTCAGGTGTACTCCAGCAGCCATCCCATGGCACAGAAACTGGCCGGACACCTGGTTAAGCTGCTGGTGCTTCAGTCCCTGCCATTCAATCTTCTGGACTCCCAGCCTTTCAGGGATTTCATGGCGTGTGCGCACCCCAGATGGCGAGTCCCCAGCCCCCACTACTTCTCGAGCAAAGCTGTCCCATCACTGCACAGTTATGTTAAGAGAAAGGTTGGCGACTCATTGGGACTCTCGATGTCCAAGACCGTGCATCTGAGTGTTGATGTCTGGTTCTCTAATTATGGGCAAGGCCAGTACATGGCAGTTACTGCCCATTGGGTCAACATCCTCCCAGAAGACCATCAGGAACTTGGCCGATTCTTGCCACTGTCACCTCCACGGTGCTTTAGGGGGCCAGCAGCGGGTAGCACAAGTTCTGCCTCCACCCCCACTGCAGTCCAACCTGACCCAGTGTCTTACCACCGATGTCAGGCCCGCCGCTCTCAGGCTGTCCTCCATTTGGTGAGCCTGGGTCAACGGAGCCACAGTGGGCAGGAGCTCCTCCGGACCATCAGGGAGGAGATAGCTGAATGGCTGACCCCACGTCGAATAACGGTGGGAAGTGTCGTAGCGGACGACGGGAGGAACATTGTCTCTGCAGTTCAGCGGGGAGGGCTGACTCATACACCTTGTATGGCACATGTGATCAACCTCATAGTGCACAGGTTTCTCCGATCATTTTATGCACTACATGACCTTCTGAGGATTTCACGTAGAGTGTGCAAACATTTCAGCCACTCCTACGCTGCAAGGAACACCCTGCTCAGAATACAGAGACAGCGTGGTATGCCCCAATATCGGCTAATCTGCGACGTGCCAACCCGCTTGAATTCTGCCCTCCATATGCTCGACCACCTGTAGGAGCAAAGGTCAGCCGTAACAGACTACCTTATGGGGCAATCAGGCAGCTTCACGCCACACTACGACTTCCAAGTAACACACTGGCAGTTAATGCGGGAAGTCTGCCAATTGTTGATCCCTTTTGAGGACGCAACTCTCTTTGTGAGCAGGCAGGACTATGGGATCAACAACATCATCCCACTCCTCCATGTTCTGGAAAGTGCGCTGAGCAACATCATCAGCGAGGATTCCCAGGCCACAACTCCAAGGCTGAACATCGCCTTGAGCCCAGAGCTGGATGAAGTGCAGATGGAGGTTGAGGAGGAGGAAGATGTCTATGCCCAGCCATTCCGCACACCGCCACCTGGCTTCTCTGTCTCTCCATCACAGGAGGAGATGGAGGATGAGGTGGTAGAGGAAGAGGAGGAAGACCCCAGCAGACCCTGGAACTACACCGAGGACAGTGGAGAGGAGAGGCGGTCATTGTCCTTGGTACAAATGGCAAGGTGTCTGCGGGAGTGTCTGCGGAATGATAGCCGGATTGTGGACATCCGCCTGGCCACCCTGTTGGACCCTCGCTTCCGACGCAAAATGGCAGAATTCTTCCCGCCATCACAGAGGGAGGCTAAACTGGTGTACTACAGGGACATGCTTATCAGTCAGTTGGTCTCAACTTACCTGTGAGACCAGCCAGGTTCCCAGACAACATCCTCTGGGGGGGAACCAGTGCGCTCCACTCCCACCACTACTAGTGGAGGCATCAGAAGTCGCTACAGCCTGCAAGCCCTCATGAGCGATTTCAAGCAGCCAGCTGGTGAAGAAAGGACACAGCACCGGACTCATGGCATGGACCAGCATGAGCTCAGCCACCAGGTCACTGCCTACCTTGATTCTACCCTGCCCCAAAGTGTCACCGACCCCGTGCAGTACTGGGCAGAAAAACTAGAGATTTGGCCTCAACTGGCAGAGTTTGCCTTGGCTCTGCTGTCCTGCCCAGCCAGTAGTGTGGCGTCAGAGAGAGTCTTTAGTGCGGCGGGTAACATCATAACACCGCAAAGAACGAGGCTCTCTTGCCACAGTGTGGAGATGCTCACTTTTGTTCAAATGAATCGTGCCTGGATTACATCGGATTATACCACCCCCCCTGCCTGATGTGAATGACTAAGTCATCAGTCACCCGTCTTGCATGGCAATCCGTGTGTCCAAGAAATTGACCTTGATATCCTAAATATGTGCCCAACGTAAAAATCCGTAATTTAACTTATTAAGTAATGTTCTCCCCTTAGACCCCAATTTTTAAAAAAAAATCACCTTAAAAATTCCCAACTGTATTAGGATACATTTGAAATAACAGATCCCCATTTCCAAATTTGATGCCCATGGTGTGTTGGCCATTTAACATCTCCACACCAGATTAATGCCTTGCACCAGTGCACCGTCCAACCCATACCCCAAGAACAGTAGCAACCCTAAAATAATCCCCACGACTATGCTTCAAAAAGTGTGGATTTTACCTTTTGTGAACTATAGCCGTGGGGTTCTATCCCTCGCACTCGTGCCAAGGAACACAACTCACCGTTTTGTGAGCAGGTACTAACTGTTCTTGAGGTATTTTGTGGATATCATGAGAGTAGTGAAATCTTGCACCACAAATCCCGATGGGGTTCTTCTGTGTGCAAATTATTTCACGCCTCTCATGCAGTCACGCGTGGAATAAGGCTGTCTATGGGGTATATATCACGGAGGCTGCTGTCCTTCAACTGTGATATAAAAAACCACCACAGTTAGTTACAGCAACAAACAGTTGCTGAAAGGCAGGTTATCTTGCCTTCTTTACGGTTGTCTTTACAATAGGAGGCTTTTTTGTGGTTCCCTGCTGGCTAAAATCCACAGCGCATCGTTGGCTGATTTTATGCCACCTTCAGTACTATGGGGCTGGGCGCAAATACCCAGTTCAGCGCAGAACTGCGTATGTCCGGCCGGCACCCTAGTACTGAATGCCATTTGGTGAACGGTATAAAAAGGCCCTGTGGATTTTACTCAGCAGACCCGCAGCCACATGTGAAGGTACCCATAGGGTGAGGTTTTTTGGGAGTGACAAAAGCGAGGGTGGGAGGTCACTCCCATACCCCATCAGGGGTTTTTCCCCTACCCACTTTAAAAGATAAGTCCAGGCAGTCAATAACTTTCTTTACCCTTACTTGACCCAGAAACTTATTAATTGACCGGACTTATCCTTTAAGCCAGCTGGTGACAGCACTTAAAAAACACAAAAGCATACATCCATTGTATTGGACGCTACACCCGGTTAGGGCATCAAACTTGTGTTAAGAAAAAAAAAATATATATGTGCATCGTCAACAGCCATAGGCCCAGATTCAACAGGTTTGACACCAGAGTAGTTGCGTCAATTTGTAAAGCAAGTGCCAGTGAGGTGTCAATTTAATGAAAATTTGACACATATTTTTGGATAATGGAACTGGGGTAAAGCCTTCTTGAATCTGTACCTTTTTAAATGTCCTTTCTTCACCTCATGGATTCTGATGGTGAGGTTCTCCGTCTATTTTACTGTATCCGTATCCTGCTAGAATAGGTGTAATGTTAGAGGGGGTGTTTTTTAATGTGGACTGTCCTGTGCTGAACTCTACATTAACATGTCATGTTTTAAAGAATGATTTTTACACACATGCATATCCTTAGCTTCAAACTTTAGTTGTCTGTACTAGGTCCTTCTGGGTCCAAAAGAATACTACTCCTACTAATGCCCCCACAATCAATTGTCTATTTGGAAACATACTGGGTGGAAACTGCCTTCTCAACTTGTCTATTTGTAACAATACTAGCCTGAGAGCCATCAACTGCTGCCTTCTCCTGGTCCTCAACTGGTCTGTTTTAAATAATACTGACATGGAATCATTAAAATGCTGCCTCCTCCTCCTCAAGTAGCCGCTCCTCAATAATACTGGCCTGGAATTGATCAACTGCTGCCTCCTCCAGCTGCTCAAGTAGTCTTTTTTTTTAAATTATACTGGGCTGGAATAGATCAACTGCTGCCTCCTCGTCCTCAATTAGCCTCTCCTCCATAATCCTGGCCTGGAATAGATAAACTGCTGCTGCCTCCTCCTCAAGTAGCCTCTCCTCGATTATACTGGCCTGCAATTAATCAACTGCTATCTTCTCCTGCTCTTTTAGTAGTCTCTTTAATTATACTGGCCTGTAATCGATCAACTGCTGCCTCATCCTCTTCAAGTAGCCTCTCATCGATAATACTGGCCTGGAATCGATCAACTGCTGCCTGCTCCTCATCAAGTAGCCTCTCCTTGATAATCCTGGCCTGGAATCAATCAACTGCTGCCTCCTGCTCCTGAAGTAGTCTGGTTTTAATAATACTGGCCTGGAATCGATCAACTGCGGCCTCCTCCTCATATAGCCTCTCCTCGATAATACTGGCCTGGAATCAATCAACTGCTGCCTCCTCCTCCTTAATTAGCCTCTGCTCCATAATACTGGCCTGGAATCAATCAACTGCTGCCTCATCTTCCTAAAGTAGCCTCTCCTCCATAATACTGGCCTGGAATCGATCAACTGCTGCCTCATCCTCCTCAAGTAGCCTCTCCTCGATAAGACTGGCCTGGACTCAATCAACTGCTGCCTCCTCCTCCTCAATTAGCCTCTCCTCCATAATACTGGCCTGGAATCAATCAACTGCTGCCTCATCTTCCTCAAGTAGCCTCTCCTCCATAATACTGGCCTGGAATTAATCAACTGCTGCCTCCTCCTGCTGCTCAACTTGTGTCTTCTCAACAATACTGGACTGAGAGGCGAGCAATCTACTTCTGCCTCCTCCTGGTTCTCGACTTGTCTCTTCTCAACAATACTGGCCTGGGTGCAATCAAGTGCTGCCGCATCCTCCTTGTAAACTTTTTTTTCCAATATCTTTTTTCACTATTTTGGCACTTTGATACACTATATTTTATTAATTTTATTCCTATTATTATTATTATTATTATTATTATTATTTTATTTTATTTTTTTTATTTATTTATTTTTTTTCTCATTATTTTTTGGGGAAAAAAATTCCCACTTTTTTTCATTGTAATATCATTTGCAACTAAATGAAACTATACCCTATCACACTTCCACTATTGCAGCTGCAATTATTCAGCCGTTAGAGCAAGGTTCGTTTTCGGTTCAGTTCGGACCGATCTAAAATTCACGAAAAGTTCGCCGGATCGAACCGAACTTTTCAAAAGTTCGCTCATCCCTAGCTGCCATTTCCGAGACAAGTTTGTCTTGAAAGTGGAGGCTCTTCAGTCAGTGGGGGAGAATAGTATTTCCTATTTAGCAGTGGTTTACTGTGTGACAAGTAATATAGCAGTACATACAATAAATTTACAATACCTAGACACAGTTTAGGTCACAAAACAAGATATTACTTCATGTTATGACTTAAGACCTATATTAGCTTAAACAATGGATAGACATGTGCTTGTGTGTACATACAGATGCCATAACCAGACTTAGCTACTAAACAGTGAAGAGACCCAGCTGATTTTAAGCCCTAATTCACTGTGTTGCGTAGGTACTAAAGAGCTGGTCAGCGAGAGAGCTTGGTTTTTTTACCCCACCAATCAATGACTAATTGCTTATCCTGTGGATAGGGCATCCATCTGTTTTGCCTGGAGAACACCCATAAAGGGGAACTCCAGGTAGAGGTTAAAAAAAAATCTGCTGCAAAAGCAAATAGCATTACTTACCTATCTACCTATCTTTTTTTGTTCCGTATTGTGTGGCTGTACTTCCTAGTTGGGAAGTTGTACGCAGTACTACAGGTTGCAGTCCTTCACCCTGCCCATTCTCTGCCCAAAGCTGCTGCAGAAAATCTGGGCTGCAGTTTCATTGTGTTACTGAATTCATTGAAGTAATTTATCATGTCACTGTAGTTCCCCCCCCCCCCCCACAACATGCTGTATTCTCTACCTGTAACACCACACATCGCACTGTATTCTCTACCTGTAACACCACACATCGCACTGTATTCTCTGCCTGTAACACCACACAGCGTGCTGTATTCTCTACCTGTAACACCACACAGCACACTGTATTCTCTACCTGTAACACCACACAGTACACTGTATTCTCTACCTGTAACACCACACAGCACACTGTATTCTCTACCTGTAACACCACACAGCATGCTATATTCTCTACCTGTAACACCACACAGCACACTGTATTCTCTACCTGTAACACCACACAGCATGCTGTATTCTCTACCTGTAACACCACACAGCACACTGTATTCTCTACCTGTAACACCACACAGCACCCTGTATTCTCTACCAGTAACACCACACAGCACGCTATATTCTCTACCTGTAACACTGATATTGGAATAAAGAACTTTTTTAATTTAACATAATTTTTTTTCTTTTTATCTCGACACGCATATTATGATCAAGCATCTTTTATCTTTGAAGTTGAGGCACCACAATAAGGACTTTATCCAATACTATCTTACATGGGATATACGGTTTATGCCTCGTTTTTTTGTCCAGGTGGGATTAGCAGTGCTGGCCCTGTTCCTCTGTGCCGTTTACCATTATTTAATTGTGTTACTGCGTCATTTTTGTGAAGACGCTGCAGTACTGCAATAACACTTCAACATGTGTGAACATAGCCCTAATTTACCTGCAGACTTCTGCACAATCAGTGAAGTTGCAGCACCTGGGTCTGTCTGGTCAGAGATGGGGGGAATGCGGATCCAGACAGGCCTCCTGGGACATCACACCCTGCCGCCTATCTGCATCATAAGCCTGCACTCAGCAAACACACACAATGTGATACAGAGTCATGGAATATTTGTCACCTAAGGTTGGAGAGCAGTGGGAGCAGGAGACAATGTGAATTGGCACAGAGACAGGTTTTCTTCACTTCCTGGATGTCAATCAGCTACCAGTGTTGTAAAACCGCACAGATATTGTAATTTTTTTTATACAGACACATCTATATAACTTTTAATGTATTTTTAATGGATCTGGAGTTACCCTTTAATATGTTTCTAAAGCCTAGCTTTTATTACAACATATTTAAAAGTCAATATGATAAAAAAAAAAATACCTATGAACAATAAAAACACATCAAGCAGTCAATATGTGGCAACTTCCAGGAGTGTTGTATGTCTGGGTGAAGACAGGTTATTTTTTAGAAGCTACAGTAGTAGCTAAACACAGTGGATTGCTAAGGTAGATTTCTCCTGCACCAGTGCTTACCCTAAGGTTGGGTTCACACTACATTTTTGCTATCTGTTTTTTTCATCCGTTTTTTACAAAAAAAGAAAAAAAAAGATGAAAAACTGATGGAAAAAACGGATGCAATTGTGTGCCCATAACACCATCCCATTTGTGGTGCAAGTCCCAGCTTATAAGGGTGTCTGTACCCAGAGACATTTATCTGACAGATTTTTTAAGCCAAACCAGGAACAGACTACAAACAGACAGGTCATAAAGGAAAGACTGAGATTTTTCCTCTTTTCAAATCCATTCCCGGCTTTGGCTCCAAAAATGTGCCAGATAACTCTCCATTATGAGAATTTATTTAGCTAAACAATGGGAGGAATTACAGTATTAGATCATTAATACTTTCAGATATTGGGAGTGATTTATCAAAGGGTGTAAAATATAGACTAATGTAAACTGCCCAAAGCAAACAATCACAGCTCAGTTTTCCTTTTACCACAGCTGAAACTGAGCTGTAATTGTTGCTGTGGGCAGTTTGCACCAGTCTATATTTTACACCCTTTGATAAATCTGAACCATTGTGTTCAGCTAGTAAGGTAAAGGCAATGGGGGAGATTTATGAAAGGGTGTAAATACAGTATATACCTGGTGTAAACTGCCCACAGCAACCAATCACAGCTCAGCTTTCAGCTCTGGTAAAATATAAGAGGAGCTGTGATTGGGTGCTGTGGACAGTTTACACCAGGTTTATATTTACACCCTTTGATAAATCTCCCCCAATAAGTTTGAGAAATGGTAAGTAGTAGTCTGAGTTAATAATAATAATAATAATAATAATAATAATAATAATAATAATAATAATAATAATAATAATAATAATAATACAGTTTGCTTTGTGCAGTTGTCACATCCTTTCCCATACCATGACATTTGCACAGATTAAAACTCAGATATGGCATTAGAGGAGTAAAATTCAGAGTATCTTTTAGTAAAGCATTATTTATTGGATGTACTTTTTTTCCTCTGCACTTACTGTAACTTAATAATGTTTACTTTTAGTTTAATATCAGTTCGGACTGGAGTTGCTCTTTAAATATCTATGTAACACTTCATAAACTTGGAAAGATCTTTGTTGCCACCTAGCTGTACAGTAGGCTAACCAATGTAACAGTGCATTCTATTCTGTCTGAAAATAAATTACTTTGTATATTCATTTGCCATAGAAACTGCTCAGCATTGACAGCTTGACGCCAATTTTTTTTGCATCCATTTAATTATAAATACATCAAAACCACAAGTAACGTATTTAAAATGAAATAAATAAATACAAGATTGCTATATTTTGAATCGGAAGGAAAACAAAGTCTGTAGCCTTATTTGTTCCCTTGAGATATCCATGTATGTACACAGATAATATATTGTCTCCCAAGGAACCTTTCATTTTCATGTAACTTTTTACCTAATTGCTGTAACAACCATATCTAGCTATTGGCAAATTATCTTCCGGCCTTATATATTCCTGCCCGCCTAAAATATACATTGATCTTCTCTTATTAATACGTGAGTATGTCATTAAGGGTAAAATACAAAAATTGAATTAGGGAAAAAAATGTACATTGACATATTCCTCACGTCTTCCAATGCTCATTAGATATGTGAACACTGCAGGGAATGAAACTACATATAACAACATAACAATGCAATCAAAATCAAATCAGGCAAAAACATGCTATCTATCACACACTAAATTTAACATGGATCTGTGAGGCTACAGTGTGTGTGCATCTTCACATCTGCTTCAGAGGCTTAGAGGCTCCATCACAGATTGTCATGTTTGATGGTAAAGAAAAAGTGTAACATGAAGCTTTATTCTACCATTCAACTACAGATACCTTGATGGGACATGACAGACCCCACTGTCTCCCAACAGAGCTGGATGTGCATTATGATTTTTAATAAATCCTCAGCTTGGAAACCATGCTTTAACACATGGATTATTAGCTAGAAATTTTATGGTTTAGGATCAGTGTTCCTTTTAAGCTGCACAGGGCAAGTCCACACATCCTAAAGAGAAGCCTCGCTCACTGCCACCAGCCGCCCACTCAGCACGTGATCTCTGAATGGTGGCTGGCAAAGCCCACTATAGTTGTGTCCTCCTCCTAGCTACTGTATGTACATTTCATAGCTTACAACATAATGTATGTACAGAAGTAGGTATTCTAACGACTGCTATCGTGGATCCACTGTACCACCGCTAGTGATGGTGTAAGCCGCACCAGGGAGCGGAGTCCTGGAGCTGCGGCAGGAAACTCCCAGATTGCTACCCCTGGCTAGGTTTGCTAAGGGCAGTGGACGAGGTGAAGCTGGAGACACGTGGACAGGCAGGAACACAGCAGGACCCACAGCTGGAACCACAGGCAGCAGGACTCAAAGTTGGAACCGCAGACAGCAGGGATACAGCAGGACTATTGTCTGGAGCCATGGAGGGCAGGAATAACGGAGAGCTTGGATTACATGCTAAGGTAGGCATTTAGAAGCTCCAACAAAACAAGGGCAGGACAGGTGCAGGTATTTATAGTGTGCAGGTGATTTGGTGCAAACTAATCAGGAATGCACTGTCCCTTTAAACTTAAGCAGAGCCGACGCACACGTGCCCTAGGAGACTGGGACGCACGCACGAAGAGAGCCAAGGGAGGAGGGGGAAGCAGGGGACCGCTGGGTAGGAGGTAGCGTGCGGCCATGACAGGGATGACAGCTGTGACAGGTATTCTCTGTTAAGGGCAATGACCTAATTTCACCACATGGCATCTACAGGAGAAGACCTGCAAGCTTTGGCAGAGACTGCAAAAAGATAAAATGGGGGCCCAGCGCTGAAGTGGAGGACAGGTGAGTGGAATATTTTTTTTTTTTTTACTTGGACTTGGTACAGAATAGAGGCATTTCTTTGGGGAAAGAGGGGTTAACTACAATCCAAGGGGTCCGAGAGAGGGGAGGGTCATTTAACCAATATTCTAGGTGCATCGGGGGGGGGGGGAGTTAATTTTAATACTAGGCTTATCCTTAAGGGGGGTTAAGTACAATACTAGGGGCATCCTGAAGTGGAGTGGGGTTAACTACAATACTAAGGGCATCCTGGCAGTGGAGGGGTTAACTACAATATTACAGACCTACTGGCAGCAGAGGGGTTAACTATAATTTTAGGATAATCCTGGAGGGTTAACTATAATACTAGTGGCATCCTGTTAGTCGAGAGGTTAAAGGGGTTATCAGGTTAGGTAAAATATATGATGAATCATCTTTACTTTATCTGTCTCCTTTTCAAAGTTTTAAGGGCCGGCTGCTTTCTGCTAAAGACACAAAACACTGTGTGAGAGCTGTTCAGTCCATTCTCAACCCCTTCCTCCCCCTTCCTTCTAGATGGCTGATTTAAGTCCCTGACAGTTTTTTTCTCTGCAACATTGCAGATTCTTTGTAATGCTGGGATGGTTAATTTGATGTCAAGTTGCTGATAAACTCACTGTGATTATCTCTCCCTTCGTTATGCCGTGGCCTGGGATGCTGAGGATACTATGCAGCAGGTGGGTTTGTTTTTTTTCTGTAACACTTGTCACAGTGGCCAGAAGTGGTGACACCCACCCCCGGACACATGGGCAATGACTCTTGTAAAGGTTGCACAAGGTGTAGGCACAGGTGCAGGTGCGGTGACAAAAATAGCTCAGCGCTTAACCAAAGGTGACTTTTACTTAAGAACTTTAGTGCAATACAGTTAATAGAACTCAGAACTTGACAGTTGCAGGTGACAGTGGTGACTAGAGAAGTAGTAAGTAGAAGTGATAAGTGATGCTTTACTGCGAGAAGGTACAGGGATGGTCTTGGGGGCCTTGTCCAGGGTAGTAGTGTACTCTGCTGGTAGTGTAGAGAATAATGCTTAGGGTGAAAGAGAGAATATCCGCACTCCCATATATATATAAATAACCACCTTCTGTCCAACCAGTTCAGAGAGTGCCAGGTTGGGTAGTACGAGCCTAGGTTTAGATGATTGGGCAGAGCAGACTCCTTGAAACCTTCTAAGATAGCCGTGCGAAATCAGTAAGATACTTTGGCATGTGCTTTTTGTCTTACTGTGGATCAGTCCCTTGACTCTGGTAACCATCCTCATGATACTGAAGACAGATCCCTAACGTAGACAAGGTGTTTCCGAGAAGACTGTTACCCCCTTCCGTGCGTTTAGCAGCACATCATAATGAAAGTCTCTCTTATAAGAAAATCTTTAGCTGTATCTTTGTCTCTTGGTTCCTTACAAGGGCCAGGTCTGGGTATCACTGCAGCAGGAGCTCTAACTTGCTTGCTCTATTTCCCATACACAAAACAAAATACCTCCCACAAGGAACTAACTTGTCTTTTATAGGGGTGACCAGGTCTAACCTCCCACTGGTAGGACTGTGTAATAGAGAGGAGAAAGAAGTGTAGTTGGTTAAAAGCGGTGTGTGGTACCTGCACCTGTGATTGATCAGAACAGTGAACATACAGCAGTTAACCCTTTGCCCTTGAGCTGTGCTTATGCAAACAGGGGAAAGTGAGAAACCAAGTGATGAAAATACAAAAGGTAGCTTCATCCCCTCCCTTTGTGTGACACCTGACAGAGTTACCTTTGCCTGGGTGACATAAGACCACCCATACAGGGCACTACAATTACATAGTTGCAGATAAGGACTTGATTACATTATATATCTGGAAAGGAGGGGGGAGGAGGGGGTTGAGAGCAGAGATGGGCTGAACAGTTCAGATACAGTTATCTATGTCTTTAGCAGAAAGCAGCAGGTTAAACTGAGGGAAGGAGACAGGTAAGGTAATGATATGTATGGAATGAATTGTTAGTCTCCCAGAGAGGTTTGATTTAACATTTATTTTACTTAACGGGATAACCCCTTTAACTACAATAATAGGGGCATTTTGGCAGTGGAGGGGTTAACTACAATACTAGGGGCATCCTAGAGGGGTCCGGCATTAGCTATAATACTAGGGGCATCCTGGCAGTGGGTAGAGTTTAACTGTAATACTAGGGGCATTCTGGAGGGGAGGGGGGAGTTAAAGGACACCTTCTTTGTTTTTTCCCCCTTAACTAACATACATAAGGGTCCATTTACACAGAAAGATAATCTGACAGATTATATGCCAAAGATTCGAAGTCAAAGACAGAAAACGGACTATAAACAGAGATCAGATCATAAAGGGAAGCCTGAGATTTCTCCTCTTTTTTTTAAATCAATTCCTGGCTTTGGCTTCAAATATTTGGCAGATAATCTGTCAGATTACCTCTCTGTGTAAATGGACCCTTACAAAGTTATAAGTGGGGGTTGGGCCCGGTCTTCCTCCGCTTCAGCGTTTTCCTTTAAAATGAATGGGAGCCAAAAGGCTGCCGTTGCGCTTGCGCATCAGCAGTCTTTTCGCTCTTTTTTATGCCATAGGAACCCGAAAGTAAAGAAGATCTGAAGACGCGGACAGGGTTGACAGGGACTGTGGCCGGCGGGATTTTCGAATGGCGATCGACTCAGGAGGGAAGGTGAGTATAGGATCTGTGTCTGTTAGTGTTTTTTGTTTTTTTTTCCCCTGACGCCGGAGTTGTCCTGTAACTATATTAATAGTGGCATCCTGTAGGGAGCAGGGGGAGCAGACTTAAAACTATAAAGCATGCTGTTATGTCATTATTATTTTGCCCTTTGTTGGACAGTATATTGTTTTTTGGTCTCATATACTTGGTGTTTTAAGCTATCTTTAAACAAATTCCTATGGATTACTATTACGTGATGTGGAATTCTACATAATACTCGGCGTGTGTTTCTTTAATTGGTAAAAAAACATAGATCACACATTAAAAAAAAAACCATGAGGTAAAGCCCAATTTAACTCATTGTAGGAAGAAAAATTCCTTCCTAACATATCTGGCAATCAGATTAAATCCCTGGAGACCCTACTCCAGAATTTATTAACTATTATGTACATTTTCTATACTCCAGATATGCATATAGGTCCCTTTTAACTCTTTTAGTGATGTAACCATTAAACTCTCTCTAGCAGAGAGTTTATTTAACTTTCAATGTTATCTTGGTTAACTAACAACTAGAGATAAGCAAGTTAAGCCTCCCGAGCCCAGATTCGTTCTGAACTTTACAAAAAGTTTAGTTTGCTACCGAACCGAACGTTTTGCAAAATTCGGAACAAGTTTGGGAAGATGGCTCACACACAAAGAGCCTAGAGTCAAGAGTGACAGCCTGCTCAGCCAATAAGCTCAGCCGTGGTGCTATCCCATCCCAGTCAGCCAGCTATCACAAGAGAAGATGGGACAGGACCAGAGAAGAAAGACAGGTAAGTACGATGAGCAAACTTTTAGAACCGCAGTAAAACAGCTAAACGCATGCAATAGCATAGCGGTTTTAGCGCAGTTTGTTTAAAGTTATCAATAATGATACCATTGAATAATACCGCCACACCATGTCCACTATCACTACAACCCTATAGCAGAGTTCAGTTACATCCAGTAACTCACAGGTCGATTTATTCTGTGATCAGAATCTTTACCTTTTCTTTCTCTCTCCATCCAGCCTGGGCCACCTTGAAGTCTTCTTCTGGCTGGGAATCTTCTTTTACGTACAGTATACACACAGGAACACACTTATGTATACACACACAGACACAAAACACCTACCTCTCAGCTAGGTGTGTGGAGCTTGGACTTCCTCTCCTTCTCTCCATCCAAGGACTGTCATGGAGGGGTCTGCTGCTGCTGATGATGATGCAGAGATGAGCGGCTGACAGGAGAGGCCCAGGACACAAGGCACAGGCAGACACTTCCTGGTCACCATGTGTGGTCTCTGTAGGCTGCCATTCCTCACCCCCCCCTCCTGTCTGGCCCGACAGCTGAGCAGCATCAAGAGACTGGAAGATCTGCATTGGGGGGGAGTAATGCTGCACATTCCCCCATGCTGGCGTCCTGCACCAGGTCAGAGCCTCCTGGCAGTGGCAACTCAGTCAGAGCCTGTCCCAGCAGAGACCCCCCCCCCCCCCTCCAATGTACAGAAGTAGCTGAGGACTTACAGGCTCTGTGAATCTCCTGGCAGGGGGCTGATGTAGTCAGCTCCTGTATGCTGGATGATGTATGTATGATGGACGTGGAGAACTGCACTTTTTTTCACCATTTTTTTTATATTTCTTTTATATTGCTGACCACCTCCTCTGCCCCTTTTTAATGACAGAGAGGACGTCTATGTGGCCGATGGTCCGTGCCTCCTCTTCTGGTTGGTCCTCCAGTATGGGAATAATGTCTAGAACATCTGCAATGTAAGATGGAAGACATCAGCATGTGTTATGATAAGCTATACCTGCTGCTCCATAGACAGAATACAGGTTGTCTAACAGATTATGAGTATATGAGGTAAATGACAGCTCTACAATTCCCTATAATACAAGTGTATGGCCACCATTCAGAATCTAGATCTTAGAGCCCCCTCCCCCTTTATGATATAGTAATTATTACCTGGATTATGGACGACCACTTCCTCTATATCCACCATTTCTGTCTTATGGCAGTGACACCAATATATAGCGCTGCGAAACTAAGTAAAATCCTTAGGTAAACTAATATAGAAGGCACAATTTATTTCCCTATTCATATATCACCCTCCCGCTATTATCTGTATATAGCCTGCATCTGGCTGCAATAGCTGCTGCTCTTAGGAATATATAATATATATATAATGAACGTCATTGTGATAGTAACTACTAACTGTTGACGGTTTTGGCCTCCATTCTCCCGAATCCCCGATCACTGTCAGGAAAACAAAATACAGATGTTAAATACATTTCCCAGCTACATAAATGTAATGTCCATTTAGAAAAATAAAGTTCCTCCAATAGTAGAGTAACTCCAGAGCATCCTAGACACATAGAACCTGTCACATTGTGATGTCATAGAACACTTCACATTCCATTGTGATGTCATCAGTCAGTTGTGTCAGTAGTGTTGCCATAGTAACAAGGAGGGAAGGATGAGCAATGAATGTACGGAGGAGATTGTTTTCAATATACTGAGCAGTATGAGGGATTTTTTTAAGGACTAAATGCCCCATATACAATGTTACTAACACTGACAACCTTTACTGTGCCAAAACATAAATAAAAAAATAAATAAATAATAAAATATGAAGGACGCCCAATATACAAAAGTTCTATGTTCTGCTACTTAAAAAAAAAAAAAAAAAGCTTTACATCACTATATATATATATATATATATATATATATATATATATATATGTATATATATATATCCTGTAACTGTTTTATTTTATGTGTCTATAGAGTAGAGACTTCTTTTTCATGTGTCTATAGAGTTGGATGATATTTCCAGCATAGCATGTAATACAGGCATACTGGGGTAATGAGGCACTGCAAGTCCCGGCCTTTCCAACAAGCCTCTCTGTGTCATGTGAGGAGCATGATGATAAGTGTATAGGGTACATCTCTTCACTCTGACACAAACCAGAGAGAGCATCACGTGCAGTCGTCTTCCTGCTCACTCTCGATCAGGGTCTGAACATTTAGACCTTGACCAATAAAAACCTTCACATGTCTCTCAGACATTTCTAAAGTTTATTTTCTTGACAGGTGCAATACACTTTGAAAACTTACATACACAGTGATAAAAGTGCATATTAAATTCTGCAATGTTTCTTGTAAATTAAAGGCACAAGTGGCTAACACAAATACAGCAAAACAAACATAGCGATAATATTATGCAATGCATAACTTTGTGTAAGATGTGTATGTCTTAAAGTGGTTCCTGCTCGCAGGCATAAATCACGATCCAAATCTACACCTGCTGGAAGCAGGTGCAGATTTAGTACGCTGGGCGCAGGTTAGGGCGCACGGCCGAGTGCCTCTTAGTGAATCCTGCCGGAAAAAATGGGGCGGGGCCTAATATAAGACTGGCGTACTTGTACGGCGTTCTTTATAAGTCTCCCCCAAAGAGTATGTTGTAGCAAGCTAGCTAGGAGTAGTAGTAGTTCTCTGATATGTCAAGTGACAGGTGGTATACTGTAGCTATTCTGATGTTTCCCTGTGGCCCAACTATCTGTTGTCAATGTAATTGCTACAGTGATGCAAAGTGCAGTAATAAGACCTCTGGACAATAAGATTCTTTTAAGCAAACTTTAACATTTCTTGTGTTAAAGTGTTCTGTTAGAAATATAGTAGATTCACTAAACAGTGACAAATGATCGATATTTGCTGTGTGACAGAAAATTCCTACTTGGGTTGGTTGGGTCTTCTGTAATGGGATGGAACTAAATTAGAAGAAAAAAAAAAAAAGCGCACAGGGTACAGCCAAGCTCACGTTGCAGGGGTGGCTCTGCCATCTGCTGCAACTATCAAAATATGGCAGTGCACAGACAGAACATAGCAATGCAAAATCATAAATAGGGAGAAGGAGGCCGCTATTTGAATGTTAAGAGAGAAGGTGCAAGATTACAATGATATAACAAACTTAAAGGGGTAGAGTGGCGCTCAGCAATTATTCACAGAATAACACACACTACAAAGTTATACAACTTTGTAATGTATGTTATGTCTGTGAATGGCCCCCTTCCCGTGTTCCCGACCTACGCCCGTGTACCCGGAAGTGTGGTGCATTATACATTCCTGACACGTGTCGACCCCCGTCTCCGATCTTCAGACAATGACGTGCTCTTCGCGCGGACAGCCGAACACCTCCCACTTTCCCTAGTGCCGCCCGCTCTCTGCCCTCATCAGATGCTCAGCCGCCATTGGCTGAGCATAACTGTGCTCAGCCAATTGCGGCCGAGCACAGTCATGACGCGGCAGAGGGGGGCCGGCATCAGGGATGGCAGGAGCTGTTCGGCCGGCCTCCAGAAGATGATGTCTTGGCACAAGATGGCGGATGGGAGCGACGCGGATCAGATATGTATAATGCACCACACTTCCGGGTACACGGGCGGGGGTGGTGGGACATGGGGAAGGGGGCCATTCACAGACATAACATACATTACAAAGTTGTATAACTTTGTAATGTGTGTTATTCTGTGAATAATTGCTGAGCACCGCACTACCCCTTTAAGGATTTATCTGTTTTTTTGTTTTGTTTTGTTTTTTTAATAACTTGGAAATACAGTATACTAAATCATTCAAATATCATATATATTTTAGGGTGCTCCAGCTCAAGTTAGGCCAAGCCTTAGAAAGGTTGCCACCTCTGGGACCAACAGATGTCAGGTCAAGGGTCATGTCAAGACTCACAGCATAATGAAAGGCTATAGAGAATGGTTGGCTGCAAACGTCTGCATCAGCACCTATAACTTGTATTATCTTACTAGGAAAGTTAACTGCACGTGCCAATAGGTCTAGAGGGGTACAATTATCTTTATGTTCATCATTGAATAGACAGTCCAGCCCTGTTTGTGGCATCAAACAGTGCCCAGACAGATGTGTGATCCTAACCTAACAATGCTTTACACTGAGGTATATTATCACAACACTAAATTATTGAAAGTAGAATTTGAAGTCAACATTGGGGAAGTTAAATTAACAGCGGCATGCTCTAGATTTATTTGTTTTTATTTTTTTAACACAGCTTTTCTGGTCAAATACCCATATGTATTTGTCCTAGCCAGTGAAATATAAAGAAAGGGAATTAACTGTATAATGCTGCCATCTTGTGGAATATGCGCTTCCTGTTACATATCTTATATTACAGCGTAAGCAAGAGCTGAATACACAGATACTCCTACATACAACAGCTATGCGGAGACAACTGCAATACACCATATCATTGTACTCAATCTTCATGCAGAATCCAACATCAAAAAAGATATTACCTAGATAAGAAGATACAGTATAGCCCCCAAAGAAGTCAAAGGGTGACTCATACAACTCCATAAAACATTGAGGTTGTACAGAGCTATAAGTTGTATAATACATTTATACAAGTCTTGATTATTCTACTTTCCAATTCCGTCACCTCTTCTCATCAATAATGCTGAAACAATTCTTAAAGTATTTTCCCATAAACCAACAGTTTGTAAGGCTGAACAAATTTGTTGTACAAATCCTTAATAGTGGCGGGAATTTATATGGTTCTGTTTTATTGCTGGTTCTGTTATATTGGTTCTGTTTTATCTGTAAATATATATATGGAGTGATTAAGGAGTGATGGATAAAAAACACAGTTTTTGTACAGGGGTACATTTTTTTAAATGTTACTTATAATGTTAAATGAAAACAACATGGGAAATGAGGTGCATACTGTGCATCCTACAATTCCACAATGAAAGCTATAGGTGCTTCCAAAGAATACTCACCGGTGTTGGTACCTTCAAGTTCCTGCACCTGATTGCTGCCACCGTCCTTGGATTTGTGGATCTGGATTTATGGAGGCAGCTTGTCTCCACCGGCTACTACTGTCTGCCAATCCTCCACCTACACTTAAAGAGGACCTGTCACCCCCCGTGCTGGGCCCCCGACCGACCGCTAGAGCCCCCTATACTAACTTGATTGGCCGGGTCCCGCTTCTTGATGGAGTCAGGCTGTAAGCTAACTGTTAACTGACCCCCTTCCTTGCTGGGAGAGGCACAGTGTGTGTGAGTGTGTGTGTGTGTGTGTGTGTGTGTGGGGTCTTTTATATAATCATCGGATGTCTTCTTCCTTTGCCACCCAGGACACTGAGCTTGATGCCAGGCTCTAACTCATGAAATTTTCACTTAGCCAGTCAAGTAAGGGCTCACTTAACCCCTCTCTTACTGGCATGGGTGTTTTCAGATTGGTGTTCGGACCACCACACCAAAAATAAAAAGAAAATTTGCCAAGAACTGGAAGTAGGAAAACCCCTTGACACATGCTCATTGCAACCTTTGCATGATTAGAGATGAGAGAATTTCGAGCATCTTTAACCCCTTCAAGACCAAGCCCATTGATACACGGATGTCCAGGTCAAATTAATACAATGTTCCTCCCCGCCTTCTAAGAGCCATAGCGCTTTTATTTTACCACCTACAGGGCTAATTGGGGTGTCATTTTGTGCGCCATGATCTCTAGTTTTTATTAATATCATATTAATAAAAAATTTTGATCACTTTTTATAGAAAAAAAATTCTGATATAAAATTGTTTAAAAAATAGCAATTCTGGTGTTTTTTTTTTTTTTTTCGGTTACGCGGTTCACTGTGCGGGAACAATAATGTTATATTTTAATAGATCAGACAATTCCGCAAGCTACAATGTATAATATTTTTTTTTTAAATATATATATTTTTATTTTTATAATGGGCTAGGAGGTATATTAAACTTTTATTGAGGGGGGGGTTACAAGGTTTTAAACACTTTTAAAAACTTTTTTTATTACACTTTTTTTATTACACTTATTTTCTAAAACTTTTTTTTATTTTAAAACATACAATCAATAGATTGCATATACTGATTTATGCTATGCCATAGAGCAGACTCTATGCATAGAGTCTATGCACTTACCCCTGCCTGTCGGTACAAGCGATCGTAACTCCTGCAGCATGGCTGCGGGGGTCCCAATCACTCAGTGACAGGAGCGGGCAGTGCAAAGACTTTTAGAATGGCCTAAACAGGGAGAACAGTGTGCCAGAGAGGCCATTAAGCTATAGTGAGCATCAGGCTCGGACTGGGCCACCGGGGAGCCGGGGGATTCCCCGGTGGGCCCCGCCCCCTCCTCCCTCTTGCTGGGCCCTGCCCCTGAGCCGGAGAGGGGCCTCCTGTTTAGATCCCGTTTAGTATGGGGAGCTCAAGGGGGCCCCCTGCTGGCTCCCACACTGCTGTGGGGAGTAAAGATCGGCATCAGCACCGCCCGGTGAGCTAATCATGGGCCCTCCCCTCCCCCTGCACTCAGTCAGTGTGGCCCAGCTCCCGGCACTGCTCTCTTCCTGCTTGTTATCAGGAAGATGCAGAGAGAAGGAGCAGCTGCAGGGCCCCTCCATCCCCCTCCCCTCTGCAGTGACATCTCTTCTCTTCTGCCACTGTGTGTGCTGTCGGTGCAGAAGAGAAGGGGGAGGGGCTGCAGGCTGCCGGGTCTGGCTGGGAGAAGAGGAAATGAAGATGGAGACCAGAGGACTCCATGGAGCTTCCTGCCCTGCTTAACATGTGAGTTTTGTTTACTGTATATTTGTCTGTCTTTGTCATCTGTGTGTGTTTGTACATCTGTGTCATGTGTTTATGCATGTGAGTGTTATATCTATGTAATGTGCATGTGTGTGTGTGTGTGTGTGTGTGTGCATCTACCATGTTTATAGTGTATATTATGTAATGTAGTTCTATAGATATTATATTGTATATATGTAATCTGCATGCTTTTGTATCTGTCTGTCCTGTGTCTGTGTGTGTTAGTATGATTAGATGTATGTATATATGTAAGGTGTGTTGTGTCTGCATGTTTGTGTATCTCTGCAGTATGTCATTTTGTGTGTATGTATGTGTATGTGATGAGAAGACGTTCGCCTTTTGGAGGTCCCAGTTGTGCAGGAGATCTGTGAGGCTTAGGCGCCGATCAGCTGATTGAGGATTCTCACATCAAAGATGATAGGAGTTGTAGTAGACGTAACAGTAAGACTTTAATCAATGGATAATGTGTTTTGTAGAAAACCCTCAATAGATCTGACGAAGAAGGTTCCCCTCAAAACATCCATTGATTAAAGTCTTACTGTTACGTCTACTACAACTCCTATCATCTTTGATGTGAGAATCCTCAATCAGCTGATCGGCGCCTAAGCCTCACAGATCTCCTGCACAACTGGGACCTCCAAAAGGCGAACGTCTTCTCAATTATTGTACCGACTCAAAAAATAAATATATAAGCAGCATCAGCTGCCGCAGTAGACGCAGGTAGGATAATGCACTCCATCTGAACAGAGTTTTAAAAAAGCAGCAGAGTCAGCACCGAAGTAGTAAAAAAATTTTGTGACTTTATTCAAACCCTCTAGTGTGATGTTTTAATTTTAGTCGCACAAGAGGGAGTGAATAAAGTCACTTTGGTGCTGTCTCTCCTGCGGAATGATTGTACCGAGTCTCCTGGTTGTGTTGAAAGCGGTGCAGATGGCGCTAAGGTGTATAAACCACCACTAAAGAGGGGGCGGAGCGAGCTGCCGATGGAGAAGGACGCATGGTGAGGAGCTCCTGACCCACGCAGCTATTTTATAAGACCCCAGTAAAGCTAAGGCACCCCGTTCATGGGGAAGACGACCGGGAGATCCTCACAGGCACCCCCCGCACCCCGCAAGCCGGATTTGGGGGCTTCCCCCATCAGGAAATACCTCGTGCGTCTGGGAGCAGCCGTCCCTCTCTCCTCGGACCTTCCTCCATCGGTGCCGAGGAGATCGGCTAGAACCCGCACCGATACCGCAGCCTGCCTTCTCCCGGGACGAGTGAAAGCCCCGACTGCGGTGAGGAACTCCCGCGCTGCTCGGTCAGTCAGCAAGGCCCACTGCTTCTCTCCGGACCCGGGCGCCATTGTGGAACGGGCGCCATCTTTGCCTCCACAGCCTGGTGACGCACCGCCTGGCAATCCTGAACTGCAGCCTGCCTCATCTGCCTCTTGCTTGGCGGGGACCCGTTCCGGAACGGCGCACTGCCCTCCCTCGGGAAGACTACAGGCTCCGACAGCGGCTGATCGGTCCCCGGGCGCCGATACTACAGGGCCGGCGCCATCTTCCTGCCACGTGGGACGGACTCTGCAGCCCGGCGGCACTCCGTCTGGGAACCCCCCACCGCAACCGGACCTATCTGCACCTGGCATAGAGGTTAGTGAGGGGGATAAGGCTCCTGTCAGAGGCCCACCATCTTGCCTCCTGAGCCCAGCGGTACCTGGCCCACCCCCCTCAGTGACAGTGACTCTGTGTGACAGGCTCAGGCACCCTGCCTTGCCAGAAACTCCCTTATTACTCCGGGCCCTCGCTGTGGACTGTCCGCCATTAACCCTTTCTGGCCTCATAAAGGGCACCCCCCCGCGTCCGCAGCATACGGACCCTAGATCAGCAGTTGCGGCCCACTTTCTAGCTATGGCGTCCCAACCCAAACCTCAGCGGGCAGACAAGACGCGCCAAAATACGCGTACCCTATCCTGTGTAGACGCTGAGATTCCTGCTTCTCCTGCTGACCCCCTGTATCCACTAGGGGGAGACAGTCCACATTCGGGGGTCTGGCCCACGTCGCGGGACTCGGACGGTGATTCCCTTACAGCTAAAGGCGCCTCACTACAGGAGGTACGCCTGCTCCTGACTCAACTACCCACAAAAAATGATTTCCACTCACTGATATCAGAGGTCAAAAGGGCTTGCAATGAACTTTCGGAGGTGCGGAAAGATATTCAGCTGATCTCAACAAGGGTGGAAACCCTGGAGGAGGATCATGACGCTACCAGGGGTTACATTGCTCAACTTCAATCTACAGTCTGCTCTCAAACCTCCGCTATTAGCGACATGCAAAGACAGGTGGAGGACCTGGACAACAGAGGAAGGCGGAATAATATCAGGGTCCGAGGCCTTCCTGAGGCCACCCGGGACGAGGACCTTCCAGAGACTCTTGAGGCTATTTTTAATTCCATCCTGGGGGAGTCGGCCTCCCACAAAGTGAAGCTTGACAGGGCGCACAGGGCCCTCAAACCGCGTTCTCCCTCTGGAAATCCTCGCGACGTCATTTGCTGTGTACATGACTTTCAACTAAAAGAGCGGATAATGGCCAAGGCTAGGTCTATGCGTGATCTGGATTTCGATGGGGCTCCTATTCAGCTGTTTCCAGACCTCTCCTGGATTACGCTGCAGAAACGGCGTCACTTACGCCCCCTGCTGACCCTGCTCCGTGATAAGGATATCAACTATAGGTGGAACTTTCCGTTCGCCCTCATGGCACGTAAGGATGGACGCTCTGCTGTATTGCGGGACCTGTCGGATCTTACTGGCTTCTGTGAGACGCTGAATATCTCTGTACCTAAGATCACGGAGTGGACTCTCTCCTCGCCTCCACCCCCACTCCCCCCAGTGTGGCAGCCAGTGGGCCAGAAAAGGCGTAGGCGCAGATCCGGGAATCGGTCTGCTGGTCACGGGTCCTCCCCGAGGAACCCTCCTTGAGCTTGCCCTGACTATGGCTTGATACCTTGCTTTCACCTATATTTGCCTTAGTATCATTGCTATCCTATTACTACTTATGGGGTCTTCCATTTTTTCTCCATTTGCTGTTTCATTATTTTTTTTTTTTTTGCTGCGTGGGTCCGCTCTGTGGACCGACATTAACGGCATTACCTATGGTTTGTCTTTTTCTGTCTCTTCTCCTCCTCCCCCCCTGGGGTTTTGTCTGTCTCTATGAGTACTCATATTGTTGGATTCTCTCACAACCCCTTCCTTACACCTTGAGTAAGGGCTCTGTGCCTTGTGCCTTCGTTGTACTGTTAACAACGTTTTTTTTCTCTTCTTCTATATGTCTGTGGTGTCCGTGTCTCCCCCGACCTTCCCTGCCCCTTCTTTCCACAGTTCGGGTCCTGGTTCTCCTTGCTTTGATCTGCGCAGCCTCTGATTCGCTACCTCACCTACAGCTATCCCTGCAGTGGTCAGTCTCTGCCATCGTGACCTGGGTAAGTCTTCACATAGGCGGGTGCTCTCACTCTCTCCCTCCCAATGATTAAGTGCGTGTCTATTAATGTGAAGGGGCTCAATTCAAATGTCAAACGTCGCTTGGCTCTGAAGGAGTTAAGAGATGCCAAGGCGGATGTGGCTTTCCTACAGGAGACCCACTTCGATCACTCGGCTAATTTCAGATTTGCCCACCATCAATACCCCCAGGTGTATTCAGCCTCAGCGGGCACCAAACATGCGGGAGTGGCGATTCTAATCTCACGGTGCTGTCCAATGCAGGTGTCATCCGCGTTCTCGGACCCAGGGGGGAGATATGTAATTGTGGAGGGCTCCATCCAAGGGAAGCCCATTCTTTTATGTAATGTGTATGCTCCCAACCGTACCCAAATCCCTTTTATCCGCAGGGTGTTCAAGCGTGTAGCTGCCTACTCCCCCTCGCCGCGAGTGATTGGAGGCGATTTTAATCTCCCGCTCTCTGGAGTGATGGATAGGCATTCGGTGATGGGCAATCCTCCGACTGCTGACCAATTGAAACTTTCAAAGGAGTTTAGGAAGCTGATACGCCTCCATAACCTCTATGACCTGTGGCGACTTGACCACCCTGCGGATCGTTCCTATACGTTTTACTCCCATCCCCGTAAAACACACACCAGGATTGACTATTTCTTTGGCAATATACCTACTGTGCGCCTATTGCGGGATGCCTCCATTGGACCGATATCTTGGTCTGACCATGGCCCTGTGGCCATATCCCTGGCCTCCCTTCTCTCCCCCACTCGACATTGCCATTGGAGATTAAATGAAACGCTCCTGAAGACTCAAGTCACTAGGGACTCTATAAAGGACTGTTTAACAAATTATTTTATGGAAAATGAGGGTACAGTTGAGCACCACTCTACCCTGTGGGAGGCCCATAAGGCGGTTGTTCGGGGGCACTGTATTGCTCTAGGGTCCAAACTTAAACGAGATACGCAGGCCCAAATCCAGACGACTAAAACTGACATAACAGCCCTGGAACAGAAACTAGCACGGTGTTCCTCTTTGGGGACATTGCGCAGGCTTGTAGCAGCAAGAGCGCACCTTAAGGATCTGCTTATGCATAAAGTGGAGCGGATGTTGCTCTATTCCAAACAAAGATTCTATGAGAAGGGGAACAAAGCCCATACTCTATTGGCACGGACCCTCTCTGACCGCTCAGCTGCTCAGACTCCGCATGTTCTGAAAGACCACCTTGGTAACCCTAAATACCATCCCCGTGATATTGCCTCTGTCTTTTCTACCTTTCTCTCCAAACTGTACTCTCTCCCGTCCACTCTACCCTCTGACCCGGAGGCCTGCAAACAGCGTATACAGGACTTTCTGAGGAGCTGTCGGCTTCCGACTGTGTCCTCAGAGGCCCTGGAGGGACTTAATGCCCCGGTCACTGCAGAGGAACTACAGGAAGTACTGAAGTCTCTGCCGTCGGGGAAGGCGCCGGGTCCAGACGGTTTTACGTACCTCTATTATAAGACCTTTTCTGCTGTCCTCGCCCCCAAGCTGGTTACCTTGTTTAACGCCTTTCTGAGGGGTGAGCAGGTACCCTCCTCCCTCCTTCACTCCTACATTACCCTTATCCCTAAGCCAGACAAAGATCCCTCGGAATGCTCAAATTACAGGCCAATTGCCCTATTGAATTCCGATCTTAAACTGTACACTAAATTGCTAGCCACGCGCTTGGGGTATTGGCTTCCCGCCCTAATACATAAAGACCAGGTTGGCTTTGTCCCTGGCCGCCAGGGGGCTGACAACACTCGTAGAGCTATAGACATAATTGACGTGGTAAATAAACAGTCGGGAAGGGCCCTGATGTTAAGTTTGGACGCGGAAAAGGCGTTTGATCGCCTTAGCTGGCCTTTCCTTTTTGAGACCCTACACTCCTATGGCTTCTCGGGCCCCTTCCTGACTGCGATCCGAGGTCTTTACTCTAATCCCACGGCCTCGGTAAAGTTACCTCATCAGCTGTCTGCCCCATTTACGATTCGGAATGGCACGCGCCAGGGATGCCCTCTTTCCCCGCTACTGTTTGCGCTATGCATTGAGCCCCTGGCGTGCGCCATTCGGAATAATCCTGACATTCGGGGGGTGGGGGTGGGCGACAGAGACTTTAAAATTATGCTTTTCGCTGATGACATCTTGCTTTCACTGACTGAGCCCCTCACCACCCTGCCTGTCCTACATGCCCTCCTCTCCTCCTTTGGTTTGTTGTCTGGCTACAAAATTAACACGACTAAGACGGAAGCCCTTCCCCTTAATCTACCACATACCCTGGTGTCTCAGCTGCAGGCCAACTTCAAGTACAAATGGTCCACCTCGTCCCTCAAATACCTGGGCGTTAAACTGTCTCCTACCTATTCCACCCTGTACGCTGTAAATTTCCCCTCGCTGTTCCGAGAACTTAAGGCCCTCCTCGGGAAATGGGTTTCTCAGCATATCTCCCTCCTGGGTCGGATTGCGTCTGTGAAAATGACCATCTTGCCAAAGCTCCTCTACCACTTTGAGACCCTTCCGGTCCGGGTGCCCCTGAGCGAACTGAAGGCCCTGCAGGGGGTGATATTTAGATTTATTTGGGCGCATAAGCGTCATAGGATACCCAAGTCCGTAATGATGTCAGGCAAGTCCCAGGGGGGCCTTGCTACTCCCAATATTCTTCACTACTACTGGGCTACACATCTCCGTCAGGTCATGGGCTGGGCATCTCTCTCCACATATAAAGTTTGGGCAGTGATAGAAAAGATGTGGTTGGCCCCCATCCACCCGAATTCCTTCCTGTGGTCTTCCTCCCCCCCTGCCTTCCCTGCCCTGCCTATGCTTGGCCCTATCCTCTTCACCAGACACATATGGTCCACCTGCTCAGCGAGGTTTAGCCTATTTAGCCGACACTCCCCTCTCATCTCTTTCTTACTCTCTCCTTCCTTACAGATTGGCATGTCCCCCTTGATGGTGAGGCACTGGCTCAGTAAGAAACTGTTCCAGTTCGCGGATCTGGTTGATCCGCTTACACGTACTCTCTTACCCTTTGAGAAACTTAGGGAGAAGCATGACTTGCCCAGTTCGGAGTATCTCTCCTACCTTGGCGTTAGACATTTTATGCAGACGGTTTTTGGGTCCCTTACGGTCTCGAAGCCTACACTGTTTGAACAGCTGATTAGGGCGGGTGGATCGACTAGGGGTCTCATCTCTGCTATCTATCAAATTCTAAACTCGCCTGTGGGAGACTCGTTCACCCGCCATAAGTATATGGACAGATGGGAGTCTTTATTAGCTAGGACTGTTCCCCCTGAGCTGTGGCAGGTGATATGGAGCAGAGCCGCCTCCTCCTCAATTTGCACGAATTACAAAGAATGTCATTATAAATTTATGATGGGATGGTATCATACCCCTGAATTGCTCCACAAGCTAAATCCTAGCATCCCCTCGGTGTGCTGGAGATGTAACGGCTCGGTGGGCTCTCTGCTCCATCTCTTCTGGGATTGCTCTCTCCTCAGGGGGTATTGGACACATGTGGCGACATTGCTTTCATCGGTCCTGGACATCCAACTTAGCTTAGATCCCTTAGTCTTCCTGTTTAATGTTACGCCAAAAACTCTGGGTAAGAATTCCACCAAACTAATGCTGCATCTACTGACAGCCGCTAAGTCGCTTATCCCCCGCAGATGGAAGCAGACTTCTCCCCCATCCGCTGATGATTTACTTGTTAAAATTAGAGATATCAGGGGCTTAGAGCGACTGACGGCATCACTGAATAATCAGATGCCGCTCTTTGACTCCGTCTGGGCTCCCTGGGAGGCATATTGCGCTCGCACTGGCCTGCCTACCTGATAGGGAGATGTTCCCTCTTTGGTTCGCAGATCTCTTTCTAATGTTAACGGTTTTCTCTCCCCCCCCCCCCTCCCCCATCTTTCCTTCTTGTTGTTTCCCTTTGTGTGTCTCGTCCTTTTTCCTGAGTAATGGCGTCTTGCCTCATTGCCTCACCGGCCTCAACTGGTGATTTACCCTGAATTGTTGATCCCCACGGTTGTGTTCTTTTAATTTGACATGTCCTGTTATATTGGGGAAACGCAAGTTGCCTTAGGCTGGTGTAGTCTGCATCACTGTGATGCCATTCTCTGGAACTACTGATTGTATTGTTTCTTATATGTAAAATGTCAATAAAAATTACATTTAAAAAAAAAAAAAAAAAACCACCACTAAAGTGACTGGCAGTGTTGGGCTTGTAGCCCCCATGGCGAGCAGCAAGTTTAGCTACTGGCACAAATCCGTTCTGCAGTAATACGCCATGTGTGCCTTATGGTGTTCTCTGCCATTTCCTTGTACATGTATACAATGGCAGATCACACCTTGATAAGGCTAGATTCACACTATGTAAAAGTACTGCCGTTGTTGCCATTTGCAACAACGGCTGTACTCTGTACGGTGTAGGACACTGCCTTTACTGCTATGGGATCCCGGCCGGAGAGTACACACATGGTATAGGCTTCGGCCGGGATCCCATACTGCGCCGCAAAGAACATGTCAGTTTTCGCCCGCCGCAATTCAGTGAATTGGGGCCGAATCCTTTGGTGCACTCCCATCTGCTTCTTCCGGTCCTAACTAAAAATCTCCAGTCTTCCAGTACTTATCAGCAGCTGTATGTCCTGCAGGAAGTGGTGTATTCTCTCTAGTCTGACACAGTGCTCTCTGCTGCCACCTCTGTCCATGTCAGGAACGGTCCAGAGCAGGAGAGGTTTTCTATGGGGATTTGCTGCTGTTCTGAGACAGTTCTGGACAGTCTCACTGTGTCAGACTGGAGAGAATACACCAAGTAAAGCAATTTACTGATCTGTAACTTCTGACATCAGAGTTGAAAATTGTTTTTTCTTTACCGGATAACCCCTTTAACGCTTTAATGACCACTGATATGCCATTCATGAAGGTCCTTAAAAGTCTTATTCTAGCCCAACAGCTTGTGGTGAGGCTAGAATGAACCGTTATGGGTCTGCTCTGCAGGAAATTGTAATAGAAGAGAAGACTAGATGGTCATTTTCTCCTTCATCTTCTGAGGCTGTGTTCACACATGACATTTTTCATATGTTTTTGCAGCAATATTCTTGAAATTTCATTTAGGTTTCTACATAAATAATCCTGTTTTACCGTAACTGCATAAACCAGTAATAACTGTACAAGTGAATGGCAGTGCACTAGCATTGCTGCTCACATACACAGCTCAATGCAAAGTCACTGTAGTAAAGTGAAAGGTTTGCCGCTGATTATGGCTATGTTCACACTACGTAAATCTACGGCCGTAGTTCTCGCCGCAGAACTACAGCCTTAGATGTGCGGCGTGGAACATAGCATTGTTTGCTATGGGACCGCAGAAGGACCTGGCAGTTCACACAGTGAAGCGAGCGGCTCCGGCCGCTTGCTTTACTCTGTGCTATGGGAAGTTCTGATGCGGGCGCGCGCTGATGCGCCCGCATCAGAGCTCCACGGAGGAAAGATCATCCGGCCGGTACTTAAGTACCGGATGTGATGATCTGGGCTGAGACCGGCCGTTCCGTGACCCGGCCGGAGTCACGGAACAGCCGGTCTCCTCCATAGTGTGAACATTGCCTTTGTCTGTGTATGTCGGGTGGGCCCCAATAATCAATTTCCCTGGTGGGCCAAGGTACCCCAGTCCGACACTGGTGAGCATGCAGCTGTCCCAGAGAGGACTCAAGCCTGCCTGAGCATACATCTGTCCCACCAAGGCCTTCAAGCCATAGTGTGCAGCTGTCCTAGAGAGACCGTCAAGCATGCCTGACCATGCAGCAGTGCCACTGAGGGCTTCAAGCCATACTAAGTGTTCAGCAGTCCCAGAGAGGCCATCAAGAAATCAAAAGCTAGTTTTTATTTGTGTAGATGGGATATTTGATCACTTTTTAATTATATATATATATATACACTCACCGGCCACTTTATTAGGTACACCTGTCCAACTGCACGTTACCACTTAATTTCTAATCAGCCAAACACATGGCGGCAACATTTAGGCATGTAGACATGGTCAAGACAATCTCCTGCAGTTCAAACCGAGCATCAGTATGGGGGAAGAAAGGTGATTTGAGTGCCTTTGAACGTGGCATGGTTGTTGGTGCCAGAAGGGCTGGTCTGAGTATTTCAGAAACTGCTGATCTACTGGGATTTTCACGCACAACCATCTCTAGGGTTTACAGAGAATGGTCCGAAAAAGAAAAAACATCCAGTGAGCGGCAGTTCTGTGGGTGGAAATGCCTTGTTGATGCCAGAGGTCAGAGGAGAATGGGCAGACTGGTTTGAGCTGATAGAAAGGCAACAGTGACTCAAATAGCCAAGCGTTACAACCAAGGTAGGCAGAAGAGCATCTCTGACCACACAGTACATCCAACTTTGAGGCAGATGGGCTACCGCAGCAGAAGACCACACCGGGTGCCACTCCTTTCAGCTAAGAACAGGAAACTGAGGCTACAATTTGAACAAGCTCATCGAAATTGGACAGTAGAAGAGTGGAAAAACGTTGCCTGGTCTGATGAGTCTCGATTTCTGCTGCGACATTCGGATGGTAGGGTCAGAATTTGGCGTCAACAACATGAAAGCATGGATCCATCCTGCCTTGTATCAACGGTTCAGGCTGGTGGTGGTGGTGTCATGGTGTGTGGAATATTTTCTTGGCACTCTTTGGGCCCCTTGGTACCAATTGAGCATCGTTGCAACGCCACAGCCTACCTGAGTATTGTTGCTGACCATGTCCATCCCTTTATGACCACAATGTACCCAACATCTGATGGCTACTTTCAGCAGGATAATGCGCCATGTCATAAAGCTAGAATCATCTCAGACTGGTTTCTTGAACATGACAATGAGTTCACTGTACTCAAATGGCCTCCACAGTCACCAGATCTCACTCCAATAGAGCATCTTTGGGATGTGGTGGAACGGGAGATTCGCATCATGGATGTGCAGCCAACAAATCTGCGGCAACTGTGTGATGCCATCATGTCAATATGGACCAAAATCTCTGAGGAATGCTTCCAGCACCTTGTTGTATCTATGCCACGAAGAATTGAGGCAGTTCTGAAGGCAAAAGGGGGTCCAACCCGTTACTAGCATGGTGTACCTAATAAAGTGGCCGGTGAGTGTATATTCCCAAAGGGACTATTACATTAGATTGCTTACACTGTTCAACTGTTCAGTGCTGTGCCGTTGCATAGCATTGGGCAGTGTTATCTGCGATCTCCCTATAGAGTCTTTCTGAGGCAGACTTTGTAAGAAGATAGCCAAAAAGACAGCACAGAGGTAAGTAATTTACCTCTGGCTACCAGGTGAAATGTTTGGGGTCCCAATCGGTAAGTGAAAAGAGCCGTTCCTGTCACTTACATTTAAATGTAGTGATTGTGGCATTTAAGGGGTTAATAACAATCTGTTGCTCGATTGCTGCTGCCTTTCATTGACATTATGGGCTCAGCTATTACCACTATCAAGTAGAGAACAATTCATCTTGATAGGATAAATGTAATAAAAATATTTATATAAAATCACATACATCACTGGCTAGTATACAGACAAAGAAACAACAACCAGGGCATTACACAGGGTACTGGCACCAAATATGCCATTATCTGCATTCAAAAAGACTTTCCTCAGGTCCCCCCTCCCTCCTCTTTCTCATTCACTGCTCATTATCAGTCAGGCCCTGTCTGTTCTATGGAGAGGGGAGGAGGGAGGAGGGACAGTAGTTGCCAGCAGAGAGCAGAGAACAAAGGGTTACATCGGGACCTGTGTGAAAGCCGTATTCAGAGGTCAGAGAGGTCAGTGCTGACTTCAGAGGAAATAGCAGAGTGATGTAGCTTTAAATTAACTCTTTGTTGCCCTGTTTTGATGCCTCATCTCCCTGAACCCCTCCCCTATCCATAAGAGAACCATGAAGACAGGGGGGAGCTTCAAACTGCTTTTTCATGATAAAAATGCATTTTATGGCTTATTAACCCAATTACAAAGTTTCTTTAAATCGCCTGGACTATTGATTTCTGCAAATAAATAAATAAATTACAGTGACACTTTAAGGAAAACACATTTTCACTGTTGCTTTACCAGTGTCCTGACTCCACCAGTCCTGACGACATACAGAAGTGTGAAACATGTATCAGGCGGTCCCAGGGATCCCAGGAATACTGGTGAAATTGCAAAAAATGCTGGTCTCGCTTTACCTTTTTTCCGGTGTAAAGGCTATAGGTAGTCACAGAAATGCATTATTGTGTGTAGCCAGCAGATAGAGCCAGAGTACTGTGTAGTACTTTTCCATGTTATCACACCGCAGACTGGTGTGTAACTATTGTGGTTTGACTTTTTTACCAGTACTCTGTGTAATCCCCTTGTTGTTGTTGTTTCTTTGCCTGGTTAGTAAACAGTGATGTATGTGCTTTTATATAAATAATTTTATTACATTGGTGCAATAAATATATATTTTTTTCTCTACTTGATTGTGGTGTTATTCAATTTTTAGTATATATATATATATATATATATATATATATATATATATATATATAGTAGAAAAGAGTCAAATTACTGGAGGGTCATTTAACTAGAGTTCTGGATAAGTGATGAATGGTAAATAGTAAAGAGAGTGGGAATATTGTACAGTTGGATTGCTGTAGAGTGGGAGTAAGGCAAAGCATTTATACATATCCAGGAGAACTACAAGCCCCATCAGGTCTCTGTCATATACATATGAGAACTACAAGGGCCATCACGTCTCTCTCATATATTTAAATAGGAGAACTAAAAAACCTATCATGTCTCTGTTATATACGAAGGAGAACTACAAGGGCCATAATGTCTCTTTCATATATTTCTATAGGAGAATAATGCCCATCATGTCTTTCTTGAAGTACCTGTATCGCGAGTGATGCAGTGCTAAACCTTTCAGGATCATCTCAACCCACTCTGAGGACTAAGAGTTACAACAGTGCAGGACGGTATCCATTACAAAGCCAAAGGTCTAGGAACTGATCCAGGTGGAGCAAAGTTACTGAAAAGTCTAGGAACTCCATCTCGTAGCGCGAGTGTCAGCCAGGGAACCCTCAGCACTTTGCTCATCCCAGGTAACAAGGTCTGGGGCCTGTGTCACCCATTAGTACGTTTCCGCTAAAGCTAGTGGGCATAAGGTGGTGTGAAGACTATAGAAAGGTCAATACATGGGCACAGGTTGTTTTCTTCTTCTTCTTCTTTTTCTTCTTCTTCTACAAATATTCCTCTATACACTCCAACATCCCGGCAGAGCACATTACTACATGGGTTGAGACTCTCACGGCACTCTGCTCTCTACTACGCTACCTAAGTCAGTGGCGTAGCTACCGCCACAAAGGGGGGCCCTCCCGATCAATCACTCTTGTGACCGCAAGCATTGTTTTGCTTGCGGTTACAAGAGTCTGGCTCCGTCTTCCCCCGGGTGCTGCGCGGCTGCCGGGGGTGTCGCGTCTTATCCCCGGCAGAGATCCCTGCGCGCCTTGGGTCCTGACTTCCTGGGGAGCTCCGAGGGAGCTCTGGGATGCACGCGCTGCCGGGGATAAGACGCGACAACCCCAGCAGCAGCGGACAGACCAGGAGGAGAGAGGATCAACGTGAGAGCGCGTTGTCAGGTGAGTTAAGTTTTTTTTTTTATCAGCCTGCATGGGGGTGGGGGGAATAAGGAGGGCATCTATGAGGTTGCGGGGGAAAGAGGGGGCCATCTATGAGGGGCGGGGGAAAGAGGGGGCCATCTATGAGGGGCAGGGGATAGAGGGGCGCATCTATGAGGGGCGGGGGAAAGAAGGGGCCATCTATGAGGGTGGGGGGGGGGAAGAGGAGGGCATCTATGAGGGGCGGGGGAAAGAGGGGGCCATCTATGAGGGTGGGGGGAAAGAGGGGGCCATCTATGAGGGTGGGGGGAAAGAGGGGGCAATCTATGAGGGTGGGGGGAAAGAGGGGGCCATCTATGAGGGTGGGGGGAAAGAGGGGGTAATCTATGAGGGTGGGGGGGGAAGAGGGGGCCATCTATGAGGGTGGGGGGGAAAGAGGGGGCCATCTATGAGGGTGGGGGGGGGGGAGGGGGACATCTATGAGGGTGGGGGGGAAAGAGGGGGCATCTATGAGGGTGGGGGAAAAGGGGACCATCTATGAGGGTGGGGGGGAAGAGGGGGCCATCTATGAGGGGGGGGGAAGAGTGGGCCATCTATGAGGGTGGGGGGGGGAGGGGACCATCTATGAGGGTGGGGAGGGAAGAGGGGGCCATCTATGAGGGTGGGGGGAAAGGAGCCATCTATGAGGGTGGGGGGGAAAGAGGGGGCCATCTATGAGGGTGGGGGGAAAGAGGGGCCATCTATGATGGTGAGGGGAAAGGGGACCATCTATAATGGAGGGGGGGAGAGGGGGCCATCTATAAGGGAGGGGGCTTATAGAGTGGGCCATCTATAAGAAGGGGGGGAGAGGAGGCCATCTATAAGGGAGGGGGTAGAGGGGGCCATCTATATGGAGGGGGGAGAGGAGGCCATTTATAAGGGAGGGTGGGGGAGAGGGGGTCATCTATAAGAAGGGCAACATGGGGGGAGTGGGGCCATCTATTTGAGGGGGCAACATAGGGGGAGAGGGAATACACAGAGGGGGGCATATATTATTAGGGGGTCACATAGTCAGGGATACCCACTAAATGAGGGTGTAAAGAGACCAATACAGATGTGCAGTGTGTATAGAGAAGAGGATGGTGCCAGAGTGAGGAGACTAATATGTCTGTCTGGCAGGTTCCGTGGATTCGTGGCTCAGAGAAGTTCTCATAACGGCCCAGGACGGATGGAGAAGAAGATGAAAAGGAAAGAACTCCAATCAGAAAAGACGTCTCCTGTGAGTCACCTGATATAACTGCACTGTAATGTATATGGTGTATAGAACCTGTGTAGAGATGGTATTACTGGTAATATTGGTCTCAGGTATACAGGAATTGGTCGGAAACAGTATGACGGTAATATGTACGGTGATAATACTTTCTCTTCCAATATGCTGGTGTTTTTGGTAATATCTGTCTTGGTGTGTGTGTATATACAGTGTATATATATATATATATATATATATATATATATATATATAGATATACACACCAATAGCATCACTTGGTCGTGAAAGGAGGGGGGGGGGCAAGTTGGCCTCTCGCACCAGGGCCCAGGAGACATTAGCTACGCCCCTGACCTCAGTACAACCTTATCAACTCTACTATATCCTACTCAGCACTTATCAAGCAGATCTGGTGGTTTTACGTCTCAGTATTTATTGAAACTTTGTCAAGTATATAAATCCAAGTACTTCTGTATTACCTGTTGCACATTTGCAAACAGTAAACCAAGTCAACATTATCAATTGAGTTTGTGATTATTTACTACCACCTACACAGCGCTTACACCGTAACCTTGGGACATTTCCCCTTTCTGTGGCTGGCGGGTCCTTCCATTATTCGGGAGGCTCTATCCAGCTGTGACTATATTATCCGTGACTACACTATTCCAAGGGACCCAGCAGCAACCCGACAGGACACTGACCACAGGGGAAAAGGGTACAACCGGCCTTAACACCTTAAAAGCAGGCGCGCCATCACACCTGTGTGCCCACCAGGCACTAGCGTCACGTGAAAAAAACCTAAGGTCCGTGTGTATCTCGGCCATCCACCATAAGAAATGGCGTCACACTTCCATCTAGCAAGTGACCGGCCGTCCCACCGCTATAACACCATCCAGGGTCTCACCACACAAAGCTCTCCCTTTCTGCTGGCACTGCCTGGGATCTAGCCTGGCATACAAGGCTCTCCCTTTCTACTGGCACTGCCTGGGATTAAGTCTGGCACACAAAGCTCACTCTTCCTTTAAAAAAAATCTAAATACAGAGGTGTCCCATGCTCCAGGCTGCCACTCTCCCCCCTTTTTTTTCTCTCTAAACAATGCAGTGCGGTACCCAAGGACAGAGGAACTGACCCGGAGAGAGCAAAGCAACCCTAATAAAGGTCTACATACTCTTGCAGCGCCAGTGACACCGGATAATTTCGGACACTTAGCTACACCCATATAACTAAAACTGGGGCTTGTGTCACCCTGGTAGAATGGGTAGCCGACAATGCTGGGCAGAAGGTGGTCAGCAACAGCACAGTCGAAGCACAGGCACAAGTATGTATCCCTAAAGTATCTCTAAAGTCTCTCAAGTATTGTCTCTAAAGTTCCGGCAGAGCACACTTCTACCCTGGGTTGGGACCCTTACGACAAACTCCTCTCCTCTTCTCTCCACTGCTCAACATTAAGCTACATAAACACCGCTATATCTACCGCTATTCTACCTCAGCACTTAGAGTATCTCCCAGAACAGATCCAGTGAAACTTAGTCTGTACCAAAAGAAGTTATTCACTGCCAAAGTATTCTGTATTACCAGAGATTGTTTAGTAAAGCCATTCTGTTTATTTTACTGGGACTCAGTCATCAAGGCACAGCACCTGTAAATATCAGCTATACACCTTGGGTCATTCCTGGATTTGTCAGTGGCCCCTGCCACACTTAACACTTTCTCAGATGTGACAGTGACACTGCTGGCTGGGCAGGACAGCAGGGTAAGTGCAGACTCTGCCAGCTTTTCTGCCCAGAACTTCACCGGGTCAAAAATGTTTAAGGGCAAGAGTGATTTCAAGTCTTTTGGCTCTTCTGACCTCAGCTTCTGTACCTCGTCTATCCCTGTTATCTGACTTCTCTTACCTTTGGCTATCGTGACCTGACTTTTCTGTGGATTATGATTTGGTACTTTTGCTGACCATTTGGTGTGACCTCGCTCAGAAATGCTTCCCATTGTTGTTTAAAACCTCTGTCCATATAACTCCTCCTTCATGACCATTTCATCCCTATCTGTGCTCAGGTTCACATGGGTTCCCAAATTTATTTATTTTTTGTAAAATGTAACTTTTGTTGGCTTACTTAAAAACACATGCCACTATTTCTTTATGCCAAAATACGTATACCCCAACGTGGGTGTTAGCACATAGTAGCTGCAGACTACTGACTAACTAGAAGTAGGTAAGTATAACACTGACTCAAACTCAACTCAAAAAGAAATAGTGAGGGCGGGTTCACACTACGGAATTCTCGCGGACAATGTCCGCAGAATTCCATCAGCTGTCCGCCTGCACATCTGGGCGCCTTTCCGCCGGCTCCATAGACACCATTCTATGGGCCAGCGTATTCCGCTATACGCTGAAAGAAGTGTCATGTCACTTCTTTCAGCGGGTAGTGGAATACGCCGGCCCATAGAATGGTGTCTATGAAGCCGGCGGAAAAGCGTGTGCCCGTGCGGGCGGACAGCTGACGGAATTCCGTGGACATTCTCCACGAGAATTCTGTAGTGTGAACCCGCCCTTAGGTGTAGAGATGAGCGAACATGCTCGTCCGAGCTTGGTACTCGATCGAGTATTAGGGTACACGATGGTACTCGTTACTCCGACGAGCATCTCGCGATACTCGAGAAAATCTCATCATCCGTTTCCTGAAAGTTTGGGCGCTATTTATCAGTCGATAAACATGCAGGAGACTCTTTGGTACATCCTGCGATGATGTGGGACCCATACATGTCAATAGCAGCGATTGGTTGACCAGATCAGACTACCCTGCCATATAAAAAGCGCAGCCGGTAGTGCTAGCTTCAGACATACAGTATACTGTGAGAGATTAGGGACAGAGCTGCTGCTGGTCAGGGAGAGTGTCAGTGTAGGATTTAGCGTTCCAGTAGGCAGGGAATACTAGCAATACAAATAAACAGCCCTTTTCAGGGCCTAAAAGCGTTTTTTAATAGTTTTACTACAGACTGTTGGCTGGGACTTGCAGTGCTGCTACCACAATTTCAGCAGCACACAGTGGTGATCGGCTGCTGGTAACAAGGGGACATTAGGTGTTGCATACAGACCCCTAAGAAGTGCTCAGTGTACTCTTTTTTTTTTATTTTGGGGCTGGTGGTGGTGCTGTACTACATTGTATTGCTGGGATTTGTAGTACACCTGCATAGAACTTCACTGCACATTGGAAGGGGGTGTCAGAGAGTGTGTATAGGTCCAGCAACTACCAGATTTTATCGCACAGCCCCCCCAAACTAGTGGGTACTACATTGTATTGCTGGGATTTGTAGTACACCTGCATAGAACTTCACTGCTCATTGGAAGGGGGTGTCAGAGAGTGTGTATAGGTCCAGCCACTACCAGATTGTATCACACAGCCCCCCAAAACTAGTGGGTACTACAGTGTATTGCTGGGATTTGTAGTACACCTGCATAGAACTTCACTGCTCATTGGAATGGGGTGTCAAAGAGTGTGTATAGGTCCAGCCACTACCAGATTGTATCGCACAGCCCCCCAAAACTAGTGGGTACTACATTGTATCGCTGGGATATGTAGTACACCTGCATAGAACTTCACTGCTCATTGTAAGGGGGTATCACAGAGTGTGTATAGGTGCAGCCACTACTGGATTGTATCCCACAGACCCCCAAAACTAGAGGGACCCCAAGTATTTTTCCTGATTTCTGTATTTCATACGCAAGGTCTATCTGAGTTCACAACTGCTTGCACAGAGTAAAGGTGGTTTCACAGAGTGTGTATAGGTACAGCCACTACTGGATTGTATCCCACAGACTCACGGGGTCTCATGGTAGACCGATATTGAAACCGCAGCAGTGTGAACAGGTGATCACGTGGATAGGGGATAATGTGTCCAGTAACTTATCCACCACCCAGTCTTTCACGCAGTCCACCTACGCTACCCAAGGGAGTGGAACCCTTGCTCCAGCAGCTCAGCCTCCTTCCCCACAGCCTGGCCCCTCCAGGGAAAGAAGGGATGCAGATCCACCACCACCACCACCACCATGCTCCCAGAAACTCTTTTCTGGACCCTTCCCTGAGTCTGAACACATTTATTACAAATTTATTACAAAATCGTAACAGAACTGCACAGTGTTTTGCTCATTCTGAAAAGATGAAGCTCAGTGATACACAACTCTAAAAATTGTCCAAAGGTTGCGGCAATATCTTTCTCCTTAAGAGTGGATTATTGTTTTTTTCTGCCCATTCCCTTCCACAGGGGCCTGCAGATCCTTGCACTGTAAGAAGATACATACTCCTCTGGCTGTGAAGGGGCAGAACATGGCAGAAAATTGCCTTTCAAATACAGGGGAAATAAAATGAAGGAAGCTGACCTTGGCCATCTTTCCAAATTAAATATGCACAAACATGTGTTTCTTTTATTACCAAATAGTGCCACAATGAACAATGCAAATTTTACTGTCAAATTCTGTGTTTGTCCCTCTCACTCTTTTAAGAATTTCTTACAATTTTTAAACCGAGTGGTATACTTTGTCAGTATTCTGTTCTTAAGTGTGTGTCTGTATACAGACCTGTGTGTGTCGGGATACAGACCTGTGTCTGTCTGCTGGCATAAAATGATAACAAAACAAAAAAGGAAAAAGGAAAAAAAAAAGAAAAATGACCTTTTGCCATATCAGACGCCAGAAAAGGGACAGCCAATGTACTATCATACTGTTAGGCCACGTCAGACTGACGCTGTTATGTTTACTCAGTCACTTATTGGTTCAGTGCCTTACTCACCATTATAGCGTGGCTCAATATCCTGTTTCCAACTGCCTTCCCACTGCGTCTACAAGTCACTTCCGGGTTGCGGGTGCTGCATAACCCCAGGACCGCTCCATCATGTGATACCTGTAGTCGCATGATACAATGCTTGTTCTACATCCGGGATGTCTCTGCATCATCACTAGGATGTTAGATTACTTCCGCGTTACACATACAGCGTGATCACATGACCACTCTGTCATGTGATTTATTATGTGTGATGCGGCGCTTATTCTTTCCAATAAACAAAAAGGTATTAAAGTTTAGCGCATGTGCTGTACTGATATTAAATACACACTTTATGGTAACCTAGCAACAAGGCTATGGGGAAACTAACAGCCTTGCACCATCTAATATATTATCATATCTGCTTAACAAACCTAATGCAGGACACAAGAAAGGATTCCAGGAGTCCAGCTCCCGGCCAGGTGGATGGAATTTAGAGCTTTTATTTTTCACCTAAGCACCATGCACACACTGCGGCAACCCTCCCAACAGATCTGCCAATGCGTTTCAGCTGCTAGCCGCAGCCTTAATCATGGCTGAGGACCCACTTGTGGGAACTAGACTTATAGCCTCAGGCTACCGGCGTGTGTGACGTGGAGCACCGCCCTGCTGTCTACGTCAGCACCAATGCAGGGCAGGGCACCAATAGTTACATTTATACCTATTAAAAATATTTTTAAACACCAGTAGGACCCTTGATCCTTATTTGTACATTATTACTCTTATAAAGTGGTATAATTAATCCACTAAACCGGGGAATTAAAATATTACAGTTGTACACAATAAATATGACAAGTAGGTACTTTTACTGCTCATCAAGAGTAAGTATATAGTAGTAATACGAATTAACTGTATAAAAAATATATATATCTGATAGTGATGAATTAACTATATAGAGTATAAGACTATATGAGTGATATAATTTTCTTCGCTAATGATTAAAAATCATGCAATTACAGATGTTATGGTTACTATTACCTCGCAAAACCCCAAAATATATTGTCTTATTGCTCTTCATGAGGAGTAAGTAGATGAGTAGAGAGTGAGTAGATGAGTAGAGACAAAAAAAGAGACCAGGGAAACACTATATATGAATGGGGCTAGATATTAGTAAATAATAAAAATTAAATAAAGATCAGGGCTAAATTATAATTCACATTTCTGATATACTGTTTACAAAAAAGCCAAAAAAGAGAAACCCTCATTGAGCCCTATTGGACTCAATACTTAAATACTTGAGAGTCGATGTATCCACACCCAGCCTCTTCATGTAATATTAATATATCCAGGCAGCCCTTATGTGGTCCCAGTTTGGGCTGGGAGGTGCCTATGAAACATATTGCTTCACATCTACTGTACCATCATGAAACATACGTAAATGTCTCGAAATGGGTGTATCTTCTTTGTTTCTGATACTGCTCAAGTCCTTGGAAATCCGCCTCCAGAACTCCTGCAAGGTCTTTTCTACATATATTTCAGGGCATTCACATCTGGCCAGATAAATGACCCCCTTTGACCTACAGTTAATAAATTGTCGTATTTGGTATGTTTTACCAACATGATTCCCGAATTCTTTGGTGGTCGGGATAAAACTGTAAAATTGACACCTGCCACATGGGTGTGAGCCCATGACATTTGATCTTAACTAGGTATCTTTCCTCTCACTCTCATAATGGCTATGCACAAGGAGGTCAGGTAAGTTCTAGCCCCTCCTGTAGGTGACACTGGGTTTGAGCCTTAACACTTCTTTGATATCTTGGTCACCTAGTAAAACCTTCCAGTGTTTCCGTAATATTGCCATGACTGAGGATGCGCTAGCGTGCCAATGCATCTGATCTTCTTTCCAGACGACTGTACCTCACTTAGTTGGTCCTCCAATAGAGCAGTTCTATTTTTATTGATGGCCCTTTGAAAAGCTCTCTTCATTGGTTTCCTGGGATAGCCTTTTTCTCTGAACCTCTGTGATAAATGATCACATTCCTGTAGAAAAAGAGACTGTTCAGAACAATTTCTCCTGGCTCGCAAGAATTGCCCGATGGGGATCCCCTTTCTTAGTGGTTCTGGATGCCAACTTGACCAGTGTAACAAATTATTCGTCGATGTACTCTTACTGTAAATGTCTGTCTGTATGTTCAGATCAACATCAATGGAAATGGTAAGATCCTGAAATTCATATGTGAAAAGAATTCCCAGTTGTTATTCAATATCTGAACAAAACTCTTAAAAGTGGCTTTATCCCCGTCCCAAAAAATCAAACCATTGTCTATAAACCTCCCCCAAAAAAGAATGTGACTGGTGAAAAAAAGTAAATCATCGCAAAAAAAACTTGCTCCGCCTCCCACCCAGGTGTCTTTGGGCTAATGGCCCTTTTTGTTTGGTGTAATGTTTATATCCACCTTTCTGGGTATCCCCTTTGGCACTATTAAGATTTAGTTTGCAGGTTCACATGGTAAAACCTGCGATGAAGTTAGTGTAGTCTCATGACGTTAAGCAGGTCTTGGCTTCCTTATATGTTAACATCAATCATCACACATCAAGCATCATATGCCTACCTGTAGATGTCAAGGGGTACGCCACTTCAAAATTTGGTCCTCCATGGACTGAAGCAGTTCATGCCCAGAGTGACTGCATTCACGCAGGCTGCGCAAGTGCAGAACAGCCTGACAGTGGTGGGCTTGCAATGGGAGAGACTACAAGGCAATCATGTACCGGGGGAATGGGATGCAGTACCATCTCAGAGACATAAAAAAATAATGACCATTAATTCATATTGTCAGATTTGTCAGATTTGCTGCAAAGTGTGCTGCCAATGTGCTTTCTTCTGCGCAGCAAATTCACACAGGTTCGTTAAGAAATCCCCAAAAAACATGGCAGACACACATGTTAGCTGCCTGGAGCGTCACTGGGTGGGAGAAAAGGATTAATCATAATCCCTAGCACCCATCCAATCAGCAGCAGGCCCCTCTGTAATGTCAGCACCCCCCCCCCCTCACCCTCTATATAAAGTGATGAAGCACAATGGCAGCAGCAAGTTAGAGCAGAACAGACTAACAGAGCGTTATAGGGACAGAGAGGATAGGACAAGAGGGCTGATTGTGGGTAGATTGTAAGTGATTATTTGTTGAAGCTGTTAACCAAGTGTCCAGTTTACCAAATAACTCGGTGCCAAATAACTTGTGGTGCGGCTGCTCCCCCTTCATCTCACAACCCCTCCCCCTGCGCTGCCCGGTCCTGTGTGCGGCATCTCTCTCCCCCTGTTTCTCTCCCGCTGCTCTGAACGACTGTGCGGGCAGAGAGACAGCGGGGATCATGGTATAATAGCGCTGCCCAGTCCTGTGTGTGGTGTCTCACTCCCCCTCTCTCTCTTCCGCTGCTTTTGATGACTGTGCGGCTGGAGATAAACTGCGGGGACCACGGTATAGCAGCGCTTACCCCGATGCCCAGTCCTGTGTGCAGCAGGGTGAGCACTACTATATCATGGTCCCCTCTGTTTCTCTCCCCACGCAGTCGTTCAAAGCAGCAGGAGAGAGACAGGGGGAGGGAGATGCCGCACACAGGAGGAGATGTTCCTGTTGATGTGGTTCAGGTGGCTGGTGGGGAAGTGATTTTGGGGGTTCTTGGGGGGCTAGGGGTATTTTCAATGGGGATGCTAGCGCTGTGGAGGGCGAGTTGAAGGGGGGGGCATCCGCACCACAAGTGCCAGCAGCCTTATCCTATGTGCTGTGGATGGGGCTGTTGGCACTTGTTATGCGGATGGGGCAGCCAGGTTGGGGTAGTTCTGGGGTCTTTAGGAGGGGGGGTGTTTCCATGAGGACTGCTGGTCTGTGGGGGTTGCGAACTGAAGGGTTGCAGCAACACCACAAGTGCCAGCAGCCCCGTCCTGTGTAGGGGGGGGGGGAGGGGTTATACTACAGGGCGAGGGGAGGATGGGGGGAACTATAGGTGTATTTTGTGAATAAAAGCAGAGTAAATGCACTAGTTAGTTTTAAAATGTAATTTCTCCGTACACTGCACCCCCTGCTGGACACTTCATATGAATTACATCCCATTTGTGACTTTTTTTTAGAGAAATCGAAGCCTGCCTGATCTACCAAACTGAGGAAAATAGCAGTATATGTGCACATTAGGAATAAGTGTACATTAGGAATTTGTCTAACTTTCCTTATGTAATAACATATTAAAAAATACATTTTACGTGGAGTTTTCTTTTAATTGTTTAGATCCCTAAAACCATATGCATACCAATGTATAGGCTCTTATTCTACCTTTACTTATGATTTTATAATAATTTAATCACTGTATATATAAATAAAAAAAGAAGCTGTGGTATCTTATTTTCAGTTCCATGGCTCTGCACACTCCATCCAATAGGATCTCTATGTTAGAATGGCAAGTAGAGATGAGTGAACCTAATATCTCTGTAACATGTCTGTTATCCCTTACCCGCTGCAGGTCACTCTGTCCTGTGATCATCTACCTTTTCTTAGTATGCTTCATCTGGCAGCTTCTCATTTTCTGATCTGGCCTCCTGAAAGTTTGGATTCCCTCAATTGGCAGGCATGTGCCTACTTACCTGTATTTATAGCTGCATTCACAGGTTCTGGAGAATTCCAGGCTGTTCACCCACAACCTCCACACTTCAGTGCTCAGTTGGTGTGTTCCAGTCAGCAAACCACGTCTGTGCTCCTTTACGTCATTCTAGCCTTTTGGATTTTGTTCTGTTTCTAATTCCCAGCTCAGCTTCTAATTCTCAGCTCAGCTCAGCACCTTCTCATATTTTGAAGTGTGACCGCAGAACAGCATCTAGTAGCAACCTGGGAGTTTACCGCAGCAAAGCCCATTACACCTTTTGGTAGGCTCTGGTGAAAACCTGGGGCTCCTTGGAGAGGGTAAATCAGCAGTCTTCAGTGACCAAGTGGATCCACCTTCTCATGCCTGGTCCATCCTTAGCAATTACGAATCGAGATTTCTTACCAACGGTCCGTTTGCTTTTTGTTTTTGTTTTTTTTATTTTTTGGGGGTACATTTTTTGCAAAGTTCGGAACAAGCTATAAAGATGGTGACCACTCAATTTCCAGTGTCCTACTATGGGTCTCCAGTGTCCCCCACCAGCTTGTTTCGTTTACTTATCATAGCATGTTTTAATGCCAATGTTGGTGTTGGAAACCAAAAACAGCAACATTGGAATGAAAACATGCTGTGATAAGTAAATAAACACAAAAACTGGCGGGGTACAAAGCAAACTGCGTACATGGGGTAAACGACTGTATGCAACTGCTCAATCCCCTAAAGTAATAACAATTACATTATTTTAGGAGATTAAGAAAAGTTTGGGTTCGTCCAAACTGGACTCGAATGTTGCTTCAAAGTTCAGCAAACCTGCCGTACCAAACTTTTGAAAAGTTCACTCATCTCTAATGACAAGACTTCCTTGCGTGACAGAGAGCTGCACTGTAACAAACTAACATGTAAATACATGCACCTTACATTCACCACTATTTAAGATGAAGGAGTTACTACTGAAAGGGTATGTGTTTACAATACAATCCTAATTCACGTTTCCCAGCTACTTTATTCATAAAGTTATCATATGGCTGAGGAATACCTTGCTTTCTACTCTATACAATTTTTGGTAATTGTATATTGTGTATATTATGCCATTTTACTTGTCATACTGCTGCACATTGTTTAACAACATACACTGAAGGGTATTGTAAGTGCAAGGGTTAAAGAAGTTATCCAGCACTACAAAAACATAGCCACTTTCTTCTAGAGACAGCACCACTCTTGTCTCCAGTTTGCGTGCAGGTTTTGTAACTCAGTTCCATTGAAGTGAATGGAGCTTAACTGCAAACCACACCTGAACTGCAAACAAGAGTGGTGTTGTCTCTGGAAAAAAGTGGCTATGTTTTAGTAGCGCTGGATAACCCCTTTAATCATTCAAGAGACATATGAATAGAATGATTAGTTCCAGAACTAGATCTTGCCTCCCAATGTCACCTCTGAGCAGTGCCAACCAGACACAAGGATACCTTAATGAAAACATATATACAGTACAGACCAAAAGTTTGGACACACCTTCTCATTCAGTTGTCTGTATTTTCATGACTATGAAAATTGTTGGAGATTCACACTGAAGGCATCAAAACTATGTATTACACATGTGGAATTACTGTATATACTTAACAAAAAAGTGTGAAACAACTGAAAATACAGTATGTCTTCTGGGTTCTTCAAAGTAGCCGCCTTTTGCTTTCATTACTGCTTTGCACGCTCTTGGCATTCTCTTGATGAGCTCCAAGAGGTAGTCACCTGAATTGGTCTTCCAACAGTCTGGAAGGAGTTCCCAGAGATGCTTAGCACTTGTTTGCACTTTTGCCTTTACTCTGTGGTCCAGCTCACCCCAAACCATCTCAATTGGGCTCAGGTCTGGTGACTGTGGAGGCCAGGTCATCTGGCATAGCCCCCTATCACTCTCCTTCTTGGTCAAACAGCCGTTACACAGCCTGAAGGAGTGTTTGGTCATTGTTCTGTTGAAAAATGAATGATGGTCCAACTAACGCAAACCGGATGGAATAGCATGCCACTACATGAAAATACAGAAAACTCTTTGATTGAGAAGGTGTGTCCAAACTTTTGGTTTGTACCGCATATATATATTTTCAAGAAACATAATTCTCAGTAATTATACATTTTTAATGGTAGTGTACTGTATATAAATATATTTTTCAAAAGTACAAAGACAAATGCATTTTACACAAAACAATTAAAATTCAACAAAAATAAAATATCTTATTTCAGGTAATTTAGCATTCCAGCTCCTTCACTACAGGGACTCTCTTTTGTCTTTATTTCCTAGAGACCTTGCTGTCTTCCAATTCATTCTAATTAACTTGACTGTTAATATCCAGATCAATGGTCCATTTCATGGATATGTGAGATATGTTTGTATGTGTGTAATGTGTATCCATATATGTCTGTAATTGATTTTGTATAGATTAAAGTGGTCAATCAGAATGATTTGTCTGGTGAGCTCTATGTACTGTACTACAGTCTGACACTATTCGATGGTAAATAGTTAAATGATGTTGAAAGATATACAGAAACATTTAGTTGTGCAATATAATTAACTTTACCTCCTACAATCCATAATAACCAGCACTGGACTACTTAGCAGCATGCGGATGTTTGATTAGCCACAAGAGGGCAATGTTGAATAGCTATTAGAGCTTGCAGGATAAAAGGGCCTTTCTGTCTACCCTACTTTTACTGCTGCTAGAACTTGTATATGACGTTACAATGAATTTCCTTAGAAAAATCGGAGAAGGAAATATGTATTAATGTGAAAAGCAATAGGAAAGAAGGGAGAGGAGAAAAATCCCTTGACTAATATGGCACATTTAATCTTAGCTTGTCCATTCATAATATTGTAATTTACAAACCCTTTAATCCACTTATTTTTTATAAAGACATGTATACACCGTCTTAGAGTGAAGGGAACATAAACATCTCAAGTGGAAGAAAGCAAGGTCACTTGGGAGTAAAGACAAAAGAGGGTTCCAGTAATGAAAGAGGTGGAATGCTAAATTACCTAGAATAAGAGATACTTTTTTCCCCTTATGTTGAATTTCAATTCTTTTGTGTGAAATGCATTTGTTTTTGTGCTTTTGAAAATTGTATTTATATGTAGTACGCTACAATTCAAAATGTAGAATTACCGAGAATTATGTTTCTTGAAAGAAGAAAACAATTTCATTAAGGTATCCTTTTGTCCCTAATGATACTAATGTACTTTTCCTGACATTTCAGCTACCAAGGCTTTGTAAGATTTTTATTGATGCAGCTGAATTAGAGCTTGTTTTACTGATGATTTTTACTTTATTCCAGAAACTATGAATACATGCAATTCTATATTTTTATTCAATTATTACGATCTAGGTGATATCTTTACACTTCTTTTTTTATTTTATTTTATGTAAACAGGGTAACCAAAGGCAACCCATGTAAACACTGGAAGAACATGATTGGATTCAAATCCAGGACCCTGCTGCTATTTACTGATGTCTGTAAACAAGTAGAGTGGAGATGCAAGTGTGCCCTACTTCTTTTAATCCACAATTGTCAGAGATATACCATGCATTGGGAAAGTCTTCAGACTCTTTGACTTCTTTCTCTTTTTGTAATTTTTTGGCCCTGTGCTAAAATAAAAAAAAATATGTTTTCTTCCATCAATGTGCACTCAGTACCTCATAATTACAAAGAGAAGACAGAATGTCTTTGCTAATTTATTGAAATGGAAAAAATATTGTATTGACATTAGTATATAGACTTAGCACCTTTTGCAGTGATTGCAGCCTTCAGTCTTCTTGGGTATGATGCCACAAGGTTTGAAGACATGGATTTGAGGATTTTCTGGCATTCATTTTTTCAGACCCTTTCAAGCTCTGTCAGGTTAAATAGAGACCATTGGTGGACAGACATTTTCACGTCTTTTGAGTTCAAGACAAGGCTGTGGCTGGGCTACTTAGGGACATTCAAAGTTGTTCCTAAGAACCTAGTGTGTTGCCTTAGCTGTGTACCTAGGATCAAGGGGGCGCATATATCATTATGCGCTATGACGAATGCCACAGAAAAGTTCATCACCAAGTAATTTGCGCAAAAATCTGCACCTTTTCCGGGGCGTAAGCCCAGCTGATCTGATGGGTGAGCAGGAAAGACAAGACAAGGTGGGGAATCTAAAGGCCTTATTCCACGGAACGATTATCGGCCGTATTCGGCCGATATCGGCCATTACGGCAGATAATCGTCCTGTGGAATTGACAGCAACGATCAGCCGACATTGTTAATGTTGGCTGATCGTTGTGTCGTTTGTCTTTCAAACATGTTGAAAGACAAACGACTGATACAGCAACGATCTGCTGCTGTCGCTCCGTGGAATAGGAGCGTCGGCAGCAGATGCTGCTGTATCCTATGGGCTGGCCAGACGATCAGCGGTCCCCCGGGCAGCTCCCTCCCCCGCAGCTCCCCGCAGCTCCCCCCAGAATCACCCGCTCGCTGCTGCCGTGTGGAATAGCGGCAGCAGCAAGCGGGGAACATGTCACTCGGCCTGTGGAATAGGGCTTTAAGAAAAATGGTAAAATCCAGCCTTAGCATTTTCCTTATTCATTTATTCAACCTGCTAATTTGTCCTTGCGCTTGCCCTAAATAATAACCCTGCAGACTGGCCCTGTTACTTTTACAGAGGTCGGAAATGTATCTTTGTCATCTCATTATTTAGCCCAAATACATGCAGGTAACATGTCTAGTCTACAACTAAATGGCATTGATTGTGTTAATTCCCCTATACATCAAGGAGACCATTGATGATAGCTTCTTAATTGAAAGCTACATATTCCCAAACACTCAATTTAAACTGAACACTATGGGGGGGGGGGGGGGGGGAGTTATCAAACTGGTGTAAAGTACAATTGGCTCACTTGCCCCTAGCAACCAATCAGATTCCACCTGGGATCTGATTGGTTGCTAGGGGAAACTAAGACAATTCTACTTTACACCAGTTTGATAAATCTCTCCCTATGTCTCATGCCTTATTTTCAAATAATAATACTGGCTCGGATTTATCAACCTGTATAATTTATCAGTTGGTGTAATTGATCCACAGTAATTCATCACGGCTTTGTTTTTATATTATAAAATGAAGTTTTAATTGTGATTGGCTGCTAGAGGCAAATTACACCAGTTGTTGTTTCACAGATCAATTAATCTGGACCATTGACCCTATATTTGTTGCTGTTTTGAAATAAAATGTTTATTTCTCTTTTATTCTTTGTTTTATAAGGAATGTTTTGACTTATTAGTGACTTCAGTATTCTTACTGTATAACTTTGCTATTTTTGCATAATTTGCATAATTTGCATAATTTATATGAGTATAAATAAAAACTATAATTTTCTCTTATTATGGTAATTTTTAAGCTACCATCCACACCTACCATGCACACCTGGCACCAGTAATGTTTATACTATGAGAAAGAACTATACGCTTGACTGAAGCATCTCAGTGTAAAGCGCTTCTTCTTGCATATGGAATATTTAAAAGGCTATGAAATAAAGAATTCAGTCTTTATTCAAAGAGAGAGTGGAATTTTGCATGTTTTTTGGTTGACACATTCAGAACATTTCTTGTCTGTCAATGCCTTGACAGATCTGTGGTTGAATTTTAGGTGAGCTGGACTTTCCTCTTTGTACAATTCTTCTTAGGCTAAGTTTACACTGTATTTTTGTTTTCAACGTACAGAAAAACATGGTCAATCATTTTGATCCTTTCTTTTTTAATGTAAGGCACACAACAGCAGCTGTATTTACTATCCGTTCTACATCCTTTTTTCCCATTTAATGTACACGTTAAACAGACAGCAAGAATGCAGAGGCCCTTTGTTTGCTCCCAAACGTTCCTTTTCTCCCATTCCCCTCCCTCAATCTTATTGCCCTAGATGCGGACCGCAGGGATCCCGGTGCTGTGGGCCAATTGGTTGTTGCTGTATGGGCGTGAAACAGAGTTTATTTAAGCTGGTTGGGTCCCCCCACAGTCTCTCTGCTCAGTATGAGTGAAGATTTCAGCGCCTGCCTACCCAGCCCTGGAAAAGTTGCTTTGTTTATTAGTTGGGGGTTAGTTGCTCAGGTAAACTGGGTGAACATGATTTATGGTTTGACATACAAAGTATCGCATGTGCAGCCGGTGTGGCTCCACAGGGGCCCCAAGGGGGACAGGGGCCTGCCGCCCGCCATTCACTATTTGGAAACAGGGGGCACGAGCTACATATACAGTTGACATATCCCTGCAGTTGTACTTGTCTTTAGAGATAAGCAAACTTTTCAAAAGTTCGTTCCGACCGGGACTTCCGGATTTGTTCGGAAAGTTCGGTTCAACCGAATTTCGTATTTCTTCGGATTTAATAGTTTAAAGCATCTGTATGATACGGGGGTAGTGTTTTTGGTTGAATTTAGGTCTCTACATGTCAGTAAAATAATTATCTTTTCGATATCTCAAAGTCAATTTTTTTTTTGGACTTCAAAATCCACCATTACAGGGGCTATGCAGGAAATTCACCATTACAGGGTCTATGCAGGAAAAATGTCACAAATGCAGTGAAGGAGCAGCAGTAGTCATTGGAGGCCAGTGGAGGTCCAGCAATAGTCATTTGAGGCCAGTACCGGAGCAGCAGTAGTCAACACGGAGGACAGGCATCAGCAACAGTAGTCAACATGGAGGCCAGGCAGGAGCAGCAGTAGCCAACATGGAGGACAGGCATCAGCAACAGTAGTCAACATGTAGGCCAGGCAGGAACAGCAGTAGCCAACATGGAGGCCAGGCAGGATCAGCAGTAGCCAACACGGAGGCCAGTACAGGAGCAGCAGTAGTCAACATGGAGGCAAGGGCAGGCACACCAGTAGTCAACCTGGATGCCAGTTAGACTTTTATGCTATACACCTGCACCAGGTATTTTTGTCTCTCAGGATAAAGCGGATGTGATATACACACTATCAGAAGGGTCCAAGTATAAAAATTGTCTATATGTAAAGCACTTTTTTAAAGACTTTTATGCTATACACCTGCACCAGGTATTTTTGTCTCTCAGGATAAAGCGGATGTGATATACACACTATCAGAAGGGTCCAAGTATAAAAATTGTCTATATGTAAAGCACTTTTTTAAAGACTTTTATGCTATACACCTGCACCAGGTATTTTTGTCTCTCAGGATAAGACAGATGTGATACACACACTATCAGAAGGGTCCAAGTATAGAAATTGTCTATATGTATAGCACTTTTTTAAAGACTTATATGCTATACACCTGCACCAGGTATTTTTGTCTCTCAGGATAAGACAGATGTGATATACACACTATCAGAAGTATAGGACTTGTATATCGGTAGAGCATATTTTTGTTCCGTGCACCCTTTGCTGTCCTATGCCTAATCTATCTATCTTTTGCCCTCTCTATATTTCTCTCTCAATCACTAGATGTTTCTCCTCTCCGCTTTCCTAATCTTTCTTTTCCTTTCCAAAATATCTTCTCAGTAGTCTGTAGTGCACAACAGCAGCAGCAGCACCAGCAGTGTTTTGATAATCACGAGCTGTGTGCACTGCAGCCAGTAACAACCTTCTTCCTCTCTCTGTGCAGACTGCGTGGTGCGATCATGTGACCGCTTCTCTTAAAGCAATACCGACGTCACACAGGGGGTGGGCTAGTGCAAGATCCCTGCTGATTGGATGTGTTCAGGGCATCATGGGAAAGTGCTTTTCCTGCCCGGAAAACTTCCTGCTGATTTCTAGAATGGCGGATGCCATTTTAGAAAGCAAGAGAAAAAAAATTGGAGCGGATTTCCAAAAATTCGAACCGGATACCATACCGACCGAACCAGTTTGCTCATCTCTACTTGTGTTCCCTTATCAGTTTAAACAGCTAAAAAGAAGCAAGCACTGCTGGGGCTGGCTACATGTACATCCTCTGCCTCCCACCTGTGCCCCTGCTGGTTCTTAAAGTGTCACTATCGTGATTTTTTTTTTTTTTTTTTTGCAGAAATCAAGAGCTGTCACCCAGCTCTGTCCCTGTAATCCTCTGTTATCTGCTTTCTGCTGTCAGCTAACTCCCTCCTCCCTCCTCTCCCCTCCCCTCTACCTAGAACAGACTGGGTATGTCTGATGCAACAAGTCACAATTTCCTGATTTTTTGCAGTGGATGAAAAAGAGGAGGGAGGGGGGGCTGGGAAAAGGCTTTTTAAATGCAGATAATGGCATATTTGGCTAATAAACCCAATTACAAAGTTTCTTAAAATCACCTGGACTATTGATTTCTGCAAAAATAAAAAATAAAAAAGGACAGTTACCCTTTAAGTAAGATTCTCCCTCTCTTCTTTCTACAGTATGTCCTTCATATATCCATCTATTCTATCTATCTATCTATCTATCTATCTATCTATCTATCTACCTACCCATCTCACTCCTTTGTCCATCTGTATGGGGTACAAATCATAGTTCTGTGCTTTACAGTGTGTTTGGTCACAGTACTTGCAGCACTCTTTAGGGGTTACACAAGAAATTGCACACTGCGAGGACTGGGGGTGACACAAGAGCTTACACACTAGGAGGATTGGGGTGACACAAGAGCTTACAGACTATGAGGACTGGGGGTGACACAAAAGCTTACACACTAGGAGGACTGAGGATGACAAGAGCTTACACACTAGGAGGACTGGGGGTGACACAAGAGCTTACACACTAGGACTGGGGGGGGCACAAGTGCTTACACACTAGAAGGACTGGGGGGACACAGGAGCTTACACACTAGGAGGACTGGGGGTGACACAAGAGCTTACAAACTAGGAGGACTGGGTATGACACAAGAGCACACATACTAGGAGGACTGTGGGGGTGACAGAAGAGCTTACACACTAAAAGGACTGGGGGGACAGAAGAAGCATTAAGTGCTTTATTTGTGTGGTGGTGTGGTTTGCTTATTGGGGGGCCCAGGCACATTTTTTTTGCACAGGGGCCCTTTGAAGTCTGTGTCCGCCCCTGCCCCAACCTATACAATACAGGTATTCAGGACCAACACTATAACTCTGTTCACACTGTAGGTTGCGTGCTGCTTGTGGCTTAAAGGGGTACTCCGGGCAAAATTTATTTTTAATATGTTATTACAAAAGAAAAGTTATACAAATCCCTAATATACACTAATTATGGGAAATGCACATATGGTGCTATTTTCCCTCAACTTAGGAGATCAGGCAGGCTCAATTCCTGTAAAAAAAAAAGGTGACGTCACGTCTCAAGTGCCGGGTCCAGCAGGGGGCGCATGTATGCATCTATATAGATGTATCTTCCTCTCTGTGCTGGCTGATACTGACCCCGCTGTGGAGGCCCCTCCCCCCAACTAGCTCACCCTGCCACCCGGTGAGCATTCCCCCAACTAGCTCTGAGCCCACCCATCCTGTGCAGGAGAGCTCACCTGCCGCTCCTTCCTGGCAGGGTGAGCGCTCCTGTGCCTCCCCATCCAGCCACCCGTGCTCTGATCTGCCTGGTCCCTTGCAGGAGAGCTCACTTGCTGCCCGGTCGCGGTGCTGTGAGCGTTCCTGCACCTCCGTATGCATCAACCTGTCCCCTCTCAGACACCCACAGCGCAGGAGCAGGAGCGGGCATCTGGGTGAGCTCTGAGGCACAGAGGCTGTTCTCGCTTTGCCTCAGCGCTCACCCGTACTCCTGCTCCTGTGCTGTGGGTGTCTGAGAGGGGACAGGTTGATGCATACGGAGGTACAGGAACGCTCACAGAACCGCGACCGGGCGGCAAGTGAGCTCTCCTGCACAGGACGCGTGGGCTCAGAGCTAGTTGGCGGAGCGCTGACCGGGCGGCAGGGTGAGCTAGTTGGGGGGAGGGGCCTCCACAGCGGGGTCAGTATCAGCCAGCACAGAGAGGGAGATACATCTATATAGATGCATACATGCGCCCCCTGCTGGACCCGGCACTTGAGACGTGACGTCACCTTTTTTTTACAGGAAGTGAGCCTGCCTGATCTCGTAAGTTGAGGGAAAATAGCACCTTATGTGCATTTCCCATAATTAGTGTATATTAGGGATTTGTATAACTTTTCTTTTGTAATAACATATTAAAAATAAATTTGGCCCGGAATACCCCTTTAACCCCTTAGGGACCAAGCCTATTTGGGCCTTAATGACCAATCTCATTTTTCAAAATCTGACCTGTCTCACTTTATGCGCTTATAGCTCAGTGATGCTTTAACGTATGCTAGCGATTCTGAGATTGTTTTTTCCTAACATATGGTACTTTATGTTAGTGGCAAAATTTGGTCACTGTCTTGTGTATTTTTTTGTGAAAAACATCAAAATATCATGAAAAATTAGAAAAATTTGCACTTTACAAACTTTGAAATTCTTTGCTTCTAAAAAAAGAAAGTCACATGACAAAAATTACTTAGTAAGTCACATTATGAATATGTCCTCTTTATTCTGGCTTCATTTCGTAAACATATTTCACTTTTTTAGGGTGTTATGGGGCTTAGAAATGTATCAGCAAATTATGAAATTTTCATGAAATTTCCAAAGCTTGTATATTGTAAACCCCCATAAGTGACCCCATTTTGGAAACTAGACACCTTAAAGAATTAATCTAGGGGTATAATGAGCATTTTAACCCTACAGGGGCTGGAGGAAAGTATTCACAATTAGGCCGGAAAAAATGGAAAATAGAAATTTTCCAATAATATATTTGTTAAGATTAAAGTATCTCATTTTCATAAGCAATATGAGAAAAAATGCACCACAAATTTTGTAACGCAGGTTCTCCTGAGTACAATGGTACCCCACATGTGGGCGTAAACCACTATATAGGCACACAGTGTGGCTCAGAAGGGAAGGAGCGACAATTAGCATTTCCAGTTCAGATTTTGCTAAAGAATTTTCTGAGTGCCAGGTTCGTTTGCAGAGCCCCTGTAGTGTCAGCAGAATAACCTCCCCCCCCCCCCCAAAAGTCACCCCATTTAGGAAAGTACACCCCTCAAATAATTCATTTTGGGGTGTGGTGACCATTTTGACCCCACAGGTATTGGAGAAAAGTATTCAAAAGAAGACAGTAAAAATGAAAAAAATAGAATTTTCCCAATAATATGTTCCTTTAGTTTGAAATTTCTCAATTTTACGAGGAACAGGGGAAAAAACTCACCCCAATATATGTAACGCAGGTTCTCCTGAGTAGAACGGTACCCCATATGTGGGCATAAACCACTGTATGGGCACAAAGCAGGCCTCAGAAGGAAGGGAGTGCCAATTAGCATTTCCAGTTCAGATTTTTCTGAAGAAGTTTCTGAGCGCCAGGTGCATTTGCAGTGCCCCTGTAGTGTCAGCAGAATAAATCCCCCCAAAAAGTCACCCCATTTAGGAAATTACACCCCTCAAAGAATTCATCTTGGGGTGTGGTGACCATTTTGACCCCACAGGTATTGGAGGAAAGTATTCAAAACTAAACCGTAAAAATGAAAAAAAAAAAAAAATTTTTCAATAATATGTTTGTTTAGTTTAAAATTTCTCAATTTCATGAGGAACAGGGGATAAAACTCACCCCAATATATGTAACTCAGGTTCTCCTGAGTAGAACGGTACCCCATATGTGGGCATAAACCCCTGTATGGGCACACAGCAGGCCTCAGAAGGAAGGGAGTGCCAATTAGCATTTTCAGTGCATGATTTTGCTGAAGAAGTTTCTGAGCACCAGGTGCGTTTGCAGTGCCCCTGTAGTGTCAGCAGAATAGAAACCCCTGAAAACTCACCCCATTTTGGAAAGTATACCCCTCAAAGAATACATCTTGGGGTGTGGTGACCATTTTGACCCACAGGTATTGGAGGAAAGTATTCAAAACTAAACCGTAAAAATGAAAAAATAGAATTTTTCCAATAATATGTTTGTTTAGTTTGAAATTTCTCAATTACACGAGGAACAGGGGAGAAAACTCACCCCAATATATGTAACGGAGGTTCTCCTGAGTAGAACGGTACCCCATACATAGGCATAAACCACTGTATGGGCACACAGCAGGGCTCAGAAGGGAAGGAATGTCATTTTAGTTACAGGCAATATGTGGGTGTTTACTGGCTATCTGTGGTGGTAATGGACAATCTCGGGGTGTTTACTGGCTATCTGAGGTTGCGAAAGGGAATCTGGTGTAGTTATGGGCAATCTGGGGTGGTTACAAGCAGTCTGTTCCAATCTAAGTAGGTTATGGGCAATCTGGGGTGGTTACGGGCAATCTGGGGGTGTTTACTGGCTATATGGGGGGGTATGGGCAATCTGGGGGTGTTTACTGGCTATCTGGGGTGGTTACGGGCTATCTGGGGGTGTTTACTGGCTATCTTGGGGTGTTTACTAGCTATCGGAGTGTTCACTGGCTATCTGGGGTGGTGACGTGCAATCTGGTGGTGTTCACTGGCTATCTGGGGTGGTGACGGGCAATCTGGTGGTGTTCACTGGTGATCTGGGGTGGCGACGGGCAATCTGGGGTGGCAACGGGCAATCTGGGGTGGAGACGGGCTGTCTGCGATGGTTACGGGCAATCTGGGGTGGTTACGGGCTTTCTGCGATGATTACGGGCAATCTGGGGGGGATTACGGGCAATCTAGGGGGGTTACGGGCAATCTGGGGAGGTGACGGGCAATCTGGGGTGGTTACAGGCAATCTGGGGTGGTTACAGGTAATCTGGTGTGGTTACGGGTAATCTGGAGTGGTTACAGCTTATCCGGGGTGGCTTTTGACTTTGGTGACGGGTAAAAAAGTGCCGGCACCATTTGGAACAAGCGATCAGTGGTATATAGTATATACCGCTGATCGCTTGTACTGGGACCACACCGGGTGGTCCCCGATCATTGCCCCATGCTCTCTGCCACCTCCGGTGGTGGAGAGAATGGAGCTTTGATCATTTTTAGGAATCCATCACTGTGAACAGAGTCTGTTCATAGTGATGGCGGCGGCCATCTTGGATCAGATGGCCACCCAGGGAGGGGAGGGTCAGTGACCAGGTCACTAGGGTTAATTCTGGGGGGGGGGGCATGTTTTCATCTCCTCTCACTGTGGATTCACGGTGATAAGAGATGAAAGCGTTCAGCTGCGCTGGCAATGCCTGTTACCGGTGGCTGCCGTTATACTGGTAATAACGGCGATCGCCGGTGAGGGGACTGGCCGGGACTGACCCCACATTCTACCCCAACCCCTCAGCTACCTCCGATAGCTGAGAGGAGGGGGCTGCGGGCATTACCAGCGCTGCTGCACTATTCTGCGCCATCGCCATAAAGAGCTGATGGCAGCAGAATAGAGCCCATTAGTGATCTCCGTAAAAACCTGTATCGGCAGTCACTAATAACATAATACATGTATTCTCTGGGTCACTACGGTTACGGCGATACCACATTTGTGTAGGTTTTTTTAACTATTACCACTTTGGCGAAATATAAACTATCTTCCTAGCAAAAACCCACAAAAACTGTCGCCGCATTGCAAGATCCATAGTGTTCGTATCTTTTGCGCGACAGAGCTGATTTTGGGCTTATTTTTTTCGGGAAGATCTGTAGTTTCTATTGATACCAAGTTTTATATGTATATGACTTTTTGATCTCTTTTATAACGTATTTTCTAAAGCAGATTGATAAAATACTGCTATTCTGGTACTGTTTTTTTAATTTTTTTTTACAGAGTGTGTTGTATAGTTTTATAGATTGGGTCGTTACGGACGTAACAATACCAAATATGTATAGGATTTGTGTTTTTGATCACTTTTATGTCACGTTTTATTGTGTATGGGAAATGTAATACATCTTTATTATTGGGGGGGGGGGCTGGGGGGGCTGTGTTGTGTTTGGTGCACACTTTTTTCACTTTTTTTTTACTTTTACACTAGTGTACATTACTGTACACTAGTGTAAAATACTTTGATCACTGATACAATACATTGCAGTACCTGATGTACTGCAGTGTATTGTATTATGCCTCATGCTGACAGGCAATAGCCACGGCCACCCCTGTCAGCATGAGGCATCTCCATGGTGACCCCGGGGACCTTCATTAGGACCCCGGGATCACCATGGAGACATCTGAGGACCGGACGGCGCCGCAGGACATCGTGATCGCGTAAGTGACCCAAGGCGCCGTCTGGGATCCAATGGGACCCGTTAGATGCCGCTGTCATGGTTTGACAGCGGCATTTAACGGGTTGAACTGCCCGGAGCGGAGAATCCTCCGCTCCGGGCAGTTGCAGGAGGGTGTCAGTGGTCGTTAAAAGGCGTACGCATCGGAATAAAGCCCATTAGTGGACGCCGTGAATATGCGTGCGGCGGTCACTAAGGGGTTAAGTACAGACAAAAAAAAAAAAACACAAGGTGCAACAGCAACCCACAGGTGCAAGGGCTTACCGTACATATTCCTCTCAGTGTACACACGGTAAACACCTGCTCTGTAGATATTAAAAAGTAAGGATCTTAGCATTACTATTTGATCAAACAGAGTGTACCATGTCACAATCGTCAAGGTGTCCTCAGAGACATGGTCCCTACTCATTTTCACACTAGCAACAGCCTCTCCTGGGCTGAATAAGCCTACAACTGGGCAGATAGGAGCCAAATGATTTTTTATAGCACCCTTGGGACATGGGTACCCTCTGTTTGATCAAATAGTTTGCTAAGACCCTCAAAATTAATTAACTATATACACTAATAAATACAACACACTACTATATACTGTCAAAGGGGTAGGCATACTGGATAATCCAGTTTATGTTAGCAAAGGGCCAGACACTCAATGGTTACCCCAAGGCAGTGGTGGCAATACATAAGAGGCTAGCAGTCTGCCTGCTCCGAAGAACCACCCCACTGATAACAGTGGTCTAGCAGTTCTTTCGTGTTGGTGACGGAAAAGAAAACCCAGCCATCTTCAGCATTTGTGACCATAAAGTGGGTGGGGGTCTGGGTGCAAACTCAAGCACCACTTTTATGTGACAGCACCTGAAACGCCATTACCATATCGCCTGAAAGAAAATGGTCCGCCATGCCACTTATTGCTAGTAAACAATAACAGCTGCAGCTACCAAGGCGCAGTTTAATCTCTGTAAGCCAGTATTATGCATCCTCGATTGGAAGCAGAAGGTCCTTTAGATGTAACTCTGCCTTGCACACTTGGGCCAGGGTTATAAACACTGCCACTCCTGAGACAAGTAGCTGTCTGAAACTATCACCACGGAACAGCACTACTCCAACAACCATCCTACGGCAAAGTTGATAAATAGACAACTGATTAACTTGATTGCACTGTATTTCTTTTATTTAAAAAAAAAATACTAAATAGAAAATTAAACATACCATTTCTTAACTGAGCAACAAACTAAAAATTAACAAAACATTATTAACCACACCTTAAGATAATGGTAACAATCTACAGTATACCTACAATATACCCCCCCAAATTTGAACTACTCTTACTAACCATAACATTTAAAAATAACATATATACATTACTATATGCAACACACTACTATAAACTCCAACCTGGCTAAGCTTGTTGCCCCGCAGTCTCTCCCAGTCCAATTAGTGGACTCAAAGCCATTTAGGGACCTGACAGCTTGTACACAACTGAGATGGAGAGTGCCAAGTTGCCATTTCTTTGCCAATAAAGCTATTCCATCTCTGCACGCAGACCTGCAGAAGAAGGTTGGAGACTTATTGGCTGATCTACATTGTGCCAATGCTGTTGAACTAATCCCTCCACATGTTGGATTGGCAGAGATCACCATTTTCATGCAAAACTGCAATTTCCAGGTCACCTACTGGCAGATGATGCATGGTGTCTGCCACATTGTGGTACAGTTTGAGTGTTGGATCGTTAAGGCACCTGTACAGTGTTCAGGTGAGTGATGAATAGGAAAAATGCTGCCTGGTGCTTTCTTATGGTGATGAGGGTGGGAGGAGGTACGGAGGCACGGATAGGCGTTGAAAATCTAGGGGAGAGACACTCTAGGCCATGCCAATATGACACAGGGCTGCAAGTTTAACCCTTTGAGGACCTCTCCCTAAATGAGCCAGTGGACCTCGCCAATAGTGATGAGCGAATAGTGATATTCGAATATTCGATATTTGTACGAATATCCCGCGAATATTCGAATATTTGATGCCATTAAAGTCTATGGGAACAAGTATTCGATTAGTGAAAAACATCTATTTGACCATTTGGAGGGTAAAATACCAAATCCAGCTATAGTGCTGGAATAAATTCCCCTTACGGCAATCATATATAAATCAAAAAATATATCTACTACGGATACTTGGGGAAAACACCATTAAAACTTAAACTTTTAATAATACAATTAAAATAGAAAACCCCACAAACAATTAATACCATATGCTGGCAAACACAAAGTACAGGTATAATTCCACAAGGTCACGCACCAACCACGTGGCACTCCTGGACCTTAATCCACACCAAGATAATGAATGCGGTAGAAAAAGCAAAAAGGTACGATCTCACCCATTCAGTTGTCCAAATCCTTCATGATCACTAGTGATCACTAGTTCAGTCTATAGGTAGCCACTGCACCAGACTGCGTCTCGGCAGGCCCCGGAGCTAATATAGTGCATCGGCTTATTACGTACCCACTGGTATAGTTTACAGCATCTGGCACTTTAGCAAGGGGATATTTTTATCTGCACAGGACACTTTTTTGTAGTCACTACTGTGACTACAATTAGGTACTTTGTTATTTATGCACTTTAATATCCAGATTAACTCATTCCCTCTTTTCCGCCATTCCCCTGATGATAATTGGTATATCCAATAGAAACGGGCTACGTCGGGAGGCAGATTTAGGGTTTCTATAGGGATTGTATTTCAAAGGATAGATCGGGGCAGGGGTCGCCCTTATTAGGGCGAGTGCCCCGACAGACCCTGTGCGAGCAGGGGTAGAATCATATATACACACACACATACTTAGGGGCATATAGGGAGAGAAAAGTAGGCCTGCTAATTGTGAGTGTATACCCCTGTTACATACTGGACCATGGAGTGACACACCATGAAGGATTTGGACAACTGAATGGGTGAGATCGTACCTTTTTGCTTTTTCTACCGCATTCATTATCTTGGTGTGGATTAAGGTCCAGGAGTGCCACGTGGTTGGTGCGTGACCTTGTGGAATTATACCTGTACTTTGTGTTTGCCAGCATATGGTATTAATTGTTTGTGGGGTTTTCTATTTTAATTGTATTATTAAAAGTTTAAGTTTTAATGGTGTTTTCCCCAAGTATCCGTAGTAGATATATTTTTTGATTTACATTTGGAGGGTAAAACCGGGAGCTGGGGGATTCGAACACAAATCGAATATTTATCAAATATTCGCGGGATATTCGAATATCTTACTATTCAATCGAATATCTATTCGATCGAACAGTATTCGCTCATCACTACTTGCCAACTTTCCTTTTTGCGTTTTTGTTTTTTCCTCCTCCTTCTAAGAGCTCTAGCACTTTCATTTTTCCATCTACAGAGCCAAGTCGGGGCTTGTTTTTTTCAGAAATAGTTGTACTTTGTAATGGCATCTTTTATTATACCATAACATGTATGATGGAACCCCAAAAATATTATTTATAAAAATATAAACTGGTGAAATTGGAAAAAAGAATGCAATGTGGTAAATTTTAGGGGGTTCCTGTGTCTACATAATGTACTATATGGTAAAACGACATGATACCATTATTCTCTAGGTCAGTCCGAACACAACCATGTGCAGGTTTACACAGATTTTCTAATGTTTTAATTTTTTTTAATAAAATCCTTTTGTTTTTGCAATTAATTATTAATAAAACAGCCCTATTGTGACTCTTATAACGTTTTTTGTTTTTCATCTATGGGGCTATATGTGGTGTCATTTTTTTGTGGCATGATCTCTAGTTTTTATTAATACCATGTTTGTGTAGATTGGATGTTTTATAATTTTTTTATACATATAATGTAACAAAAAAATCCTGGCACTTTTTTCCCTCTTTTCGTTTTGGGGGAGGGCCTTTGGGGTATTGTAAAAAACATTTTAACTTTTTTTTTTACACACTTTAAGTCCCCCTGGGGGACTATTACATGCAATCATTAAATTGCAAACACTGATCATTGCTATGCCATAGGCATAGCATTGATCAATGTAATAGGCGCTCTGCTCATTGAGCCTGCCTGCCCAAAAAAGTGATCGGGACCCCCACAGTCACACTGCGGGGGGTCCCGATCAGTAAATGACAGGGGACTGCCCCAATCACTTACACTTAAACACCACGATCCTGCCGCAATCTTGGTGTTTAAGGTGTTAATGATAGGCTACAGCACGATCGCTGCAGCCTGCAATTAGCGGTGAGGACGCGGCTACTCATTGCAGTCGTACCGGTACGGTACCGGTACACCCAGGGTCGTCTCGGGACAGGCATCCAAGGCGTACTGGTACGTCCTAGGTAGTCTAGGGGTTAAAAGTTGTTTTTTAAGACAATAACTGCATCACATGACAAACAGACCCCAGGAGAGATCTTGGATTAAAAGCAGCTATCCAAAGGTACAAGTGGTTTGTGGGGACTGACTATGTGTACAAAGTCGCCTAAAAGTGACACTGTCAACCCTTTTTTGCATTCTGACTTCTGTACCCTATTTAATATCATACGTCATAGTGCTTGTTCAAGTAAAAAGTGATCTTATCAACCGCAGATTGTGTTAAGTGGGCGGGACTTCACAGCAACAATGCCACTTAGCCCTGCCCATGCCGTCATTGGCCCCAACACTCCATGTTGTCATATGCACATAGGCCCCGCCCCCTTGCCGACCATTGGAACAGGCTGGCCTAAAGGCCTAGGCCCCACCCCCACTCCAGGGGGAGGGGTACAAGCACCATGGCGTATGATATAAAATAAGGTATGAAAACTGCAAAATTTACTCATTACACCGGTGTAGAGAAGTCAGAAAGCAAAAAGGGGGTGACAGTGTCAATTTAAGGACTGCAACATCAGCCAGAAGTTAGCTACCAGCATGTGCCATAATTATTGACATTTTTTAATCCTTAGAAGACCGGGCCGATTTTCATTTTTGTATTTTTGTTTTTTCCTCTTCGTGTTGAAAAATCCACAGCACTTGTATTTTTTCACCTACAGAGCCAGATGAGCCCTTATTTTTTGTGTCACTAATTGTACTTTGCAAGGACAGACTTAATTTTTAAATGAAATATGCCATGAAATCAGAAAAAATTATATGTGTGGTGAAATTGAAAATAAAATGCATTTTTATTATTTGGGTTGTGTGTGTGTGTGTGTGTGTGTTTACACCGTTTGCCCTTTGATAAAACTGATATGTTATGCATATTCTTGAAGTTGATACACAATAGTTCCAATGGACACTGAAAATTATATCACGGTCTCCGTCTAACAGAGTTCATTACCCTCAGTATTTTGGTCCATGCTATAATATCACTAATAGCCCATAAATACTACAATTTACACACAAATTGTGATTTAAAAATATTTCAACACGTTTATTAGCATGATTTAAAATCTACAACAAAAATATACATATAGTGCAAGAATAATTCAGTAGAAAAAAGCAACTCAATGCCACAGTGCTTTGTTTTGATTAGGGCTTAGAACCGATATAGGTCAGGTATACTTATGCCTAGGAAGCCTGGGAGGCCATGTGGTTATGCTACATGTGTGCATGTGTGTTAACAGTGATTTTCATGCTTACCATTACAGATATATACTAATATGATCTATTAACCCCTTAATGACCGCAGGCGTAAATGTACGCCCCCAAAGCCCGTCCCTGAACGCAAACGGATGTAGATTTATGCCCGTGCTTTCCCCAATCACTGCGTGTACACACGCAGAGATCGAGGAAGATGGCCTGCTATAATGTTTAGCAGGCCATCATATTTTGTCGGCACGGGGGGTGGTTAACACAACCGTGCTGACTATTGCCGCTATTGGCTGATCAATTTAGATCAGCCAATAGCAGCGATCTGCAGCTTTCCGGGTCATCAGTGACCCGGTGACCCGGAAAGCAATGGCGGTCGGTGCTGTTCGAGGACGGCACCGACCGCCATTACTGTTAAAAGTAACACGATCGCCGTGATAAGTCCCCAAAAAGTGTTAAATACCTGCTGGGGACACCTCAGCTAGGTAGCTGAGGTGTCACCAGCAGGTATTGGCACATACTCACCTGATCCTGGCGTCCCGATCGCGCCTTCCGGGTCTCGATCGCGTCCTCTTCTTCGGTCGGCATCTTCGGCAATTTCCGTTGGTCCGGCTCGGCTCCCTTCGGCAATTTCCGGAATTCGCGTCCTACTGCCCCCTAGCGGCTGATGTATATTATACACTTATCAGTTGCTATAGGGTTGAAGAAAGTTTTTTTTTTTCAATTTTTATTTTTCAATTTTTTTTCCCCCGCACCCTATCGCCGCTGAGTGCTGGTCAGCATCGAATGTAAGTGCGCCGCTGATCAGCAACTCCACCTTTTTGGCTTAGGGTGTTTTTTTCCTATATCCTACCGCCACTGTCTGCTGATAAGTACCGCACATAAGTGCGGCATTTATCAGCAACTCCTTTCTTGGTGTAGTTTTTTTTTTATACTTAATGTTAAAAAAAACACGTTAAAAACACTATTACACTACACAAAATAAAGTTTTACACTACACCACTACACATTTACATACTCCATATACTAATCCCCATATAAAGATGGCTCCCAGGGTGTTTTCGGCGTCGGACGCATACTTTATTATTACCTCAGACACTGAAACAGCCAGTGAGGATGAATGGGGGGGATCCTTTTTTCCTCTATTCATCCTCATCATCCTCATCATCCAGTGACGTATCTGGGGGTAACGTAGCATACGCTGCCCCCCAGGCACGTCTTTTCCGCCAGTACCATCCAATAAGAGATGACGGTAAGGCGTGAAATTCTACAAACTCTGTAAGAGTACCTCAGGGTACACTTACAGATTTAGGGTATGTGCACACTGCGGAATGGTAAAGGATAACCCTTTGTGTATTCCGCAGCTGGCACCCGCCGGCAGACTGATGCGGGCGTGCGTCTCCACCCGTGTCATAGACTCCATCCTATGCACGGGCAGATTCCGTCGTCTGTCCAAAGAATGAACACGTTCATTCTTTGGACAGAGGGCGGAATCCGCCCGTGCATAGAGTGGAGAGTGACACAAGCGGAGACGAGCGCCTGCACCAGTCCGCCGGCGGGTGCCAGCTGGGGAATGCACAAAGGGTTATCCTTCTCCATTCCGCAGTGTGCAGGTACCCTTACAGTGTATGAAGGAAGGGATACCCGAATCCAGACCCCAGATGCCCCCCCCCCATCCTCGGAGTTAGTGGGGAGATAGTTTGGAAACTGATTTTCCCACTGCTGGATAAAGGCTACCACCTGTACGGGGATAACTTTTATACCAGCAACCCCTCTTCCGGTCCATTGCTGCCCGAGCTACTGTAGCTTGCGGCACGATCCAAAAATATCAGAAGCAGTAAATAGAGCCCTAATATTTAGCAGCCATGGAGCGGACCCAGCGCTTCTGGATATGAAGGACCCCGTATCGTAACAGGGCAACATTTTCCAGGTGACGTCCCCCACACTGGAAAACAGGAGACCCCAGAAGAAGTGCAGAGTGTCGCGTAACAGGGGGATCAGGAAGGACACCATTTTCCAGTGTGACACCTGTCCTGATCGCCCCGGCCTCTTCATACAGGATCGCTTCAAGGCGTACCACACGTCATTGGAGTTCTACATTTTCTAAATCCTTTCCGTTATTCCTATTTCAGGGGTCACATTGATCCCGGGATTATTCTGATTGCCATTATGGAGTCAGGAAGGAATTTTTCCCCTGTGATGAGGCTACTGTCCTCTGCCTCACAAGGGTTTTTTGCCTTCCTCTTGATCAACACAGGTTGCATTTGATGGACTCCTGTCATTTTCAACCTTATAAACTAATAATTGGCCTAATACCACCAAATAAATTAAAATTGTCCCTTTTCCCCAGCTAAATAGGTATGGCTGCCATTCCCATTAGAGGATGCCATGATGAAATTACAAAGCCTCTGTACTGCCAGGACAGTAGAAACCCCCCACAAGTGACCCCATTCTGGAAACTACACCCCATAAGGAATCTAACAAGGGGGGGGGGGCAGCGGGGATATGGGCCTCTGGTGACGGGCACCAAAAAAAAAAATGTATTTTTTATTTTCACACCACATGTTCTACATATGTGCCCGTCACCAGTGGGTTCATATCCTCACTCCACCCCTTGTTAGATTCCTTCTTGGGTGTAGTTTCCAGAATGGGGTCACTTGTGGGTTTTTTTTTCAATTTCCCTTGAGTTCAGAAATACCCCACACGTAGACATAAAGTGGCATGCGGGTGCAGGGTAAGCCTCCAAAGGGAAGGAGCGCCATTTGGCTTTTGGAGGCTGAAATAGATTTCGAGGGCCATGTTGCATGTAAAAGGCCCCAGTTTAAACCCCCCACAAGTGACCCCATTATGGAAACTACACCCCTCAAGGAATGCAACATGGGGTGTAGTGAGCATATGGACCCCACTGGTGATGAGCACAAATGTGGAACAATGTGGTGTGAAAATGAAATATTAAATTTTTTACACTATAATGTTGGTCTAGCCTTGATTTTTTCATTTTCACAAGGGGTTAAAAGATAAAAAAAAAACACAGAATGTGTAGAGCAATTCTCCCCGAGTGTGTAAATATCCCACATGTGGACATACAGCGCCATATTGGCGCAGGGCAAGCCTCTGAAGGGAAGAAGCGCCATTTGGATTTTGGAGGCTGGATTTGGCCAGAATGGATGATGAACGCCATGTCGCATTTACAGAGCCCTCGTGCTGCCAAAACACTGGAAATCCCCCACAAGTGACCCCATTCTTGAAACTACACCCCTCAAGGAACCTAACAAGGGGTGCACATTGTTCCACATTTGTGCCCGTCACCAGTGGGGTCCATATGCTCACTGCACCCCTTGTTAGATTCCTTGAGTGGTGTAGTTTCCAGAATGGGGTCACTTGTTGGGGGTTTCCAGTGTCTTGTCACCACGAGGGCTCTGTAAATGCGACATGGCCCTTGAAATCTATTCCAGTGAAATCCAGCTTCCAAAAGCCAATTGGCCCTCCTTCTCTTTGGAGGCTCGTCCTGCGCCCGCTTGGAACTTTATGTCCACATGTGGGGTATTTCCGTACTCAGGAGAAACTGTGCCACAAGTTTTTGGGTTGTTATTTCTTTTATCCCTTTGTGAAAATGAAAAATTGAAGGCTAGAACGTTTTAGTGTAAAAAATAGAGACAGAAACAGAAAATTTAAATTTTAAAATTTCTTACACACTTAGCTTTTATTTCTGTGACTCCACTAAAGGGTTAAAAAAACTTTCTGGATGTGCTTTTGCAGAGGTGGGGGGGTGCAGTTTCTGAAATGGGGTGCTTTTTGGGCTTTATAACATACAGTCCCCTCAAATACACTATTATGAACAGGTCTGATTTTGAAATTTTACAGAAAATTTGGAAAATTGCTGCTAATGTTTTAAGCTTCCTATTCCTATGAATAAAAGCACAAGGTTACTATATAGAGGTTAACATTTTATACTATGGATGGTTTACAGGTCAAGGTTACGTTAAATTGCAGACTTTCCTTCACAAACAGTTTGTATGAATTTTTTTCTATAAAAATGATCTATTGGAATTAGTTTATTCAATTAAAGGAAAGTGCACAATCAAAGGAAGATACAGTACCCATATAATAAGACAGAGGGAGAGAGAACAGGTATAAAATAAAATAAAAAATATCTGTTTTGACACAATTTTAGGCCAACCAATTTGTTGGTGTAAACTTAGGGTCCTTTTAGACCAAACAATTTCTTGGATGTGGGGGCTGCAAACGAGCTCTGATCAGCAAGATCGGTGGTTCATTTGCAGTGCCTTTACATGGCACAAGAAATTGAGCAGAGCCACATGGAAAGCTTTAAGAAAATGGTATAAACTCCCATTTAGTCTTTCTAAGTTTTTCCCATTATGGGACAATCCCCTTTTTCTACACGGTAACACCAATCCTGACTATATGGTATGGAAACAAAAACAAATCACTCACTTAAGTAACTTACTGGACTCAGATAAGGGAGAGTTGTTATCTTGGGAAAAATTTAGAGACATGTATTATATCCCTCCCCATCACCTGGTTTTATTTGAACAACTGTGTTCTTTTGCTATTAATAGAGTTAAATCTTGTGCAATGGCAGAAAAAACTAATGATTTTGATTTTCTATGCTCCAATTCTTCTCCCAACTTATCTCTTTCACAAATATACCGTAGGATATGTGTTGATTCCTTATACAAATCTCCTCCCCCTTTTCTCCGAAAATGGTCTGCAGGAATACAAACAGTTAATTTGGAACAAAAATTGCTAAATAGCATCCGATATGTTACTGCAGCCACTCCCAGTGTGAAATTGAGGGAAATCCATTTCCAGCTACTCCATAAGGCAATTTACGCTTTTAACTTTTCTTACTCCACCATGCCAGATAATTTCTTGACATATTGTCCAAAATGTAAAGAACCTAGCACAGATTTATTACAATGTGTTTGGTCTCAAATGTCTCTGGTCTCTGGTCTCAAATGTCTCTGGTTCTCAAATTCAGACATACTGGCAATTAGTAAAAATCTTTATTCAGAATACATGGAATGAATCCATACCTCTAACTCTACTCAGTTATGTTTTTCATGTTGTGGTGGCCGGGGATGGAGATCCCTCTGAAAATGTATTCATCTTACTCTGTTATTGGCCTTAAAAGGCTTACTAAACCACTGGATCTCTGACACACTTCCCACTATTTTTGAGCTAACAGCCTTGCTTAAAGAAACTTTTCATTGAGAAATGCTGGATGCAATCCGCAACAAAGATGTTTCCACAAAAAAATTCATTAAAAAAATGGAAATTTTTCTCATAAAGGTTATGTCGCAGGAGAGGGAAGCTGTTATGGAACACTTTTGTAATACTGTTTGGTATCAGACATCGGAGGCAAGGGGGCAAGGAGTACTCAGAGTTTCGTAATTATATTAAAGATAGAGATTCTTTATCTATGTTTCTTTCTATCCTGTAGAGCATTCATTTTTGTTCTTAAGATTCTGTTGTTCTTTATAGCAAAATTGTTTTCAAACTTACTATATTGTATCCTATTTATATCTCCCTTTGATATGTAACTGTATTGTTATTGGTAAAATTTGAAAAATCCAATTAAAAAGAAATTGAGCAGATGGGCTGCATGAAATATCCTTGTATTGTTCATGCAGCCCTGGAAACTGACAGCACAAATATGTAAACATCTGTGCTGTCAGTTTCCAAATCATATGCAGAAGTGTACACTTACCCCTCACGCTGTTTATTATGCAGTATCTAGTTCTCCAGTCCTTGAGCCGTCTCTATCTTCAGGCCCCGCCTCCTCTGTCTCTCAATCATTTCAGAGGAGGTGGTGGCCTGAAGTTACAGCAGCAGCTGGACTACTGGAAAACCAAATACTGGATCACTCACAAGCAGGATCGCTGTTAAATGTACACTGATGTGTATTATTTGGAAACTGGCAGCATGGATATATACATATGTGTGCTGTCAGTTTCTCTATCTTTCTTGGCCGCAGAAACCCTTGTTTACACAGGGAGATGTGCTGTCGATAAGGATACGTTTTTGAACAGGCACAAAAGATGCAATCAGCCAGTAATTGAGCATTTGCCTGGTCTTCAGCTAATCTCTGCCTCTTTTACACATCACTTCACATTGCATTGGGTGTAGGAGCATTTCTAGCAATGCTCCTGGCCAATAATCGGCCTGTGTAAAAGGACCGTTAGACTAGACAGTCTTCAGATGTCGCAAATTAATAAATCAGCAATACATTGATTAAACACTGGTAAATCTAGCTCATATGAAGTCTGTCTGTCTAAGTTTGCAATAGTAATGGATGCCATCTACATTAAGTATTACTGTAATTATAATGACCTGCAGAATAAACATAACACAATATGTGTAGCGCATGGTAAACACCATTTAACAAAAAAACCGAATTAGTCATTTTTTTCTATCTTGCCTCCCAAAAATTTTTCATTAAATTTGATCAAAAAGTCATAAACAGATGTGGCCATGGTTAATATGATTCCCAATGCAACATTTAAGTCAGTTAATCCAATTAGAACAATGAGTTAAATGAGTCACTGTTAAAATGCAGGGTGAAAATATTTTTCTTTCAAATAAGCTGGTGTCAGAAAGTGCCAGAGAATTGTATTTTACTTTTATTTTAAAATCTTTATTACATCTATCTATCATATATAACATACAGCAGTACTTTTAAGACTTGAGATTTTTAATAGAAATAAATTACAAATCTAACACCAGCTGATTTGAAAGAAAAAAATTCACTAGAGTTGCCCTTTAACGCAGGCTTTATCTCTGTACCCCAAAATGGCAAATATGGTGTTTGGGTTATTTTTTTTTTCTACTACAAGTTACATATCCAGTAGATAGATAATATGTGATTAGTGGAGTCCTAAAAATGGCGCTCCCAGGTGCCCTTTAGGAATGGAGCTGCAACTTGCATATTAGACTGGGGCTTCATTCGCACGCTATGAAACTGCTCAAAATAGCCAATTACTGAATTCCGATATTTCCCCTTCTTTCATTATACTTTATTTTACTTAAAGGCTATGTTCCCACTATGTTTTCCTCTTCATTTTGAAAGAAAAAATGACATCCATCATTTTCACCTTAATTTCGCTGTTTAGCTGCCCATCAGTGCAATGACGGCTGTTGATATATTATTCTAGGTGAACTGATTGGACTTTGGGTGTGTCTTTAATTGAAAAGTTTATTGAATTTATTAGTAAAAACTGTGAAGGCACGGTGAAAAAAGAAAAAATGTGTGTAAACAACTAAAAAATATTTTTTTGCACAAGATGTCCGAAATAGTTGTCATGATTATAATTTTGATGTCCATGCAGACGACATCCGCTATTTAATACACTGTGCACATTGGACATCCATCATTCCATTGACTTCAATGCATTGCATTGAGCTCAATCAAAAAGCGTCAATAACGGACATATTTTTAAATAGAAAAAATGGACGCCTTTTACTTTTTTTTATGTATTGTGAACATAGACCCAAAGTGCTAACTGATTCTGCAGCATTTCACATAAATTTGTCAATATGTATATGTAAAAATGCCTATATGTATGTTTTGGGTGTGGGCAGAAACTGGAGTAACAGGAGGAAACCCAGGAAAACACAGGGGGAACATACAAACTTCTTGAAGATTTTGCCCTTGCCAGAATTTCTATTTGTGGTCACACAAACCGCTTATTTGAACCTATACAAACTATAGATCTTACCTCAAAGAAAAATCCCTGACACAACTCTGTCAGCCAAATAAAAAGTAAAATTGCTATGGCTTTCAGAATATGGCAATGAAGTAAAATTTTACTGTGCAAAATAAGTAAAACACATAAAAAATATAAATTGGGCATCAACATAATCATAAGGACCTGAATATTAAACATAACACATTTAAAGCACACATTAATGCCTCTCAAATTTTTCTCAATTTGATGAAAAAGTCATATATACCCCAAACTGGCAACACATTTTTTTTCTCCTACAAAAATTTTGCTTAATAGGGAACTTTCAGCTTGTTAGATGAATCTAGCCTGCTGATAGCCCCCTATTGCACACAGGGCGCTGAGGATGAAGGGGCGCTCAGCAGGTATTTTGTCCTACTCCTCCATACAGATCTTCTCCAGACCAAGGAAGATTAACAGTCATTTTATGTTTTTTCTATTTTCTAATAATTGATCCAACAGTTACTGCCTTCTCAGCCAGCTGCTTGCCTATTGTTCTGTAGCCCATTCCAGCCTTGTGTAGTTCTACAGTTTTGTCCCTGGTGTCCTGGTTGGAGTGCGATTGATGGTGTGTGGACAGGTGTTTTTTTATTTACAAGGTAACAAGTTTAAATAGGTGCAATTAATACAGGTGAGTGTAGAGTAGGAGGACTTCTTCATAAAAAGAAACTGTTCTGTGAGAGACAGAATTCTTACTGGTTAGGGGGGTATCAAATACTTATTTCATGGCATAAAATGCAAATTATTTAAAAATCATACAATGTTATTTTATGGAGTTTTTGTTATTTATTTATTTTTTATAGATTCAGTCTCCCACAGTTCCATTCTTTTTAGGTTTAAAAACTTGCAAAATTGGCTGTGTAAAATACTTACAGTATTTTCCCCACTGTATGTAATTTTTGTATTGTGTGTGTGTGTGTATAATCTACAAAAAGAAGCACATGGTGTAATATATCTGCAAAAACCAACACAAAGTCACACTGAAAACTTAAAAGTAAGACAGCTCAAAGCTTGTGTACATTTTCGCAAAAATGTGGGAGAAATACAAAAAGTTGCACATAATAAATTAAACGTGTCTTTAATATGAGCCATAAATATAAAAATCACACTTGCCACACACTGTTCCCAATTGAAAGGTGGACTATCCTTTGGATCAGGGACAAATAATAATCATTTGGAAAACCCCTTTAAGCAATTTTGCAAAAATGTGTTACTGTTTGACATGAAGACACCTGACGATAATGCTGAAAAATTCCCTCCTATATCTTTCCCTATAAACTTTGAGGTGCAGATATATAAATTGATCAATAGGAAAAAACACAATTCCTAGAATCGAGTAGGTCAAGTAGCAAAGAGCATCTTGGTTTGCTCTCTAAAGTGCTGGCTTCCAATGAACAGTGTGTGCAATTTGTTTACTTTCCCGATCTTACGCCAAGCTAGAATTGCAGGACTTTTTTCAAACATTAGCCTTTTAGCAACATTATAATAGGCAAAGTAATAATAGAACAGTACAAAGAAGTCACATGAAACAGAATACTCAGAAGAAAACTTATAACACTAGTGAACACATAGTTAACAGTATGTGACATGAAGGTCACTGTGAAGGTCCAGAAAACAATCAATTTACTCAAAGTAAAGTATATTATAACAGTAAATCTCTAGTTCAGGGACTATCAACTATAAATTTAAGCACAAGGTTACAGTATAGAGGTTACCGTTTTGTACAGGAATGGTTTTAAGGTCAAGGCTACTGAAAATTATTGACTTTTTTGTCCCAAATGTATCTTGCATGTATATTTCTATAAAAATTATTGATGTAATGAAGTTCAGATAGAAACCTATGTGCTCTAGGGACAGAGCAGGTTAGAGACTTCTAACCTGCTGTTAGTTTCCCTTTAATCGCATTTGAAAAGATCATGCAGTATATAAATACACATATTTGTCCTGTTTATCATTTTGTCCCTGAGAGTTTTTTGGTGCTACGATAGTATGCCTTCTCCATACATAGCCAGTACCAGCTGCTCTCTGCTTTATTTCTAATAAACTGTGAATAAAAGTTAAAGGGAATCTATCAATGGGGACGCGGGCACAGAGCCCACCCGACCACCGCCGGGGACTCGCCGGAAAGGGTACATATCCGGGGGCTGCATCGGGGGGTTGGGCGGGCTCTGTGCCCGCGCCCGCGGTGACAGGTTTCCTTTAACATATCAGAAATTAAATGTTTTTTTCTTTTACTTAGGTCATACCAAATAAAAGAAAGGGACTAACTTCAGAGCTAGCATAAATTTCAAAGTGTGGTGCACATGGCAGCTACTCCAGTGCATGGTTCTTTGAGAGTCGCGTATCTCTTAAGGAATTGGCTGAATTCTATTGCTGCTGAATTTCACTAAAGACCAGGGGGTAAAATTCCAGTGGAACTAAATCCCCCTCCCCCCCCCCCCCATATTCTTTCTTTTGCAGAGAACTATAACAACCAACTGGCATTTAATGTTGAAATTAGATTAGAATTCAGCAGTAGAGATGAGCAAGTAGTGAAGTAGTTGCAAAGGAAAAATATTTGCGAACGCTTTACGAACGTTTACAGCAATGTTCACACATTTCCTTCATATTTCTTGTGCAGGGCTGCATACATGATTCCAATGTGCGTCCGTAGAGCGGCATGTTATTCGCGGGTATCACGCATTACGCTGTACGAATGCTAGGTCGCAGAGATTAGGAGAGGCAGAAAAATGTCAAGTAGATCGTCCCTTTTTGGCTATGAAGAGCTGAAGCTCATGGTGAAAATCATGGATCAAATGGATTATGGCCTAGAACATGTCTCTGTCACTAACCCCAACACACATTAAGGCTCGGTTCACACGTTGTAAGAGTGCGGCTGTATTTGCGGCTGTAATTGTGCGGCGGTATTTTTGGTGGTTCGTGTGTATGCTTGGAAGTATAGGATATGCGGCTGCACAGTGCACACTATCTCTGAATCTATGGCCCTATCGTAAACGGACCCGTAAAAAATGAACAAGACCATTGTTTGCGGCTGAACATGCGGCCGAGGATTGACAGGCGGTCCGTACGGAGTACTTCAAAAATATCCGGCAATGATGCCGAATGCCGATGCCTCTAATAGTTAATATATTAAATTAATCAAACACATTTTCTTTGTAATCAAGACACTTTCGTTGATCAATAATTTATTTCTAACGAATCCATCATTTTGCAATTAAATATACTGTTAAAAAAAATAGATATATAAATAAATGTATATTTATCTATATATTTATTTTTTGACAGTATATTGAATTGCACAATGATGGATTCGTTAGAATTAAATTATTGACCAACGAAACTGAATTTATTTAAACGAAAATGTGTTTTCTTAATGAAATATTAATTAGTACAGGAAGCTCTATAAGCCGTTAATTCATATGCCGGCAAAAGAGCTTTCTGTACTAATCATCACTTTACTTTAATGAAAACATCAAATGTTTCTTCTAATTATGTTATGACAATAGCATTATTAGAAGAAACATTTAGAATTATATGTGCGCTCAGCTGATTGGCTGATCGGCTCAGCGCACATATAATGAGCCGGTCCGCAGTACAGTGACTTCATTGTGCTGCGGACCAGCGAAGAGGACACATCGGGGTGAGTATAGAGCTCTCCCCACCCCCTCCCCGGCACTGCACCCCTCCCAGCAAGGAAGGGGGGTCACTTAACCCCTTCCTTGCTGGGATGGGTGCAGTCTGACATCAGTCTGGCCCCCAAGGGGTTAAGGGGGATGCAATACATCCTCCCTTAACCCCTTGGGGGCCAGACTGTAAGCAGCGATCTGTAAAGATGCTGCATACTGTAAGGAGCACAACACCGCTCACAATGATGGGTGTTGTGCTCCTGTTTGTGTGTTTTTTGTGTGTTTCTCCCTTTTTGTTTTTCAGATATCGGTATCCTGGGGATTACGTCGGATTCCATGGACTACGTCGATGACCAGCGGTTGTTCTTTGAATTTTTTTTAATAAAATGGTCAATGAGGGGTGTGGGGGTGTTTTTATTTGAATAAAAAAATTTGTAAACTTGTGTCTTGTCTTTATTTCTTTACTTTATAGACTTAGTAGTGGAAGCCGTCTAATAGACGGAATCTATTACTAATTTGGGGCCTAGTGTTAGCCGGTATAAAATGGCTAACACTAACCCCCTATTATTACCCCAGTACCCAATGCCACCAGGGGTACTGGGAAGAGCCGGGTGCCAGTGGTCCCGGAGCGTCAATATTGGCGCTCCTGGACCGGGCGGCAGCAGGCTGGTAAGATTTAGGCTGGGGAGGGCCTAAACCAATGGCTCTTCCCACCCTGGTGTTACCAGGCTGCTGTCGTTTGGTTTTTAACCCGGCTGGTTATAAAAATAGGGGGGACCCTATGCGTTTTTTTTAAATTATTTATTTATTTAAAAAAAAACCCGCATGGGGTCCCCCCTATTTTTATAACCAGCCGGGTTAAAAACCAAACGACAGCAGCCTGGTAACACCAGGGTGGGAAGAGCCATTGTTTTAGGCCCTCCCCAGCCTAAATCTTACCAGCCTGCTGCCGCCCGGTCCAGGAGCGCCAATTTTGACGCTCCGGGACCACTGGCACCCGGCTCTTCCCAGTACCCCTGGTGGCATTGGGTACTGGGGTAATAATAGGGGGTTAGTGTTAGCCATTTTATACCGGCTAACACTAGGCCCCAACTTAGTAATGGATTCCGTCTATTAGACGGCTTCCACTACTAAGTCTATAAAGTAAAGAAATAAAGACAAGACACAAGTTTACAAATTTTTTTATTCAAATAAAAACACCCCCACACCCCTCATTGACCATTTTATTAAAAAAAATTCAAAGAACAACCGCTGGTCATCGACGTAGTCCATGGAATCCGACGTAATCCCCAGGATACCGATATCTGAAAAACAAAAAGGGAGAAACACACAAAAAACACACAAACAGGAGCACAACACCCATCATTGTGAGCGGTGTTGTGCACCTTACAGTATGCAGCATCTTTACAGATCGCTGCTTACAGTCTGGCCCCCAAGGGGTTAAGGGAGGATGTATCGTATCCCCCTTAACCCCCTGGGGGCCAGACTGATGTCAGACTGCACCCATCCCAGCAAGGAAGAGGTTAAGTGACCCCCCTTCCTTGCTGGGAGGGGTGCAGTGCCGGGGAGGGGGTGGGGAGAGCTCTATACTCACCCCAATGTGTCCTCTTCGCTGGTCCGCAGCACAATGAAGTCACTGTACTGCGGACCGGCTCATTATATGTGCGCTCAGCCGAACAGCCAATCAGCTGAGCGCACATATAATTCTAAATGTTTCTTCTAATAATGCTATTGTCATAACATAATTAGAAGAAACATTTGATGTTTTAATTAAAGTTAAGTGATGATTAGTACAGAATGCTCTATTGGCGGCATATGAATTAACGGCTTATAGAGCTTCCTGTACTAATTAATATTTAATTAAGAAAACACATTTTCGTTTAAATAAATACAGTTTCTTTGTTCAATAATTTAATTCTAACGAATCCATCATTGTGCAATTAAATATACTGTCAAAAAATAAATATATATATAAATATACATTTATATATATATTTATTTTAACAGTATATTTAATTGCAAAATGATGGAATCGTTTACATTTAATTATTGAACAATAAAAGGGACTTTATTACAAAGAAAATGTGTTTTATTAATTCAATATATTAACCATGAGAGACATCGGCTATAGTGCAGAGGATCGCAAACCCCGGTAATAGCGATTCATGTAAACTGTGTTCCCTGCTTTCCCAGATGCATCCAGAGGTGTTTGCATCACTTTCTTAACATTTTATTTGTTATTTTTAGTTGAACCAGATTTCCAAGTAAATGACCGTATGTTTTGAGCCGCATGTCTATTTTTTCCCACGGCAGTAGTTTCACCCGCACATTTACAGCCGCATAAAAAATACAGCCGCACAGTTACAGCGTGTGAACCCAGCCAAAAGGTGTATAGTATGGAAGGTGATAGGTGCCCTCCAGCAGAATCTCAATACGAGAAAGACCCCTGTCCAAATCCAAAAGAAATGGTCGGAACCTGAAATATAAGAGTCCCCGGAAACTTGCAGAGATACGGCGTGGTGAGTAATATGCTGTGAGCCTGATCTTGGAATGTGTAATATACTGGAGTCGTGATTGGGGTGTGTAATATACTGGGGACTCTCACGACCCTTTTACTTTGTACCCACAGAACCCTCATCGATTACCAACACATAGGCCCACTTATATCATATGTTCCCTACACTTGTTATGTGCAGCCCGCAGCATATGGCCCTCCTCCCATAATATAAATATTGAGCTTTTTAGGAATAAAAGGCTTAGGATGATGATGATGATGACGTTTATCCCTTTTTTTTTTTTTAAAGATCTAATGGAAGAACAAAGGAGGTGGCACTGCAAAAGGGCAGCTGTTTGGCCCACAGCGGATGAAAGTCGGGAGTTAGGACGGTCTTGTAAATGTAAACATTTGCATGTACATATAGGCTATGTTCACACAATGTAACAGGACGAGATTTCACTGGGCTTCTGGTTCCGGCGCAGGGATGTGAGGACGTGCGGGACCCAGCTCCTCCAGACCACCTCACTATACCCGCATATACAGCGACTATACTGGCTGAAGTTGGGGACTAACCTTGCTGGGAGACTCCTCACCTGCCCTAGATCACCCTCGCATGGATCGATTCATGCTGAGAGTCCCCGCCGGCCCGGCCGACACCAACACGGAGGCAGCCTCTCCTGCTCCCAAGATGGCGGACGCCACATGTACAGCCGCGCCACCACAAACCAGAGTGGGCGCTACGGCTCATGATGATCCGGCGAGCTTACCAGAACAGATAAGTACGCCCGACTCGGATTATATATTGTTGTCTCAGGACTCTCAAATCTCTCTTCCACATGATCTAGAAGCTGCGCCACAGTCACCCATGATTCCTATTAACTACAAACAGCTGGCTATAGCGGTTGCGGACCGCCTGGCACCCGATCTGAGAGAGACTTTAGTCACTACTATAGGGGCATCAATGCAAGCCTTACAAATAGAGGTACAAAAACACGCAGTTCGCCTGGATGAAATTGAACACAGAGTGCACCAGGCTGAAAACGTTTCCTCTTCCACAGTTGCCCAGGTTCGCTACCTCACAAGAGAAACCGCCATACTTAGAGACCGCCTTGAGGATCAAGAGAACCGGGCGCGTCGCAACAACCTACGACTAATCGGCCTCCCGGAGTCCGTCAAACCACAGCAACTTAAGCACATATGTGAGACTGTGTTACCAGAGGCCCTGGGGCTGCCCTTCCCCAAAAAAGTAGAGCGAGCGCACCAAGTAGGACCTGGCATCGCAAATCTAGATGACAATAACGGTACCGGAAAAATGCGCCCGCGACAAGTCATCATGCGGTACTTGGATTTCAACAATAAAGAAGATATCCTCAAGGCCTTTAGATCCAGGAATACTCTCCCTTTGCTTAATGAGGCCAAAGTAATCCTATTTGCCGATTATTCAGCAGAGACCACACGTAAGCGCAGAGCGTTCAGCGCAGTCTGTTCTGAACTGTACAAGAAAGGCATAAAGTTTCGCCTGCAGTACCCTGCAACCCTGAAGATCATGTACAGTGATGGCAGCCTGCAATCATACACCTCAGCAGAGGAAGCGGCCCAATGCCCTCTCTTATGCCCTGCCTCGGCATTATCCCCCCTCGGGAGGACATGATCCAGGAGCCGTCAGCGGATATATTCCTAATAAGCCCAGGCAAGAAACGCCGCAAACAGAGTCACCTGCCTGCGCCGGAGGAGGGAAATGCGCCCCCATGACCGTTTCATCTGCTCAAGATGGATGACGACCGGATAACAGAAGACCATTATGACTCTCAGATTTGACTAATAACTCCCCCAAGTTTTAATGGGACGAACCGTTTTTTTTTTTTTTTTGTCAGGTTAAGATTGACTTTCTTTTTAGAGGCCCTTTTCTGTTTTTTCGGGCCTCTACTTGGCTCACATTTCTTGTCTCATTCTCTTTCTTGAAGGTTTATCTAGTATGATGCATTGAGGGTTACCTCTTTCCTTAGTCTCCTAATATACCTTGCATCCCCTGTTTCCCCCCTCCCCACCCTGGCCATCCCTCCCCTATCTTTTCCTGTCCTCCCCCACTCCCTTACCCCCTCCCTCCCCTCCCCTGTGTCGCCCCTTCCCAGCCCCGGTCCCTCCTTCCCCTCGTCTCCATCCCCCTCATTCTCCCAGGGTGACCCTATGGTTATGAGGATATTTGGTTTGGAGGATTGCTTCTCCCCCTGAAAAAAAGGAAGTCGAGAGCGCCCCACTACTTGGCTAGTAGTCCTGCACTAGCCATTTCACCACCCGTTGGCGCTGTTATTTTATTTCAGTTGGTTATAATGTTGTTTTGGCATGTTCTTTTTATTCATTCTATGTTTATCTTTGTTGACGCATCTCCCATGTGCGAGCCCGAGAACAACCACAAGGCGGCGATAAACACTGAATTGTGTATAGTGAGTAGTCATTGGCATTGCCAAGATATTTCTCTTCCATATTTTCATGCGTATAGTATCATGGAATATTAAGGGGTTGCACTCCCCGAATAAGCGCTTAATGGTATTACGTCATCTCAAAAAGCTAAAAGGGGATATCGTCCTGCTTCAGGAATCTCACCTGACTCAGGACGATTTCTTCAGGATGAAAAAATTGTAGGTGGGGGAGATATATGGTTCCCCTTCAGTGGAGATGAAGGCGGGGGTGATTACTTTACTGCATAGGAACCTGTCCTGCAGGGTTCTCAAATCATCTCATGATACGGCGGGACGGGTTAATAACCTGGTTCTAGAAACACCATGTGGGACCCTGAGTATATACAACGTATATGCCCCTAATGATGGCAATGCAACCTTTTTCTCATCCTTGGAGACACAAATATTGGCGGATCCCGCCCCTTACAAAATTGTGGGTGGCGACTTTAACTCGGTGGTTCACCCTCAAGCGGATAGGTCATCGGAAACCTCCTCCACAGGTGTCCCTGTAGTATCCGCCAGAGATAAAGCATTGCCCCCACTATTGTCACATACCGATTTAGTGGACTCCTGGAGGGCATACAATCCGGTAGAACGTGAATACACTTTCTATTCGGCCCCGAGGTCTACTTGGTCGCGTATAGACTACCTTTTTACCTCCCAATCCTTGTTCCCTAAAATTATGCAAGCATCAATTGAACAAATGGTGATATCGGATCATTCCCCGATATCGATTTCCTTGGCTGAGACATTCCCCAAGGGAACCGATATTTTGTGGCGTTTTCCATTGTCCTTTAGCAAGGATGATAACTTCACCTCCCTCCTTAAGGGATGGTGGCTTGCATACAGTGCAGATAATGCAGCACATAGGGAAAATATAACCCTTTTTTGGGACACAGCAAAAGCTGTATTACAGGGTCATATCATTGCTTATACTACAGCCAAAAAGAAGGAAGCACTGGAGAAATTTAAAACAGCTAGTGAACATCTACGTAACTGTTATGATCTTTTTCTGCAGACACCCACCCCACTGAATAAAGAAGCCTGGACCCAAGCCAAACGCCAGTTCGATGACTGGGCAGCACAGAGAGAGGACCTTTACAGATCGGAGTTTGAAGCCACTCTGCATAAATTTGGCAACAAGGCGGGTAAGCTACTTGCCAACCTTGCCAAAGGCCCTAGGGCGGTTCACCATATCACCACCCTCCGCGATTCCCGTGATAGATAACTTGCCAGCCCAAAGGACATCAGCGTCCACCTAGCCCAATACTACTCACAGCTATATTCCGACCCGACACACCTCAGCTACCGGACACTCTCCTCCAAAAAATTTCCCTTCCTCGAGTGACACCTGACCACTTGGACCTTCTAAAATGCCCCTATCTCGCCTCAGATAGTTCTAGACACCATTAAACACCTTAAACCCTCTAAAGCCCCAGGACCTGATGGATACTCGGGGGAGTTCTTTAAAATCTTAGGCGACCAAATTTCCACCCCCCTATCTGAATTATATAATGGGGCTCTGTCTGACAAGGGCCTGCCCCCCTCGGCAGACATGTCTTATATAAAACTTTTGCCCAAACCAGGTAAGGACCCATTACTACCAGGTTCATATCGTCCCATATCCCTCATCAACGTGGACACTAAAATCTTAACTAAAATTATGGCCGACCGCCTCTCCACTATTATGCCGGCCCTGATATCAGCAGAACAAGTGGGGTTTATCAAAAACCGATCTGCCGTCGCCAATATTCGGACGGTAATTGCAGTACTAGATAGAGTGTGTCTCCGTCCTCAGGCAGGGACCCATCCTACCCTTGTCACACTCGATGCCGAAAAGGCTTTTGACAACGTCCGATGGCCGTGGCTGGGGACGGTGTTAGACGCATTTGGGTTCTCGGGAGCCTTTAGAACTTTGCTATCCCACATTTATTCCTCACCAACAGCACGAATTTACACGCCAGGATTTCTCTCCCCAGTCATTCATCTACATAAGGGAACGCGCCAGGGCTGCCCGTTATCGCCCCTACTTTTCAACCTAGCCCTGGAACCACTGTCCAGATATCTTACCTCTGGGGAGGTGTTTTCCGGAATTCCGGTGGGTGAGGTGGCGGTACGAGCAGCTCTGTTCGCGGATGATATCATCCTTTTTTCTAATGATCCTGTAACGGACATCCCCAAAATCGTGCAGGTGCTAAGGGATTTTGGGAGCTACTCTGGTTACAGGGTAAACACAGGTAAATCGGAAATGCTCCCCCTTTTTCACCCTTCAAGAACGCAAGCTAATGATTTATCCAGCCTGAGTCTTACCCTGGCAAAATCCGCCATAACATATTTGGTAATAAAGATAGGTAAAACGTCCCACTCTCTATATGACCTGAATTACCCCCCTTTGTTTGCTAAGATTCGCTCCGACCTATATAGGTGGCATTCACTTCCCCTTTCTCTGTTAGGTAGGTGTCATTTAGTTAAAATGTCAGGCTTCTCCAAACTCCTATACCCACTCCAAACTATACCCATGCTGCTCAAACATTCAGATGTTCTTTCTTTACAATCTACCTTCACTAGGTTCATTTGGGCTGGCAAGAAGCCGAGGATCGCTCTCTCTAAGCTTATGTTATCCAAGGGCGAAGGGGGGGTCAACTTCTCCAACATCCGCGGATATAACTTAGCATGCCTCTTCAAACACATATTGGATTGGCAGCACAACACTACCGTCCACTACAACACACGTTTGGAGAGGCAGTTATCAAGACCTTGGGATCTCATGGCTGTCCTACATGGTCCTCTCTCTGTGCTCCCCCTGGACGTGAAACACTCTATAGTCATTCGCGATACTATATTAGCATGGAAGCAAATCAGGCGGTCCTACAATAGGCCATTCCAGTGTTCCAAACACTTCCCATTGTGGAACGTGCCGGATTTCCCTCCAGGGGACAATAGTGGGCTTCTATCTAGATGGAGGAATAGGGGGATTAAGGTCCTGGGAGACCTACTTCATCCAGCCGAACATCGCTGGCTCACATTGCCAGAGATAGGAACTACGTTTCAGACATCATCCACCAACTTCCTCTCTTACTACCAGATCAAGTCCTACTTCACTTCCAAGCTACGTGACATGGCATCGGAGTCATCTCCAAATGACTTCGATTCCCTGCTACTACATCCCCCTGGTAATTCCATCTCTCTGTTATATAAGAAATTGCTCCCGAGGTTACTGCCATCTTTATGCTTACCCCCGGGTAAATATTGGAGCACGGTGCTGAATACACCTGATATGGTCAAACATATTCAGACTGGAATGACTGCCTTCCGTAAGCACATTATAAATGAGAAATGGAGAGAAACGCAGTTGAAACTTATTCACAATGCTATTTATGCATTTACGTTTCCTCCATCCACATTGCTTCCGGAACGCAGACCAGCCTGTCCAAAATGTGAAACCCCTAAAACTGACTTGTTTCACGGTATTTGGAACTGCCCCCGCCTGGAGGCGTACTGGAGGGAGGTGTCAAACCTAATCCACAGGGTCACTTCATTTGCATCCAGACTAACTCCAATGGAAGCATTGTTCCACATTAGTCTAAACCCGGTAGACTCGGGAGAACCTTACTCCTATCTTCCTACATTAGCTCACTATATTATAATGGTGGCCAAACTAAGCCTACTCAAGGAGTGGATGAAACCTACCTTACCGACTCTCCCAACGGTGATAGAGACTAAAACATCTCTTTTATGTGGAACGCAGACTTGCCCTGAGAGAAAAAGATAAACTGACTGAATCACTCTTCTGCAGATGGAGGCGCTTCATTGTGGCGTACTTTTCTCATACTGAGATCCAATCCATAATGCAACCTTTCACACAATCTACATGGTACCTTACAGAAGACATGAAAGGATCTCTAGGTGTTCTTAAAGCTCACCAACTAGGAAGTGAACCCTAATTGCTTTCTCATTATGACCCTACCTTTTCCCTCCCTCCGGTGCGCCATGACATCTAATGGCTACTTACCTTTTCTTCTACCAGTGTTCGTCCTGGATACTCTCACATGGGAATGCCGTGGTTTCATATGGGATTTGTGTTACTTGCTATGTTTTTATATGGTTATTTTAATTTTGTTTGCTTTTACTGGGATACTCTAGTGTTTGTTTGATATAGACATATGGCTGGGAAGCCCCGGCTGGGCTATGCTTTATTTCATGACTAATTCGGGCATTTTTGCAAGGTATCACGGGGATGACTACTCAATCCATTGTGTACCTTAATGCTATTTGTGTTTCGCCCCTGGAGGCTATTTCACGGGTATTTGCCCAGCCTGTCTTCTAAACTGTATCACTGTAAACTTTGAATAAAATATTATTAAAAAAAAAAAACAACAATGTAACAGGACTTGCAGCAAGTGTCGGACTGGGGTACCTTGGGGCCACCAGGGAATATTTTATTCTAGGGGCCCACCCTACATACACCAGATGTACCTAGCGCCAAACCTTTCACATTACTATAGCGACTTGGCACAGTGCTGTGTATGTGACCGGCAATATACGCTCACTGTTAGTAACTGGTCAGACACTCCAGGGATGGGGACCTGAACAACCAATGGCATGATGGGAGTTGTAGTTTTGCAACAGCTGGAAGGCCGAAGGTTCCCCATCCCTGTTTTAGTGTATAGGAGCTGTTCAGGCATGATGGGAGTTGTAGTTTAGCAAATGCTGGATCCCGGCAAGGCACTCGTCGTTTTCAGTTGCAGCAGCCGAAAATAATCGAGTGCCTATCTTATTGATCTATGCAGTATAACTATACTGCATAGGTCTCAATGAGAGATCAGTGTACTTTTACTAAAAGTCCCCCAGGGGGGCTTCTAGTATACGTGTAAAAAGGAAAAAAAATCACCCCCCCTTTTCCCATGTTATAAATCAAAATAAATAAATAAACATGTTTGGTATCGCTGCAAGCGCAATCGGCCAAAATATTAATTAATTACATGCGAGATGCACGGTAAACGGCGTAAGCGCCAAAAAAGTGCATAATTGCGCATTTTTGGTCGCATCAAATCTAGAGATGAGCGGACCGCCGGACTTTTGGTCCGACGGCATCGGCACTCTCTCATTATGCCTGAGATCCCAGACGCATAGTTGCGATCCCGCGAATATGCGGCCAGGATAATCCAGGGAATTCACCATGGATTCCCTGGAATATCCTGGCTGCATATTCCCGGGAGCGCAACTATGCGGCCGGGATCGCAGGCATAATGAGAGAGCGAACTGCTTTCGGACCAAAAGTCCTAACAGTTCACTCATCTCTAATCAAATCCAGAAAAATTGTAATAAAAGAGATCAAAATCTTGCATATGCACAATCAAGGTTCCAATAGAAAGTACAGATCATGACGCAAAGAATTAAAGCTCACACAGCCCCATAGACCAAACAATAAAAGCGCTATAAGCATGGGAATAGAGCGATTTTAAGAAACATATATTTGTTAACAATGGTTTGAATTTTTTAAAAGACATCAAATAAAATAAAAGTTATACATGTTACATATGGTTGAAATCGTAATGACTTGAGGAACATATATAACAAGACAGTTTTACCCCAGGGTGAACCGCGTAAAAAAATAAAAAAAACTTCGAATAAAAAAAGTTTTGTTTTTTTTTTTCCAATTTCACCACACATTTAATTTTCTCCTGCTTTTGCAGTGTACTTTATGAACAAATTTAGCTGATCATTGCAAAGTACAATTAGTGGCACAAAAAATAAGGGCTCATGTGGGTTTCTAGGTGAAAAAATGCAAGTGCTATGGCCTTTTAAGCACAAGGAGGAAAAACGAAAACGCAAAAATTTAAATTGGCCTGGTCCTCTAAGGGATAAACTGTCCCACATTTTGTCCAGTATTGGCTTATTGCTAGTGGACCTCAAGGATGTTGTAACATTCCAGCATGAACTCTCCTCTCTTCCGCTAGCGATGGTGGGCGGGAAGATCTCCATCATTGTCTGCAGAAGTTCTAACTTGTATTGGGTCCTCTCCTGTAGGGGAATAAGAGAGCAAACCTGGTCTCTATACCGGGGGTCCAGGAGTGCAGAGATCCAGTATCGGCTACTGTCCATTATACGGACAACTCATCGGTCCCTTTCCATGCAGTCCAACATGAACTCTGCCATGTGTGCCTGAGTCTAAACAACCAACGGGCTGTCCCCACCAGACGGATGACTCTCCCGACTTGTGCTGGCAATTACCTTGGGGGGTAGAGGTAGTCCCTCCCAGTTTGAGACCCGGTCCCAGCTTTCACCACATTGACCCAATGTGCCGTGATAGATATGTATCTATTGTCCCTGACCACAGGCGCTTGTCCATGAGTCCGTGGTGAGGTGGACCTTGGCGCTCACCGAGTATCTGAGGGCCTGCTTGATGTTACCAGACAAGTGCTGGTGCAGGTCGGGGACGGCACGCCTAGAAAAGTAGTGGAATCTGGGGACCGAATACCGTGGCAGGTGTCTACAAACCTAAATGACAACATCTCAAGGGCCAGCATTTTTGAGATGTGGCTGTTAAGGGCTTGGGCTTGTGGGTGGCTCGCTGTGTACTTTCGCTTGCGCTCAAATGCCTACACGATGGACAATTGTTGGCTGGAGGCAAATAAAGCTGCAGTGAAGTGCCTGGCACAGGCAAAGGGGAGGTTGGGATGGAAGGACAAGTCGGGACCGAAGCGGAGGCCGATGGTTCAGTGTCCTGCCTAGTCACAGCGGAGCCGCTTGACGCAGCTTGTCCCGCGTTCGCTTTCTCACACTCTGCCCAGTGCTTGACAAATGGCGCTGCATTCCAGAGGTGGTGAGGTTTCTTTATTCAGAGCCCTGACTTATTTTGGAATGACACAGTGAGCACACTGTGCTCCATTTATCATTGGCGCAGACATTAAAAAATGTCCAAACCAAAGAGACACGGCCTTCGATGTATGTTTCCCCTGCCTCTGGACACCCCTCTTCCTCAGAACTTAGTTTGGGGGGCTGCACGGGCCTCCGCAACTCCACAACTTTCGCCACTGGAAGACTCACCAGGCCAGGTTGGGTTGATCACTAAGTCGTCGACCGCCTCCTCCTCAACTAAATGACTGTCATCTTCCTCCTGCCTAACAGACAGACCCTGGAACAGTATATATCAGGTGCCCTAAGTGGGCTACTGGAATAGTATATATCAGGTGCCCTCATTGAGCTACTGGAACAGTATATATCAGGTGCCCATAGTGGGCTACTGGAACAGTATGTATGATGTGCCTTTTACTGGGCTTCTGGAACAGTATGTGCCTTTTTATGGGCTACTGGAACAATATATATCACATGCCTTTTACTGGGCTACTGGAACAGTATGTATGATGTGCTTTTTGTGGGCTACTGGAACAGTATATATCAGGTGCCCTTAGTGGGCTACTGGAACAGTATATTTCAGGTGCCCTTAGTGGGCTACTGGAACAGTATATTTCAGGTGCCTTTAGTGGGCTACTGAAAAATAATATATCAGGTGCCCTTAGTGGGCTACTGGAACAGTATATATCAGGTGCCCTAAGTGGGCTACTGGAACAGTATATATTAGGTGCCCTTAGTGGGCTACTGGAACAGTATGTATGATGTGCCTTTTACTGGGCTACTGGAACAGTATGTATGACGTACCTTTTTCTGGGCTACTGGAACAATATGTATCACGTGCCTTTTACTGGGCTACTGGAACAATATGTGTCACGTGCCTCTTAATGGGCTACTTGAACAGTATGTATGATGTGCCTTTTTTTTGGCTACTGGAACACTATGTATCACGTGCCTTTTACTGGGCTACTGGAAAAATATGTATGGTGTGCCTTTTTCTGGGCTACTGGAATAGTATATATCAGGTGCCCTTAGTGGGCTACTGGAACAGTATGTATGACGTGCCCTTTTATGGGCTAGTGGAACAATATGTATCACGTGCCTTTTACTGGGCTACTGGAACAGTATGAATGATGAGCCTTTTTCTGGGCTACTGGAACAGTATGTATAACATGCATTTTACTGGGCTACTGGAACAGTATATATCAGGTGCCCTTAGTGTGCTACTGGAACAGTATGTACAACATGCCCTTAGTGAGCTAAACCAGGGACACTATAGGTCACTTGTACTCACAGGGTACTGGAATGAATACACCTGCTGATTCTGCGGCTGTTATCATCTATTTCTTAGCACTGAAAAGTGCTTTGGATTCAGAGATGACTTTTTTACGGGATTTTAGCCCTGAAAAGGACTTTTGGGTTCTGTAGTAAGCCTGCCTAACCAAAACGCTACTAAAACCTATCTCTCCCTGCTCCAAGATCTTTCCCTGGCTAGGTTGAAAGCTCATCTGCGGTCGAGAAGCGAGAGCCAAGTATTTAAGATTTGAGGTCATGTGATTTAGCCATCCAATGAGGGTAGACGTCGTGTTCACGCTGTGCACATACTTCCAGGGTCCCTCACGTGATTCTACACACCTGCATGAGGTATATTTGTGTCTTAGGATAAAATGTATGTCATATACACTCTCACAAGGATCCAACTATTGTACTTGGAATGGATATCTGTAGAGCACTTTTTTTAGAGTTTTATTCTACACACATGCATGAGGTATATTTGTGCCTCAGGATAACACCTATGTCATATACACTCTCGCAAGGATCCAACTATTGTACTTGGAATGGATATCTGTAGAGCCCTTTTTTAGAGTTTTATTCTACACACATGCATGAAGTTTATTTGTGCCTCAGGATAACACCTATGTCATATTCACTCTCGCAAGGGTGACAGTATAGTACTTATATATCTGTATAGCACGTTTTTGTTCTGTGCACCCTTTGCTCTCCTATGCCTAATCTATCTATCTTTCGCCCTCTCTATTTTTCTCTCTCAATCACTATATGTTTCTCCTCTCTGCTTTCCTAATAATCTTTTTGTCTTTGCTTTTGTACAATATCTTCTCAGTAGTCAGTACAGCAGCGTACAGCAGCAAATTTGGAGCGGACTTCCAAAAATCCGAATCCGACCAGACTTTTGGAAAAATCCGAACCAGATCCCACACTGGCCGAACTGGTTTGCTCATCTCTAATGCTGGCAGATTCTCACAGACTCAAAATTTTACTGTAAAAAAAACTCCCAGCATCACAATAAGATATTATGCAGAGAACTTCTGTATGGCCAGAGTAATACTTGACTGAACAGGGTGTGTTTCAAGACTCTGTTTGTACTATAAACCCTAACCTCAACCACTGAAGAATCACTACATCTGGGATCAACTAGTGCTGCTATGGGAAGGAAACACTGAGCACAGAATTCTTTATGCTTCTATCATAGGGAGTCGGACCATTTTCTTCTGAGCTGCCCTGTTAAAACCAAAGCCATTGCAGGAAAACTTTAGTGCCTGAGGGTTTCCAGGAGGGCCACTCAGGCACACAAGTACCTTTTACTTCAGTCAATAAGGTGCTGTCGCCCATAACTATGTATAATGGTACACAAAGTTTAGCCTGTAAAGTTATGAAAGACTGTGGGGCAGCTGTTAATTTTATTAATGCTGTTCTTGTTTGGGGCTTTGGAATAGAGTTTATTCCTCTATTCTTCTCAATCTCAGAGACTGATTTTACTCCTTAGACTTAGGGAAGAATTAAATTCCCAATGGCTGAGATCTCTCTCTCTATGCTTTTATTCTGAAAAAAATAATAATAATAATTTCTTGTTATGGAGAAAAGCTAACTTCTAATGTTATTCTTAGTTTACGGTGGCACTGACTTCATAACCCGGTCTTCAATTGGAGAACCTCAGAGTTATTTAACTGGGGTTCCACCTTTAGTTCTCAACTTGCTTTAGTCTAGTCTCTTGAATATATCTTTGACTCTGAATCTATTCCAGAATTTATAGCTGACTTCCAAGATGTTTTTGACAAGGTCATTACTGATACCCTTCTTACTCACAGACCATATAACTGTGCCTTCGTTGCAAAGCTCCCTAAAGGAAAAACTTTTAATTGATTTGCTCCATAGACAAGAGTCTGCACATTTATATGCAGGAAAGTCTAAGGAAAGGTCATCTATGGCCATCAGTGTCCCCTATGGGAGCAGGGTTCTTTTTTGTTGATAAAAAGGATGGGGGTCTGAAACAATGCATTGACAACTCTGAGCTCAATAAAATTACTTCTGAAGAACAGAATTCGCTCCCTCTGATCCTGGATTTATTTAACCAGGTTGTGTCGAGGATTGTCGAGGAGAGCATTTTGAGGCCAGTTGGGCATTTCACTATCCTTTTCCTCTGCCTTGAACCCAGAACCTAACAGGCAAACTGAGACAATAAATTCTTGCCACTGAATTCTCCCTCATCAACCATGAGAATTTCTCGTTATGACTGACTCCCTTTTACTGTAACTACGGTTTCCAAGATATTCCGCTGCCACAGATAATGAAACTGATTTTCCATCTGCCAATTCTGTATTCTGCTAACTCTGCACAGTCTGGCATTTACAAGACTCAGGAGAAATCCCAGTTAGGTTATGTGCACACTGCTTAAAACAGACGGAAACTCTGTCGCGTAAATCGCCGCTCGCACCAGCTCGCGGGCAGGCGTGAGCGACGGATAATAGAGTTTTGTCAGTTTTAAGCAGTGTGCACATACCCTGAAACCAAGTTAAACAGGACAACAAAAAACGCAAACCTGGGCCTGATTATATTGTTGAGGATAAAGTGTGACTCTCAAAAAAAACCTTTGCTTACGTGGACCATTTAACAAGTTTGCACCTGCAATTGCCAAGTTCATCCAGCCATCCAGTCATTGCTAAAAAAAATAAAATACATTTCTGCTGTGGTTTCTCTACCTCCACCTAATCAATTCGGTGTTTGGGGGGAAATGGAGTTTGAAGGCAAGAAAATTATGGATTCTCGTAGAATGCACAATTCTGTTTAATATTTGGTACATTGGAAAGGGTATGGACCTAAGGAGCGAGTTTGGGTCACTGCCAAAGATCTGCATGCCCCAAAACGCATTCAACTTTTCCATCAAGCTTATCCTTCCAAACCTGGTGGTCCCAGAGAGGGTCCAGAGCCCTCTCCTCGGGAATTGGGGGATTGTGAGCAGACGCCGTGCTGCTTACCTCCTTCACTCCTAGTGTGAACATGGGTGGATTCTGTCCTTGCTTAATTGACTACATTCTGATTAACGCCTGTGCATTTTCTGGAGTGAAGTCTACCAGCACTTTAACAGTTAACTCCTTGTCTTGCCAGCGATTGTCAGCCGTATCCTCCTGTCTAAGTTCCTGTCTGTCTTTCCCAATCACCTCTGAGACCAGGAACTTGTTTCTTTTTAAACTGTCATTCTCTATGCCTGCTGTGTGCTTTAGCTTAAAAGGGTTATCCAGCGCTACAGAAACATGGCCACTTTTCCCCCTCTTTTGCCTCCAGATTGGGTGGGGTTTCAAACTCAGTTCCATTGAAGTAAACGGAGCTTAATTGCAAACTGCACCTAAACTGGAGACAAGAGAGGGGAAAAGTGGCCATGTTTTTGTAGCACTGGATAACCCTTTTAAACTTAGTGTGCCTATACTCACTTCCTAACCTGTGATTTGCTACCTTGATATTGGTAGCCTGACTTTGGCTTGTGTCCCTGACTACGTGTTTATTTACTGAATTTTTTTTTTTAATCTGGCTTGCCTCAGTGACTCAGTGACCTTGTTTGACCCTAGCTTGCTGACCACCCGTTATTGTGTATATTTGTACTTGTCTTGTAATTGTCTCAAGTTTGTTTCGTATTTGTCTCATCTCCTGTTTCACCTATATTAGAGTAGGGAACGGCTTTAAACTGTCCTGTGAGGCCAATAGGCAGGGTTAGTGGGAGTAGGACAGCGTCAGGGCTGCACTTGTCTCTGCGTCACCCGTGTTCCCTGACCAGCCCTGACACAGGCAAAAAGTGCAGTACAGTGTTTTCTGTTTCTTCTAAAAGGCCTTTTTTTATTGTGGATATTTAAAAAAAAAAAAAAAAAGGATTTTTCTGAATTTTAAATAAAGACTTGTGTATTAGCTATTATTTTATGTTATTTTGACACCTGGAAGAATGCCATTAGAAATTCTGCAATTTTGCATCCTCTGCTCCATTAAGTAAGCATTCCAGATTTTATTGCTCTAAATTGCACAAGTAGAGTCAAAGTGTAAACACATAGGATAAAAGATAAAAGAACATTCTGTTCTTACATTATTAAAGTTAATGTGCAAATTTGTATTATTACTTTGCTTAGAAACTTGACCTTTTAGGTTTCTTCTTTATTGTGGAGTAAAATATTCCATCCCTTAAATCAATGGCTCCAATTTGTATAGTTATTTATTATGATTTACAGGGATGTCACCATAATAAAAATTCAATAACATTTAAAAGAAATTTTAAATTGGTTTTATTGGTTTTATATACAGTAAACATTCTCAATAAGTTAATTATTGACAATAAATATGTATTAATTAAAAGGGATCATAGTTAGTGCTTATAGGTTATAAAGAGGCTACCTAATTGAAAACGAATAATTAATAATGTTACATATATTAAATCCTATTAGTGGTATTCATGGTTCTTGCATTCATGCTGGACATACTGCTAATAACAGTCTAGTCTGAGAGGACTAAGTGATTTAAAGTGAATCTTTTTAGCCTATCTGCATTGTATAAGCTGCAGACATGGACTGACAGATAATAGTGCAATAACTCCAATTTCAACTTTTATAAGGCCATGTTCACACATTCACACGTTCCAACAATGCCATTTGCTTAATTCCAGTACAGCTGCACCTATGCCATTCATCGCTGTAACTCATCACCAGTTGGATTCAATTTATATTTATTTAAAAATGCATCAAAATTGCACATGCATTAAATTGATACTACCCTACAACTCACCGCAAGCCAGATGATTAAACCAGGTGATCTCAGTAGGAGAACTGAAGTGATAAAGTTTACTCCATTCCCATTTATTCCATTCTAGAGGTGTCATGCGTAGAGATGAGCAAAGCAAATCCAGAGACTTATGGAAAAACGCTTTTGACTGGAGGTGTTGGCATCTATCTCCTCTGTCACCCAGGATTTGCAAGTTTAATTACCACATGTGTATACAGCATAAGTTGCAATGAGTGCAACAGTACCTTTATATATAATACCTCCTTTGGTGCATTACTGGAAAATTTTTCTTTTACTTCCAGTCTGAAGTTTGATAGAGGCATGTCCAGGGCTCTGCCGTGCCATGGGCTGCAACGTCTCTCTTTGGTCACTTTCCCAGTCCTCACCCTGATCTGATTGACAGCTAGGGCTCTCTGAGTCAATGGCAATGCATGCGCAGCAAGCTAAGAGCTGCCTGGAAGAGCCATAGTTGTCCACCAAGGAGGAAGGATGTGAGGAGAATTGGGAAAGAAAGGAATTGTGTTGCAGTCAGGAGGACTACATTGTCCTTGCCATGACTCTATGACACTTCAGGACAGTAAATGTAAAATCGAAATGTAAAAATAAATGAAAGCCCCATGCTCTCCGCCACCGGAGGTAGTGGAGAGCATGGGGCAGTGATCAGGGACCCCCCTGTGGGGTCCCGGTACAAGCGATCAGCGGTATATACTATATACCGCTGATCGCTTGCGCCATGTGCAGCCGGGCACTTTTTATCCCCTGTCACCATAAATGATTGGTGACAGGGGATAAAAAGTGAAGTGTCCTGTCCCCCAAGTTGACCCCCACCCCCCCAGTCACCCCCCGTCCCCCAGTCACCCCCCTTCCCCATATACTCACCTGATCCTGGGAGGTCCTTCCTCCTCGGCGTCCTGGCTGGTTATGAAGTGCGGAAGCAGCCAACTCTGAAAATTTAAGTGATAGAGAACTATGATTACTGTTATAGAAAATATCATAGTAATCATAGTAATACAGTGAAAATGAATGTGTAAAGTACAAAAAGTGAAAAACATACAAAAAAATAAACCACACACTTTTTATTATAGTAATAATTGCAGTTTACTCCCAAATTACCCCTTACCACCGCACGTTGCCCTTACCACCGCACGTTGCCCTTACCACTGCACGTTGCCCGTAACAACCGCACGTTTCCAGTGACCCCCTCCAGATTGTCCATAATCACCCCAGATTGCCTGTAACCACCCCAAATTACATGGACCCACCCCAGATTACCTATAAGTACTTCAGTCTATCCGTAACAATCCCAGATTGTCTGTAACTCCCCCAGGTTGCCCGCAACCACCGCAGGTTGCGCATAACCACCCCAGGTTGCCCGTAATCATGCCAGATTACATGTAACCCCCCAGATTGCACGCAACCACCGCAGGTTGCCTCTGACCAACAAACGTCACCTCTGACAACCGCACGTCGCCTCTGACCAGAGCCAGTTGCCTCTGACCAGAGCACGTTGCCTCTGATCATGGCACCTTGCCTCTGACCATGGCACCTTGCCTCTGACCACCGCACCTTGCCACTGACAACCACACCTTGCCACTGACAACCGCACCTTGCCTCTGATCATTGCACCTTGCCTCTGACAACCGCACCTTGCCACTGACCACCGCACCTTGCCTTTGACCACCGCATCTTGCCTCTGACAACCGCACATTGCCACTGACCACCGCACCTTGCCTCTGACCACCGCACGTCGCCTCTGACTACCGCACCTTGCCTCTGACCACCGCACCTTGCCTCTGACCACCGCACCTTGCCTCTGACCACCGCACCTTGCCACTGACAACCGCACCTTGCCTCTAACCACCCCAAATTGCCAATGACCCCCTCCAGATTGCCCGTAACCACGCCAGATTACAGGTACCCACCTCAGATTACCTATAAGCACTTCAGTTTGTCCGTAACCACCCCAGATTGTCCGTAACCACCCCATGTTTCCCGTAACCATAGCAGGTTGCCTGTAACCACCCCACGTTGCCCGTAATCACCCCAGGTTGCCTCTAACCACCCCAGGTTGCCTGTAACTACCCCAGGTTGCCGTAACCACCCCATGTTGCCTGTTACTATATTACTAATATTACTAGCTGCGGTTTTGCTCCAGCAAATTGGCACTCCTTCCCTTCTGAGCCCCACTGTGTGCCCATACAGTGGTTTATTCCCACATATGGGGTACTGTTGTACTCAGGAGAACCTGCGTTAAAGATTTTGGGGTACATTTTATCTCCTGTTCCTTGTGAAATTTAGAAATTTCAAACTAAACCAACATATTATTGGAAAAATTCGAGTTTTTCATTTTTACTGGCCAATTTTGAATACATTCCTCTAATACCTGTGGGGTAAAAATGCTCACCTAACCCCAAGATGAATTCTTTGAGGGGTGCACTTTCCAAACTGGGGTGACTTTTGGGGGGTTCTATTCTGCAGACATTACAGGGGCTCTGCAAACACACCTGGCGCTCAGAAACTTCTTTAGAAAAATCTGCACGGAAAATGCTAATTGGCGCTCCTTCCCTTCTGAGCCCTGCTGTGTGCCAATACAGTGGTTTATGTCCAAGTATGAGGTACCGTTCTACTCAGGAGAACCTGCTTTACAGATTATGGGTTGAACTTTCTCTCATTTTCCTCGTGAAATCTAGAAATTTAAAACTAAAGGAACATTTTATTGGAAAAATTTGAGTTTTTCATTTTTACTGTCTACTTTTGAATACTTTCCTCTAATACCTGTGGGGTCAAAATGCTCACCACACCCCAAAATGAATTCTTTGGGGGATACACTTTCCAAAATGGCGTGACTTATGGTTTTTTTTCTCTCTGCTGACACTACAGGGGCTCTGCAAACGCACCTGGCGCTCAGAAACTTCTACAGCAAAATCTGCAATGGAAAAGCTATTGGCGCTCCTTCCATTCTGAGCCCCGCTGTGTGCCCATATAGTGGTTAACTCCCACATATGGGGTACCGTAGTACTCAAGAGAACCTGCGTTACAAATTTTGGGGTGCTTTTTCTCTCATGTTCCTTTTGAAAATGAGAAACTTTAATCTAAACGTATTTATTATTGGAAAATTTAAATTTTTCATTTTTTTTTACGGCCTAATGGTGAATACTTTCCTCCAGCCCCTGTAGGGTTAAAATGCTCATTATACCGCTAGGTTAATTCTTTAAGGTGTGTAGTCTCCAAAATGGGGTCACTTATGGGGGTTTCCAGTATAAAAACCTCCTAAATCCACTTAAATAAAGAACTGGTCCTTAAAAAAACAGTTTTGGAAACTTTCACGAAAATGTGGTAATTTGCTGATAAATTTCTAAGCCCCATAACACCCTAAAAAAGTAAAATATGTTTATGAAATGAAGCCAGAATAAAGAGGAAATACGGTAATGTGACTTAGTAACTAATTTATGTTCTACGACTTTCTTTTTTTAGAAGAAGACAATTTCAAAGTTCATAAAATGCAATTTTTTTTTTTTTTCATGATATTTTGATGTTTTTCACAAAAAACACACAAAGTAGTGACCAAATTTTGCCACTAATATAAAGTGCCATATGTGACGAAAAAACTGTCTCAGAATCTCTAGCATACGTTAAAGCATCACTGAGCTATAAGCGCATAAAGTGAGACAGGTCAGATTTTGAAAAATGAGCCTGTCATTAAGGAGCAAATAGGCTTGGTCTTGAAGGGGTTAAAGAATATTTTTCCACTATAGCACCAAAGAAGGTTATACATAAAGGTACCGTTGTGCTTATTGCAACTTATGCTATATGCACATGTGTCTGAATACAAATGCCTATTCTGGATCATCATTTCCTATTAAGAAATAGTTCCTGTGGGGGCCTTTGACCAATCTCCCATGGAACATTATAAATATTCATACGATGGTATAAAGTAACAATTTTGTCCCTCTTGCTTTTGTTTCTGCCACCTATAGACTTTGTTTTGTAGTCAACAGTAAACATTTGTTGTCTCTGTAGTACAGAATTTAGAGATAGTTTTCCCCATTTTTTTCCCCAAAGACAACTATTTGTCTAGAGATACAGTTAAGGAAATATGCACTTTATTTGGTATTTAACAAACACTTGTTTGGTTTCCTCCCATTAGGTGTGTGTTTCAATATAGAGAAATGGGAGGAGAGAGGTAGAGTGGGAGGGGGGAAGGGGGAAAGGAGAAAGTGAAGAACTTTCACAGTATGTTCGTTGCACATTTATATAATCATACACATGCCACATCTAAAATCACACCCCTAAAGAAGCCAGGTTGCTCTTTTTCCAGTGATCCCATACCTCTTTGCCACATGTGGTAAGTTATTTTGTGTGTTTGACACTATGTCATACTGGTTATAGCCTCTATTGTTAATATCTCACCACACTTCTGTGGTTGGGATTATTTTGTCGTGGTGCTTTTTGCTTTATTCATAGCAAGGCATGGTTTTTTCTTTGCTTTTAAATTGATTTAATGTTAGGCATTTCGTGCATTTACATTTTTTTCTCATGTTGGTCTAAATATTGTTTACAAGAATTTGTTTTGAGTAAAGACATACCTTGATGTACAGTCTTTTTGTATGCACATGCTTTTTTCTCTCATTGTTACAGGAAAGTCACTATTCTAGTTTGTCCCAAGACTGTGTGACTTTATTCTGGAAGGTGTCAGTCATTGGAAGCCTGGAACCAGGGATAGACATGAAGTAAAGATGTAACCAGCTTACTATGAGTTGTAGCCAGGGTTAACTTCATCATAAGAATGCGTTTAACTTGGCAAGCCTGGCTACATCTGTAGCATGAGTAACTTCAACCTATCCTTTACTGCTCCTTTTCTCAATTTTATTACTTCAAGACCATTCTTTCATGGTCACTTTGGCTTTTTCTCTGTCCTGTTCCGTGTCCCACTATTTTCCAGTGATCCTATAGCCTCTATTTCTCTTACTCCTTGTTCCCCTAGTCAACTTTTCCCATTGACATTCAGCTTTTCCTATTTTTTGACATCTCCACATAAAGTCATTATTTGGCCTTTTTATTTTTTTATTTTTCTAACTACTTAACCCTTTGAGGACCAAGCCCAAAATGATCCAGTGGACAGCGCAAATTTTATTTTTTTTGTTTTTTCCTCCTCCCCTTCTAAGAGCTCTAGCACTTTCAGTTTTCTATCTACAGGGCCATGTAAGGGCTTGTTTTTTACAGGAGCAGTTTAACTTTCATTTAACCATAACATGTATGATGTAACCTCAAAATTATTATTTATGAAGATATAAATTGGTGAAATCGTAAAAAAGAATGCAATAGGGTAACGTTTGGGGGGTTGCTGTGTCTACATAATGCACTATATAGTAAAAGCGACATGATACTATTATTCTATAGGTCAGCCCAAACAAAACCATATACAGGTTTACTAAGATTCTCTAATGTTATATATATTTTTTAATGGAATCCTTTTTTTTGCAATTAATTATTAATAAAATGGGCCTATTGTGACGCTTATAACAGTTTTATTTTTTCACCTATGGGGCTGTATGGGGTATAGTTTTTTCCGCCATGATCCCGTTTTTATTAATGTAACAAAAAAAATAGGTAATCCTGGCACTTTTTCCCTCTTTTCTTCTACGCCATTCGCCATTAGTGATAATGAATAGTTATATTTTAATAGTATATTATATTTTTTATTTATTTATTTATTTGTATATGTTTTATTTATATATAGGGAAGGGGGGGTGATTTCAACTTTTATTGGGGGAGGGGCTTTGGGGTTAATTATAAAGACATTTTAACTTTTTTTTTTACACATTTTAGGTCCCCTTGGGGGACTTTTACATACAATTGTTAGATTATACACTCTAAATATACACACCATAGGCAAAGCATTGATCAGTGTGATAGGCGCTCTGCTGATTAATCATCAGAGCGCCTATCGGACCACACAGAGGAAGGTGAGAGACCTCCGGCGGTCCGTTAAAACGATTGGGACCCGGCAGTCACTCTTCGGGGGTCCCAATCGGTAAGTGACAGGGGACTGCCCCTGTCACTTACACTTAAACAATGCAGTCATGTCGCGTTTAAGGGGTTAATAACATGTTGCAGCGTGATCGCTGCAGCCTGTCATTAATGGTCAGTGCCTGGCTGAGAGGGGTGAGAGCCTGCTTTGAGCCCAGGACGTGCTGGTATGCCCAAGGTCGTCTGGGGACAGTGACCCATGGCGTACCGGTACGTCCTGGGTCGTCTAGTGATTAATACTTTATGCCCATGTACATATTACACACTATCAATATATATTCACCCTTTTGTTATTCACATTCCTGTCATTTTATATCATTTACCTCGCTATGTGCTTACATACCTTTTTACTTTATCTCTATACATGTACATTAGCACCTTTCATTGTATCCACCTTTTAACCTATTTTTATATCGTATTATACTCTTATATTCCACATTCCATACATTTTTATCTCACCTTTATCTTCTCACATTAAATACCTTAAATTACATTGCTTACATTCCAGTTGCTTACATATTCTTCTCATACACTCTGCTTTTCTTTTTCTATTGCACATACATCTCTATTTAAGATGAGCAAAGGTGAATCCAGCAAAACTGTCCTTTCACTTTGTTCTGTGAACCGAATTCCATGCATTTTGTTAACAAATTTGCTAAACATGGCAGCTGCAATGGCAGTTACAGTAGTGTCATCCCATGCAATCCCAATGTCAAACCCTTGCAGCTTTCCAATCACCTGCAAGCCTCACTGTAATGTCAGCTCCTCCCCCTCACCCTGTACGTATGAGGCACACAGTTGGCTGTGTGTGCAAAGGAATGAAGGATTGCAGCAGGCATTAAGGGCAAGACAGGGAAAGAGATAGAGAGTGGCTGTGGGGTTTGTAAAGCCAGCAGTGCATATTCAAACCAATGTGTGGGTGCTATGAAGCCAACAGTGTGCATTCAAGCTAGTCTGTGGTTTCTGTGAGTGAAGTTAATCCAGTGTTCCTGCTAAGTGGAGTTCCTGCTTAGTTAGATTACTGGATAGTCATTTCACCTGAAAAAAGTGAAAAAAAAAATATCCCAAAACAGATCAAAATCACCATCAAACTCTTTCAAACCCCTGTCCAATAAAGTATTCAACACCTTCTATTCCCAGTGAGCCCCCATTCGGTTAAATACGTGGTCTGTCCCATCTATTGAGACACCTGTAGTGGCACTATCCCCCATTGAAATAATTTATTTGGCTCCTTCTTAAAAAAAAAATCAAAGCATGATAAAAAGTCTTGCCCTTGGACAGTGTTAGCCAACAAGGTGGTTCAAGTGGAACACAGGCTCGTGGCAATGTTAATTCCAGCTGGATTGGAGGAAGGTTGCAGCTTCCTGTGTGCATCCAAATCAGTCTTTGAGTGCTGTAAAGCTAGTGTGCATTTAAACCAGATTGCTGCTGGTACTAGCTGTACAAGATAGTTATATCACTGTTATAGGACATCATCTGCTGCGATATATACCCCATCACAAACCCTTCCTATAGCCTTATACCAGTCAAGAAACCAATATACCAATCAGAATACAATGCTAGCTTAGTCACAAAGAGGCTCTATCACAGGCAAAGAAGCATGATGGGAATGGTAGTTAAATAGAGGCTGGAGTCCCAGTCCCAGACATGATTGGGGCAGAGACTCCATCCCCCAGAAGAGACTATGAAGCTGACTGGTAGTGCCAGTCAGCAGGCCAATATACGAAACACCTGAGCCAATCACTTGAGGGCGGTGAAGCCCAGGCCACGGCAAAAACAGAAGGACGCTTTACCAATGCACCCCTAGTAACTGACCAGGCTGGACGTCAGGGATGTCGGCAGGGCCAGTTGTCAAAAATGACATTGGCGCTTGCCGGAGACGGCCCCATGAGAGCTGTTAAAATCTCACACAACAATTACCCTTTTGTGAACCATTGTGCCAGATCAAACTACCATCCTGATATCGTAAAAAAAAAAAAACAAGAACAGTTATCAGGCAGTCACCATGTGTGTCTTCGAAAATAGGACATGAATGTTACTATTCCTTGTCACAAGTGGCAATGAATAAAATAACAACGGCTATGGCAACAAGAAGGGAAATGTCCTCTTTGAGAAACATAGTCATGGGGGTTTGGGCCTGGATATTACTGTTTTGGGGGGAATAGCTTGCATGGTGCAATTTGTCATGGCATTGTGCTGTTGTGGAAAATATATGCCTGTGTTGGGATGGATGTGGTTCTTTAAATGTTTGCAAATTTAATATGTGTATTTCCAAGGGGACACTGGCACTTGCCTAGTTGCTGGCTGCCAGCTGATGTTTCAGACCTTAACATCAGGCAAGGGGGTGGTGAAATCTGGTCCTATCTAGGCTTGGTTCAGCTTGATAAAGGTTAGCTTCTCCCTTGTGAGTTTCCTAATGTCCCTTGTTGCACTAAACACCTTCTCAGATGCCACACTGCTGGCTGGGCAAGAAAGCAGGCTCAGAGTAAACTCTGAGCCAGCTCCCACCAGATGTTGACATTCTCTGCCCAGAACTGCAGCGGGTCAAAAATTGTCAAAAATATTTAGGGGCAAGGATGACTCCAAGTAGGGAGGGAGACTTGAGTGCGGGGCTGACTGGTTTCTTCCTTTAACTTTTGATTCTTGTGACCCTGGCTTTTGTACCCCGACTATCCTTATTTGGCTCTTCTTACCTTTGGCAACTTTTCTGTGGATTGTGATTTAGTACTTCTCCAAGCCATTTGGTGTGACCTTGGCAAAAGATGCCCTATTGGTGTTTGGAACTCCGGCCCATATAACTCCTCCTTCTCACACCATTTTATCCCTTTCCGGGCTTCATATGGTAGACTATAGCACTGCTATAGTTCCATAAGGCAGTTCCTGCCTTATGTGGCTGCATTCTACCAGGATGCGCAAGTGCAGGACAGCCGGATAGGGTGTGTTACAGCATGATGATAGGAAGAGGTGGTGGAGACAGACAATGAGATGTCACAATAATGGGCCAGAATGAACCTAGGAGGCAAAAGTGGTGTGGTCTCCAATCCTTGTTGCTGTAGTTGCCAGTACTCCTAGAAGGACATTTATTAAGTAGGCAGGGATGGGCATATACTGCCCTTGTCCATATTTTGAGGTGCACCTGATTGCACTCAGAGAGACGCAAGGATTTTCCAACCTTCTGTATATTTTAGTGTTTTGGGTGGTATTAGGTTATGCACTGTGAAATGGAGCCAGGGAGTTTACATTTAGTTAGTTATATTGTTTAATAGTATATAGTAGTGTGCTGTATATAGTAGTTTATATTGTTCATTAATACAGTATGTTATGGTTAGTAGTAGTTAAAATGTTAGGGGGATATACAGTATTACAGATATAGATTGGATAGTTTGTTAGTGGGGAGGAATGAGTGTAGGGATAGACCGGTTTTACCCTCATCTTATAGTGTGGTTAGTGATGTTTTGTTAATTTTAAATATTTTGTTCACTTAAGAAATTGTATGTTTATTTGTATTTAATTGTTTCTATATTTAAACATTTAATAAAAGAAATACAGAGCAATCAACTTAGCAAGTTGTCCATTTATCATCATTGCCATAGGGTTGTCATTGGAGTAGTGCTGTCTCCTGGTTATGGCTTTAGAGAGTCCAGATGTAGGAGGCAGAGGTATGTAGATGTGAGGGACCTACTGCTTCCAACCATGTTCACATGGTGTATGAGGCGGCCCTTCCGTTACCCAGCCGGGTCTCTGAAAAGATTATCCCGGATGGTACTGTAGTACTGGCCAGATGATCTCTCCAGCCGCAGAGTTCTGATGTGGGCGCATCAGCACACGCCCACTTCAGAACTCCTCACAGCACACAATGAAGCAAGCGGCCGGAGTCACTTGCTTAATTGTGTGAACTGACAGAGCTTTCTGAGGCTGAAATTCACTGAACACAGTCTGGCTGCGGCATGGTATTGGTGGTGTCTGTTGTCTGGGGTAGCTCTGGCGATGTTGTGGCTGCTAGGTGGGTGTGGGTCACTTGGGCACTTGTCACGGTAGCCTGAAATGGTGTAGATACCCAGCCCCAGTCAAAAAGAAGCTGCCACAGGTTTGGATTACCAAGTGTAACCTGGTGTGTAGGTGCAAAAAGGACTGAGTCTAGTAGTTAAAAAAAATAGGGTCTGTTTTATTAGATACTTTTCCAGTGCAAATACAGAATAAGGTGCAGGTCAGAGGTAGAAGTAGTTTTAGCAACAGAGGTAAGAGTACAGGAGTGTCTTGACGGCCCTATCCAATGTAGCTTTGACCTTCCTCAGCTGTGCATTTAAGAACATACAAATATATAAAACACTGACACATAGAGGTGAAACTTAATACACTTCTTCCACTACTTAACCTGAGAGAAAAAGCTTTTTGCCAGGCGAACCGGAGAAGAGAAAAACATCAGTGGTGGGACACCACACCAAGACCCCATGTTCCACTTTCTTCCCATGTGAGGGGTAAAAACCTGCAACATCTAATGTTGAGCACACTCACCAGCACCAGAAACATGACGGGTGGGTTAGCTGAGTTATTCCTGAAAGTCATTAATGTTACCAAACTGCAGCTCATGCTCATGGATCACTCTATCCTTGTGAGCCCACAGATGTGCCACCTTCTATGCCTGGCTGCCTTCTTCTTACAATGGCCTCGAGCTGAGCGCTCAATTTTAGAAGTCTGGCCTAATATCACACAACTAGATAAATTTCTTCTCCTATGAGTGGCAAACCCTTGCAAAATATCTGAGGACACTGAGGACCCTTCATATGATTGCTGGCTCCTGAATCGACTACTGACTACTGTGGAGGTGGAAATTTGAAGGATCCATTCCACAGTACCAGCCTGGCTAGTATTCACCTTACCACTCGGTCTTACTGGGAGCTGCAACCTTCATCCAAGCCAGTTAGCATTGCCACTACCAGTACTAGTATAGGCCAACTAAGACAACACCACTTCCACAACCTTGACTGCTACCTCTCCTGCTACCACTTGCCAAACCCTGAAAAGGGACAGACTTCTTCAGACATTCTTGGAGAGGACAATTTATTTTAACCAAAATTAATGTAATAAAATTAAATAGATTTTAATTAAATTGGCACTTTATTGGTGCCAGTTAAACTAACAGCAAATCCAAAAGGTATCATGGAAGATGAAAAGGTACTTGAAGGGGGAACTTTTTTAGAAAGTTTATAGATTTTACTCTGCTGATCCACCAATATCCATTGCTGTCCAAGGCGAAAACTGAATGATTGACAGGCTGATACATTTCATACACAGGTTTCTAGTCTGAACCCAGTAAGATGGGATATATGCACTGTACAGAATTCTTTCAGTCATGTCCCCCAACACATGCTAATTTCTATGTACTGTATGTCAAGATTCAATAATATATAAATAAGACAAAAAGGGAAAAATTTGTAGGGTGCTTCCTACAAACGAAATATGTCTACATTGAACCACTAACCTGGAAGTGTGGTGCTTCCATATAGGCTCAACACTATAGTAGGCAATGAAAGAAAAGTACAGATCTGCCGCTGGGTTCTTTTCCCTTAGGACCAGTTCACACCGAGTAAACACTGCGTAATCCAGCCACACTCAGTGTACTGCTTTGAGTGAATGAGAGGACACGCGCTTGTCCGCTGCCGCCGCTCTCCGCTCTAAGGACTAACATGTTAGTTCTTTGAGCAGAGAGGAGAGGAAGCGGACGAGCGTGCACTCTTCCATTCGCTCAAAGCAGCACACTGCCGCGGAATTATGTCATGTTTACTCAGTGTGAACTGGCCTTTACACCTATTTTAATGGTCAAGTGGAGAAAATGGAGAAAATGAGGAATAGCTAAAAACAGGATTTCAGTGTCTCAATAACAGCAGCTAGAGCACAAAAGTGTCTTGTTCCTGTTGCCAAAAGCATAAAAGTTTATAAAAATCTTGAATGGCAAGTATGTTTTATACTGCTTCTTCAGTTTTTTTGTTTTTTTTTAACCAATGTGACAAAGATGTAGCTTTCTGTAGCACCACTAACAGCTTTAACACAGAAGTAAGTGGAAAATCAACTGTGTTATAGGAAATATGTAATAAATGTGATCATGCAGTACTGTAGAGTTCAAGCAAATAGCCAAGGTTTTGCTTTTTATTATGGATTTAATAGATGTAACATAACAGTTTATAAATATAAATTCAAGGATGGAGGAAAAAGTGGATGTTGCCTTTACAGTTACTTCTGGTAAAAGTACCCGCAACATGCTAATGGAGGCTGTTGATTGTTAAAGTACATGTCTCAGACTCCTATACTTCTCTTGGTGAATAAGTTTAAAATGCAATAATTATGTAAAATGGAAAGAGCTAATAAAAAAAGATCCCAATGAATCTAACATCAAAGAGAGCATGAAGGCTCTAATTGGAGATAAAGGACATAGTAGGAAACAGAAACACTCTGAGGACGGATGCTGTCACAATGTATTATATTTTCAAGGTCCCAATTTAATAAAAAATAGGATAGGTAGGTTTATAAACAAGTTTTAGATATTTTTCCTCCAGAAGTATGTATTGAATTGAATTATTATCTGAGGGTTTATATTATATAAGCTCACATAACAACCTTTAAAAAAATGTTCTGAATGTATTAAACCCTAATGACGCCACATTGTGTCTTTAAAGTTGGACAGATGCAGTGTGACTTTGCATGGTTGTAACTAGAGATGAGCGCAACTTGAGCATGCTTGAGTTCATTCGAATCCGGAGGTCTTGGCATTTGTTTACCAATGGCTGGAGAAGTTGCATGCAGCCCTAAAGAGAACTGGAAAACATGGATGCAGCCTATGGTAGCCATCTTATGGACAGAATCACCACAGAGCAGGACCGCCCAGCCTGAAGGAGGGGAGTCTGATTTTAGCTCTATGAGATACACAGGGAGTGGCTGGCAGTAAGTGCAGTGACTACAGTTACTAATAATGTACACTGGACAATTTTATATTAAAGTAATGTAAAGTGCCTTTAACTGAACTTTATATAATTTTTTGCTGCCTGCTGTTGCCTGCCACAGGGTTTTCCTGGCAGAAGCAAAAACATTTTGGTGTATGATGTGCAAAATTAGGGTGCCAAAAATGCCCTGCTTCCGTTTGGAAAAAGGCTGTAGCATTAAATGGGAATTCTCATTTCAACTAATATATTTATACTTGTAGTTCACATCAAGATAAACATTTTTGCAATTCCATTCATTTACTAAACTGGTCTCCTTCTCCTCATATGCTGCTCTTTCTCTTATATTGTTGGCAGCTCATTGTCTAGGTTACAGACCACCGCTATGCATTACAAGTTGTGGTCTGGGTGTGAATATGTTGTAGGGAAATGATAGAATCCAAGTATTTGATCAAATCCCAAGAAATGATGAAATGACCACCGTGTTACATCATTTACCTGAAGAAAGTCAGGGATTTGTTCAAATCCCTGACCCATTTCAGGGAAATGATGAAATGAATGAGTTGCCAGAGCATTGCTTATCCCATTGGGCCAATCGTCTGTAGTGTTACTCACATTGGAAGGGGAAGCGGCTGTCAGCGACAGTAAAGCACATTGTGTTGTTTGTGGAACGGAATCTGCCGGAGCCCATTCATGTGATGTTTGTAAAAAAAAAAAAAATTATATATATATATATATATATATATATATATATATATATATATGTAGGTTGGATCCGCGGTAACGCAGTGCGGGATGCACAGTCCTCACGGGGTCCGACCCTCACCCCAATCGTATTCCAGAAAAACAAGTGAAGGACAGCATCTCCTCATAAAGTGCTTATAGTTTTATTGTGCCAGTTTGCAAACTGGCACAATAAAACTATAAGCACTTTATGAGGAGATGCTGTCCTTCACTTGTTTTTCTATATATATATATATATATATATATATATATATATATATATATATATATATATATATATATACCAAATCGGCACCTTGGTTGGAATTATAAAAGATTGGCTACCTAGAAATGCTCTTCAAGTAGCTATTACAACATTTACCGAAACAGTTCCCCAGGTCGACCTAAGTCTGCCGAAGCCCATTCATGTGACATATATGTGGCAATACCATAGGAGAAGAAGGATAAGGGTTGAAAATTCTGTGCTATTTATGCCTATTTATACCACTGTCCGGTAAGGCCATTACCGTCTCTCCCCCCAGCACCACCACCCCCAGCACCCATCCGGCTTGAACCTGGCTGGCCCGCTCCATTAACCCCTTAAGGTCAAAGCCTATTTTCGTTTTTGCGCTTTTGCTTATTCCATTTTAAGTTTAAAAGTCCATAGCGCTTGCATTTTTTCACCTAGAGACGTATATGAGCCCGTCCTATGGTAAAACTGACTTGTTATGCATGTTCCTCAAGTCGTTACGATTACTATGATATATAACATGTATAACTTATATTGTATCGGATGGCCTGTAAAAAATTCAAACCATTGTTAACAAATATACGTTCCTTAAAATCGCTCCATTCCCATGCTTATAGCACTTTTATCCTTTGGTCTATGGGGCTGTGGGAGGTGTCAGTTTTTGCGCCATGATGTGTTCTTTCTATCGATACGACTTTTTGATAGTTTTTTATTACATTTTTTCTGGATTTGATGCGACCAAAAATGCGCAATTTTGCACTTTGGAATTTTTTTGCGCTGATGCCATTTACCGTGCAAGATCAGGAATGTGATTAATTAATAGTTCGGGCGATTACGCGCGCGGCGATACTAAATATGTTTATTTATTTATTTATTTATTAATTTATATTTATAAAATGGGAAAAGGGGGGTGATTTGGACTTTTATTAGGGGAGGGGATTTTTTATTAATAAAAACACTTTTTTACTTTTTTTTTTACTGTAACTAGAAGCCCCCCTGGGGGACTTGTATATAGACAGCACTGATCTCTCATAGAGATCAATTCTGTGTATATACACAGCAAAGATCGATTAGATCGGTCATAGATTACTATGGCCTGCTGCAGGCCATAGCAATCTATTGCCGAGCCGGGATCAGCGTCATTCCGACGCTGAGGCCCGGCACGGGCAGAAGAACGGATCTCCCCCCCGCGATCGCATCGCGGGGGAGAGATCCGTCCCACTAGACACCAGGGACGTGCGGCGCAGTGCCTCTAAATGCAGCTGTCAGGTTTGACAGCTGCACTTAGAGGCTTAATTAGCCGGCGCGGCAACAGGACCCGCGCCGGCTAATAGAGGCACTGCCCGGCTGCACATGTCAGCCAGGATCAGCGCCGTTCAGAGCGGGGTCCCGGCGGGACCCTGCTCTGAACACCCTGAGCGGCACCATGACGTATCAGATACGTCATGGGTCGCTAAGGGGTTAATAATCATTAGAAGTGGCGGGTTGGCTGCGGACAGAACGGCCCCTACTGCTCCTAATAGCCTTACTGGATTTAACAACAAACAGCACAGAAACATCACAGAGGATAAAGGTAACAGACATACCCTCATCCTCATCTCCCTGTGCCCACTAGAGAGCTATCAGCAGGTTAGATTTGTCTAACCTACTGATAGTTCCCCTTCAAACAATCTTTTATTTTATCCAGTTGTGGTTCATAGATAGGCACAATTATGTGTAATCAACTCTAGTGCTCCATCACCTCTTGTTTCCCTACTTTCTTTTAATGGGATTCACACAATGATGATACATAAAATGAGCAAGACATCCTTTCCAGTTGCCACTTTGATGTAATGAAAAAGTCTGAACAGTACAAGCTTACTGCATTTGAGATAGAAGTAGTTTCCTTATTCTCCAAAGCACAGTATAAGAATAAATCATTTTAATAACCCTATTCTTCCACTACCAAATGGGTCATGGATTGTTTAACATTTAAGGTTCCTGGATGGCTTCAAGATATCTTTGACAAACTACTCACTGACCAGAAATACTTTAAAATACTTAAAAAAAAAAGCTTAAATAGTATGTCTTCTAAAACAAAATAGCTATCTGTTAGTCTTTGTAATTTTTTTAAATATATTCTTTGCTGGTGGTCTCTCCACATTGAACCTGTCTTTCATTAATTGCAATGCATTAACATACAGTGATAGCTGTATGAGGAGAACTAATGACTGTGTCATAGCACAATGTTTCACGCAACTCTTGTGTTCACAGTGTCATGATCACGCCTGAAAAGGCATCAGTGCCACCCTCTGCTGCGAAGATTAGACCTCTGCGCCAAAGACTGCGATTTTGGCCATAATCTTCCATTTATTCTGTGTTTAGTTTGCCTTGTTTTTGCCCTGTCTGAACTGTGTCTTATTCCTTCTGGTCTGCTAATTGTTTTCCCTGCCCCACCCATGTCTGTGCTGTTAAGTTTCTTCTGGTCTTGTAACGGTTAACCTGCCTTTGCCTCAATGATTGACAGCTGGTCCCTCCTATCATCTTCTGGACTTGGTTCCTGGTCTCCTATTTAAGATTGCAGCTATTGCCTGTGCCTTGCCGGTTATTGACTTTTAGTCTCTGCTTGCTTGTGGTTCTGTTTCTTTGCTTCTCCTGATTTCTGCCTTGTGTCTTTTGACCTAGCTTGCTTGCTGCCTGCCCCCGACCATATTGCCTGTTTTCTGACTACTCTTTTGGATCCGGATTTTGTACCTTTGCTGCCAGACCGTTGTGACCCGGACTGTCGACCATTCTTTATTGTGTTTTGTCTGTCTGTCTTGTCTTTTTGTCCCACCAAGCCAGTACAGGGACCGCCGCCCAGTTGCTGCCCTAGGGTTTAGCCTAGGGGGGCAAGTAGGTAGAGTCAGTGGGCGGAGCTGAGCTCAGCGCTCACTGTCTCTGTGTGTCTGGTGTCACCGGTTCCTGACACACAGCTTTAATTCTCTTTTAATAAAAAATAAATAAAAACAAGTTACATTCTGGCTTTCTCATGCCAACATTAACATCTGTTGTTTTCTTTCTCTTTTAGCTACAGAATCCAGAAAAATATTTTGCCAAAACCTAGAGGAGTTCATAGTTTGATCCATTGCCACACACACATCAACATAATGTACTGTACTGCTATCAAGAAATTAAAAATACATATGTGTTTTTATATTTATGTAGATAATTACTTCTTTATACTTTATAGTACAATGGCATGAGAACAAGAATATTATTCATTGTAGAAAGCCATCTGAGAAACTCCATAGTAAGATAATGTATGCAGACATAGATTGAAAATTCTGTGGATAGAAAACATTTTAAGTACTTGTACTTTATTATCTATTAGTTGATGTGCATATGTAATCACTGAAGTACAATGCTTTGAAAAAAGTATTTGCTAATTTCTATTTTTATATTATGCTTGAACTGCACATTTCAGGTCATCATAATGACTAACAATGATGCCTGTTATCCTGTCATTTAACTGATTCCGTAATCAATAGAGATATATAGCTTTTAAATGTGTCATTAACCCTTAGGGGACACAGCCAGTTTTGGTGTTTATGACACGACCACATTTTTCAAATATGACATGTGTCACTTTATATATCAATAACTCTGGAATGCTTTTACCAATCCTTGTGGTTCCAAGATTGTTTTTTCATGACATGTTCCACTCTATATTAGTGGTACATTTGGGCCGATACCTTTAACCTTTTTTGTGAAAAACTCCAAAATGTAGTGAAAATTTTTTTTAAAAATGTAATTTCTCTAAATTTGAAAGTCTCTGCCAATAAGTAAGATAGTTATAGAATAATTGATTAATTCATATCTATAACATGTCTACTTTATATTGGCAGCATTTGGTAAACAGGCTTTAACTTTTTTAGGATTTTAGAGGCTGTAATTGTTTAGTAGAAATTTTCTAATTTTTTGTGAATTTTTTCTTTCACTGATTAGAATCAGCTACTGATCAGATTATTTTATGCTAATCTGTTTCTACTTTCTTAGTGTAATTTTTTAATTAACCTTTTTGTACACTGTTTAGGGGGCTGCTATATTGCCTAAATTGTTTTTAACATAACTTGTTGTCAATAAATTGTCACTTATTGTCAATAAAAATTGTCATGTATAGCACTTTCCTCTTTGTAGCCAGGTTCTTGGTGATATGTGATTCCTTACCCCTGTAATAACATGTCCAATAATCACAGAATAACAGGCAAGTGTAGATTTTATTCCAGTATTTAGTGAGATATATTCTAACTAGATATATATTAGCATGATAATTTAACTTGCACGTTAATAACTTTGAGTGCTGTGATTCTTGGACATATTACTGCCAGAGGTTGACTTGGGATATACCTAACCAGCACAAGTACACACTCATTCCAGAGGGGGAGTAACAGATTAACAGATTTACCAGGGAAAGTGTTGACCACAGGGAGATATTGTCTTTACAGGTGTGAAAACTGTTTCTGTTTCTTAATTTATATCTGAAAGGCATGAAAAATAAATGCCAATCAATGAATAATTATCAGATTTTAGTGGCAAATCGTATTCTATGTGAAGGCATGCCCCAAAACCAAACCCCTTTCTTATCTATGTAAACATTAGGGATTACTATTAGGGCAGAATTTTCTATTGAAAAACTACCTAACTCAAAGGGGTATTGCAGCCATGTGCAATGTTTTATATGTTTTCTGTCCTTACATAATATGCTATTCTTACCTCACCACTCTACTCCTTAGTCCTTCTGCAGTATCTTTAGGTTCTCCACTGAATGCTACCACTGCTACCTCCAAAACTGACCCATCTCGGCAGTGACAGCCTGCCCAGCCAATCACTGGTCGCTGCATTGTCCTGCTTCTATTACTAAGCAGGCTGTCACTGCTGAGGCAAGTCTGCCTAGAAGGTGGTTGTCTCGGAAGTTCAGTAGGGGACCAAAACACACTGCAGAAGGACATAGGGGAGCTTAGTGAGGTAAGAATAGCATGTATATCATGTTTTCTGTTAGGGATATTAAAAGATTGCATGGCAGTAGTAAGTGTGTACTATGCAGGGTTCATTCATTTAACTTTTTTGTATGTATTTAACAGCTAAACTGTACAGCATACCATTTTTCTAGACAGGGACTGTACTCATGTAAAAGAATGTACGAAAGCTGAATTTTAAATAGCTCTATAAAAGTATGATTTCCTACTCTATGAATACATTTTGAAAATGTTCTAAAAACAACCCCTTTAAGAACAGGTTACAGGGTTTATAGTGTCCATTAAGCAAATGGAAAATTTTAACCACTTGTTTCTGAATTGTTTGTGTCAAACCTGTCATGTTTACATGAATACTGCCCTTTTCTTTAATTAAAATTTTAGTGACATAGTCTAAAAGGGCAAAGAGTACATGTACAGTGCAGTGTGCTGGCTGGTGTCATGTAAATTAAGGTGACAAAATAATTATCTCTAGCACTTTTTTCTGTACATTTACAACATGCATAGTCTAAAAGGTCAAACATTCAAAATCCTTTAAATTACCTGAAATTTCAATCATTTACATTCTTTAATAAACTTATTAATAAGTGTTTTACTTTGCAACCAAGCACCAAAAAAGATCTTGTGTTTCCAGATCAAGTATTTAATGGAGAGAATATCTATTTATCCCATAAAGAATCCAACACTAAAGGAATAAACAGCCTGAAACCAAAAGCTATCCACCTATTTTATTACATAAGAAGAAATTGAAAAAGACAGAAAGAGAATATGGAGACACATACTATTGCTGAATACAATCATTCTAGAAATACAACCTGCTAGAAGTAGATATAAAAAAAAACACTAAAAGAAGCTTACTAGTGTAGCCATTTTGGCAACAACTTTTTCCCTCTAACTTTAAAATAGTTTTTCAATGGCTTTTTTACAGGACAAGAATAATAAATATTTCTGGAAGGGGTAAAGCACATCTATCACAATACTATTGCTCTCCTGTTTAAAGGGGTTGTCCAGCGAAAATCTTTTTCTTACAAATCAACTGGTGTCAGAAAGTTATATAGATTTGTAATTTACTTCTATTAAAAATATCTCTAGTTTTCCCATACTTATTAGCTGCTGTATGACACAATGCTCTCTGCTGCCATCTCTGACCAAGACAGGAACTGTCCAGACCAGGAAAGGTTTTCCACCGGAATCCCTATAAAAAAACATCTCCTACTCTGGAGAGTTCCTGTCACCGACAGAGATGTCAGCAGAGAGCACTGTGTCAGACTGAAAAGAAAACAGCATTTCCTGCAGGACATACAGCAGCTAATAAGTATGGAAAGACTTGAGATTTTTTACTAGAAGTCAATTACAAATCTGTATAACTTTCTGACATCAGTTGATTTAAAAGAAAAAGATTTTTGCTGGATAACTCCTTTAAGGCAACACATCATGGGGACAGGTCCACTCTTCTATTGGCCCAACTGACACAAAGTATTGTGTTGTTTGATTAATTGAAGATATAGTATAACAGTGTCATCTAGTCTAGTCATGTCTGTTGTATTCACAAGAGCTGTGCTCCCTCATTCTCTATTATAATTCACTGAGTGGCCAACATAAAACCATTTAGTACATATTTATCCTTGCGACACACATTTTGGGACATGCTAAACATAAAGAGAAGTAAGGAAGGATGCATCTGTATGTATTATAAGACTTGTGATACTATTGCCAGCACTATATATATTATACATGAGCAATTTCTTAACAGCTAGCAACACAACATTTTCTTAAAGGTGCTCCTTAATTCTGGACTACGAAGTGCATAAATAAAAGGGTCAATCACTGAATTGCACAAGATAAGTGTACAATTCACATATAGAAATGACATGTAGCAGGCACAATATGGATTTTGAGGGCAAAATATGAATAAGAAGAGATGAAGAATAAATGGAAACCAACAACAAATAAAAACACCCAATAGAATGGTCAATGTAATAGCCCCTTTCATATTTGTCTTTTGCTGCACAGAATTCCATTGGCCAGAGAGTGAGGAGATTTTTCTTGCATGCGATTGTGCTAGAAGAAACATATGTATGTACAGACATACTATGAAAACTAACAACAGAAAAAATAAAGAAGTAAAACACATAACTGCAATGATGTCATCAAAGAAGATAACTATGACTGTGCCACATCCGCAACATAACGCCCATATGACAGCCAAGATGATCCACGCTCTCCTGATAGTCATAATGTTGTGATAACGAAGGGCATAGAAAATGGTAATGTATCTGTCTGTAGCAATAGCAGACAGACTGAAGATAGATCCAAGTAAAGACAATACGAAGACCGAATCCATGATATCGTCCATCTTTTTCTCAATTTTGCCTTTTTTATGAAGATGACCATGGTTAGCCAAAATCACCATAATGCTCTCCAGAATTTTATATAAACTTCCCAGAATGTCAGAAAGTGACAAACTGCAAATGAAAAAGTACATGGGCAAGTGGAGTTTTTTGTTTTTGATCACAGCGGTAAAAACCAGAACATTTTCCAATATGCCTAGAACTGATATAGTGAAGAAGATTTCCTCTGGGACATTGATGGATAAGCACTGAGTATAATTTGGAGGTGCTGATGTTGCGTTGACATAACCGATATCTTGCTGCGTCATTTCTGCTGCTCTTTCCATTATCAGATTTTGATCATTTAAGTAAATGCCTTGGATTGTAGTTCCACTTGGGCTGCAAAACAATAGAAGTTTATATGTTTAGTATATTGTTTTATATTTTACATAAGATCATCAGGATTTAAGATTGAAAGCAAGAAATATCCACTTGAATGGTGTCAAGCAACAATAGGATTTTCCCTTTACAGTGATGCAAGGTTATGCAAGGGACAGCCACACAACTCATTCACTAAAAAGAAGTTATAAAGCAAAAATCTTTTTCTTTCAAATCCACTATTGTCAGAAAGTTATATACATTTGTAATTTATTTCTGTTAAAAAATCTTAAATCTTCCCATACTTAGTAGCTGCTGTATGTCCTGCGGGAAATGTTGTTTTATTTTCAGTCTGACACAGTGCTCTGTGCTGACACTTCTGGCCGAGACAGGAACTGCCCAGAGCAGGAGAGCTTTTCTATCGGGATTCCCATAGAAAGCCTCTCCTCATAATATAGCTGTGCAGGAATTCTACTTATTTGCCAAAATGTTTCACATAAATTTGCCGTATGAAAATATATTTTGCATATAGCAACCAAAAAGTCACCAGTAGGGTTTTCGCCGTTTGTGTTCAGATACTATACAAATTTTTTTTATTACATTAGTTTTTATTGAATTTTTTTCTTAAAGGGGTGCTCCAGCATGGGGGCACTTTCTGGGGGGGAGGAGGTGGCTGAAATGAAAGATGTCCACTCACCTCCCCGGCGGCGGGTCCGAGCGGAATTCAAACGGATCCCGCTTCCTTCACTGAGTGGCTGAGTGGCCCTGAGACGTAGCGTCTCGGGCGGCGTCAGACACCAGGAAGCGGCCAGGAACCGGGGACCGGAGCGCCGCGATGAGCGACCCACCGCTGGAACCGGGGAGGTGAGTGGACGTCTTTTATTTCAGCCACCTCATCCTCGGTCGCCCTAAAAAAGTGCCCCCACACTGGATAACCCCTTTAACACATTACAAACAGAACAAGCAAAAAAATCCTGTTCTTTTAGCTCAGAGTTTTCATTGTTATGATAGGTAATACTAAACAATTGTGAAGTGGTAGTTCTTAGAGAGTAATAGTTAGGAAGTCAAGATTGTATTGTATGTTGAGTCCATCCATATTTTCAGGTTGCAGAGAAATTTGGGAAAGGAGTTTACAAATTTTTAGATATATAGACTAGGGATGAGCGAACTTTTGAAAAGTTTGGTTCGGTTCGATCCGGCGAAATTTTGTGAAGTTCGGATTCGTACGAACCGAACCTAAAATGAACCTTGATAATAGTGATGAGCGAATAGTGAGATATTCGAATATTCGATATTCGTACGCATATCTCCTGATATTCGAATATTCGATTGAATATTCTATCCCATTAAAGTCTATGGGAACAAGTATTCGATTATTAAAAAACATCTATTGGACCACTTGGAGGTTTCCAAGTTAGTGATGAGCGAATACTGTTCGATCGAATAGATATTCGATCGAATAGCGAGATATTCGAATATTCGATATTCGTATGCATATCCTGCGAATATTCGATGAATATTCGATATGTGTTCAAATCCCCCAGCTTCCGGTTTTACTCTCCAAATGGTCAAATAGATGTTTTTCACTAATCGAATACTTGTTCCCATAGATTTTAATGGGATAGAATATTCAATCAAATATTCAAATTTTAGGAGATATGCATACGCATAATCGAATATTCCAGATTCGTTACGAACTTTCTCAAAGTTCGGTTCGGTGACGAACCGAACTTTTTGCGAAGTTCGTAACGAATCTGGTTTGTTACAGTTCGGTTCACTCATCCCTAATATAGACCTACTGTATACTGCTATCTGAATTGATAATAGTGTCAGGTATATTTTCTAGACCTATTTTTCTTAACACCAGTCCTCAAGTACCCCCAACAAGTCATAATTTGAGGATATCCCATACAAAGAATACCTTTGGTGATACCTGATGCACTAGTTTAGTTTTGTTAAACAGATATGACTTCAGATATGACAGTGACACATAGATTTTTTTTTTTTTAAATGGGTCAGGCTAGATTAAAGAGAAGTCCAGTGTCTGACATTTTTTTTTCAATGGAGCCAGGTGGAGGTGGCTGAACATAACAACATGTACCTACCTCCCTGGCTCCAGTGCAGAGTTCTGCTGTCCCCTGGCCACTTCCTTAGCCAGTTAGCGACCCAGGTGGGATACCACTACAACAGCTGACTGGCTGAGTGGGGCTGACACGTCATGACCCGGGTCCCTGCTCAAAACAAGAAGGGGCTGGGAAACCAGATGGGGCACAGCGGAACCCTGCACTGGAGCCCTCCCCTCTCTGGCTCTTTTGAAAAAGATGGCCAAAGCCAGGATTCTTCAACAACTTGTGAACGTCCAATGGGTATTTTTCATTGCTAAGGCAGTGTTCACATGTAATACATTGGCAAATATTATATTCAGTATTTTGTTCAGCATCTGCTATTAGTCCCTTGACTAGTTGGTAGCATCTCCTTTGCTATTGCGAATAACCATTGCAGGGAAAGATCAGAAGCAACGTGAGAAAATATTATTTTACTGAAAGAGTAGTAGATACCTGGAACAAACTTCCAGCAGAGGTGGTTGGTAAATCTACAATAACAGAATTTAAACACGCCTGGGATAAACATATATCTATCCTAAGATAATAAGAAAGAAAATACTAAAAGGGCAGACTAGATGGACCCAGTGGTTTTTTTCTGCCGACAATCTTCTATGTTTCTATGTTTCTATGTGATCTCTTTAGTGGATTATATCTATTTCAAACTAAAAGGTACCTAAAGGCTCAAAAAAAAAAAAAAAAAAAAAAGGCTGACACTTCAGAGCTTTTAAATAGTGGGGACTCGGGGGGCAGAGACCCCTACCCACTCTATGCCTGTTCATTTTCACAAATCACTGCTTGGAGAGCAGCTCCAGTGTTGTACTGATTTACAGAAAGTCTTAAGCTTTCTATGGACCTTCTTTAAAACTATACACAGCTGTCTGAGTAGAGACAAGTGGTACAAAGCACTAAAAGGAATGGATTTTAGAAGACTGGCTCGCCATTATTTAAGATCTCCCAATAGTTACACCTTTTGAAAGTAGAACATAAAGGTCACTCCTTTGGTGATACCTTTTAGCCATACCTAGCCAGCTCGATCTTAATCCTTTTTTTTTTTTTTTTTATCCACTGTAGTGATCAAATATCCCGGTGTTCTTGGGGGACCCTGGTTGATAGCTTTTTTTCTACGTCAATAAAATGACAATGAGAACCTAATATTGTACTGCACTCACTCAAAAAAAATCACATCATTTCTTCAATTTAATGTCCCCACATTCTGAATAAATGAATAATTATGAATAATTATGGAATTACAAGACCATACTATTATTCATTAAAGCTAACATATGTTTCTTTCTATAGTTAATGTTATGCCATGCAACTTACCCAAATGTGATTTTTTTTTTCCCCCAGGTTGTCCTTCGCTTTTAATGCAATGTATCTCCAAGGGCTTCGTGTATTATTCAAGATGTGGATTGAAAGCCAGAGAGGTTTGTTATAGACTGACATTGTACAATCAAACCTGATTTTAATATGTAGCACATGTTATGGATTTGGAGAATCATTAACAAGGGAAACGAATAGAACAGAGCACTATAGACAAAGTGATGTGCACAAGGAAATTAAGGCACACATTAACTGGCAGAAGCACTGACCGAGATCATGTGCAGGTTCAGACAGAGAGATGAACTGAAAAATGTGTTCCTTTAATAGCAGCAAATAGATGAAACTGACATGAGCCTACAATGAACAAGTCAATATAATTTAGAGGCATTGCAACACTATATATAAGGATTCATCAGGACTGGTTCCTGCTCAGAGTTGCCCTTTTTAGGACAGAATCCCTATAAGGGTACAAACACACATACCGGATCCGCAGTGGATTTCTCGCTGCAAATTCACATCGAAATCTGCTGCGGATCCCTTGCCTGTTAGTTGACATCCTGCTGCGAGTATGTAAGTGACAGCCCCATTAACCCCCTGCCAACCAGAGCATACTTTATCTGCTCCACCCTCCGGCTTGCTTCGGGGGCTCCCGGTGTCTGCCCGACCCACTCAGCAAATCAGTGCGCTGCGGTGAGAACCTCTGAAGCAAGCTTGAGTGTGGAGCAGGTAATGTATTCACCAGCCGGCGGGGGGTTAAGGGGCTGTCACATACATACTTGCATTGGGATGTCAATCCTGCTGCGAGTATGTATTCTGATGGAAACTAACAGGCAAGGGATCCACAGTGGACCTGGTATGTGTATTTGTACCATAAGGGCTATTACACAGGCCAGTTGTTGTCTCTCATGGCTTCCAACTAGCATTTTACAGCTGGATAATACGCCCACACAGCAAAGATTTCCCAGCAATATCGCTGCTATATTGTAACAATTCTTTCCATCAATCTGGCTGTTGAATTTATCACTGACAACCAGTCACAGCTCAGCATTCATTTTACCAGAGCAATTTGAAAAATGAAAGCGGAGTTGGGCTTAGTTGCTGTGGGAAATCCCAACCGATTGATAATCAGGGCCTCCTTCTAATTTCACCTATTGTCTTCTCCAATGAGCGAATGCTATTGCTTATTATTATACTTCTATAAGGATAATAACTTACATGTAGCATTACATTCATACCTGAGTCCAACAAATCCTTCCTGGTGCATTCTTTTCTTTTCTTTCTTTCTTTTTTTTTTATTTTAAAGCCTGTACTTTAATTCCTTACCATTTTTAAGATGTTTGCTGTCTGTGGGTAAAAACACTGTTGCCTACATTCACAGGTTACACTCTCATACAGTTACTGTACTGTTACTGTGTTGTTATTTTTTTAGGAAACTTTGTAATTGGGTTTATTAGGCAAACATGCCATTATCTGCATTCAAAAAGACTTTCCCCAGGTATCCCCTCCCTCCTCTCTCTCATCCACTGCTCATTATCAGGAAATCTCGAATCTTTTACGTCTTTGCAGCCCTGTGTATCCTATGAAGAGGGGAGGGGGGAGAAGGGAGGAGGGAGATTAGTCGCCAGAAGAGAGCAGAGAACAAAGTATTACACAGCAGGACCTGTGTGAAAGCCGGTATTCAGTGATCAGAGAGGTCAGTGCTGACTTCAGAGGAGATAGCCCAGTGATGTAGCTGTAAATTAACTCTTTGTTGTCTTGTTTTGGTGCCTCATCTCCCTGCCCTCTCCATAAGAGAACCAAGAATACATGCCTCAACCCCTCCCCTTTCCATAGGAAACCATGAAGACAGGGGGAAGAGCTTTAAACTGCTTTTTCATGATAAAAATGCATTTTTTGGCTAATATACAGAATTACAAAGTTTCTTCACCCCTTAAGGACCGCGGGCATACATTTACGCCCCCACTGCCTGGGCCTTAAGGCAGGCGGACGTAAATTTACGCCCTGCCGCGGTCCCGGGCTATGGAGCAGGCTCACGAGCTGAGCCCGCCCCACAGTGGGTGAGGACCGGCTGCTATCTGCAGCCAGGCCGTGACCCTCAATGGCGGGCCGCCGGGATCGCACAGCCGCCCGTTATTGACCCCTTATACGCCGCGACCGCAGCATTTAAGTATAAGTGACCGGAGCATCTCTGGTCACTTAGCGATCGGGACCCCCGCAGCGTATCTGCGGGGGTCCCGATCACATTTCCTGACTGCCGGAGGTCTTCTCCTTACCTCCGTGCAGTCCTCGGATCGGTCACCTGATTCAGAAGATCCCAGATAACACTGATTCCTGCAATGCCATGGCATAGCAGGGATCAGTGTTACAGATGTAATGTATGTATGTCATATTTCCCTAAGGGAACTATAAAAGTGGAAATAAATAAATAAAAAATGTGCCTAATCGCACTGTATGTGCACGGTCCTGTACCAAGTCACTTCACCTCAATTAGTACAACATCAGAAAATAGAATAATCAGGACACCTTTATATCTTCAAAAAAATTATCTTATTTTTACTTTTTCTTATGCAATATAAAAATTCTTCTCATACAAAAAATGTAACAAAACACATCACCACAGTGCGCAGGAATCAGGAGTATAAGATGTTCACACCAAGGCGCTGGCTGGCTCCATTCCTTGCCTGAGACTCTCACTCTCATCAGATGGTGCTGCACGTTCGGTTGTCATCAGACCATCTGATGAAAGTGAGAGTCTCAGGGATAGAATCGAGCCAGCCAGCACCTTGGCGTGAACATCTTATACTCCCGATTCCTGCGCACTGTGGTGATGTGTTTTGTTACATTGTTTGTATGAGAAGAATTTTTATATTGCATAAAAAAGTAAAAATAAGAGAATTTTTGAAGATATAAAGGTGTCTTGATTATTCTACTTTCTAATAAATAAATAATTAAATGTTTTACAAAATGCCGCAAAGCCCCTCCCCCAATAAAAGTGAAAATCAACCCCCTTCCCATATCATACATTAAACACATTAAAAATAATAAAGTTAATTAACATATTACAGTATATACCGTAGCGTGCGTAATCGCTCGATCTATTAAAATAAAACAATACTATTCCCGCACAGTGAACGGCGTGAACAAAAATCGGTAAAAAAAACACAGAGATTGCTTTTTTTTAAATGACATTTTATGTATAAAAAATAATAAAAAGCGATCAATACGTTTGATCTAGAATTAAAAAAAAAAATTAAGGGGTAGTGGAGCTCACTATACAGTAATGCACCTGAGGTCAATGGTCTGCTCTGTACCATAGGGTAAGAATTGAGATAAAAAGGGGGAATAAAACTCACCCAATCGTCAAAGATGTATAACAACAAGATGGAAGATTTTTTTGGATAAACAAATATTAAAAAGAGGGGTTATAAAAGGCAATAATGTATCATAAAGAATAAATAAAGATAGATTAATCCATTTGTATAATAACCACTGGGTCCAAGGTGATCTAGCTAATTGCCTAAATCAGCCATATAAAAAATGAGCCGTAACAGAATAAAAACAATAAACAATAAACCAATATTGTATAACACAATAGTGCATCAAGGTCTAATATGCAGAAGAGGAATGCCAGATATGCAGCTTATAATAATCTCTTTAGTCGTTTAGAACGATGTATTCCAAAGAGAAACTTTCATAATCATATAGAGTTTTCTCTGTTACATATATATAAGTAATTGAGACAGGTATCATTGGTGTCAGACAACGCTCACCAGACTCCGGTCTCGATGATGTGTTATACAATCAGTCTGTAGGGTGCTTTATGACCTGTAGTGCGCCCGGACTCGCTTGTCTCGATAGTGATTTTTTGAAGATTGAACCATAGTAGGTACGGCGTTCTTTCTGCTGTGTGGATTTCAGCGTTGTTCTTTGCTGTTGGAAGGTTTCTAGGTGAATACTGGGCTGGATCCGTGTGCACAACCACTGTGCGGGAGATCTCCTGTCAATCACAGCACCACGGCACCACGGTGACCGGTCTTGGATAAGGTGATTTTTGGATTAAAACCAAAATGTATCAGGAATGGTGTATATCACTTATGCTAAACGCGTTTCAATGCAAACCAGGGCCTCTTCCTCAGTAGCTTAATGTGAACAGTGCGGTATCTGTCCGTTTTATATAGCTTAGTATTGGAGAGAGAGAGAGTGGAGAAGTCACACTGCAGGTTACTTCCAAAATCTGGAGTGTCCATCCTGGAGCAGGTAGTAACTAGACGTATTCAGTTAGTTCATGGGCTATCATAAACTGTTACATAATATGTAAAATGTTTCATTTCAATATCATTTCCTTTGTATGCAAAAACATTGAAAACTAGATATTTAAAAAGTCAAAAAAGAGTTAAAATGAAAAGCTTAACAACATGGAATAGATAAAGGAAACACACCATCTTTTTGTTGTGTCTGAACAGGTGCTTATATTGAGATTCAGAATCAAGTTACAAGTTACAAGTTACAAATAATGACATAGAAGATAATAATAACATTCGATTATTTGTATATAGCAATATTTAGAAAAAGTGGATGTTTAAACATCAAAAAAAAAAAAAAGAAACGCACCATCCTTTTATGTAGTCTGCACAGATACTTATAATAAGAGTCAAAATCGAGTTGAAACCAATAAGATAAGGTAAAGAAAATACATGAAAGTAAAAATACTAACAGTGATAGTACTCCAAATAGGAGTCTCCACCTAATGTGGAAACCGTATTTAAAATGGAAAGGTAATATTTAACAGGGGAACTAATTAGCATAAAAATGGGATGAATAAAGGGAAGAAGCATACCATCTTTTAGTTATGTCTGAACAGGTGCTTATGTTGAGAATTAGAGTCAAGTTACAATTGCAGAAAATATAGAATAATGATGATGGTGTTTCTCCTTCTCATTCAATCGTTTATATGTAGTGGTATTTTCTTTACCTTATCTTATTGGTTTCAACTTGATTTTGACTCTTATTATAAGTATCTGTGCAGACTACATAAAAGCATGGTGCGTTTCTTTTTCTTTTTGATGTTCAAACGTCCACTTTTTCTAAATATTGCTATATACAAATGATCGAATGTTATTATTATCTTCTATGTCATTATTTGTAACTTGTAACTTGATTATGATTCTCAATATAAGCACCTGTTCAGACACAACAAAAAGATGGTGCGTTTCCTTTATCTATTCCATGTTGTTAAGCTTTTCATTTTAACTCTTTTTTGACTTTTTAAATATCTAGTTTTTAATGTTTTTGCATACAAATTAACTGATATTGAAATGAAACATTTAACATATTATGTAACAGTTTATGATAACCCATGAACTAACTGAATACATGTAGTTACTACCTGCTCCAGGATGGACACTCCAGATTTGGGAAGTAACCTGCAGCGTGACTTCTCCACTCTCTCTCTCCCATACTAAGCTATATAAAATGGACAGATACCGCACTGTTCACATTAAGCTACTGAGGAAGAGGCCCTGGTTTGCCTTAAAACGTGTTTAGCACAAGTGATATACACCATTCCTGATACATTTTGGTTTTAATCCAAAAATCACAAGACCGGTCACCGTGGTGCCGTGGTGCTGTGATTGACAAGAGATCTCCCGCGCAGTGGTTCTGCACACGGATCCAGCCCAGTATTCACCTAGAAACCTTCCAACAGCAAGAAACAAGGCTGAAATCCACACAGCAGAAAGAACGCCGTACCTACTATGGTTCCATCTTCAAAAGAGGCCCCGGCTCTGCAATTAGACGGCCTTGCCAAAAATCGCATGCTTTAAATGGTGAATAGAGCAACCACCAGCGCACCACAGATCACATAATATCTACCTGACCAGCTACACAACGTGTCGGGGTCTAGCAAGCCGATCACGATCGAGCCGAGCGGGCATTACAGGTCATAAAGCACCCTACAGACTGGCTGTACAGCGCACCATCGAGATCGGAGTCTGGTGAGCGGTGTCTGACACCAATCATACCTTTCTCAATTACTTATATATATCTAACAGAGAAAACTCTATATGATTATGAAAGTTGCTCTTTGGAATACATCATTCTAAACAACTAAAGAGACCATTATAAACTGCATATCTGGCATTCCTCTGCTGCATATTAGACCTTGATGCACTATTGTATTATACAATATCGGTTTATTGTTTATTGTTTTTATTCTGTTATGGCTCAATTTTTATATGCATGATTTATGCAATTAGCTAGATCACCCTGGACCCAGTGGTTATTATACAAATAGATTAATCTATCTTCATTTATTCTTTATGATACATTATTGCCTTTTATAACCCCTCTTTTTAATATTTGTTTATCCATATAAATCTTCAATCTTGTTGTAATACACCTTTGAGGATTGGGCGAGTTTTATTCCCCCTAGAAAAAAATTTTTATTAATAAAAACAAGAGATCATGACGCAAAAAATGACGCCCCATAAGACCCCGTAGGTAAAAAAATAAAAGCGCTATAGGGGTTACCACTTTAAATATGCCTATTTGCAAAAACAATGTTTTACTGCTAATAAAGATGGTAAAATGATAGAAAACCTATTAACCATGCATATCACTGTGTTCAGACTGACCTATAGAATAAAGGAAAATTGCCAGCTTTACCGTAAAGTGCATTATGTAAACATGGAATCCCCCCAAAATTTGCGGAATCGCATTTTTGGACCCAAATTCACCCCATAAATGATATTTTGGGGGTTCCGTCATTCATTTTATGGCTGATTGAAAGATGCCATTACAAAGTACACCTACTCCTGAAATGGGTCCTTAAGGCCATTTCAGGTGCGGTCCTTAAGGGGTTAAAATCGCCTGTACTATTGATTTCTGCAAAAAAAATGTAAACGACAGTGACACTTTAGGTGAAGGTAAGTTACATAGCATGGAGTTGTAAACTAATGTGCCTTTGTCAGACAACGTGCATTACAGGGCTTACTCAAAGATGTGTTATTTATTTACACAATACAAATGCTTGCATGCCTTAATATTAGACAGTTATATAGCTATTCTTGTATATGGTGATTTAGCTTCATGTACATAAAAATTTGCTAACTCCCTCAAAGCATAGCTGTCATGGAAAAAAAAAGTCTTTTGACATGTCCCTATTACATGTAAAAAGTTTTCTTCTTTTATGACAGTACCCATTTAAATTTTCAGTATCTGCTGCAAACAACCTTATGGCTTCTTTTTTAAAAAGATTAAAGCAGTTTATAGATAGGGATCTTCTTGTGATGTGTCTTAACCGGATATGGGATATGTCAAGTTTTGTTTTTTAAACTGGCTAGAATAGAGTAGCAGATAATGCTATTCAGCCTGTGAAGGGCAATGGAAATCTAACCGTAACCAGAATGTGTAAACACAGTTTATTGTTTGAAATTTAATTAAATATCCATATAAAAAAAAATCATAAATTAAAGCAAATTTTAATTAAATGGACACACTGAAAGGTTTACTACATACTGGGAATATTACAGCTGCCACATATTTAGAGGCATTTACATATATTCCCACTTTTTGGTGAATCTGTTTAATATGAATAGAGAGGCATAACCGGCAAGTGAACCATGAACTGAACATGTAAATTTATATTGATATTTCCAACAGAACATTATGGCTGCATGAATCTCAAGTGGCTCTGAAGATGAGACCTCAGAACAATAATCAGGCGCCCACATGGATCATTTTTATGAATGGTTCTCATACAAATGACTTAACCATTTCATAGCAAAGCCAAGCAGAGATCATTAACTGAACTGTACAAAATAAAGCTGAAAGCTGCAATATAAGGAAATTAACAGTCCTATAAATTAAATGCCTGCAAAATAAGCTAATTTGGCTTTATATCTGTAACCTACCTCAGTCCCTAGACTTTTATCACATCAAGGAACAGTGCAGTGCTCTTGGACTGAAACCCGTCTGAGAACTAAAGCCCTATACATAGTAATAACTTAGTGGAAAAATCCGTCAAGGCAAATAGCTTGCATCTTGTTTTCATAGCCTTGACTGTCAGTTTAGATGGATGTTCAGCAAGAAATGTTGTTCTGGCAAAAAGCAATCAACTTGCCTATACTATACATTGTGAAAATGACGATTTAATGGCATCCAATATAAATAGAAAGGGATCTTAGCATGAGCCTTTCAATTAAATACTTCATATGAATCAAGATTTAAAACTGAAATTTTGTGACACAACGCTTTGTATGATTTGAAAGATTAATTGTTTTATCCTGATGTAAAAGCATGTCCGACTCATGGTTGGGAATGTTAAAGCATATTTTTTCGATTTCAGCAAATGTTTTTTTTTTCCTTTTAATAGTAAAAAGTTATACAATTTTTTGGTATTTTATCTTATCAGAATTAGGATATGTTCACACAACGTCAAAAATAGAGAAAAGGACTGTCGTTTTCGCTATTTATAAAAACGTCAGTTTTTGCAGCGATTTAACTGACTGCAATGGCAATGCGTTGAAGTTAAAGGAAAGACGGACGTCCAATGCGCACAATGTACTGAATTACAGATGTTTTTACCGCGGACGTCAAAAAAATGAACATGATCATTATTTTCGGACGTCTTTTGCAAACAGCGGACGTTTTTTATTAGTAGCTCACTCACAGTTTTTCTTTTGTCACCGTTCTTTCTCTGTTTTTACTATTAAATTCAATGGACTTTTCAATTAAGCCACACACAAAGGCAAATTAGTAACCCAAACTAGAATAATGTACAAACACCGGTCATTGCACTAGGGGGAGGCCAGACAGCTAAATGGTGTCCGTTATTTTAGACTCAAAATGACGGACGGCATTATAAATGGAGCCGAAAAAACATTGTGTGAACATAGCCTTACCCAGCTACGCACGGGTTTTTTTTTTGTGTTTGTGTGTGGTGAAAAACTTTGCTAGTAACATAAAGCCAACATATCGCAAAAAAATTGCTAAAAAAAATAAAAAAATAAAAAAATGTTAGGCCCCGTTCACACTACGGAATCAGCGCTGACATTCCGTGTGGAAACCCCTTGTGCAGACATGTCAATTATTTGAGTGGAGAGGTGCGCGAGCCCTCCCATTCAAACTTATTGAAGGCAGGATTTGGTGCCACGTCCGTATGGGGGGCTGTTCCACACAAAATCTCGGTGCCAATTCCGTAGTGTGAACAGGGCCTTATTCTAAAAGATACCCCCATAAATGGTGATTTCCCTGTAGGTTTCTGGAGGAAAGAGGAGGTAATATATACCATCTTCCTTTTCTTCCTATGAAGAGAAATAGATTATTGGGAAAAAAGAAGCATGGTGCCCAGAAAGGGCCACACTAGGTGTAACTCCCTCTCAGGCTCTGAATATAAGGGGAGTAGGCTAAAGGGAAATGTCACAGAAAATACAGCATCAAAATGATCTATGTCCTACACAAACAGCTGTACAGTCAGTCCTCAGAAATTCAGCATAGGTCTATTGTGGCCAATTATTTGTGATTGCAGCCTCCAAGACAGGGTCCGTAGGGCAGCACTTTGCAAGGGGGCAGCACCAGGGAGGAGGAGAAGGAGGCAACTTTTGTTTGTTTTTATTTTTTTAGTCTCCCACCTCCTGTTTAGACTTTCCAATAAATCTGGTGTCTTTTTGAGGGGGAGTGTGTGTGTGTGTGTGTGGGGGGGGGGGGGGGGTTGTATTGGTCAGGTCTGGTATGACAGTGTTATCCAGTCACAGTACAGTGGTATTGGTCAGGTCTGGTGTGGGACTGTTATCCAGCCACAGTACAGTGGTATTGGTCAGGTCTGGTGTGGGAGTGTTATCCAGTCACAGTACAGTGGTATTGGTCAGGTCTGGTGTGGTGGTGTTATCCAGTCACAGTATGGTGGTATGGGTCAGGCCTGGTATGGCGGTGTTATCCAGTCACAGTATGGCGGTATTGGTCAGGTCTGGTGTGGCGGTGATAAATGTGATGTCTGGAGCTATTACCTACCAATCTACCAATCCTGTGGTGAGAATTTCCTCAGATTATACGCAGACGGCTCTAATCATGATTCAATGTGGAAATTTATGTTTTAAGCCGTTAAAAAACATGAAAAACGGGATTCAGACAGTGTTTCTACAGAAATGCATGTAGCTGAAACCAGGCTCCCATTTCTTCCTCAGTAGTCATGTGCTGTTACCAGGATTATTGGCCATACATCTATTGGTTACCGCATGAGGGTCTGGTTTCGGCTGCATGTGGTGACATGTGGGAACGTGGCCTAAGACTGATGAGATAACAATATGATGTCCAAAAACTAGAAAATCATGATGCTAATTGGTGAGTAGTGCTTGAGATGGGGTGTCTGAAGATTTAGTGCCTAGGGCAGCAGCAGCTTTTAAATTGGCCCTGCTCCAAGACAGACGCTGCATCTCTAATAATGTGACTGCAGGCTGTGGAACAAACTGCACACCTAAAATAATGTGACTGCAGCATGTCAGATTGACTTTGTATCTCTAATATTGTGACTGAAGTAAATCAGATAGACTTTGTATCTCTAAAGCTATGTTCACACAACGTATAAGACCGGCCGTTTCGTGACCCGGCCGGGTCACGAAACAACTGGTCACTGAAAAGATAATCCCAGCCAGTACTGCAGTACCGGTCGGATGATCAGTGAGGCCGCAGAGTTCTGATGTGGGCGCATCCGTGCACACCCACATCAGAACTCTCCACTGCATGCTATGGAGCAAGCGGCCTGGAGCTGCTCGCTCCATAGTTTGCACTGACATGGTTTTCTGCGGCCGCTATTCAATGAATAGCGGCCGCAGAAAACTGACATGTCAGTTGTTTGCGGCACCACTAGAGATCCTGGCCATGTGCAAACACTCCGTCCGGGAACCCATAGACAGCAAGGTAACGTATATTTTCGGAATAATCACGGCTGTGGTTTTACAAAAATATACGTTGTGGGAACATAGCCTAATAATGTGACCGCATATTCTAGGATAGACTGTGCTCCTCTAATAATGAGATTAAAGCTAGAGATGAGCAAACCAGCTGAGGTTCGGGTTAGTATGAACTTGAACTATCGGCTTCTGATTCCCACTGTCTGCCCGCTCCGTGGAGAGGGTGGATACAACCTTGAGAACCGGCTGGAAAACTGGGATACAGCCATAGTCATAGGCTGTATTCCAGTTTTCTAGGCGGTCCTCAAGCTGTATCCACTCTCTCCATGGAGCGGGCAGACAGCAGGAATCAGAAGCCGATAGTTCAGGTTCATACAAACCCGAACCTCAGCCGGTTCACTCATCTCTAATTAAAGCCTATGAGACAGACCCTGCACCTGCAATACTGTGACTGCAGCTTGTGTGATGAACCTGCACCTCTAATAATGTGACTGCAGCCTGTGATACAAACCTTGAACCTCTAATAATTTAACTGGAACCTGCGAGACCAATAGTATCATATATATTGGCAATATGATGATAACTTATGGTTCAGATAACTCCACCTATTTTTATATTCTGCTTCTCACCTTCTCCTTATTAGAATATATTCCCCACTGCATATGTAGGCCAAGATTAGCATTTTATTGCTTAAGATGAAATAGTGATTTCCCATTGTAGTTGAACTGTGTACATGTCAAGCTGTTCTCCTATACGGCTTACTTAAAAGTTTTGCATCAATGATAGCTAATTTTGTTTTGTCTGCAATAGCGACACCCAGTGGTTAGTTTAGTTTATTGCAATCAGCACAAAGGACTAGCAACTAAAATAGATACAGATAAGGGAAATTGTAGGATTTTTCGGGAAAAAAAATAAAAATGTATATATATATATATATATATATATATATATATATATATATATTTACTTCTCATGTGAATAGTCAACACTATTAGCAGTTAATTTTGAATGTTATCATTATTTACTATATTTTTATTTTTACATATTGATTCCTACTTGTCCTTTATCTCTTAGTAGTCAATTCATTTTTTTTTACGATTTTTGCATTTCCTTTCTGTATGATTAAAGTGAATGTATTGAATTAAACACAGCGGTGGAACAAGTGCCGTCCTCGCACAGAGTTTTAGGGGCAGGACCACCAGCCCCCACTATGATGAAACCTCCTCCCCTCTGTGACACAGCTCCATTGATTCTAAGGGAGCCACGTCACTGAGGGGAGGCAGTTCAAAAAAAGGACTGTGCCATCAGCATCCCAAAGCGATGTACCTGATGGTACATTTGCTTTAGCTATAATAGTACTGTATATAATATATTGGCAACCAGTCCTGGATGAATTATCCCCATGAACAATTACCCAGTATATTAGTAGTCCTTTTAACATGACTCTCAAAATGTTATGGGACCAAATAGAATTTTGCCTCGAGCAGAGCATCGTAGACATATATAGAACTAAAGGCCATTTCTGCTCAACTGGGAATTCTGGAAAGAACTGTGTCCCAGAATTCCCTTTTGTGCTTAAATACCCTGTAAGTCTCTATACATCTTTATGACACTTTACTCTAGAACAGTGCTTCTCAAACTGTGAGGCGGGTCTCACCAGTGAGGCGCTCCCTAGTTGTTGGTGAGGCCCAGCCAGGGAGCCAGTTTTCACACAAGTAACTATGATCTGCACAGTGCTTTTGCTATTTGCAAAAATCTCTATTTTAGCAACATTATTAATTTATTTTATACTTGCTTTATTATTATCTAGAGCTTGTGAGATGGGTGAAAGGCAGCCCTAGCATTATTGTCAGCTTTTAAATGGACTCCAATCACAGATAGTGAGGCCCAGGCACCCTCTTGGTCAGTCTGGTGAGGCCCAGGCATTGCCTTGGTCTGTTGGGTGAGGCTCCAGTGGAAAAAGTTTGAGAAGCACTGCTCTAGAAGAATTAGTTTTTCTTTGGCCCTACAACAATAGTTCTCTTAGTAGATAGCAAGCACCCTGTTCTGAAATGATGGGGGACCATAACCCAGAAACAGCTGTGTGAAGATGGGTATTCTTTTCTTTTGGAGATATTTGTGGCTTGGCATCCTTTCTTCTCACACTGTTATGTGTTATGAACCTGATAAGATGTCTAGTTCAGGTATGAAATGCATTGTAAGTTTGTTTTAATAAATATGAAAACGTTTGTGTTTGTAAAAAGTTAGGACACAACCTGCTAAAGAAAAAAGAAAAAAATTAGGAGATGGTATCTCTCTCTTTTTTTTTTTTAAAATAACATCTGTTATAATAAATAACATCTGTTATTACCAAAATAAAATTGAGGCCAATGGAATGGCGGTCACCCAATACATATGGGGGGGGGGCATTTATTAATATCAGCATATAAGTGGACCAGTCATAAATTGTCCCCATCCCCTTTTCCCCGGATGGATTTCCCTGCGCCCCTGCGACCTGTGCAACAAATCTTCACCTGCTTCCAGCAGAGGTCACACCTCCTCCACCTTGCCGCCCCTCGCCTGCCCATTAGGGGAGCGGGGCGTATGGCAGGCATACACCAGAGAGAAGGGGTAAATCTATCTCTTCTCCCTGGTGTATACCAAGGGTGCAACATCATTTGTTTGTCTGTTGATGACACAAAAGTGTGCAATAGGGTTGATATTCCAGGGCACATAGAAACATAGAAGATTGTCAGCAGAAAAAGACTACTGGGTCCATTTAGTCTGCCCTTTTAGTATTTCTCCTATTATTATTATCTTAAGATAGATATATAGATGTTTCTGTAATATTGAAAATTATTTATGTTTACTAGTCGAGATGAGCGAACGTGCTCGAGCAAATCTCATCATCCATTTCCTGTAAGTTTGGGCGCTTTTTCGCAGCCAATAAACATGCAGGAGACTCTTTGGTACATCCTGCGATGACGTGGGACCCATACATGTGGATAGCAGCGATTGGTTGGCCAGATCAGATGACCCTGCCATATAAAACTCGGCGCCGGCAGTGTTCGCTTCAGACGTATGCTGTGAGAGATCGGGGACAGAGCTGCTGCTGGTCAGGGAGAGTGTCAGTGTAGGATTTAGCATTCCAGTAGGCAGGGAATACTAGCAATACAAACAAGAAGCCCTTTTCAGGGCTTAAAAGCGTTTATTAATAGTATTACTACAGACTGCTGGCTGGGACTTGCAGTGCTGCTACCGCGATTTAACCAGCACACTGTGGTGACCGGCTTCTGGCAGAAAGGGGACATTAGGTGTTGCATACAGACCCCTAAGAAGTGCTCAGTGTACTCCTTTTTGATTTTGGGGCTGGTGGTCCTGGTGTACTGCACTGTATAGCTTGGAGTTGTAGTGCATCTTGCATAGAACTTACTTCCCTGCTCATATTGTATTTGGGTGACAAAGCGTGTATACAGTTGTTGCCCATACCAGATAGCACCACCTAAACTAGTGTGTACTGCACTGTATAGCTGGGATATGTAGTGCATCCTGCATAGAACTTACTTCACTGCTCATTGTATTGGGGTGAAAAAATGTGTACAGTTGTTGCCCATACCAGATAGCACCACCTAAACTAGTATGTACTGCACTGTATAGCTGGGAGTTGTAGTGCATAGAACTTACTTCACTGCTCATTGTATTGGGGTGACAGAAAGTGTGTACAGTTGTTGCCCATACCAGATAGCACCACCTAAACTAGTGTGTATTGCACTGTATAGCTGGGAGTTGTAGTGCATAGAACTTACTTCACTGCTAATTGAATTGGGGTGATAGAAAGTTTGTACAGTTGTTGCCCATACCAGCTAGCACCGTCAAGCCCCCCCTAAACTAGTGTGTACTGCACTGTATAGCTGGGATATGTAGTGCATCCTGCATAGAACTTACTTCACTGATCATTGTATTGGGGTGACAAAATGTGTACAGTTGTTGCCCATACCAGATAGCACCGTCAAGCTCCCCCTAAACTAGTGTGTACTGCACTGTATAGCTGGGATATGTAGTGCATCGTACATAGAACTTACTTCACTGCTCATTGTATTGGGGTGACAAAGTGTGTACAGTTGTTACCCATACCAGATAGCACCGTCAAGCCCCCCCTTAAACTAGTGTGTACTGCACTGTATAGCTGGAATTTGTAGTGCATCTTGCATAGAACTTACTTCACTGCTCATTGTATTAGGGTGACAAAATGTGTACAGTTGTTGCCCATACCAGATAGCACCGTCAAGCCCCCCCTAAACTAGTATTTACTGCACTGTATAGTTGGGATTTGTAGTACATCTTGCATAGAACTTCAATGCTCATTGTAAAGGGGTGACAGAGAGTGTGTATCGTTCCGGCCAATACCAGATTGTACCATACAGCCCCCCCAAAACTAGTGGGTACTACACTGTATTCCTGGGATTTGTAGTACATCCTGCATAGAACTTCACTGCTCATTTTAAGGGGGTATCCCAGCGTGTGTGTAGGTCCAGCCAGTATCAGATTGTACCGTACAGCCCCCCTAAACTAGTGGGTACTACACTGTATTGTTGGGATTAGTAGTACACTACCCCTCAAGTGATGATCCCTTTGCATGAGACAATTGCCAGATCCTCAAGGTCAAAGTCAAATTCAAAATCAAAACAGCAGTGGGGGGAGAGGTGGTGAGTCACATTATGTAGGGAATGCAGTCAAATTGAAAATCGAAAGGGTGGTGGCAGGGGTAGAAGGCTACTTGTTGGCTACTGCTGGGCCGTAACTGGCATCCAAGTAGACTACTGGTGTGACTGCCCTTGCCTCGTTGTTGCTGGGCCTTAACTGGCATCCATGTAGACTACTGGTGTGCCTGCCCTTGCCTTGTTGTTGCTGGACCTTAACTGGCACCCATGTAGACTACTGGTGTGCCTGCCCTTGCCGGTAATGGCCACTTTATGTTTTTTTATTTTCTAACCTCAAATTTAAATTTTTAAATCAAATCGACTTCAGTTCAAGTGCAATTTTGCAGAGCTGTCTGGTCATCTATTGTATCTCCAAGATACACGCCACTGTTCAAAGGAACAGACAGTGATAATGGTGGATCCTAATTAAGCATCCTTGTGCTATCCATTTCAAACCATATGATCTGTGGATGTCAACTTGTGGGGGTTCTCTGCCGAACTTTCATTTTTTAGCTCGGGGCCTCTTAAGAAGACTATATTGTTAGTCTTCGTCCCTACCTCCAAAGAAATGCCTATCACGCACAACTGCATGAGGGTGTGAGGCTAAATCTAGCCATAATCTGGCTATTTTAGTTTTAGGCGCAGCAGCACTGCCGTGGGTAAGTCCCAACAGGCGGTGCTCAAACTGCTGAACAGCACCTTCTACCTTCCTTGGATGTTTTAGCCGTTTTGAAAGCAGGATTGACCAGTTCTTTTACCAGTAGCTTCTTTCCTTCCTTGGATGTTGTAGTAGCCTTTTTGAAGGCAGGATTGACCAGGTCTTTTTAATACACAGGCTACCGCACTTGCTGTCTCTTAGAGACTCTAAAGAAATGAAAGTGTATTTAATCAAATTCAGTGGCCTCTTAAGAAGACTGTATTGTTCTCTGTGTCCTCACTGCCATAATCTGACATCACACTACGTCTGCGGAGGAGCAGGACTGGTTACCGGGGGCCCGCAAATTGCGCCCCCGCCAACCAGCCAGCTGTTTTATTTTAGTTTTTTTGGTCTATGGTCTGTGGTCGGGGCCTCACCACCCCCGGTTGAGAGGCATTGGGTGTACCCTTGATGGTCACTGACAGCTGGCCTAGCCAGTTAGCAGTCAGCACCCGGGTTTGTGTGTAATTAGCAGTGAGCTTGGTTGCGTGTGACAAGGGGCGGAACTTGGTGGCAGCTCTGCAACTCGGCAGCCTCACACATGTACCATGCCTGTCCCACATCTTCAACCTAATGTTGCTCCGGTTCCTTAAAGCTTACCCCAATGTGGCTGACTTGCTCAACAATGCACCGCATCTGTGCGCATTTCCGCAAGTAAACTGGCATCCATGTTGACTACTGGTGTGCCTGCCCTTGCATCCTTGTTGCTTGTCCTTAACTGGCATCCATGTTGACTACTGCTGGGCCTTAACTGGCATCCATGTTGACTACTGGTTTTGGACAACACAGATTACTGGGTGTTCACTCTCCTGGACCCTTGGTAGAAACCGAACTTTTCCACTGTCATTCCTGCCGAGGAACGCAGTATGAGAGTGAATCAATATTAACAGGCCCTGGTGCAGAAGCTGAAAATGTACTTCCCATTTGACACCACTAGCGCCAGAGGACGTAGTTCTGTGGGCCAAAGAGCGGGGGAGAGGAGCGGTGGAGCAGGCAGCTTGTCAAGGGGCAGGGGAACACTCTCCAAGGCCTTTGACAGTATCATGGCACCCCAGCAAGACTATGTCAACCGTCCCCAATCTAGACAGAGTAGGGGGGAAGCCTTCAGGAAGATGGTGAGGGAGTACCTTGCTGACCATACCACCGTCCTTCCCGATCACTCTGCTACCTACAACTACTGGGTTTTAAAGCTGGATACGTGGCCCCAACTGGCGCTTTACACCTTGGAAGTGCTGGCCTGCCCTGGTGCTAGCGTATTGTCAGATCGGGTCTTCAGTGTAGCTGGTACCATCATCACTGATAAGCGCACCCGCCTGTCCACTGACAGCGCTGACAGGCTGACGTTTATAAATATGAACAAAGCATGGATTTCACCTGAATTCAACTGTCCACCCGGGGAAAGCAGCTGACCATGAAGATTCTTGGCATCTCCTCTTCCTACAATTCTCAGCCAATTGCCAAGTCTTCTTCCGCCATGCAGGGTCTGGCCTAATTATTGGGAGGCTCAATTGCTTCCTCACTCCTAATGGTTCTCTGTGTCCTCACTGCCATGCTCTGACGTCACACTATGTCTGCGGAGGAGCGGGACTGGTTGACGGGGGCCCGCCGATCGCGCCCCTGCCAACCAGCCTGCTGTTTTATTGTTTTTTTTTTTGTGTAGCCGGTCGAGAGGCATCAAGTGTACCCTTGATGGTAAGTGCTGACTGACAACTGGCCTAGCCAGTTAGCTGTCAGCACCCGGGTTCATGTCCACTACATATCCCAGCCCCTGGGCTCACTCCAATTTTTGGGAGGCTCACTTGCTTCTTCACTGACTTGTAATGGTTCTCTGGGTGCTCAATGCCATGCTGCTTCTGGCCTAATTTTTGGGAGGCTCACTTGCTGCCTCATTTACTTGTAATGGTTCTCTGGGTGCTCAATGCCATGCTGCTTCTGGCCTAATTTTTGGGAGGCTCACTTGCTGCCTCATTTACTTGTAATGGTTCTCTGGGTGCTCAATGCCATGCTGCTTCTGGCCTAATTTTTGGAAGGCTCACTTACTGCCTCATTTACTTGTAATGGTTCTCTGGGTGCTCAATGCCATGCTGCTTCTGGCCTAATTTTTGGGAGGCTCACTTGCTGCCTCACTGACTTGTAATGGTTCTCTGGGTGCTCAATGTCATGCTGCTTCTGGCCTAATTTTTGGGAAGCTCACTTGCTGCCTCACTGACTTGTAATGGTTTTCTGGGTAATCAATGCCATGCTGCTTCTGGCCTAATTTTTGGAAGGCTTCCTTGCTTCTTCACTGACTTGTAATGGTTTTCTGGGTGCTCAATGCCATGCTGCTTCTGGACTAATTTTTGGGAGGCTCACTTGCTGCCTCATTTACTTGTAATGGTTCTCTGGGTGCTCAATGCCATGCTGCTTCTGGCCTAATTTTTGGAAGGCTCACTTACTGCCTCATTTACTTGTAATGGTTCTCTTGGTGCTCAATGCCATGCTGCTTCTGGCCTAATTTTTGGGAGGCTCACTTGCTGCCTCACTGACTTGTAATGGTTCTCTGGGTGCTCAATGCCATGCTGCTTCTGGCCTAATTTTTGGGAGGCTCACTTGCTGCCTCACTGACTTGTAATGGTTCTCTGGGTAATCAATGCCATGCTGCTTCTGGCCTAATTTTTGGGAGGCTTCCTTGCTGCCTTACTTGTAATAGTTCTCTGGGTGCTCAATGCCATGCTGCTTCTGGCCTAATTTTTGGAAGGCTCACTTGCTTCCTCACTAACTTGTAATGGTTATCTGTGTGTTCAAGGCCCTGCTGTGTCTGGCCTAATTTTTGGGAGACTCACTTGCTTCCTCATTGACTTGTAATGGTTATCTGTGTGCTCAATGCCATGCTAGGTCTGGTATAATTTTTGAAAGGCTAACTGGCTACCACTTCTACCTTGTTCGCTCTGTTCTCACCGACATGTTGTGACAGGCTGAATTTTTGGGTGGTTCATGATATGCTACCTGTGTTTTAATGGTTCCCTGTGTTCTCAAATTCCAGGGCCTCTTAAGAAGACTGTATTGTTCTATGTGTTCTCACTGCCTGACGTCACACTACGTCTGCAGAGGAGCGGAACTGGTTGCAGGGGGCCTGCCGATCACTCCCCCGCCAACCAGCCAGCTGTTTTATTTTATTTTTTTTGTCCGTGGCCGGGGCCTCACCACCCCCGGTCGAGAGGCATCAAGTGTACCTTTGATGGTGACTGACAACTTGCCTAGCCAGTTAGCTGTCAGCACCCGGATTCATGTCCACTACATATCCCAGCCCCTGGACTCACTCCAATTTTTGGGTGGACTCACTTGTAATGGCTCTCTTTGTCTGGCCTAATTTTTGGGAGGCTCACTAGCTTCCTCACTCACTTGTAATGGTTCTCTGTGTATTCAAGGACCTGCACTGTCTGACCTAGTTTTTGGGAGCCTAACTAGCTTCCTCACTCACTTGCAATGGCTCTCTGTGTGCTGAATGCCATGCTATGTCTGAGCTAGTTTTGGGGAGCCTCACTAGCTTCCTCACTCACTTGAAATGGCTCTCTGTGTGTTCAAGGCCCTGCAGTGTCTGGCCTAGTTTTAGGGAGCCTCACTAGGTGTGCCTGCCCTTGCCTCCTTTTTGCTGTCCCTTAACTGGCATCCATGTTGACTACTGCTGAACCTTTACTGGCATCCATGTTGACTACTTCTGGGCCTTTACTGGCATCCATGTTGACTACTGCTTGGCCTGCCCTTGCCTCTTTTTTGCTGGGCCTTACCTGGCATCCATGTTGACAATTGCTGGGCCTTTACTGGCATCCTTGTTGACTACTGCTCTGCCTGCCCTTGTTTTTTTATTTTCTTTATTATTTATATAGCGCACACAGATTCCACAGCGCTTCATCTATCTATATGTTTTTGGGTGTGGGAGGAAACTGGATTACCCCCGAGGAAACCCACGCAAACATGGAGAGAACATACAAACTAGTTGTCATTGAACCCAGGACTCCAGCGCTGCAAGGCTACAGTGCTAACCACTGAGCCACCGTGCTGCCCTAGCCTCCATGTTGGCTACTGCTGGGCCTTTTCTGGCATCCATGTTGACTACTGCTGACTACTGTGGTGCCTGCCCTTGCCTCCATGTTGGCTACTGATGGGCCTTAACTGGCATCAATGTTGACTACTGCTAACTACTGGTGTGCCTGCCCTTGCCTCCTTGTTGGCTACTGCTGGGCCTTAACTGGCATCAATGTAGACCACTGCTGGGCCTTTACTGGCATCCATGTTGACTACTGCTGACTACTGTGGTGCCTGCCCTTGCCTCCATGTGGCTCTTGCTGGGCCTTAACCTGCATCCATGTTGACTACTGCTGACTACTGGTGTGCCTGCCCTTGCCTCCATTTTGACTACTGCTGGGCCTTTACTGGCATCCATGTAGACTACTGATGGGTCTTTACTGGCATCCATGTTGACTACTGCTGACTACTGTGGTGCCTGCCCTTGCCTCCATGTTGGTTACTGCTGGGCATTAACTGGCATCCATGTTGACTACTGCTGACTACTGGTGTGCCTGCCCTTGCCTCCATGTTGGCTACTGCTGAGCCTTAACTGGCATCCATGTAGACTACTGCTGGGCCTTTACTGGCATCCATTTTGACTACTGCTGACTACTGTGGTGCCTGCCCTTGCCTCCATGTTGGATACTGCTGGGCCTTAACTGGCATCCATGTTGACTACTGCTGACTACTGGTGTGCCTGCCCTTGCCTCCATGTTGGCTACTGCTGATCCTGCCTGGCCTCCATGTTAACTATTATTGCTCCTGCCTGGCCTCCATGTTGGTTACTGTTGCTCCTGCCTGGCCTCCATGTTGGTTACTGTTGCTCCTGCCTGGCCTCCATGTTGGCTACTGCTGATCCCGGCAGTTCTCTGTGTGCACAATGCCATGCAGTGTTTGGCTTAATTTTGGGGAGGCTCACTTTCTTCCTCATTCATTTTTAATGGTTCTCTGTGAGCTCACTGCCATGCTAGGTCTGGTATAATTTTTGGAAGACTGACTGGCTACCGCTTCTACCTTGTTCACTCTGTCCTCACCGCTATGTTGTGTCAGGCTGAGTTTTTGTGTGGTTCATGATAAGCTACCTCTGTTTTAATGGTTCCCTGTGTTTTCACTGCCATGCTGTGTCAGGCTGAGTTTTTGGGTGGTCCCTATGCCTACCTCTGTTTTTACCAGGCTGTTGCACAGAATTAGGCATAATGGTGCCATTAGGCAGCCTCAGAGGCATGCATACATGCTGCCCCTGCTGTTTCCTGTCCATTTCCATTGTGTTTCCATCAATTTCTGAGGTTGACAGGTTTTCACACGACCTTCTCTCTACCGAACTTGGGTCCCCTTAAAAAATGCTCGAGTCTCCCATTGACTTCAATGGGTTTTGTTACTCGAAACGAGCACTCAAGTATTGGGAAATACTCGGCTCGAGTAACGAGCACCCGAGTATTTTAGTACTTGCTCATCACTATTTACTAGATATGTGGTCCAAACAATGGAAACTGTGATTCAGTTTCCAAATGAAAAATAATGCACTTGGGGTGGAGGAATCCTCTTTCAGAGTAATATATTGGTGGTTCTGTGTTGGCAAAGACTTGAGAAGAGAAGGATTTAGGGGTAGTCATTTCACACAGCCTTAAAATTAGTCACCAGTGCAACCAGGTGGGAAGGAGAGCAAATTGCATGCTGGGCTGTATAGCTAGAGGTATAACCAGTAGGATGAAGAAGATTGTGATCTCTCTGTATAGAGCTGTAGTAAGACCACACCTGGAATACTGTGTCCGGTTCTGGAGAGCTCACCTAAAAAAGATATTGATGAAATAGAACGGATCCAAAGACTGGATACAAAATGGTGGACAATCTGAGGCATAGAACCTAGAAAGATTTAAGGATCTAAATTTCTAAAGCCTAGAGTAAAGATTGAAATGGGGGGGGGGGGGCATGACTAAAACCTTTAAATTTGTTAAAGGACTAAATTAGATTCAGGAGGAAATAGTTTAAAATAAGAAACTGAATATAAAAACAAAGGCAGCAGTCTGAGGTTAGTTGGGGGTTTAGGAGCAATACAAGAAAATATTATGTTACTGAAAGATTAGTTGATCTTTGGAGCAAACTTCCAGCCGATGTGGTTGGTAAATCTACAGAATCTGAATGAAAATCTGCATGGAATAAACATATATCTATCCTAAAATAAGGGAAATACTAAAGGGGCAGACTAGATGGACCAAGTGGTCTTTTTCTGCCGACAATCATTCATGTTTCTATAACATGTCAGTTTTACAGCATGGTGAATGGCGTAACAACAAACTTTACCCCCCCCCCCCAATATTTGAGAGATTGCAGTTTTTTTGTATTTTTTTTATAGTAGGTATAGCAAAAGGGCTCTTAGAATATGAGTACAAAATGACAATGTCAAAAAGAAAAAAAAAAGGGTCAAGTTCTGCTTATGTCTATGTTTTTAGGAGAAACACACATTGCATTTATAGAATGCCCAAGGACCCAGACATTTAGCCATATATTTGATATATAATACGATTTTAGGCTAGCTCTTCTAGCTTTAGGCTCTTTTTATACAACCTGGTGGTAATAAATCTACCTCAAAGTGTTTTATTTGTTTGACCAAGAAGATGCAATTTTGTATGATATATGAAACTGTTATTACAAAGAAATCTCAGTTCTTTCACATTAGAAAATAAATCTATATACTGTGTTTATGTATTGATCTACTACATACATATATTGATGGAAGAAACATCTGCTATACAATACAGTAGGTTTGACTTTGGCTAGTAAATTATATGGAAGCAAAGTAATTTTAGGTATTACGAGTGAGGAACGTCACAGCAATCTACACTATAATAGTGCAGTATAATTTTAGTTATAAAGGAATACCAACAATGTTCTGCATGTGTTATACAGTTATCATTATTGACATATTTGCGTCGGTTGAAAAATGAAGAAAATATGCTGAACATTTTATAAATACCAGAATATTTGATTCCTGTGACTTAGTAGCAATGAATGAGAGGGTGACAGGATATTCACATCAATATACTTCCACTTCAATTTAAACTAACTTATCGCTTCCATCTACCTGTCATTATCTGTAATTTACAGTCATCTAAAGCGTATTTCACCCATCAAAAGAATCTCCTTGTAGCTACTCCATTTAATAAATACACGTATATACTGCTCCACAGCCCAGCCTTCTGTTCTAATACGTCATTCGTCTTAAACCAAAAAAAAAATTAACCCTATTTCACCCAACACTCTTGAAATTTGTTGTTTTAACCAAGACTTTCCCAGTTTATATTGTTCTAGTTTTATATGTCAAAAGTCCATAACACAAACAGAAGAAAACACTATACACAATTACTGCACTAGGACTGTAAGACTGTAAGGCTATATTCATATTTTGTTTAAGTCTACATCAGCATGTACAGTATACCTAGTCAATTTGAAAAAAAAAAAAAAGTTGCTGGCATGTATTGTAGCACGTTTCTGATGGGCTCATAGACTGTAATGGACTTAAAAGCATATTTTGCTATGAAATGAAGCCCAGTAGAATCAATTTATACTTTTGTGAAGCGGACCAAACATAGTCATTACGTCCATCGATTCATAAGTCTAAGCGCCCATCGGGAGGACACAGCAATTTTCACTGGCAACGTTTTTTGAAAAAATGGCAACATATACTGTGAGCTTAGGCTAAAAATGTGGTGTTAAAGGCAACCAATCAGCAGGGTTGTGGTGATATGGTTGCCAGCAGCACAGTATAGCTCTAGTATGCAGCTTAGCTTTACATTAGGAAAAAAGGAGTTTTATTCTAGTGCATGAGGCCAGGAGAGGGGTAACAATTAGTCATTTGGACAGGGAACCGCCTGTGACTAGCGGGGATAATTGACAGGCAGACTGGCCACTGACAAGTATAGTTGCCACCCTTCTCCCGGCCTTGTGTGCTGTAATAAAACTTATTTTTCCCTGATGTAAAGGTACTGCTGTAAACAGGGCTGGTAGCCTCAGGGAGCTGCACAGTAGATCTGTACAGTGGAGCTGTAAACTATAAGAGCACAATCGTTGTCATTGGTTCCTTTTAAAAGAGCCTTAAGATTTCTTTGTTGTGCAAGCAAATTTGTTGCAGCAAATTGCATAATTGCAATAATTTTTTTTTAAATAGTAATTTCACCAAAATGTGTTAATACAGCCTCAATGGCCACAGAGGATTCAATGATTGCTGGGTATTTGTGAAGTATCTGTGTCATTGGCAGTGGACAGGTCAAGTTATATGAAGAAAAGAAAATTTGATGAACACAGCCTAAATGTAAAATTATAGGCTAAATTTAGTATACAGTATGTCACATTATTACTGTGTGCCATTCTTACCCAGAAGATGGCGATCCCTAGAGTTATTCCAGTTACAGCATATAGTGTTGACTACAGATACAGTGAATCTCCTAGGAGCCATTAAATGACTCCAAAAAATCAATTGTCTCATTTAGGGTGTGAGGGAGGGGGATTCATCAATCTCATGCCTTGTATACATTTGCAAAAAGCATATTGTTGACAAAGTCTGCCCCAGTTGCCTGATGGGAGGAGGGGAGGTGCAAAGCAGAGAGAGGGCATTGCTAGCAGGCATACTGTGAATCATGGGAAAATCTCCCACCCACAGGCTGATAATTTAAAAACTAGTGATGAGTCAGTACTAAAATGCTCGGGTGCTCGTTACTTGAGACGAGTATGGATGCCAGTTAAGGCCCAGCAGTAGTCAACATGGATGCCAGTAGTAGTCAACATGGATACCAGCAGTAGTCAACATGGATGCCAGTTAAGGCCCAGCAGTAGTCAACATGGATGCCAGTTAAGGCCCAGCAGTAGCCAACATGGAGGCAAGGGCAGACACAACAGTAGTCAACATGGATGCCAGTAAAGACCCAGCAGTAGCCAACATGGAGGCAAGGGCAGCATGGTGGCTCAGTGGTTAGCACTGTAGCCTTGCAGCGCTGGAGTCCTGGGTTCAAATACGACCAAGGACAACATCTGCAAACAGTTTGTATGTTCTCTCCGTGTTTGCGTGGGTTTACTTCGGGTACTCCGATTTCCTCCCACACCCAAAAACTTATCAGTGATGATGGCACCAGCTGCACTGAAGACCCGCTCTGACAACACGCTAGCGGCAAAGCAGGCCAGCACCTCCAAGACGTAAAGCGCCAGTTGGGGCCACGTATCTAGCTTTGAAACTCAGTAGTTGTAGGTAGCAGAGTGATCGGGAAGGACGGTGGTATGGTCAGCAATGTACTCCCTCACCATCTTCCTGAAGGCTTCCCCCCTACTCTGTCTAGACTGGGGACGGTTGACATAGTCTTGCTGGGGTGCCATGAAACTGTCAAAGGCCTTGAAGAGTGTTCCCCTGCCCCTTGACAAGCTGCCTGCTCCACTGCTCCTCTCCCCCGCTCTTTGGCCCACAGAACTACATCCTCTGGCACTAGTGGTGTCAGATGAGAAGTACATATTCAGCTTCTGCACCAGGGTCTGTTGATATTGATTCACTCTCATACTGCGTTCCTCGGCAGGAATGACAGTGGAAAAGTTCGGTTTCTACCAAGGGTCCAGGAGAGTGAACACCCAGTAATCTGTGTTGTCCAAAACCAGTAGTCAACATGGATGCCAGTTAAGGCCCAGCAGTAGTCAACATGGATGCCAGTTAAGGCCCAGCAGTAGTCAATATGGATGCCAGTTAAGGCCAAGCAGTGGCCAACATGGAGGCAAGGGCAGGCACACCAGTAGTCAGCACTAGTCAACATGGATGCCAGTTGACTTGCGGAAATGCACACAGATGCGGTGCACCTTGTTGAGCAAGTCAGCCACATTGGGGTAAGTTTTAAGGAACCGCAGCAACACTAGGTTGAAGATGTGGGCCAAGCATGGTACATGTGTGAGGCTGTTGAGTTGTAGAGCTGCCACCAGGTTCCGCCCCTTGTCACACGCAACCAAGCTCACTGCTAACTACACACAAACCCGGGATGCCAGTTAAGGCCCAGCAGTAGCCAACAAGTAGGCAAGGGCAGGCACACCAGTAGTCAACATGGATGCCAGTTAAGGCCAAGCAACAACGAGGCGAGGGCAGGCACACCAGTAGTCTACATGGATGCCAGTTAAGGCCCAGCAACAAAGAGGCAAGGGCAGGCACACCAGTAGTCAACCTGGATGCCAGTTAAGGCCCAGCAACAACAGTAGTCTACATGGATGCCAGTTAAGGCTTGCAACAACGAGGCAAGGGCAGGCACACCAGTAGTCAACATGAATGCCAGTAAAGGCCCAGCAGTAGCCAACATGGAGGCAAGGGACAGTTGCTGCAGGGACAGTTGAACGCTGCGCTTGGACACCTTTCTGGAGGGTGTGGAGAATAGTGGAGGTGAAGGGGTGCGTGTAGGGTGCGAGGTACTCGTGCCTGGGCGGGGGGACTGACAGAGCCAGCACGTGACATGAGGGAAGGAGCAGGGGTGCGACTTGCAGTCACTGAACAGCCTTGGTTCCACTGAGTGGGGTGTTTAGCACTCATATGCCTGCGCATGCTGGTAGGGGTTAGGTAGGTAGTGGTGGCTCCCCTGCTGATCCTGGCGTGGCACACGTTGCACAGTACAGTCCGTCGGTCATCCACAGTTTGTTTAAAAAACCTCCAAACTTCGGAACATCTAGCCCTGGCCACAGGAGTTTGACTCCATGAAACAGTTGCTGATCTACTCGCTCTGCCCCTGCCTCTCCCTCTGCCCGCCGCTCTTCCTCTTCCAACCGGTCCTGCAGGTGAACTTGCCTCCCCCTCAGAAGCACGGTCTTCACTAGGCTTATTCACCCAGCTAGGGTCAGTCACCTTGTCCTCATCCATCAGCTCCTCACTCTTCTCCTCACTTTGAGTTACAACCATGACAACAACCTCACTGTCTGAAAACCGGGTCTCATCGTCATCATCAGACACCTCTTCCAACCCCGCTTGCAAGTCCCCACTCTCATCACCCACTGACTGCGTGAGCTGCATAATTTGGGCATCAGGACAGATCAACTGCTCCAGTTGCTCTGACTCAGGGAAGGGTCCAGAAAACAGTTCCTGGGAGCATGGTCGTGGATCTGAATCCCTTCTTTCCCTGGAGGGGCTAGGCTGTGGGGAAGGAGGCTGAGCTAATAAAGCAAGGGTTCCACACCCTTGGGTATCGTGGGTGGACTGCGTTGAAGACTGGGTGGTGGTTAAGTTACTGGACACATTATCCGCTATCCACGTGATCACCTGTTCACACTGCTGCTGCTGTTTCAATAACGGTCTACCTTGAGACCCCGTAAGTTGGTCAAAGAAGCTAGGGAGTGGACGTCTGCGGCGTGCCACTGCTACCTCCTCAACAGGTGCTGCTACCTCCTCAACAGGTACTTCCCTGAAACACGGCCTCCAGCAACCACATCACTTGGAACCCCACGCCCTCGACCCTTACCCATGGGGTTTACCATTTTATGAACACTGCACAGTATGGAACTGAGATAGGCCTTGCGTATGAAATACAGATATCTGAAAAAATTGTAGTAACCAATGGTTTGGTGGGGCCGTAAGGTGCAATCTGGTATGGGCACCAACTGTACACACTTTCTGTCACCCCTATACAATGAGCAGTGAAGTTCTATGCAGGATGCACTACAAATCCCAGCAATACAGTGTAGTACACACTAGTTTAGGGGGTGCTATCTGGTATGGGCACCAACTGTACACACTTTCTGTCACTCCAATACAATGAGCAGTGAAGTTCTATGCAGGATGCACTACAAATCCCAGCAATACAGTGTAGTACACACTAGTTTAGGGGGTGCTATCTGATATGGGCACCAACTGTACACACTTTCTGTCACCCCTATACAATGAGCAGTGAAGTTCTATGTAGGATGCACTACAAATCCCAGCAATACAGTGTAGTACACCAGGACCACCAGCCCCAAAATCAAAAAGGAGTACTCTGAGCACTCGTGGTAGCAGCACTGCAACTCCCAGCCAGCAGTCTCTAATAATAGTATTAATAAAGGCTTTTAAGCCCTGAAAAGGGCTGTTTGTTTATATTGGTAGTATATACCCTGCCTACTGGAACGCTAAATTCTACACTGACACTCTCCCTGACCAGCAGCAGCTCTGTCCCTGATCTCTCACAGCATGCGTCTGAAGCGAGCACTGCCGGCGCCGCGTTTTATATGGCAGGGTCATCTGATCTGGCCAACCAATCGCTCCTATCGACATGGATGGGTCCCACGTCATCACAGGATGTACCAAAGAGTCTCCTGCATGTTTATTGGCTGAGAAATAGCACCCAAACTTACAGGAAACGGATGATGAGATTTCCTCGAGTATCGCGAGATGCTCGTCCGAGTAACGAGTACCATTGAGTACCCTAATACTCGATCGAGTACCAAGCTCGAACAAGCACGTTCGCTTATCACTATTGACAACCATCTACTTTGACATATGAACCTACAAAAATCTCCACAATGACAACTGATAAATTTGATCAATATATTTATTTATTTGCATATAGACAAAAATTCAGCCCTAAAATTCAGGGCTAAATTTTTGTCTATATGCAAACATATAAATATTGATTAAATTTATCAATATATTGATTAAATTTATCAGTTATCATTGTGGAGATTATTTGTAGGTTCATATGTTATGGATGAAATCTCATAAAGGTATACAGATTCAGGCTGAGTTCACACTATATATATTTGAGGCTGTATTTGGTCCTCATGTCAGGTCCTCATAGCAACCAAAACCAGGAGTGGATTGAAAACACAGAAAGGCTCTGTTCACATAATGTTGTAATTAAGTGGATGGCCGCCATATAACGGTAAAAAACTTCCATTATTTCAATACAACAGCCGTTGTTTTAAAATAACAGCACATATTTGCCATTAAATGACGGCCATCCACTCAATTACAACATTATGTGAACAGAGCCTTTCTGTGTTTTCAATCCACTCCTTGTTTTGGTTGCTATACAGCCTCAAATATACGTAGTGTGAACATAGCCTTAGGGGGAGATTTATCAAAGGGTGTAAAATTTAGACTGGTGCAAACTGCCCACAGCAACCAATCACAGCTCAGCTTTCCTTTCAGCACTGCCTAAAGCTGAGCTGTGATTGGTTGCTGTGGGCAGTTTGCACCAGTCTAAATTTTACACCCTTTGATAAATCTCCCCCTTAGTGTTGATTTTGATGTTCTGATATCGGTTACATCTACTTTGACATAGTCTGCTTTAAAACAGGTTGAAATTGTTGGTGGATGTGCTGGCAGTTCTTATAGGTTGGATGTCCTTCTCAAAAGGTCTAAAAAAGTATTGCTAATAATCTGAGAATGATCTGAGAATAATGTTAAAACGTGAAAAAATATGCATGGCATTGCTCGATATATACTGGGTACATAGCTATGAACAGTGCTCTCTGGACTAAAGTGCACAATAGAGACAGTACAGTTCTACATTTTTGCTGGACTAGTTCACCAAAAAGATTTTTCTTTCAAATTAATTCATGCCCGAAAGTGCCAGAGGTTTGTAATTTACCTTTATTAAAAAATCTCAAGTTTTGCTACTGCTCTGGACAGTTCCTGATAGGGGCGTAACTACCACTGTAGCAGCCATAGCGGCTGCTATGGGGCCCATTGCATCAGGGGGCCCTGTGGCCTACTCCTGCAATACACTGGGCCCCCATCCTGAGCTGTCATCATTTGCAGCACATGAAGTTATGACTACACTTGACTGCTTAGTGGTCAGTCGGAAAGGGGGGGGGAAGCAATCAAAAATTTGCTATGGGACCCAGCCATTTCCAGTTACGCCCCTGCACCTGAAGGTTTGCTACAATGTATCAGAGCAGGCGAGCCCTCAGTGTTTGATCAGTGTGGATGTGACTATGTATACTGTACATGCTGTCTAGGCTTAGGCTACGAGCACACGGAGCAAAAGTGGGGGAATTCCGCTGCAGAATTCTCCACCGGGCAATGCCGCCAGCCTCTCTTTCATAATGACAGTCTATGGGAGGCCACTTTTGCTTTGTGTGCACATAACCTTAGACTAAGCATCTGACCGACCAGACAGATTCCCAAATCTTGTTGGGTTCATAGTGGGTGAGCACCCAAACCGATGCTCAAGGTACTGACATACAGTATGTTGAGTGATTTGCTCTTGGTGTCCCCTAATAAGAATCATTGTTCCTTCTTCTTTTATAACCAGTTGTGTCTGCCATCTTGGGCTGTTGTGTTCTATAATCCTGTGCAATATATAAGGGGGCTGATCGCAACACATTGTGGCTGCAAACCATGGCTATACGTCAGAACATCATCAAAAAGGGATCCCACCATATACCATTTTGTGTCTGCATGTGTCTGCATGACAATTTGTTTGTGATACACAATAGTGCAGCCTATTACGCTTTGAGAGGCACCCATCACCAAGTAAGGAGAATTTCAGATAAAACAGATTGGACACAACATAAGTTTAATTTTTTTTTATTGCAACATTGTAATGAAACGTTACCGGCCTTTATTGCACTAAACATGGTCACAGTGACTCCCAGGTCAGGCCTGATGGGGACCACAAAACTCGCTGCGGTCATTTATAGCCATCCAACATTGTCCTGAAGGAAGGCGAAACAACCCCCTGGAGAGTTATACCTCGGGGGGGGGGGGGGGGGGGGATTCCTTCCTGACCCCAAAAGTAGCGATCAGATATCTCCCTGGATCCACTTGGCCTGCTGCATATTGCTGTAAAGAGAGAAAGGGGGAGGGAAGGAAAAAAATACATGAAATCAAACTACAGAATACATGCCCTGCTCCTCAGAGCTTACACTCTAATATACAATACATGCCCTTCTCCCCAGAGCTTATTCTCTATGTACTTCAGGTGCACCGCTCGTAGACGCGTACAGTCTAACCAACCAGACACTCTGCCATTAAACAGGAAGCGCACTGCTAATGAGAGTGTAAGCTCTATGGAAAGCCAGACGCGGGGTCCTGCGGCCACATTCCCACCAGGGCCCACACACCGCCAACATTCTCACCCCATGCACTAGCTGCACCACCCGCCTGAGCGTGTACACTTAATGTACATGAAAAGCTCCAAAGAGCTTACAGTGCACTCTAATACCTAACAAATGTCCTGCTCCTCATGCAGCTGCATGTGTGGACTCATCCTCTTCAATCTGTGAAGTAATAAAACAAAGTTCAGGATTAGAGATTTCTAATTCTAAACAATTGTGATGTCATATGGTGTCTATGATGTCATAAGCCTTATGATGTTATGTAGTATACTCTATCTAGCAGTGTTATAATAGGAATGCCCTTTGTTGCCCATAGAAACCAAAGCTCATTATTATTATTGGAAAGCTGAGCTGGGACTGGTTGCTATGGGCAACAAGAAGTATCTTACTATAAGACGACATAAGAAATGTTGTCAGTCACCCCCTGATCCAACAGGACCAGAAAGAGCTGATAAGAGAGAATTATAGCAGTTTTGCTATTAGATTTATGTTACACAATGTTAACAAAACATAATGGTACAAACCACCCAACAATGGAGCCCGATGGATGTCAAAGAGAGAACGCAGCTGTGATCCCTATTTATGAGCCAGAGAGGAAAGGAGCTGCAAGCATCAGCCTGTGTGTATTACACAGCCAGACATCCCTAAGGGATCCCTGTAATACCACATGTGTCCTGAGGAGGCAGCAGCACCCCCAACCCTATAACAGACCAGAGGTAGGATAACTCCTGTGAGGCCGGGTTCACATATGGCATAATCCCTGCACATATTGCTCATATCTCAAGCATGCTTGAAAAAAGATCTCGCGATGAGATTGAAAAGTTGCATGTATTTTCTGCTTGATATGGAATAAAACACTTGGAAGTTTTTTCACAAGAAGGTTGTGCTGCGGATTTCTTGGTTTATATACATATATATATATATATATATATATATATATGTATATCACGATAGAATGTAAGATTGTGTGAAGGTTCATTGCAGTTATTGTGGTTATTTGGAACATGACCGTGTTCTAGAAGGGCTCACTGGTACATTTGTACCTACAGTACCTTTATACACTGTAAGGCTATGTTCACACAACGCATTTTTTCGTATTTATACAGCCGTTGTTGCAATTTGCAACAATGGGCGTATAAATACAAAAAAATATATTGGACGGGTGTCTATGGGATTCCAGCCGGAGCGTATACACATAGTATACGCTCCGGCCGGGACCCCTTGCGGCGCCGCAAAGAACAGCTATTATATTATTATATATTATATTATATGAACATTATATGACCTGGTCCAAAATGACCCATATGCCTGCACCAATTTTCATTTTTGCGTTTTAGTTTTTTCCTCCTCCAATTTTAAGTGCTCTAGCACTTTAATTTTTCTATCTACAGGGCCATGTAGGGGCTTGTTTTCAGAAAAAAGTGTATTTTGTAATGGCGCCTTTCATTCTACCATAACTTGTATGACGGAACTCCCAAAATATTAGGTCGACGTAATGCACTATATGGTAAAAGTAACATGAAACCATTATTCTATAGGTCAGTCTGAACACAACCATATGCAGGTTTACAGACTTTCTAATGCTTTTTTGTTTTTTTTTAAATTAACCCCTAGACGACCCTGGGCTTACCTGTACGTCCAGCGGTTGCCAGGGGAGTTCAGAGCGAGACCGTGAGAGGGGCCCGCTCTGAATCGCTGCAATCCCAGGTGCTAAATGTAGCTAAATGGGACCGTGGCTATTAGCGGGAGCGGTCCGATCGACAAGCCCACTAATTAAGTATTCAGATTCAGCTGTCAAAGTTGACATCTGCATCTGAATACTTATTGTAGCCCTTCCCTGGTTGCGCGCGATGCAGTGGCGGAGAAGCGATCTTTGCATCTGGCACTGGCCGAGGTCTGCGCCGTAATGTCACTGATCCCGGTTCGGCACTCTATTGCTTTCCGCTGCAGCAGTCTATCTCATTAATCTATGCAGTATTATTATAGTGCATAGATCTCAATAAGAGATCAATGTGGTTATACTAGAAGTCCCCCAGAGGACTATGTGTTTTGGTTGCATCAAATCCAGAAAAATTTTAATAAAAAGCGATTAAAAAGTCGAATATGCTCAATCAAGGTACCAATCAAGGATAGAAAGTACAGATTATGGCGCAAAAAGTAACACCTCACACAGCCCCATAGACCAAAGGATAAAACTACTATAAGCATGGGAATAGAGCAATTTTAAGGAATATATATTTATTAAAAATGGTTTGAATATTTTAAAAGTCATCAAATAAAATAAAAGTTATACATGTTACATATGGTTGTAATTGTAACAACTTGAAGAACATATATAAAAAGTAATTTTTACCCCAGGGCGAACGGCGTAAAAACGCCGATTTTGCAGTGTACGTTATGCAAAAATTTAGCCAGTCATTGCAAAGTACAATTAGTGGGGCAATAAATTAAGGCTCATGTGGGTTTCTAGGTGAAAAAATGCAAGTGCTATGGCCTTTTAAGCACAAGCAGGAAAAGGCAAAAATTTAAATTGGCCCTGTCATCTAAGGGTTAAATCATTTTTAATTTTTGCAATTATTTATTATTAAAATTGCCCTATTGTGACTTTTATAACAGTTTTAGTTTTTCACCTAGGGGGCTGTATGAGGTCTCATTTTTTGCGCCAGAATCTCTAGTTTATATTAACCCATGCCGGTCGCCACGCCTGCTAATATAGACATTTAAATGCAGCTGTCAGACATGACAGCTGCATTTGAATGCCTTCCAGAGCACCATCCCTTGTGTCTAGTGGTGGGATCTCCCCTCCGTGATGTGATCAGGGAGAAGAGATCCCTTCTTCTTAGCCGTCCGGGGCTCAGCGTCGAACTGCCACTGATCCTGGCTCCCTTCATTTCGTCTGTTTAGACAAGAGCCATACAGCATCGATCTGATGGATCGGTGCTGTATTAAGTACAGTATACTACACTGATCTCTATGAGAGATTAGTGTAGTTGTATAAGAAGTCCCCCAGGGGGACTTATAAATAATGTGTATGTTAAAAAAAAAAAAGGTTTTTATTATTATTAAAAAATCCCCTCCCCTAATAAAAGTATGAATCACCCCGCTTTTCCATTTTATAAATAAAAATAAATAAATAAACAAAAGTATTTGGTATCACCGCGTGCATAATCACCCAAACTATCAAATTATACCATTCCTGATTATGCACAGTAAACGGCGTAAGCGCAAAAAATCCCAAAGTGCGCATCTTGCTTGCATCAAATCCAGAAAAATTGTAATAAAAATAGATCAAAAAGTTGCATATAAGCATTCAAGGTACCAATAGAAAATACACATCGCGGCACAAAAAATTACACCTCACATAGCCCCATACAGCAAAGGATAAAAGCCTTATAATGATGGTAATATTTAAAAAAAAAAATTAAAAGCAGCAAGATAATATAAAAGTTATGCAAGTTACATATCATTTTAATTGTAACATCTTGAGGAACATGTATAACAAGTCATTTTTACCATAGGGTTAATGGCGTAAACACAAAACAAACCACCACCCCACCACCCCCCCATTTAAAAAAAATTGCAATTTATTTTCAATTGCACCACACATATCATTTGTTTCTGGTTTCACAGCATACTTTATGCAAAAATTAAGTATGTCATTGCAAAGTATAATTAGTGGTGCAGAAAATAAGGGCTTATGTGGGTCTGTAGGTGAAAGCATGCAAGCGCTATGACCTTTCATACACAATGAGGAAAAAACTAAATTGCAAAACTGAAAATTAGCTCAGACCTTAAGGGGTTAAAGGGGTACCCCAGCGGGGGGGCTGTTTTTGGATCTGGCCAGGGAGGAGGTGGTTGAGAGAAAAGACGTCCACTCACGTCCACTCCTATATCGCGGTGCTCCGGGCCCCGATTCCCGGCCGATTCCTGGTGTCTGACGCGGGCTCGAGACATGACGTCTCAAGTTCGCTCAGCCTGTTAGTAACAGAGGCGGGATCCGTTTCAAGTCCGCTCAGATCCTGCCTCTGTCACTGACTGGCTGAGCGGACTTGAAACGGATCCCGCCTCTGTTACTAACAGGCTAAGCGGACTTGACACCAAGAAGCATCCGGGAACCGGGGACTGGAGCGCCGTGATATGGGACTCACTGCTGGATCCGGAGAGCTAAGTGGACGTCTTTTCTCTCAGCCACCTCCTACGCGGCCATATAAAAAAATAGCCCCCCCACTGGAGTACCCCTTTAATACCATATTATAGCTAGACAATTATAACTAGACAACTATACATATATAACTAGACAATTATAACTAGATTGGGGACTATAACTAAGTCAACTGGGGGGCACTAAAAAATATTACAATATAGTGGGAGGCACTGAGAGGTCACCCTTTCTGAGCAGATGACACAGTTACTGTGTGGAAAGGAAAGACTTTTACTGTGTGTGAAGGCACCATTACTGTGGGAGAAATTAAAGGGGTTGTGCGGGAAAAATTCATACTTAGCCATGCTGCTTGGGCTGTGAGGGACATGTTAGTAATGTATATTTACCTGTTCCACTCCCCCACCGCTGATGGTTCTCAGGCCACCCATTCTCCACCGCCAGTCAGCATGGAGTGGATCCAGTGGGAGTGTTACTGACATGTCCCCCAGCAGCAGAGCTACGTATGATTTTTTTTCCGGACAACCCCTTTGAGGTAATATCATTAATGTGGGGTGCAAGGAACCATGGTTTTGTAGAGGACAGTATTACAATATGGTACATTATTATGGATACCAAAGTCTTTAGAGACAATTAGCGTTTGGGACAACTGATCATGGTAGTCAGAGCTCAATGCGGGAGAAAAGCATAAGTGAATGACTCATTGTCATCTGTAGTTTCTGAATGTAACTGTAAAACACAAGGTCTAAGGCAGGAATCCGCACTGCAGAGTGCTGGTGTATTACTGGTATGTACTCTATGAGTGATATTGTTCCTTATGTTAGATTTATTCGATTATTGTATAGGGAAACTGTATGACCTTTTAGATTCTAACAACACCACAGAAGTAATACTTGGCACTAAGAAGCATCTAAATAGCAGCAACAGACTCTACTTCAATAATATATTTTAAAGGTATTACAATATGTAGTTTATATGTTTATATTGCAATTGGTGTCTCTATATTGGTGCTGTATAATATTCCAATAAATAACTTTTAGGTTACAAACCCACTTGCCGGATCTACAGCGAGTCTCCTTGCTGCGTTTTTGCAGCGAGACTCGCTGCAGATCCTGGCCCTATACTTTCAATAGCAGAGAAACTCGCAGCAGGGATGTACATCCCTGCTGCGATTTTGTCTGCAGCCCGCCCCATTAACCCCCCGGCCGCCGGACATTATACATTACCGGGTCCCCGGTCCTGCTTGCTTCGGGGCTCCCGGTGTCTTCACGGCCCGCCCGGCCAATCAGTGCGCTGCGGCAAGGCAGCGCACTGATTGGCCGGGCGGAACGAGCCGCCGAAGCAAGCAGGAGCGGGGACCTGGTAATGTATATCCTGCCCGCCCCCCTGCAGCCCCGATCACCCTGCAGCCCCCGGCCGCACGATCGCCCCCAGCCCCGCAGCCCCTGGCCGCACGATCGCCTGCAGCCCCCCAGCCCCCGGCCGCACGAACGCCCGCAGCTCCGCAGCCCCCGGCCGCATGATCGCTGGGGGCGATTGTGCGGCCGGGGGCTGCGATGCTGGGGGCGATCGTGAGGTCGGGGGCTGCAGGGCTGGGGGCGATCGTGCGGCCGGGGGCTGCGGGCGATGGTGCGGTCGGGGGCTGCGGGGCTGGGGGCGATCGTGCAGCCGGGGGCTGGGGGCGATATACATTACCTGATCCCGGCTCCTGCTTGCTTCAGCGGCTCCCGACACGTTCCGCCCGGCCAATCAGTGCGCTGCCCCGCCGCAGCGCACTGATTGGCCGGGCGGGCCGTGAAGACACCGGGAGCCCCGAAGCAAGCAGGAACGGGGACCCGGTAATGTATAATGTCCGGCGGCCGGGGGGTTAATGGGGCGGGTTGCAGACAAAATCGCAGCAGGGATGTACATCCCTGCTGCGAGTTTCTCTGCTATTGAAAGTATAGGGCTGGGATCTGCAGCGAGTCTCGCTGCAAAAACGCAGCAAGGAGACTCGCTGCAGATCCGGCAAGTGGGTTTGTAACCTTAATGTTGCGCAGACATATGCCTTACATAGATATTTTATTGCTATGATTTTATGGTTTACTCTGTCATGCTTAAATATCCTAGTACATCAAGAGGATTTCCAGTAAATAGGTCTTCAAAATACAGTGAAAGTTAATGGAAAAGGAGCTTACACTATTTAAAATAGTAATGATGAAAAGCAATGCTATCATCAAAATCCTGCAACAATAAGCTTCTTAATATATTGCCATGCTGCTCCTACTGAGATAGCAGAATGGAAAATATAACTACAATCTCTTCATCCTTTTTGTCATACAGAATGTCTTTATTGATGGTTAGTGAACGTATTTGGTACGTTTCACAGCAAACTTCAATTTTACACTGAAGTTTGGTGAAATAAAAAGAACTGATGATCCCTTTTAAATGTATCTTGCAGATTCACTATAATCATTAAGAAAAATAGTTCTTAGAACTCTTGTGTTACTTTGGTATCCTTCCTGGAAATGTGTGGGAGTACCTACTACATACTATTCACTAAGGGAATTGTAAAGACAAGGATATGCAGAATATGTTAGTTCCAGTAAGGCAAGCATAATACCTATGTATTACGTTTCTGTTTCCAGACAAATAATGTGATATGTAATATTTGTCCATATACTGTACTATTGCTGAAGTAATGAATAAAAAGGTTGCCCAGTGGAAATAAAAGTAAACAGTTTTTTTTTATGCAACGAATCTTATATACTTGTATGTATTTTTTGCAACTGCACCAATAGTCCAGTTGCACTGCATATTACTGGCCTGTAAGATCAAGTTCTGCTGTATGAATAATGAGGTTTGGTCACAGGCAAAGAGCTTCCTTCCCCTTTGTATCGGTGATGTGATGTAGAGGCTGGCTGGCTATTGTGCACAGTTTATAAGGTACGTCAGCCCTCTTCTCCATCATGGCTGATGCAGAGAAAGAACTAGCATCAGACGACATTTTTAACCCCTGAATGACCAGACCTGAAAAGGCTTTGAAGGGGTTGTATGACATTAGAAAACTGTGAAAGGGAACCAATTAGCCCCATTGGGCTGATATTTTCCCTGGAACACCCTATAAGGCCCCTAAGCAGCCTACGGCACGTCCCAGCCGTGGCTGCAGCAGAAGCTTTCTACCAAAGAAACTGAAGTTTTATTACCTGGGCGCATAGCAGGCAGAGGCAGACAGGTGTTCATCTGGGCCCTCCCCACCCTTGTGAGTTAACTGCTCTATCTGCCTCTCTGCCTGTCAATCATCCCCTCCAAGTGTGCTGACAGCGGTGACTACACACAATGACTACCTGCTGGTATATAAAAAACAATAAAGAGCTTATCCTTACCACTCTGCGCTTTCCCAGTGTCCTGTTGTGGTGTCACTAGTGTCCCCCGCTGACTGCAGAGCCTCCCCTTCCAAGACAAACTCATTTCAGAAGTGACAGCGCGCTCAGCCAATCACTGGCTACGGTGCTGTCCTGTCTCAGTCACTGACTGAGCATGTTGTTAGTTTTGGAAGTGGCAGGGCTGCACTCAGGAAGGGACACCAGTGACACCACAACAGGCGGACACTAGGGGAGCATGGACAGGTAAGTATAAGCTCTTTATTGCTTTTGATATACCAGCAGCAAAATATTAAAAGTTACTAACACTTGAAAACCCCTTTATTAAACAGCCTTTTTTTTCATTTTGCCTCCCTGTGTTTAAGCAGCCAAAACTTCTTTTTTTATTGATGTTGCTGTACGAAGCATTATTTTATGCAGCAGAAATGTAACTTTTCTTGGGTAGTTTGACTATACATGTACATTCATGATGTTACTTTTTAATTCATTTTTTTTATACGGTTCATGGTAAATATTAAATAACTTGTTAAATTCTTCAGGTTATTACAGACATGCAGGTATCTAATATGTGTAGGCTTTTTTTTTTTTTTTATATGCGTGGTATAAAATATACTTTTAATACTATATAACTTTTTTTATTGTTATTTTTTCTTTATGCCAATAAGGAATGACTATTTTATAACTTTGTTTTATGGTTATAATGTATTAGCATACCCCTGTTATTTAACACAGGCTGCTGCTAAGGCTACACATACTGTGCTCTAGCAGCAGGCACAGGAAACAGAAAGCTCTGGGGTTCTTCATTATGTCTAGGTCCCCAGGGCTAGCTGTGGAGCATTTCCCCATTGTCTGATTGGGTCGCTAGGAAAATAGGTTTACATTCATGCTTCGGAGGGTGCCTAGGAACCTAAGCCACAAACCCCCCTTCACTGCAGCAATGCCAAAAGACGTTACTACAGACTGAAAAAATACCTCCAACACCAAAACACACGGATTGTGGGGCACAGGTCTAACTCTCTTCATTCCTCTGCAGGTAGAATTGGGAATTCTACCTGCAGAGGAATGTAGAGAGTTGGACCTGCGCCCCACAATCCGTGTGTTTTGGTGTTGGAGGTATTTTTTCTGTTTGTTCCTTTTGGATATCGGGAGTGGCTGCGGTCCAGGATCTATATGTTTAAGAGTGTTGTGCCTCCATACTTGCACAACCTCACCAGGTGAGGGTTGCCTTGCACCCCCTAGCCCTTCTTATATGTTATCCCTCTGATCTTCGCTATGGAGCGCTGTCGCCCTTTGTTTTGTCTATAGTTACTACAGACTGACACTGCCTCGTATCAAAAAACTGGGCAGTACAAAAGGGGTTAACAAAAATATACACACCTATTCTTAACCAGGGAGTATTGCTAGCTCTGGTTTGATGAAAAGATCTTCTTTATAATTTTGTTTGTTGGGACCTCACCCATGTGGAATGTTTCTTTCTTTTTTTTTTTTTCTTTTTTACGTTCTTTTAACATTGTTAGTCTATGGGCAACACATCTGGCTGTATGCATATACAGTGGAAACATTGCAGCCCTTTGTTGGAGGTATTCATTTATTTCCTTTTCAAAGTATAAATTCAAAAGGTTCAAAACTTGATTGGGACAGAAAAAAAGACTATATTATATCCCAGGAGCCACAACTGATGATAGACACCGCTCCCCCATCCCTATACAATGAATTCTGCACAGGTCACAGTGTATGCCTAGAAAACTCTTTCATAGAAGGCAATGAGACATCTCCAGATTAACCCTATTAATGTTAGTTATCTCATTGAAAAACAATGCAGTTGCTTTTCCGCTGCTTAACATTGATACCTTATCCTGCTGTTTGTCATAATTTACATTTTTTCCACATTCAATTTGATTCTAATAGCTAAATACATGATAAAGCTGGTGCTTTACCATAACCTATCTTGCCAATAGATTACTCGATCTTTTTCCTATATCCCACAGGTTATAATTTGATTAAATTCTTTCAAAAAGATGTGCAGTAGAATTGTTTATTGTGATTTATACCTTTAGCAACAAACAAATATTGATATCACCAGCGACATTCCTGGACTGATGCTAAAATGAAATTAGGTCCAATTTAGATAAAAATGGAGTTCATAAATTAGTCTTTAAAGCTAAATGCATGATTTTCTGCGTAAAGTGTAAAAAGAATAATTATCATTTTGAGAAATAGATATGAAAAATTCATCTGGGACTTACTGCATGTGCTTAGATTGTCCCAGCTTGTCAACAATTAATAAAAAATGACATAAATATATTAAGCTGTATAGAAAATGTTTTTCACAATAAGTAACGTTTATAGAGATATGTATCATAGTTCAATACATAACTAGAATGATTTATATCATTATATTTAATTATTTTTTCAATCATGATCTGATTTCCATAACAGAAATATTTTCATGAGACATTTACATATGAAAGGAAATCGCATATACATGGCTATTTAGCTAGGTTCACCATGCTTTTTGTTACCTTGTTTTATTATTTGTTCCTTTTTATTTCTTCTAAAATAAAGGTGTGTGATATTTATGTTACAAAGAAAGGATACGTCTAACAAAAGGGAGGAGCTACCACCACAGCAGCCATGGCAACCAAAGCCATATAGTAATAATTCCCCTCATACAGTAATTGTGTCCCCTACTCAGTAATGGTGCTACCCTAGTGCTTCACTAATTAATAATGCCCCTTAGTTACCCCGGCCTAGTAATTAATACACCCATAGTAATTATGGATCAGTAATTATGCTTCCCATTAGAAATGCACCCCTAATGAAACCTTTCAGATTGCATTTCACATAATACAATAGCAATGATGCCCCCATGTTTTTCTTCACATGGCAATCAACCCCTACTTAGTAATAATGCCCCATATTGGCCTTTACATAGTAATAATGCCTCCCCTTACTAAGTTATTGTACCCATATATTGGGTACAATAAAAATAAACTAGAATTGCATTTCCAGGGAAATACATAGGCCTTGAAAAGAGTGCCCCTTTAACAGTGACTTCCCTTTAAGAGAAACTTTAACCCTTGATACCTTCCATTTAAGAGCGACTTTGGTACTGTCCCTTTAAGAGCAACTTTGGTACAGTCCCTTAAAAAGCGACTTTGCTGGCAACCCTTTAAGAGGGACCTATGTACTGTCCCTTTAAAACCAGCTTATGTACTATCCCTTTAAAAGAGACTTAGGTACCATCTTTTGAAGAGCAACTTTAGTGCGCAGCTCTGCTACATCCCTGACTCAACTCTGCAGTATCGTGCAGGTATCAGCTCTGCTACATCACTGACTCAGCTCTGCTGTGTTGTGCGGGTATCAGCTCTGCTACGTCACTAACTCAGCTCTGCTGTATCATGTGGGTATCAGCTCTGCTATATCACTGCTGGTCCTCTTCTACATCACTGACTGACCTCTGCAACTTCACTGACTAACCGCTGCTACATCACTGACGGACCTCTGCTACTTCACTGACTGACTACTGTTACTGACCAGGAAACCAACAGGTTTCTTGGGCAGATGTAATAATGTTATATAATTGTACCAGCCTGTGCTAATATCCAATCCTAGTGACTCATGGGCTGTAGGCTTAAAGTTGCTGCATCTTATGAGAGTAACTGATAATTCCCTGTTCCACCATTGTTTTCAAGTGAATATATAAAGAGAAAGACAAAATAAAGGGCGCTCTCTGGTAAATAACCATCACTAGGTATCACTTAAAGAATGTAGCAACAATTAACACAACATTTTATTAAACAAATAGGCTTTTTTTAGCCCTTTTAAAACAGATCAATGTGGTATTTCATAATACAGTATATACTGTAAAGGATAGATAAGAATCCACATCTGAAATACTGTACCTATCATAAAGAGTGGCATGAGAAGTGCTAAGATTCGCAGAAAGTCCATAGACAAAAGGATTGGTACCCTTTAATAAAGATTAATTATGCACAGTTAGCATGGTGTAACCTTGCATATTGTTACCAATTACAAACTGCTTTTAACCCCTTGCCGCAAAATGACGTAATGTAAAGCAGGTAGTTAAAGCAACATGACGTTCCCCAAACGTCATGCTTTCCCTGCCTCCCCCCCGCTGTCCCTATCGGAGATAGGGCAGCAGGAGGAGGCTGTGTGAGACAGCCTCCTCCTGTTGCCACTGCCCGGAGGGGTGCCGCGTTCTCCCCGGGCAGTTAACCCCATAGACGCCGCGGTCAATGCGACCGAAGCGTCTATGGGGAGATTTGTGCTCTATGGGAAATCGGGCGGCGGGAGGAGGCCTCATCCCACTGCCACTGTCAGCTTTTCCTCTGGCCCTTTCCCCTTCCCCCCGATACCGGCGATCACCACTATTACCGTTATAGCGGCGATCGCCGGTACCGGCCATTACCGCTGCCGCAGTCTTTCATCTCCCCCCACCGTGAATCCACGGCTGGGAGAGATGAAAAATGTGCCCTCAGACCCCAGATCAGCCCCCCCCTCCCCTAGTAGGGAATAATTTACCCTCCCCCGGGCAGCCATCACATCCAAGATGGCCGCCCCCATCGCTGTGAACAGACTATGTCTGTTCACAGTGATGGAAATTAAAAATTGATCAAAGTCCCATTCTCTCCACCACCAGAGGTAGCTGAGAGCATGGGGCAGTGATCTGGGACCCCCCTGTGTGGTCCCGGTACAGGCGATCAGCGGTATATACTATATACTGCTGATCGCCTGTTACCAGTGCAAACTAGTACTTTTTATCCCTTGTCACCATAAATAATTGGTGACAGGAGATAAAAAGTGATACTGTTCCCCCCCCCCCAAGTTGCACTTACCCCCCCCCCCCAGTCACCCCCCCCCCCTACCCCATATGCTCACCTGATCCAGGGAGGTCCTTCCTCTTCGGCGTCCAGGCTGGTTCTGAAGTGCGCAATTTAAAGTGACAGGGACCAATTTGGTCTCTGTCACTAAACTATGATTACTGTGATAGACAATATCACAGTAATCATAGTAATACAGTGAAAATGAATGTGTAAAAGTACAAAAAGTGACAAACATACAAAAAAATAAAACACACACTTTTTATTATAGTAATAATTGCAGTTTACTCCCAAATTACCCCTAACCCCACCAGATTACACGTAACCACAGCGCGTTGCCCGTAATCACGCCAGACTACATGTAACCACCGCACGTTGCCCATAACCACCACACCTTGACCGTAACCGGCCCAAATTGCCCCCTCCAGATTGTCCGTAACCCCCCAGATTGTCCATTACCACCCCAGATTGTACGTAACCACCCAGATTGCATGTTACTACCGCACATTGCCTCTAACAACTGCACATAGCCTCTAACCACCGCACGTCGCCTCTGACCACCAACCACCGCACGTCACCTCTGACCACCAACCACCGCACGTCACCTCTGACCACCGCACATTACCTCTGACCACCGCACGCTGCCTCTGCCCACCGCAAGCTGCCTCCTATAAGCACTTCAGTTTATCCGTAACCACCCCATGTTGCCCATAACCACCCCACGTTGCTCGTTACCTCCCAACGTTGCCCCGAACCACCCCAGATTGTCTGTAAGCACTGCAGGTTGCCATAACCACTGCAGGTTACCCGTAACCACCACAGGTTGCCCATATCCACCTCCAGATTACTTGTAATCTAATTTTTTTAATTGTATTTTAGTAACTGCGCTATTCTAATAACTATTACTAGCTGCAGTTTTGCTCCAGCAAATTGGCACTCCCTTCCTTCTGAGCACTGCTGTGGGCCCATACAGTGGTTTATGCCCACATATGGGGTACTGTTGTACTCAGGAGAACCTGCGTTACATATATTGGGGTGCGTTTTCTCTCCTGTTCCTCTTGAAATTAAGAAATTTTAAACTAAACGAACAAGTTATTGGAAAAATTCGAGTTTTTCATTTTTACTGGCCATTTTTGAATCCTTTTCTCTTATATCCGTGGGGTCACACCGCTCACTGCACCCCAGGATGAATTATTTGAAGGGTTTACTTTCCAAAATGGGATGACTTTTGGGGGGGTGTTCTATTCTGTAGACATTACAGGGGCTCTGCAAACGCACCTGGCGCTCAGAAACTTCTTGGGAAAAATCTGCACTGAAAAAGCTAATTGGCACTCCCTTCCTTCTGAGGCCTGCTGTGTGGCCATACAGTGGTTTATGCCCACTGTAGAACCTGCGTTCCATATTTGGAGAACCTGCATTCCATATTTTGTGGTGCATCTTCTCCTCTGTTCCTAGTGAAATTGAGAAATTTCAAACTAGACGAACATACTGCTGGAAAAATTCTAGTTTTTCAATTTTACTGTCCAATTTTGAAAACTTTCCTCTAATACCTGTGACGTCAAAATGCTCACTGCACACCAAGATGAATTCTTTGAGGGCTGTACTTTCTAAAATGGGGTGAATTATGGGGGGATTTTACACCACTGAGACTATAGGGGCTCTGCAAACACACCTGGCGCTCAGAACCTTCTACAGCAAAATCTGCACTGCAAAAGCTAATTGGTGCTTCTTTCCTTCTGAGCCCTGCTGTGTGCCCATACAGTGGTTTATGCCCACATATGGGGTACCGTTGTATTCAGGAGGAACTGCTTTACAAATTTTGGGGTAAGTTTTCTCTCCTATTCCTCGTGAACTTGAGAAATTTCAAACTAAACAAACATATTATTGGAAAAATTCGAGTTTTTCATTTTTACTGTCTAATTTTAAATACTTTCCTCTAATACCTGTGGGGTCAAAATGCTCATCACACCCCAAGATGAATTCTTTGAGGGGTGTACTTTCTAAAATGGGGTGACTTATGGGGCGATTTCACTCCGCTGGCACTATAGGGGCACTGCAAACGCACCTGGCGCTCAGAAACTTCTTCAGAAAAATTTGCACTGAAAATGTTAATTGGCGCTCCCTTCCTTCTGAGCCCTGCTGTGTGCCCATACAGTGGTTTATGCCCACATATGGGGTACCATTGTAATCAGGAGAACCTGAATTACAAAATTTGGGGTGCTGTTTTTCTCATGTTCCTTTTGAAAGTGTGAAACTTTAATCTAAACCTATATATTATTGGAAAATTTAAATTTTCCATTTTTTAACAGCCTAATGATGAATACTTTCCTCAAACCCCTGTAGGGTCAAAATACTCATTATACCCCTAGATTAATTCTTTAAGGTGTCTAGATTCCAAAATGGGGTCACCTATGGGGGTTTCCAGTATACAAGCCTCCTAAAACCATTTAAAAAAAGAACTGGTCCCTAAAGAAAATCAGTTTTGGAAACTTTCACAAAAATTTGATAATTTGCTAATAAATTTCTAAGCCCCGTAACACCCTAAAAAAGTAAAATATGTTTACCAAATGAAGCCAGAATAAAGAAGACATATTGGTAATGTGACTTAGTAACTAATTTATGTGCTATGACTCCCTTTTTTAGAATCAGAGAATTTCGAAGTTCATAAAATGCAAAATGTTCACATTTTTCATGATATTTTGATGTTTTTCACAAAAAACACACAAAGTAGTGACCAAACTTTGCCACTAACATAAAGTGCCATATGTGACGCAAAAAAAACAATCTCAGAATCGCTAGCATATGTTAAAGCATCACTGAGCTATAAGCGCATAAAGTGAGACAGGTCAGATTTTGAAAAATGAGCCTGGTCATTAAGGCCAAAACAGGCTTTAGAGGCAAGGGGTTAAAATGATATTGTGACCTGCAGTTGTTAAGGCTAATTCCCGTCCCCTGGTCCCCTAAATGTATAATATGCTTAATTTTGGGCTGGCCATTATTAGTGAATAAGACAAGATTGTGAATATGCAAATGTAGTATGCTGAATGTGCAGAATGAGACAATATGCTGAATATACCTCATGCTGAATGTGCAGAATGAGCAAAAAGGTGCTGAATGCATTAGAGATTTGATTAAGCAGAACATTTTTGTTTTTAATTATAAAGATGCCTAAAATGAATCCTATTAATAAGATGAGGTCTAACATGACGCTGCTTTGGGCACTAAGTACTGCGCTGGTATCAGCTACTTGCAGTGTGTACATTCATGAGTTAGGATCTGAGGGACGGGTATCACTGGCGCTTAGGAGCGTTGTTGCTAGAACATCTGGGATAACAAATATGGTAAGTAAATACATCATTTATACACTGACAGGTAGGGCAAGTAAATAGGTGAGTTAGGCAGTAACAACCGTGGCAAATAACTAAGTAATTTACATACTGACAGGAAGGGCAAAGAAATATGTGAGTTAGGTTGAGTTCACATTGCGTTCCTGCATTTCGTTTCAGGTATCCCTTTTTTGGGAAAAAAAGGATGCAAAAAGGATGCAATTGTGAACATCCGTTTTGATGCGTAATTCCATGTACTTCCAAAAAAAACAGATCAAAACTTTTTTTAGCAGACACAAAAACATGGTTAACCACTAGAGATGATCAGACTTTTCAAAAGTTCGTTCTGACCAGACTTCCAGATTTTTTTGTAAAAGTTCAGTTCGACCGAATTTCAGATTTCTTCGGATTTCATAGTTTGAAGCATCTATAGGATACGGAGGTAGTGTATTTGGTTGAATTTAGGGCTCTACATGTCAGTAACATCATTATCTTTTCAATATCTCAAAGTCAATTTTTTTTTTTTTTTTTGAGACTTCAATATTCACCATTATAGGGTCTATGCAGGAAATTCACCATTACTGGTTCTGTGCAGGAAACTCACCATTTACAGGGTATTTGCGGGAAATTCACCATTACAGTGTCTATGCAGGAAATTCACCATTACAATGTCTATGCAGGAAATTCACCATTACAGGGTCTATGCAGGAAAAAGGTAACAAATGCAGTGAAGGAGCAGCAGTAGTCATTGGAGGCCAGTGGAGGTCCACCAATAGTCATTTGAGGCCAGTACAGGAGCACCAGTAGTCAAAATGGAGGCCAGGCAGGAGCACCAGTAGTCAACATTGAGGCTAGGCAGGAGTAACAGTAGTCAACATGGAGGCCAGGCAGGAGCAACAGTAGTCAACATGGAGGCCAGGCAGGAGCAACAGTAGCCAAATGGAGGCCAGGCAGAAACAACAGTAGTCAAAATGGAGGCCAGGCAGGAGCAACAGTAGTCAACATGGAGGCCAGGCAGGGGCAACAGTAGTTAAAATGGAGGCCAGGCAGGATCCACAGTAGTCAACATGGAGGCCAGGCAGGAGAAACAATAGTCAACATGCAGGCCAGGCAGGAGCAACAGTAGTAAAATGGAGGCCAGGCAGGAGCAACAGTAGTCAAAATAGAGGCCAGGCAGGAGCAACAGTAATCAACATGGAGGCCAGTGAAGGCCCAGCAGTAGCCAACATGGAGGCCAAGGCAGGAGCAGCAGTAGTTCACATGAAAGCCAGTGAAGGCCCAGCAGTAGCCAACATGGAGGCCAGGGCAGGAGCAGTAGTAGTCAACATGGAGGCCAGTGAAGGCCCAGCAGTAGCCAACATGGAGGCCAGAGCAGGAGAAGCAGTATCCAACATGGAGGCCAGGGCAGGAGCAGCAGTAGTCAACATGGAGGCCAGTGAAGGCCCAGCAGTAGCCAACATGGAGGCCAGGGCAGGAGCAGCAGTAGCCAACATGGAACCCAGGACAGGAGCTGCAGTAGCCAACATGGAGGCCAGGGCAGGAGCAACAGTAGTAAACATGGAGGCCAGTGAAAGCCTAGCAGTAGCCAACATGGAGGCCAGGGCAGGAGCGGCAGTAGTCAACATGGAATCCAGTGAAGGCCTAGCAGTAGCCAACATGGAGGCCAGGGCAGGAGCGGCAGTAGTCAACATGGAGACCAATGAATGCCCAGCAGTAGCCAACATGAAGGCCAGGGCAGGAGCGGCAGTAGCCAACATGGAGGCCAGGGCAGGAGCGGCAGTTGCCAACATGGAGGCCAGGAAGGAGCAAAAGTAGTCAACATGGAGGCCAGTGAAGGCCCAGCAGTAGCCAACATGGAGGCCAGGGCAGGAGCGGCAGGAGTCAACATGGAGGCCAGTGAAGGCCCAGCAGTAGCCAACATGGAGGCTAGGGCAGGAGCGGCAGTAGTCAACATGGAGGCCAGGGAAGGAGTAGCAGTTGTAATGGGGTGACAAGAGCAGCGGAAGCAAAATAATGAGGTCCATGGACAGGCGAGAGGTAGCAGGGCAGCAGCTGCAGCAGTAGGAATGGTGGAATGACCAGTAAGGTCTAGTTCACATATAGGCCATAATAGAAGCAGAAAAGGTCCTACATCTTGGTGACAACAGGACCAAATCCTACTCTGTGGTATCAGGAGCAGGTGTCAAAAAGTCCTTATCTATCCATTGAGAACCCAAAAAATCTTTTGCTGAAAAAACTCAAAAAAGTACAAAAATGCACTCTAAAAAACTCATAGATGTAAAAATACATAAATTACACCAAAAAATCTTCATACAGAAGAAACATCTGAGTCAACTCACCAATTTTTATAAATGATTAATAAAGTTTATTGAAAAAATTATTTTAAAGAACATGATTATAGAGCAACAATTTTCATAAAATATTTTTTTACAGAAAGGAGGACAACACAAGACTGACAACACGACAAAAGGAAAGGGAAGCCACACAGCTCATGCATGAGTTATTAAGAGAATAGAGAACGTGCTTTAACCAGCTAATCATATATATCACAAAGTGCTGTATGCATCGTGCAATAAACAAAAATAACAAAGGCAAAGCGTGCACAAAGAATAGGACAATTGTTACAAAGTCAAATTTCTTGAGGTGAAAAGATAGAGAAGTAAAGTGCGGATTGCTTAAGCGTGTGGTGTAACTTATCTATTCATGTGGCGTTCATTTTGATAAAAGTCAGACGTTCCACACTATCACAGGACAATCTGGTTCTCCTGGGACTGACAATATGGCCTGCTGCACTGAAAACTCGTTTGGATGACACACTGCTGGCCAATTCAGCGAGTTGTGGCCAGACATCTAATTTTGCCACCCAGTAGTCCAGGGGTTCCAGCACGTTAGGTGGCAACATAGAGTCCAAAAACACCTGGACTTGCTGTTTGAGGTGTCCTGCTGCTGTCCTGCTGCTGTGCGGGTGCTCCTGTTACCCCGGCCTGTGGCTGGATCATGGACATCAGGCTCAGACTGGTGCAGCTGCTCATGCCATCCAAGCTACTAGAGGAGGATGTGTAGGAGGCAGCGCTGCTGGTGTGGCCCTGGTGGGGATGGCGTGAATGAGAGCGCCATGTTCCAAAGGCTGCCACTACCTGTGCACCCAGCTCCTCTCTAAAATAATTCTTTTTTTCCTTCTGTTGGGAAGGGTGAATAAATTCACACAGCTTATTGCGATACCATGGGTCCAGTAGTGTGGCCAGCCAGAAGTCGTCCCGTTGACGAATCCTTTGCAAGCGTGGGTCACCCCGAAAGCATATCAACATGCACTTAGCCATTTCCACAGCATACTGCCAATGGGTACTGCCTCCACCCTTAAGGACAGAGACAAATTTTATGAATATGACCTGTGTCACTTTATTCATTAATAACTTCAGGATGCTTTTACCTATCCGGCTGACTCTGAGATTGTTTTTTCGTGACATATTGTACTTTACATTTCTGGTAAATTGGAGTTGATACTTATAATGAATCTTTATGGAAAAAAACCAAAATAACGTGAAAAATTTTGAAAAAATGCATTTTTCCAACTGTGAAACTTTTTTGCTTATACAGAAAATGGTTATGCCACGTAAATTATATATTAAATAACATTAGCAACATGTTTACTTTATGTTGGCGGAATTTATTATACTATCTTTTATTTTTTTTAGACAATAGAAAGCTTAAAACATTAGCAGAAATTTTTCAAATTTTCAGTAAAATTTCAAAATCAGATATTTTTAGGGACCTGTTCAGGTTGAGTGTATTTGAGGGGACTGTATGCTAGAAAGCCCCACAAAACACCCTATTTCAGAAACTGCACCCCCCAAACTCTGCAAAAGCACATCCAGAAAGTTTTTTTTAACCCTTTAGGGGAGTCACAGAAATAAAAGCTAAGTGTGTAAGAAATTAGAAAATTTTAATTTTCTGTGCAGAGATTTTATTGTAATCCAATATTTTTAATAATTGTAAACCTAATTCCAGAGAAATGCACCCCAATATTGATTTCCCCGTTTCTGCAGTTTATAGAAATACACCATATATGGCCCTATTGCACTATTTGACGCAACCACAAGCCTCAGATGTAAAGGAGCGCCTAGTGAATTTCAACGCCTCCGTTATATTTTTCATTTTTGACTGTACCACTTCAGGTTGGCAGAGGCTCTGGGGTGCCAAAACATAAAAAAACACCCCTAAAGGAACACCATTTAGAAAACTACACCCCTCAAGGAATGTAACAAGGGGTGCGGTGAGCATATGGACCCCACTGGTGATGGGCACATATGTAGAACATGTGCCGTGAAAATAAAAAATGCAATTTTTTTATTTTCACAGCACAAATGTGCCCGTCACCAGGGGGCCATATCCCGGCTGCCCCCCTTGTTAGATTACTTATGGGGTGTAGTTTCCATAATGGGGTCACTTGTGGGGGGTTTCTACTGTCCTGGCAGCACAGAGGCTTTATAATTGCATCATGGCATCCTCTAATGGGAATGGCAGCCATACCTATTTAGCTGGGGAAAAGGGAAAATTTTAATAAATTTTGAGGGTATTAGGCCAATTATTAGTTTATAAGGTTGTAAAGGATAGGAGTCCATCAAATTCAACCTGTGTTGATCCAGAGGAAGGCAAAAAACCCTCATAAGGCAGACGACAGTACCCTCAGCACAGGGGGAAAAATTCCTTCCCGACTCCATAATGGCAATCAGAATAATCCCTGGATCAACGTGACCCCTGAAATAGGAATAAGGGACAGAATTTAGATGATGTAGAACTCCAATGATGTGTGGTACGCCTTGAAGCGATCCAGTATGCAGAGGCCGGGGTGATCAGGACAGGTGTCATACTGAAAAATGGTGCCCCTTCTGATCCCCCTGTTACGCCACACTCTGCACTTCTTCTGGGGTCTCCTGTTTTCCAGTGTGGGGGACGTCACCTGGAAAATGTTGCCCTGGTACGATACGGGGTCCTTCATATCCAGAAGCGCTGGGTCCGCTCCATGGCTGCTAAATATTAGGGCCCTAATTACTGCTTCTGATATTTTTGGATTGTGCCACAAGCTACAGTAGCTCGGGCAGCGAGGGACCGGAAGAGGGGGTGCTGGTATAAAAGTTATTCCCGTACAGGTGGTAACCTTTATCCAGCAGTGGGAAGATCAGTTCCCGGACGATCTTCCCACTAACTCCGAGGATGGGGGGGGCATCCGGGGGCTTGATTCGGGTGTCCCTTCCTTCATACACTCTGTACAGGCTGGGTTCACACTACGTATATTTCAGTCAGTATTGTGGTCGTCATATTGCAACCAAAACCAGGAGTGGATTAAAAACACAGAAAGGATCTGTTCACACAATGTTGAAATTGAGTGGATGGCCACCATGTAACAGTAAATAACTGCTATTATTTCAATACAACAGCCGTTGTTTTAAAATAACAGCAAATATTTACCATTAAATGGCGGCCATCCACTCAATTTCAACATTGTGTGAACAGATCCTTTCTGTGTTTTTAATCCACTCCTGGTTTTGGTTGCAATATGACGACCACAATACTGACTGAAATATACATAGTGTGAACCCAGCCTAGGGTACGTGCACACTGCGAAATGGCGAAGGATAACCCTTTGTGCATTCCGCAGCTGGCACCCGTCAGCGGACTGATGCGGGCATGCGTCTCCACCCATGTCACACTCCATTCTATGCGTGGATGGAATCCGCCCTCTGTCCAAAGAATGAACGTGTTCATTCTTTGGACAGACGACGGAATCTGCCCATGCATAGGATGGAGTCTATGACACGTGTCGGCAGGTGCCAGCTGCCGAATGCATAAAGGGTTATCCTTCGCCATTCCGCAGTGAGCACGTACCCTAGGCTGGGTTCACACTACGTATATTTCAGTTAGTATTGTGGTCCTCATATTGCAACCAAAACCAGGAGTGGATTGAATACACAGAAAGGCTCTGTTCACACAATGTTGAAATTAAGTGGATAGCCGTCATTTAATGGCAAATATTTGCTGGTATTTTAAAACAACGGCTGTTGTATTGAAATAGCGGCCGTTATTTACTGTTATATGGCGGCCATTCACTCAATTTCAACATTGTGTGGACAGATCCTTTCTGTGTTTTCAATCCACTCCTGGTTTTGGTTGCAATATGAGGACCACAATACTGACTGAAATATACGTTGTGTGAACCCAGTAAATTTGTAAGTGTATCCTGAGGTACTCTTACAGAGTTTGGAGAATTTTACGCCATACCGTCATCTCTTATTGGGACGGTACTGGCGGAAAAGACGTGTCTGGGGGGCAGCGTACGCTACGCTACCCCCAGACACGTCACTGGATGATGAGGACGATGAAGATGAATGGAGGAAAAAAGGATCCCCCCCCCATTCATCCTCACTGTCTGTTTAGGTGTCGGAGGCAATAATAACGTATGCGTCCCAAGCAGAAAACACCCTGGGGGCCATCTTTATATGGGGATTGGTATATGGGGTATGTAAATGTGTACTGGTGTAGTGTAAAACTTTATTGCATGTAATGTAGTGTTTTTTAATTTTTTTTTTTTTTTACAGTAAGAAAAATATACCTACGCCAAGAAAGGAGCTACTGATAAATGCCGCACTTATGTGTGGCACTTATCAGCAGCCAGTGGTGATAGGATATAGGGGGGAAAAAACGCCCCTACACCAAAAAGGAGGAGTTGCTGATCAGCGGCGCACTTAGGTGCGATGCTGATCAGTACTCAGCGGCGTTAGGGCGCATAAAAAGGAAAAAAAAAATAAAAAAAATAAAAAATCTTTTTAACTCAAAGCAACTAATCAGTGAATTATATTCATTGATCAGCCGCTAGGGGGCAGTAAAATGGAGCTGCTGGAGATGGCCGAGGCCCGCCGAAGCCCGAAGACCCCAGTACTTCTGAAGATTTCTGACGCAAGCCGACCGAACCCGGAAACAAGCTGACGAAGACGTGAGGACGCCGTGGACCACCTATCGTCCCTCCGGACGCCGGGATCAGGTGAGTATGGTGCACCTACACCACACACACCTGCAGTTAAAAAAGTATCTCCCCGGGTTCTGCACCCCTCGGCTACCTAGCTGAGGGGTGCAGAACCCGGGGAGATACTTTTTTAACTGTTTGATCGCCGTGATGGGGTGGTGCTGGCCGGTCTTTCACGGCGATCGTGGGGGTGGCATCGGCGCCATCTTTTCTCCGGACACTAATGGCGATTGGTGCTGTCTCGGAAAGCACCAATCGCCATTGCTTTCCAGGTCACCGGGTCATTGATGACCCAGAAAGCTGTTTTCAGCTGCTATCGGCTGATCTGTATTGATCAGCCGATAGCAGCGATCGTCGGCACGGGGGGGGGGGGGGGGTTAATCACCCCCCATGCCGACAAGCAGAGATGGCCTGCTATACATTATAGCAGGCCATCTTCCCCGAACGCCCTCTCTTATTTTCTCTCTTAATCACTATGTTTCTCCTCTCCGCTTTCCTAATAATCTTTTTGGCTTTGCATATGTTGAATATCTTCTCAGCACAGTACAGCAGCACAACGATTAACAGGGTTTTGTCACTGACAAGCTGTGTGCACTGGTAACAGTCTCCTTCCTCTCTCTCTGCAGACTGCGTCGTGCGGTCATGTGACCGCTCCTCTTAAAGCTATACCGACGTCACAGGGGGTGGATGTGTTCTGGGCATCCGGGCATCATGGGAAAGCGCTTTTCCCACCCGGAACACTCCGTGCTTTCTAAAATGGCAGCTGCAGTTTTAGAAAGCAAGAAAAAAAAATTCGGAGCGGACTTTTTTAAAAAATTCGATTCCAATTGGACTCTGACTTTTTGGAAAATCCGACCAGGCTTAGGCAGTAAAAACCATGGCAAGTGAATACATCATTTACACACCGACAAGTGGGGTAAGTAAACATGTGAGTGAAGAAAGAACAACTGTGGCAAGTAAATATGTGTGTTAGGTAGTAACTGGGGCAAGTACATACGTCATTTACACACTATTAGATTAAGTGATTTTTTTGTTTACTCAGATACACAATTGCAAACAAGCATTGTTGCGAACAACCTGAAATAATTTACCATAATACACGGAACACGGAATCGTTGAGGAGGATAAGGTGGATGTGGTGGTAAAGGTGGGAGACTCAGTTTGTCCATGTTGGCTGTGGATAGGCAGATGATTTACTTGTCAGTGATGACTTCCCCTGCTGTGTATAACACCTGTTCAGACAGCACTCCTGTCACAGCGCTGGCAAGCACCTCTGACTAGGTGCCCAATTTATTAATCCAGAAGATACCCGGAGACATGTGAATTCATACTTATCAAACCTTATGGGTTCAAACTCTGCCTTCTGATAATATGGGCTGTATCAGATAGGGATGGTGGATGTTGTGGAGCATTCATGAAGATGTTCCACATTGCGGCCATGCTAACTCTCCCCTCCAGGGGGGTGTTGGTTCCCCAGCTGCTATGTTACAGCATACTACTATATGTGGTTTGTGGGGGGAGAAGGGTTTACAAATGCATCAGGTTTGCAGGGTGCTATTTCATCATACAACCACTTCATTTTCCACAGATATGGAAATCTTAATATAGCTTCTTCTTTTTTTAGCATCCAGCATGAGTAGAGCGATTTCCATAAGATTTTGGGTCACATTTATCAATGTGCATGTCAGGATGGTATCTTTGCGGAGCGTCATGCATCCCTCTGCTCATGCTGTGCGGCCGAGAAGGTGCTGATTTTCTTGCATTCTGTTTCTGTGTTTTGTTTTGTAGTGTGTGAACACTGGTTATTTGCTCACCTTGAGAGACACACCCGACTTTACCTGCTGAGTTCTGTCTGGCCATGTCAGGGTTAATCTGTGTTTTGGTTCTGCTGTGACTGACAGGTCTTCCTGCCAGTGGATCTGTTTTGTTCTCAGCTGTCTGTGCTTGGAGTTCAGGGGGATGGTCCAATTATGTTCTGGATCAGAACCCTGGCCTCCTATATAACTACCTCAGTCTGGGATATCTTTGCCGGATATTGAGCTTGTCTCTGCCTGGTTCTGTGTTTGCGATTCTTGCTCTGTTTATTCTGACTCTGCTTTGTATTTCTGACCTTTCCTGCTTGCTGCCTGCCCCTGACCATACTGCCTGTTTTTTGACCTTGCCTTTGGATTGTGATTTTGTACTTTTGCTGCCCGATTGTTGTGACCCGGACTGTCGACCATTCTTTATTGTGTTTTGTCTGTCTGTCTTGTCCTTGTGTCCCACCTAGCCAGTGCAGGGACTGACGCCCAGTTGCTCGCCGCCATCTTAGGGCAGATTGTGGCAAATAGGTAGAGGACAGTGGGCGGGGCTGAGCTTAGGGCTCACTGTCTTGTCTTGTCCTGCTGTCCGGTTCCTGACAGAATATCCGGCCTAAAAATTTTTTACTCCTTACCTGAGGCTAGTATGGACTCAGCACAGGAGTTGTCTGCCCACTTTGAGGGTCTTGCGGCCCTCGTTTTTGAGCTAGCCAAACAGGTCCAGCTATTGGCCCAGCAGCTACCAGCTACCACTCCTGCCACCCCAGTGGTCACACTCAAGGAGCCTGACAAGTGTTCTGGGGACCTGAACACATATGTGACGTTCAGAGATGCTTGGGTCAGTCACCCCACCCCTAGCTCCCTTGAAGAAGCCATTTCCCTGGCGATTACCATTGATCGCATGCTAAGACCACGCCCAGACCACTCCTGTGTCGATAATGTTCCTTCTTCTGTCCCCTCCAAGCCTCTGCCTATTATGACTTGTCCTCTGGTCACCCTGGAGGAACTTTCGGAACTGGGCAAAATTAATAGATCCCTGGCCCGCAAAGAACACAGAAGAAGGAATGGACTCTGTTTTTATTGTGGCGAAAGTGGACACTACATCAGCTTTTGTGCCAAGCGTCCCTCGAGGCCAGATCATCAGCGTCCAGGTGACTACCAGGAGGGTCATCTGGGCGCCCAGGTCGGTGTAGTTAGTGTGTGTCCCGCCGAGGATACCAAGTCTGCTGATTTGTGTAAGGTGGAAATTGGCTCTGTATATCCTGGTGATTGTGCCATATCTGTGTCTTCATGTAATGCTGAAATTGGCTCTGTGTCTGGTACCGATTTGAGCGGTTATGGGAGATCTGTCAGGAGACCAGTTGTCCATCACTTGGAGTCTGATTCTGATGAATGGGAGACGGACGATGAGATCTCTAGCGATGTTGAGACATGTATTGTAAGAGGTCCGTTTCCTCCCAGGTCTGGTTCGTCTGGTGAGGGTCCTGAGGCCCCTCATAAAAGGGGGGGTACTGTAAGGATGGTATCTTTGCGGAGCGTCATGCGTCCCTCTGCTCATGCTGTGCGGCCGAGAAGGTGCTGATTTTCTTGCATTCTGTTTCTGTGCTTTGTTTTGTAGTGTGTGAACACTGGTTATTTGCTCACCTTGAGAGACACACCCGACTTTACCTGCTGAGTTCTGTCTGGCCATGTCAGGGTTAATCTGTGTTTTGGTTCTGCTGTGACTGACAGGTCTTCCTGCCAGTGATCTGGTTTGTTCTCAGCTGTCTGTGCTTGGAGTTCAGGGGGATGGTCCAATTATGTTCTGGATCAGAACCCTGGCCTCCTATATAACTACCCCAGTCTGGGATATCTTTGCCGGATATTGAGCTTGTCTCTGTCTGGTTCTGTTTTTGCTATTCTTGCTCTGTTTATTCTGACTCTGCTTTGTATTTCTGACCTTTCCTGCTTGCTGCCTGCCCCTGACCATACTGCCTGTTTTTTGACCTTGCCTTTGAATTGTGATTTTGTACTTTTGCTGCCCGATTGTTGTGACCCGGACTGTCGACCATTCTTTATTGTGTTTTGTCTGTCTGTCTTGTCCTTGTGTCCCACCTAGCCAGTGCAGGGACTGACGCCCAGTTGCTCGCCGCCATCTTAGGGCGGATTGTGGCAAATAGGTAGAGGACAGTGGGCGGGGCTGAGCTTAGGGCTCACTGTCTTGTCTTGTCCTGCTGTCCGGTTCCTGACAGTGCATTTTTTTTGTGCATCTCTAATTTGAAATTTCTATGATTTTGTGCCACATGATCTCTCCCACACATTAGGAAGGTCCTTCAGCTTTTGACTATAATCTCCTTTTAAAACATCACACAGAACCAAGAACTGACAGGAAGTTGACTGCCATGAAACTGACAATGGCATGCAATCCAAGATGAAATGAAGTTCAAGATCATTCCTATATTATGGACACATGTAGCATAGATGTAAGAACTTATCAGTAAAAGTCTACATGATATTGTTGTACATTAAGCTTTGTAATTTTGTGAAACATTTATAAGCCGATGTTGTAGCTGTAGATGCCACGTTCACATCTAAAAATAGAACTTTCAAAATCACAGCCTGCTAGTGTGTGATTGGAGAGGGAAAAAAACACTTGAATGAAATAATAGAACAAGGAAATTAATATAATTTTATTTGTTATTATCATTCTCATTTTAAAAAAAACATGGATGCATTGATATGGACTGACACACTGATTTCTTTCATATTTTTTTGTAATGACTATAATAAGAAAATCTTATCTCATCCTAATGAGCCCTTGGCTGTAGTCATTACCATCTCCTCTCATCAAATGACTGCACTCTGTCAGCTAATTTACAGAGTATCTTAACCCCAGCAGATTGCACAGAAGGGATGGATACGAATATCATCCATGTTTACAACCTTACTTTGCTGCATTTCAAGTCATAACTATACACACTTACAGAGGTATAATACTGCTTTCTTTTCACATCAGCAACAGTAGGCTGTATTTTCCAATAGGTCCAACATGAACTTTGGTCATTGTTACACTTTGAACATACCTTTGTATACTTTTCCAAGAAGCCAGTTAGTTGAAGGAAGTTATCCACCATCTTTAAATAAACATACTATAGCTGAAAGTATTGCACTCACCCACATTTAGTGTTATCAGTCAGCGCTGCTATACTTCTGGTGGAGGGGCATGTGACCAGTGCACATCCCCTGCCTTGTCTTTTCTGGCTGCAGTTTGCAACTATGAAAGAAACAGAGTGACCCGTATGTCCCTTGCCCCTCTATCGAAAACCAATTTAAAGTGTCACTGTTTGTGAAAACTTTTGACATGTTATAGAGACATATCAAAAGTTTTGATCGGTCTAGGTCTGAGGGTTCAGACCTGCACAGATCTAGAGAACAAGCAAGTAGAAGTCTCTGCTGCAGAGAATCCTCTCGCCGCTGTGTGTAAGAAAAAAAAATCGGGCTCCATAGACTTACATTATGAGCCTGACTATTTTTTCAAACACAGAGTAGGAGTAGTACATCCGGTGTGTTAATAGTGCAACCAGATCGCTAGACAGGCCGTACATAAGAATGTATCTTGCAGCTTTCTGACATATGGTGTCAGCGTCGGGTATGGCAAAAGGCAGTGACAAGACACGGACAGTGAGCCTTAAGCTGACCCTGCCCACTGTCCCTGTCTACTTGCCACAAGACAGTCCTAGGTGACTGCTGATATCAACGTTGATAGTCCCTATACTCAATAGAGTGAAACACAGAACAGTGACAGACAGACAATCAAACACAATAAACCCAAGGTCAACAATCCGGGTCAGTAACGGCGGGCAACAAAAGTACAAAATCAGCTGACAAGTCGGGAAAACGAGAATAGGATATAAGTCAGGGGACGCGGCAAAGAGGGAACAGGCAAGGGTAAGAGATACACAGCAGATATCAAAAAAAATGCTTAGCCTAGATTGCTTTATTAGCCAGCAACTAGCTGCTGGCCATGCTGACTACTTATGAGGACCTAACTGGTAAAGACACCTGCCAGTCAAGGGAAACACCAAACTGCTGAGCTGCAGGAATCGAGCTGGCAGTGTAAGTATTGCATTGCCAGAGGCTAAGGGTGCGTTTACACAGAGAGATTTATCTGACAGATTTTTAAAGCCAAAGCCAGGAACAGACTATAGACAGAGAACAGGTCATAATGATTTCTTCTATCTTCAAATCCACTCCTGCCTTTGGCTTCAAAAATCCGTCAGATAAATCTCTGTGTAAACGCAGTCAAAGAGGAAAAGCGGGTGAGGCTAAACAAATAAAAACAGATCCTTGTTCAGACAAGTTCAGTGCCTTCTTAGTGCCCGGTCAAATTGAAGCAATGTTCCTCCTCATCTTCTAAGAGGCATAACACTTTTATTTTTCCACCTACAGGGCTGGTTGTGGTGTCATTTTTTGAGTCAATAAGTTTATTTATTTTTTACATATTTTTATAATGGGAAAGGTGGTAATTAAACTTTTATTGGGGGTTTATTTTATGAGTTTTTTTTTTACTATCAGTGATCGGTGCATAGAGTCTGCCTGAGAGCAGACTCTATGAACAAACTGCCGATTCAACAGGACCGAGGTAAGTGTTTTACCCTTGCCTGTCAGCAGGGGCGTAGCTAGGATTCATGGGGCCCCATAGCAAAAAACTGTATGGGGCCCCATAAATCCTGTACGCCCCCCTACCTCCCCCCGCCAAACACAGACATTGACGCACATATACACACACACAGAGGCACCATTAACATATATACAGATATGCCACTGACATACGCACATATATACGCTGTAATGTGATTACACTAGTGCTGACGTATACACCATGAATAGACTGTACACAGGGAAATCATCTCAGTGTAATAAGAAATACTCAACCAGAAATAAAAGAAAATGCAGCAGATATTAACCCCTTGCCTCCGCAGCCTGTTTTGGCCTTAATGACCAGGCTCATTTTTCAAAATCTGACCTGTCTCACTTTATGCGCTTATAGCTCAGTGATGCTTTAACGTATGCTAGCGATTCTGAGATTGTTTTTTTGTCACATATGGCACTTTATATTAGTGGCAAAATTTGGTCACTAGTTTGTGTGTTTTTTGTGAAAAACATCAAAATATCATGAAAAATTTGAAAATTTTGCATTTTATGAACTTCTGAAATTCTCTGCTTCTAAAAAAGGAAGTCATAGCACATAAATTAGTTACTAAATCACATTACCAATATGTCCTCTTTATTCTGGCATAATTTGGGAAACATATTTTACTTTTTTAGGCTGTTATGGGGCTTAGAAATTTATTAGCAAATTATCACATTTTGTGAAAGTTTCCAAAACTGATTTTTTTTTAGGGACCAGTTCTTTTTTTAAGTTGATTTAGGAGGCTTGTATGCTGTAAAACCCCATAAGTGACCCCATTTTGGAAACTAGACACCTTAAAGAATTAATCTAGGGGTATAATGAGCATTTTAACCCTACAGGGGCTGGAGGAAAGTATTCACAATTAGGCCTTAAAGAAATCGAACATTTTAATTTTCCAATAATATATATGTTTAGATTAAAGTTTCTCCTTTCCAAAAGGAACATGAGAGAATCTGCACCCCACAATTTGTAACACAGGTTCTCTTGAGTACAACGGTACCCCATATGTGGGCGTAAACCACTGTATGGGCACACAGCGGGGCTCAGAAGGGAAGGAGCGCCAATTAGCATTTTCAGTGCAGATTTTGCTGAAGAAGTTTCTGAGCGCCAGGTGCGTTTGCAGCGCCCCTGTAGTGCCCGTAGAAGAGAACCCCCCCAAAAGTCACCCCATTTTGGAAAGTACACCCCTCAAAGAATTCATCTTGGGGTGTGCTGACCATTTTGACCCCACAGGTATTAGAGGAAAGTATTTAAAATTAGACAGTAAAAATGAAAAACTCGAATTTTTCCAATAATATGTTCGTTTAGTTTAAAATTTCTCAATTTCACAAGGAACATGAGAGAATCCGCACCCCAAAATTTGTAACGCAGGTTCTCCTGAGTACAACGGTACCCCATATGGGGGCATAAACCACTGTATGGGCACACAGGAGGGCTCAGAAGGAAGGGAGCGCCAATTAGCATTTTCAGTTCAGATTTTGCTGAAGAAGTTTCTAAACCCCAGGTGCGTTTGCAGTGTCCCTGTAGTGTCCGCAGAAGAGAACCCCCCCATAAGTCACCCCATTTTGGAAAGTGCACCCCTCAAAGAATTCATCTTGGGGTGTGGTGACCATTTTGACCCCACAGGTATTAGAGGAAAGTATTCAAAATAAGACAGTAAAATTGAAAAACTTGAATTTTTCCAATAATATGTTTGTTTAGTTTGAAATTTCTCAATTTCACGAGGAACAGGAGAGAGGCTGCATGCCCAAATCTGTAACGCAGGTTCCCCTGAGTAGAACGGTACCCCATATGTGGGCATAAACCACTGTATGGGCACCCAGCCGGGCTCAGAAGGGAAGGAGCGCCAATTAGCATTTTCAGTGCAGATTTTTCCGAAGAAGTTTCTGAGCGCCAGGTGCGTTTGCAGAGCCCCTGTAGTGTCAGCAGAAGAGAACCCCCCCAAAAGTCACCCCATTTAGGAAAGTACACCGTTCAAAGAATTCATCTTGGGGTGCAGTGAGCGGTTTGACCCCACAGGTATTAGAGGAAAGTATTCAAAATAAGACAGTAAAAATGAAAAACTCGAATTTTTCCAATATATGTTCGTTTAGTTTAAAATTTCTCAATTTCACGAGGAATGGGAGAAAAAATGTACCCCAAAATCTGTAACGCAGGTTCTCCTGAGTACAACGGTACCCCATATGTGGGCATAAACCACTGTATGGGCACACAGCAGGGCTCAGAAGGAAGGGAGCGCCAATTTGCTGGAGCAAAACCGCAGCTAGTAATGGTTATTAGAATAGCGCAGTTACTAAAATACAAAAAAAAAATGAGATTACAGGTAATGTGGGGTGGTTACGGATAATCTGTGGTGGTTACGGGCAACCTGCGGTGGTTACGGGCAACGAGGGGTGGTAACGGGCAACGTGGGGTGGTTACGGATAAACTGAAGTGCTTATAGGTAATCTGGGATGGGAACCTGTAACGTGCGGTGGTCGGGGGCAACGTGCGGTGGTCGGGGGCAACGTGCGGTGGTCGGGGGCAATGTGCGGTGGTCGGGGGCAACGTGCGGTGGTCGGAGGCAACGTGCGGTGGTCGGGGGCAACGTGCGGTGGTCGGGGGCAACGTGCGGTGGTCGGGGGCAACGTGCGGTGGTCGGGGGCAACGTGCGGTGGTCGGGGGCAACGTGCGGTGGTCGGGGGCAACGTGTGGTGGTCAGAGGCAACGTGCGGTGGTCAGAGGCAATCTGGGGGGAATTACATGTGATTAGGGGCAACCTGGGGGGGTTACAGACAATCTGCGGTGGTTACGGGCAACATGGGGTGGTTACAGACAATCTGGGATGGTTACGGATAAACGGAAGTGCTTATAGGTAATCAGGGGTGGGTACATGTAATTTTGGGTGGTTACCGCAATCTGGAGGGGGTCACTGGCAACGTGTGTGAGTTAGATGCAACGTGCAGTGGTTAGAGGCAACGTGCGGTGGTTACGTGCAATATGCGGGGTTACGGGCAATCGGGGCTGATTACGGACCATCTGGAGGGGCTCACTGGCAATTTGGGGTGGTTACAGGCAACGTGCGGTGGTTATGGGCAACGTGCGGTGGTTATGGGCAACATGCGGTGGTTATAGGCAACATGCGGTGGTTATAGGCAACATGCGGTGGTTATAGGCAATGTCCGGTGGTTATAGGCAACGTGCGGTGGTTAGTGGCAACGTGCGGTGGTTAGTGGCAACGTGCAGTGGTTATGGGCAACGTGCGGTGGTTAGTGGCAACGTGCGGTGGTTATGGGCAGCGTGCGGTGGTTATGGGCAACGTGCGGTGGTTAGTGGCAGCGTGGGGTGGTTAGTGGCAACGTGCGGTGGTTAGTGGCAACGTGCGGTGGTTATGGGCAACGTGCGGTGGTTAGTGGCAACGTGTGGTGGTTAGTGGCAACGTGCGGTGGTTATGGGCAACATGCGGTGGTTATAGGCAACATGCGGTGGTTATAGGCAACATGCGGTGGTTATAGGCAATGTCCGGTGGTTATAGGCAACGTGCGGTGGTTAGTGGCAACGTGCGGTGGTTAGTGGCAACGTGCGGTGGTTAGTGGCAACGTGCGGTGGTTATGGGCAGCGTGCGGTGGTTAGTGGCAACGTGCGGTGGTTAGTGGCAACGTGCGGTGGTTAGTGGCAACGTGCGGTGGTTAGTGGCAACGTGCGGTGGTTAGTGGCAACGTGCGGTGGTTATGGGCAGCGTGCGGTGGTTATGGGCAACGTGCGGTGGTTATAGGCAACGTGCGGTGATTACGGGCAATCTGGGGTGGATACGGGCAATCTGGGGCGGATATGGGCAACCTGCGGTGGTTACGGGTAATTTGGGGGGGCTAGGGGTAATCTGGGAGTAAACTGCAATTATTACTATAATAAAAAGTGTGTGTTTTATTTTTTTGTATGTTTGTCACTTTTTGTACTTTATACATTAATTTTCAGTGTATTACTATGTTTACTGTGATATTTTCTATCACAGTAATCATAGTTCAGTGACAGAGACCAAATTGGTCTCTGTCACTTTAAATTTTCAGAGCTAACTGCTTCTGGAGCGCATGCGCACTTCAGAATCAGCCTGGACGTCGAGGAGGACGGAGCTCCGTGGATTAGGTAACGTATGTGGGGAAGGGGGGGTGACTGGGGGACGGGGGTGACTGGGGGGGTGGGGGGCGACTTGGGGGGGGGCACGGTGACACTTTTTATCCCCTGTCACCAATGATTTATGGTGACAGGGGATAAAAAGTGCTGATCAGCACTGGGAACAGGCGATCGGCGGTATATAGTATATACCGCCGATCGCCTGCTCCTTGACCACACGGGGGGGTCCCCGATCACTGCCCCATGCTCTCCGCTACCTCCGGTGGTGGAGAGCATGGGGCTTTGATCACTTATTCATTTCCATCCCTGCGAACAAACATCGTTTGTTAGCAGGGATGGGGGCGGCCATCTTGGATCTGATGGCCGCCCGGGTAGGGTGATCGGGGGGCTGATCTGGGGTCTGAGGGGACATTTTTCATCTCCCCCCACCGTGGATTCACGGTGGGGGGAGATGAAAACTATCGGCGGCGCTTTACCTCTTTAGCGGCGATCCGCCGGTATCGGAGGACGAGGGGAGGGGGCCGGGGGACACACTGTTAGTGGCGGTGGGGGGAGGCAGCGTTCTGCAGCCTCCCCCCCGCCGCCCGATCGGCGGGGGACACTGAATCTCCCCATAGACGCTGCGGTCGCATTGACCGCAGCGTTTATGGGGTTAACTGCCCGGGGGGGAGCGCGGCTCCCCTCCGGGCAGTGGCAGCAGGAGGATGCTGTGTGACACAGCCTCCTCCTGCTGCCCGATCTCACCCAGGGACAGAGGGGGGAGGCAGGGAAAGCATGACGTCCAGGGACGTCATGATGCATTCTGCCACTGCTTTTCATGACGTCCCTGGACGTCATATTGAGGGAAGGGGTTAATGGTGGGTTCTTTTATTAGAGCCCAGCATTAATAGAAGCTGCTGCAGAACATCTTTGGGAGCAAACACACACATATACACCACTGCTACAGACATTGCTGACATACACAAACACACACATATACACCAGTGTTACAGACATTGCTGACATACACACACACACACACACACACACACATATATATAGCCACAGATACATACACATACTGACATATAAATATATACACAGATACATATATACACACACTGACATATACATATACCCACAGATACATATATACACTTACTGACACACATACACAGCACTTACAGCTCCCAGGCTTCCCCCTCCTCCTCCTCCTGTAGTCCGGGCTGATCTTCACATAGGTATTGAGGACCTTTGAATCATGTGACCCAAAGGTCCTTAATCCCTCTCCTGTGCCGTCTGGCAGGTCCTGCTCCTCTGTTCAGCCCGCTCACCCGACACTACAGTGAGGGGGCTGAACAGTGCAGTGGGGGTCCCTCTTCCTCTCTGGACCCCTGGGGGAGCGGGGTACCTACCATGAAGGCAGAGCAGGCTTCCTCGGGCCCCCTTCATGCAGGGGCCCCATAGCAGTTGCCTTCCCTGCCTTCACTGTAGCTACGCCACTGCCTGTCAGTGTAAGTGATCAGGACCCCCATAGCCACACTGTGGGGGTCTGAATCAGTCAGCGATAGGTGCTTATCCTGTCACTGGCTTCTTTAAATGCTGTGATCGCTATGCATTGCTGCATTTAAGGGATTAATGACAGACAGCTGCGTGACCGCAGCAGCCTGTCATTACCTCCAGCGCTAGTGACACTGATGGGTGCGGGACTGCTCACATTGGACCCTTCACTGCAGGAACGTATATATACGTTCCTACTGTACAGGCCATAGGCAATAGCAACGTACATATACGCATTGGGGATGTAAATAGGTTAAAAAAAGGTAGAAAACCTGATGACAACTGATGTCTTTTAGGCATTAATTGTGGCATAAGATATGGTCAGTTTCTTACAAAAAAAAACAAAATGGATGGAACTGATGAATGTAAACTCACCCTAGGGCCGCTGCAAGTATGTATTGCAACCACCCCCTTAATCCCTTCGGCTGCCGCTCGGCTCCCTCGCTGTCTATATACATTACCTGTCTCCTTGCTGCACGGGGTCCCGGCATCCTGCTCTGCCGCCCAGCTAATCAGTGTGTTGCACAGCCGCAGCCATTGAGAGCAGGACACCGGGACCCCGTGCAGCAAGGAGAGAGGTAATGTATATACAGACAGTGGGGGCGGGGCAGAGCGGTAGCCGAAGGGGTTAAGGGGGCGGCTGCATTACACACTCCCAGCGAGTATGTAGTCCCAGGGGCCTGCCAGGATCTTTACTCGTAGCGGATCTCGCTGCAAAACTCGCAGCGAGATTTCTGCTGCGAGTCAGTACGTGTGAACGTACCCTTAAAGGGATGATTCTTTTCTTTCTGGCTAAGAGTGACGGTATTTTAAAAAATTGCAATTTGTGAATTATTTGCTTATTGCTGAGATGAAAATCTAATGTGAATCAACAAATAGCACCTTTAGAATAAATGACGTGGGAACTGTGAAGCATCACATGCCATAGTAACATAGTAACATAGTAAATAAGGTTGAAAGAAGACAAAAGTCCATCAGGTTCAACCTAGGGAAATCCTACTGTGTTGATCCAGGGAAGGCAAAAATCCCTATGAGGTAGACGACAATTGCCCCATCACGGGAAGAAAACTCCCTCCCGACTCCAATGGCAACCAGAACAATCCCTGGATCAATGTATCACTGGAAATCTAATGCTAATAACTTGTAATATTATATTGTTCAAGAAAAGCATCAAGGCCTCCCTTAAACTTATTTAATGAATCGGCCATGACAACATGGGGAGGGAATTTCTTAACCTACTGCAGGATAATTTTCTGGGCCAGTTTGTGGAGGAGTCAACTTAAAGTGATGCCTTGTTGGTCTGATTTTTTCTAATAACGCTGAGCTGGTTGGGGATGTCACTGTCCATGAACACCTGGGTAATAGTGACCACAATATAGTGACTTTTAGCTTAAAGTGTAGAAAAGAAAAACATGTTGGGAGGGCAAAAACTCTTAATTTTAAAAGGGTCAATTTTCCTGGGTTAAGGGCTGAACTTAAGGGCATAGACTGGGAGCGGCTGCTATCACATACTGATACAGCTAATAAATGGGAAATCTTCAAATCAACATTAAATAACTGTACTGCCAAATATATTCCTATGGGTAACAAATATAAACGGTTAAAATCCAATCCCACATGGCTTACAACCGAGGTTAGAAGGGCCATAAATGAGAAAAAAGGAGCATTCAAAAAATACAAATCAGAGGGGTCAGCTGTAGCCTTTAAACATTACAAAGAAGTCAACAAAACCTGTAAAAATTTAATAAAAGCAGCAAAAATTCACAATGAAAGACAGGTAGCTATAGAAAGCAAAAGAAACCCCAAAAAATTCTTCAAATATATTAATGCAAAAAAAAAACAAGGTCAGAACATGTAGGACCCCTAAATAATGGTGACGGGGAGTTAATAACTGGGAATCAGGAGAAAGCTGAGTTACTTAATGGGTTCTTCAGTTCTGTATATACAAAAGAGGATGGAGCTGTGGAGGGTGGGGCCAATACTGAGGTGGGTGGGGCCAGTGCTGCTAACACATGTAATGTACTGAACTGGTTTACTATAGATATGGTCCAAGATAAATTAAATAAACTCAATGTAATCAAAGCTCCAGGGCCTGATGGATTACACCTCAGAGTTCTTAGGGAACTCAGTTCTGTAATTTCTCTACCCTTGTATGAAATATTCAGTGATTCTTTGCTTACTGGTATTGTGCCGAGGGACTGGCGTAAGGCAAATGTAATGCCGATTATCAAAAAGGGCTCTCGAACTTCCCCAGGTAACTATAGACCCGTAAGCTTAACGTCCATTGTGGGGAAACTATTTGAGGGGCTTATAAGGGACTACATCCAGGAATATGTAGTGGCTAATAGTATTATAAGTGATAACCAGCATGGTTTTACTAAGGACAGAAGCTGTCAAACCAACCTGATATGTTTCTACGAAGAGGTGAGTAGAAGCCTGGATGGGGGCGCAGCTGTGGATATCGTGTACCTGGATTTTGCTAAAGCGTTTGACACAGTTCCTCATGGACGTCTGATGGGTAAGTTAAAGTCTATCGGTTTGGAAAGTTTAATGTGTAACTGGATTGAAAACTGGCTTAATAATCGTACCCAGAGAGTGGTGGTCAATGATTCCTACTCCTAATGGTCCCCGGTAATAAGTGGTGTACCCCAAGGGTCAGTACTGGGCCCTCTTCTGTTTAACTTGTTTATTAATGATATTGAGAATGGAATTAACAGCAATGTTTCTATCTTTGCAGATGACACCAAGCTTTGTAGTACAGTACAGTCTATGGAGGATGTGCAGATGTTACAGGATGACTTAGACACTCTGAGTGTTTGGGCGTCCACTTGGCAAATGAGGTTCAATGTGGATAAATGTAAAGTTATGCACCTGGGTACTAATAACCCGCATGCATCATATGTCCTGGGGGGAGTTACTCTGGGAGAGTCACTGATAGAGAAGGATCTGGGTGTACTTGTAGATAATAGACTACAAAACAGCACACAATGTCAGTCAGCTGCTTCTAAGGCCAGCAGGATATTGTCATGCATTAAAACAGGTATGGACTCTCGGGACAGGGATATAATATTACCGCTTTATAAAGCTTTGGTGCGGCCTCATCTGGAGTATGCTGTCCAGTTTTGGAACCCGATTCATAAAAAGGATGTTCTAGAGCTGGAGAGGGTACAAAGACGGGCAACTAAACTAAAGGGGAAAGGAGCATCTTAGTTATGAGGAGAGATTAAAAGAATTAAATTTGTTTAGTCTAGAGAAGAGACGTTTAAGGGGAGATTTGATTCATTTATTTAAATATATAAATGGCCCCTACAAGAAATATGGGAAAAAGATGTTCCAGGTAAAACCCCCTCAAAGGACAAGAGGGCATTGCCTCCGCCTGGAGAAAAAAAGGTTCAACCTCCGGAGGCGACAAGCCTTCTTTACCATGAGAACTGTGAATCTGTGAAACAGTCTACCACAGGATCTGTTCACAGCAAAAACAGTAGAGGGCTTCAAAACAGGGCTAGACAAGTTCTTAGACCAAAATAATATAGATGCATATGTATAGAACCTATCATCCCTCCCCCTTCCCTGTATCCATCCCCTCCTTGGTTGAACTTGATGGACATGTGTCTTTTTTAAACCGTATTAAGTATGTAACTATGTAACAATGTAACTATGTAACATCATGTGGCAGAGAGTTCCACAGTCTTACCGCTCGTACAGTAAAGAACCCGCGTCGATGCTGATGATAAAATTTTCTTTCCTCTAGACGTTGAGGATGCCCCCTTGTCATGGTTACAGACCTAGGAGTAAAAAGACCACTACAAAGATCTCTGTACTGTCCATTCATATATTTGTACAATGTGATCCCCCATAAGATGTCTTTTTTCTAGAGTAAATAACCCCAAGCTTGATAACCTGTCTTGGTACTGTAACCCACCCATTCCCTTAATAACCTTTGTTGCCCTCCTCTGCACTCGCTCCAGTTCAGCTGTGTCCTTCTTATATACCTGTGCCCAAAACTGTACACAGTATTCCATGTGTGGTCTGACCAGTTATTTATAAAGAGGCAAAACTATGTTCTCATCTTTAGCATCTATGTCTCTTTTGATGCATCCATTATTTTATTATCCTTGGCAGCTGCTGCCTGGCACTGATCACTAAAGTTGAGTTTACTGTCCACCAATACCCCCAGGTCCTTTTCGGAAGTAGTTTTACCCAGTGTTTTATTATTTAACACATAACTGTACTGATTATTTCTACGGCCCAAGTGCATAACCTTACATTTATCCACATTAAACTTCATTTGCCATTCCACTGCCCAAGCCTCTAGCTGTAATATGTAATATGATATTATCCTCCTCTTTGCTAATTACTCTACCCAGTTTAGTATCATCTGCAAAAATGGAGATTCTACTCTGTAGCCCCTCTACAAGATCATTAATAAAAATATTAAAAAGAAGTGGACCCAACACTGACCCCTGTGGTACCCCACTAGTAACTAAAACCCAATCTGAATATGTTCCATCAATGACCACCCTCTGTTTTCTATCACACAACCAGTTACTTATACATTTGCATACGTTTTCCCCAAGTCCCAGCATCCTCGTTTTGTAGACCAACCTTTCATGCGGCACAGTATCAAATGCCTTTGAAAAGTCCAGATACACAACATCCACAGCCTCCCCCTGGTCCAGTCTATAACTTACCTCTTCATAGAAGCCGATCAGATTAGTCTGACAGGATCGATCCCTCATAAATCCATGCTGGTGCTGCGTCATAAGATTATTTTCATTAAGATACTGCAGTATAACATCTCTTACAAACCCCTCAAATACTTTACCTACTATAGATGTTAGACTTACGGGCCTTTAGTTTCCAGGATCACTCTTTGACCCCTTTTTTAATATTGGTACCACATTAGCTATGTGCCAGTCCTGTGGAACAATCCCCGTCGTTATAGAATCTTTAAATATTAGGAATATCGGTCTGTCTAACACAGTATTTAATTCTTGCAAAACTCTAGGATGGATACCTTCTGGGCCCGGTGACTTATGGATTTTAATGTTTATAAGGCGTCTCCCCACTTCTTGTTGTGTTAGGCAAGTGAGATTTATGGGGAGGATTTACATTATCCCTAGTCATGTCGTCTGTTATGGGATTCTCCTCTGTGAATACAGTAGAGAAGAATGTATTTAATAGATTGGCCTTTTCCTCTTCCCCCTCCACCATTACACCCAGATTATTTTTGAGGGGACCAACATTTTCGTTTTTTTTAAGTCTTTTGTTGTTTATATAGGTGAAGAACATTTTGGGATTCGTTTTACTTTCTGTGGCTATCCTTCTTTCTGTTGCTTCTTTTTTTTGCTTCTTTTATTTGCTTTTTACACATTCTATTCTTCTGTCTATAGTTGCTCAATGCTTCCCCACTACCTTCTTGTTTTAGTAGTCTGAATGCTTGTTTCTTATTATTTATTGCACCCCTTACAGCTGTAGTTAACCACATTGGATTTCTCTTATTTCTACTACGTTTATTCCCATATGGTATGTGTCGTTCACACAATTTACCCAGGATGCTCTTAAATATGTCCCCTTTCTCTTGTGTACTTTTATTTCTGAAGGCATTGTCCCAGTCTATGTTCTCAATGTCCTCTCTTAGTTTTTGGAAATTAGCCTTCCTGAAATTTAATGTTTTTGTAGCCCCTCTACTAATAATTTTATTGAAGGATAATTGAAAACTTACTATGTTATGGTCACTATTATCTAGGTGACCCCCCACCTCTATTTTTGATATTCTGTCTAGCAATCTGTCTAACTAGCAATCAACCCCCCTCACCATCCACCTGTGTAACCCCCAGCAAGCTTGTGTGTATACAAGCTATAGTAATGTATACCTAGAAAACCACATACAATGTATATAACCCGTAGAAAAATAAATACAGATAAACTAATCTATAGTACCTTGCTATATACTATATGTGTACAGGCATTTGTTATATATAAACCCAGTAAGGACAGATATCACTCAGTAACAGGTATGTTATACACTCCTTACCAGGATAATAAAGTCCGACACTTGAGACAAAAACACACTTCAGATCAAAAACGTGCACGCTCCACAACTCGCTCACAAATACAATATAAAAGAACTTAGCTTGCAGAGATAGCTGCTTCTGGCTCCTGTGTTTCCATTTCTTTGAATGAATATTGACTATGAAGAAGCACGAGGATGGAGCAATACAATACAGCGGAGCAGCGCTTAGCCAAAATGTATCAACCATGTGTATAAAGCAACTGTTTAGCAAACCATATGGGGCAGCAAAGCTGACAGATGGTCACCACCTCTGCCAACAAAGTTACATTGGCAGAAAAGGCTTAACTTTTTGCAGCAATGTTGGAATTTGACTTCTGCTGTTTGAGTGTTGAGTGCTGAGTAGAAGAGAAGAGTTCAGAAAAGTGGAGAGGAGTTTGTCGGGAGAGCCCCAACCCAGTTTAGTTATGTGCTCTATCAGAACGTGTGAGAAGAAATACTTGAAAGATACTTGAGAAGAGAAGAATACTTGTGTCCGTGTCTCGACCCGAGTGTTGCTAAACCACCTGCTGCCCTGCATTGTTGGGTTACCCATCCTAGGAGGGTGGCACAATCCCCAGTCCTGATTACCTGAGTTAAGCTAAGTGTCCAAGCCTGTCCCGGTGTCTCCTGCGCTGTGAGATTGAGTAAGTAGGCCTTGGATATGGCTGCTATGCTCTATCCGGGTCAGTTCTTCTATCTAGGATACCATCCTGCACTGTATAGAGAGATTGACAGCGTATGTTGGGGTATTCTCTGACTTGTCCTCCTTAAGTGCTTAGCACTGCATCTTGACTGTAAGTGTAGTTATTAGGAAAAGAGTCTCTGCGTTCTGCATACGTGTGTCCACTACCACCACTAGACTACACAGTGGACTGTCCTCTAAGGATTGTGTTGTGTAAATAACAGCATCTCTCATTGGCTGGCACAAACCATGTGGTACAAAAACAGTAAGCCTTGAGTGACTACAGTGACAACATATAACAAAGGTTAAACATACCACTGGCACCTTGTGGTAAAAATAGAGAATGCACCTTCATTACCACTGAAGGGATAACTTTGGGACAGGTGCCTAAAGCACTTAAAGGAGAAGTCCGGCGAAAATTTTTATTAAAGTATAGTATTGCCCTCCAAAAGTTATACAAATCACCAATATACACTTATTACGGGAAATGCACATAAAGTGCATTTTTCCCTGCACTTACTACTAGAGATGAGCGAACTTTACAAAAGTTCGGTCCGACCGTATTTTTGCGGGAAGTTCGGTTTGACCGAATTTCGGATTTCTTCGGATTTCATAGTTTAAAGCATCTATATGATACGGGGGTAGTGTATTTGGTTGAATTTAGGGCTCTACATGTCAGTAACATCCTTATCTTTTCGATATCTCAAAGTCATTTTTTTTTTAGACTTCAATATTCACCATTACAGGGTCTATGCAGGAAATTCACCATTACAGGGTCTATGCAGCAAAAAGGTCATAAATGCAGTAAAGGAGCAGCAGTAGTCATTGGAGGCCAGTTGATTTCCAGCAATAGTCATTTGAGGCCAGTACAGGAGCAGCAGTAGTCAATATGGAGGCCAGGCAGGAGCAGCAATAGCCAACATGGAGGCCAGGCAGGAGCAGTAGTAGCCAACATGGAGGCCAGGCAGGATCAGCAGTAGCCAACAAAGAGGCAAGGCAGGAGCAGCAGTAGCCAACATGGAGGACAGGCACGAGCAGCAGGAGCCAACATGGAGGACAGGCAGGAGCAACAGTAGTCAACATGGAGGGCAGGCAGGATCATCAGTAGCCAACATGGAGGCCAGGCAGGAGAAGCAGTAGCCAACATGGAGGCCAAGCAGGAGCAGCAGGAGCCAACATGGAAGCCAGGCAGGAGCAGCAGTAACCAATATGCAGTAGTAAACATGGATGCCAGTTAAATCCCAGCAGTAGCCAACAAGAAGGCAAGGGGAGGCACACCAGTAGTCAACCTAGATGCCAGTTAAGGCCCAGCAGTAGCCAACATGGGGGCAAGGGCAGGCACAGCAGTAGTCAACATGGAGGCAAGGGCAGGCACAGCAGTGGTCAACATGGATGCCAGTTAAGGCCCAGCAGTAGCCAACATGGAGGCAAGGGCAGGCACACCAGTAGTTAACCTGGATGCCAGTTAAGGCCCAGCAGTAGCCAACATGGAGGCAAGGGCAGGCACACCAGTAGTCAACCTAGATGCCAGTTAAGGCCCAGCAGTAGCCAACATGGGGGCAAGGGCAGGCACAGCAGTAGTTAACATGGAGGTAAGGGCAGGCACAGCAGTGGTCAACATGGATGCCAGTTAAGGCCCAGCAGTAGCCAACATGGAGGCAAGGGCAGGCACACCAGTAGGCAACCTAGATGCCAGTTAAGGCCCAGCAGTAACCAACATGGGGGCAAGGGCAGGCACAGCAGTAGTCAATATGGAGGCAAGGGCAGGCACAGCAGTAGTCAACATGGATGCCAGTTAAGGCCCAGCAGTAGCCAACATGGAGGCAAGGGCAGGCACACCAGTAGTTAACCTGGATGCCAGTTAAGGCCCCGCAGTAGCCAATATGAAGGCAAGGGCAGGCACAGCAGAAGCCAACATGGAGGCAAGGGCAGGCACAGCAGTAGTCAACATGGATGCCAGTTAAGGCCCAGCAGTAGTCAACATGGATGCCAGTTAAGGCCCAGCAGTAGTCAACATGGATGCCAGTTAAGGCCCAGCAGTAGCCAACATGGAGACAAGGGCAGGCACAGCAGTAGACAACATGGATGCCAGTTAAGGCAAAGCAGTATTCAATATGGATGCCAGATAAGGCCCAGCAGTAGCCAATTATGAGGCCAGTGAAGGCACAGCAGTAGTCAACATGGATGCCAGTTAAGGCACAGCAGTAGCCAACATGGAGGCCAGTTAAGGCCCAGCAGTAGTCAACATGGATGCCAGTTAAGGCCCAGAAGTAGTTAACATGGATGCCAGTTAAGGCCCAGAAGTAGTAAACATGGAAGCAAGGGCAGGCACAGCAGTAGTCAACATGGATGCCAGATAAGGCCCAGCAGTAGCCAATTATGAGGCCATTGAAGGCACAGCAGTAGTCAACATGGATGCCAGTTAAGGCACAGCAGTAGTCAACAAAGAGGCCAGGAAGGAGCAAGAGTAGTCAACATGGAGGGCAGGCAGGATCATCAGTAGCCAACATGGAGGCCAGGCAGGAAAAGCAGTAGCCAACATGGAGGCCAAGCAGGAGCAGCAGGAGCAAACATGGAGGCCAGGCAGGAGCAGCAGTAGCCAATATGCAGTAGTAAACATGGGTGCCAGTTAAGTCCCAGCAGTAGTCAACATGGAGGCCAATTAAGGACCAGCAGTAGCCAACAAGGAGGCAAGGGCAGGCACACCAGTAGTCAGCCTAGATGCCAGTTAAGGCCCAGCAGTAGCCAACAAGGAGGCAAGGGCAGGCACACCAGTAGTCAACCTAGATGCCAGTTAAGGCCCAGCATTAGCCAACAAGGAGGAAAGAGCAGGCACACCAGTAGTCAACCTAGATGCCAGTTAAGGCCCAGCAGTAGCCAACAAGGAGGCTGGGGTAGGCACACCAGTAGTCAACTTAGATGCCAGTTAAGGCCCAGCAGTAGCCAACATGGGGGCAAGGGCAGGCACAGCAGTAGTCAACATTGAGGCAAGGGCAGGCACAGCAGTAGTCAACATGGATGCCAGTTAAGGCCCAGCAGTAGTCAACATGGATGCCAGTTAAGGCCCAGAAGTAGTTAACATGGATGCCAGTTAAGGCCCAGAAGTAGTTAACATGGATGCCAGTTAAGGACCAGCAGTAGTCAACATGGATGCCAGTTAAGGTCCAGCAGTAGCCAATTATGAGGCCAGTGAAGGCACAGCAGTAATCAACATGGATGCCAGTTAGGGACCAGTAGTAGTCAACATGGATGCCAGTTAAGGCCCAGCAGTAGCCAACATGGAGCCATGGGCAGGAGCAACAGTCATCAACATAGAGGCCAGGCAGGAGCAACAGTAGCCAACATGGAGGCCAGGCAGGAGCAGCAGTAGTCAAGATGGAGGCCAGTTCAGGAGCAGCAGTAGTCAACAAGGAGGCAAGGGCAGGCACAGTAGTATTCAACATGGATGCGAGATAAGGCCCAGCAATAGCCAATTATGAGGCCAGTGAAGGCAAAGCAGTAGTCAACATGGATGCCAGTTAAGGCACAGCAGTAGCCAACATGGAGGCCAGTACAGGCGCAGCAGTAGTAAACATGGAGGCAAGGGCAGGCACAGCAGTAGTCAACATGGATGCCAGTTAAGGCACAGCAGTAGCCAACATGGAGGCCAGTACAGGCGCAGCAGTAGTAAACATGGAGGCAAGGGCAGGCACAGCAGTAGTCAACATGGATGCCAGTTAAGGTCCAGCAGTAGCCAATTATGAGGCCAGTGAAGGCACAGCAGTAATCAACATGGATGCCAGTTAAGGACCAGTAGTAGTCAACATGGATGCCAGTTAAGGCCCAGCAGTAGTCAACATGGATGCCAGTTAAGGCCCAGCAGTAGTTAACATGGATGCCAGTTAAGGACCAGTAGTAGTCAACATGGATGCCAGTTAAGGCCCAGCAGTAGTCAACATGGATGCTAGTTAAGGCCCAGCAGTAGCCAACATGGAGCCATGGGCAGGAGCAACAGTCATCAACATGGAGGCCAGGCAGGAGCAACAGTAGCCAACATGGAGGCCAGGCAGGAGCTGCAGTAGCCAAGATGGAGGCCAGTTCAGGAGCAGAAGTAGTCAACAAGGAGGCAAGGGCAGGCACAGTAGTATTCAACATGGATGCGAGATAAGGCCCAGCAGTAGCCAATTATGAGGCCAGTGAAGGTACAGCAGTAGTCAACATGGATGCCAGTTAAGGCACAGCAGTAGCCAACATGGAGGCCAGTACAGGCGCAGCAGTAGTAAACATGGAGGCAAGGGCAGGCACAGCAGTAGTCAACATGGATGCCAGTTAAGGTCCAGCAGTAGCCAATTATTAGGCCAGTGAAGGCACAGCAGTAATCAACATGGATGGCAGTTAAGGCACAGCAGTAGCCAACATGGAGGCCAGTACAGGAGCAGCAGTAGTCAACATAGAAGCAAGGGCAGGCACAGCAGTAGTCAACATGGGTGCCATTTAAGGCCCAGCAGTAGACAATTATGAGGCCTTTGAATGCACAGCAGTAGTCAACTTGGATGTCAGTTAAGGTACAGCAGTAGTCAACATGGAGACCAGTACAGGCGCAGCAGTAGTCAACATGGAGGCAAGGGCAGGCACAGCAGTGGTCAACATGGATGCCAGTTAAGTCCCAGCAGTAGACAATTATGAGTCCATTGAAGGCACAGCAGTAGTCAACATGGATGCCAGTTAAGGCCCAGCAGTAGCAAACATGGAGGCCAGGACAGGCACAGCAGTAGTCAACATGGAGGCAAGGGCAGGCACAGCAGTAGCCAACATGGAGGCCAGGCAGGAGCAGCAGCAGCCAACATGGAGGCCAGTACAGGAGCAGCAGTAGTCAACATGGAGGCAAGGGCAGTCACAGCAGTAGTCAACATGGATGCCAGATATGGCCTAGGAGTAGCCAATACGGAGGCCAGTGAAAGCACAGCAGTAGTCAACATGGATGCCAGTTAAGGCACAGCAATAGCCAACATGGAGGCCAGTAACGGAGCAGCAGTAGTAAACATGGAGGCAAGGGCAAGCACAGCAGTAGTCAACATGGATGCCAGTTAAGGCCCAGCAGTAGCCAATATGGAGGCCAGTGAAGGCCCAGCAGTAGCCAATATGGATGCCAGTTAAGGCCCAGCAGTAGCCAATATGGAGGCCAGTGAAGGACCAGCAGTAGCCAAGATGGAGGCCAGGGCAGGAGTAGCAGTTGTAATGGGGTGACATGAGCAGCAGAAGCAGAATAATGATATCCATGTACAGGCGATAGGTAGCAGGGCAGTAGGAGTGGTGGAATAACCAGTAAGGTCTAGTTCACATATAGGCCATAATAGATGCAGAAAAGGTCCTACATCTTGGTGACAACAGGACCAAATCCTACTCTGTGGTATCAGGAGCAGCTGTCACAAAGTCCTTATCTATCCATGTGGCGTTCATTTTGATGAAAGTCAGACGTTCCACACTATCACAGGACAATCTGGTTCTTCTGGGACTGACAATATGACCTGCTGCACTGAAAACTCGCTCGGCTGATACACTGCTGGCCGGACAGGGCAGTATGTCCAAAGCAAATTCAGCGAGTTGTGGCCAGACATCTAATTTTCCCACCCAGTAGTCAAGGGGTTCCGGCACGTTAGGTGGCAACATAGAGTCCAAAAACATCTGGACTTGCTGTTTGAGGTGTGCCGCTATGTCGTGCTGCTGTGCGTGTGCTCCTGTTACCCCGGCCTGTGGCTGCATGAAAGCGTGCATCATGGACATCAGGCTCAGACTGGTGCTGCTGCTCATGCCACCCAAGCTGCTAGAGGAGGATATGGAGGAGGCAGCACTGCTGGTGTGGCCCTGGTGGGAATGGCATGAATGAGAGCGCCATGTTCCAAAGGCTGCCACTAACTGTGCACCCAGCTCCTCTCTATAATAATTTATTTTTTTCCTCATTGGGAAGGGTGAATGAATGAATTCACACAGCTTGTTGCGATACCGTGGGTCCAGTAGTGTTGCCAGCCAGAACTCATCCCGTTGACGAATCCTGTGCAAGCGTAGGTCAGCCCGAAAGAATATCAACATGTGCTTAGCCATTTCCACCAGGTAGTGGGAAGGAGTCCCCGCCTCCGTCTCCACAGCAAACTGCCAATGGCTACTGCCTCCATCCTCGTCATCCTCCTCATAGCCCTGCATATCCTCCTCTGGCCCCTCTCTGGTCTGGCAGGAAGGCTCATCTCCTTCTCCTCACCCCGTCTCCCCTAAGATTTCTGTGCGTTCAGGTCCTCTTCCTCCTCTACTTCCTCTCCCTCCACTTCCACAAAGCCTTCCTCCAGTGACCCAGGCTGCGACAGTGGCAAGACCTCTTCCCCCTCCCCCCTCGCCACATCAGCTCCAGTACATGAAGCTTGGGTATGATGGCGCTCAGTCCTGTGTCTTGCCCACTGACCAGAAAGGTGGCCTCCTCAAAGGGTCATAGCAAGAGGCAGGTGTCACGCATGAGCTAGCAACACAGGGGCCACCAGCCGAAGAAGGGAGTGAAGCAACACTCCCTTCCACAGAGGAGGAGGTCTGACTCTGTGAAAGGCCCCTCTGACTACTGCTGCTTCCTGCTGCTGTTGACCGAGGGTCTGCCTGGGCCTGCTGTGACTCACTATCACCCTGTTTCTCCCAGGCGGAAAGGTGGTGGCGCTTCATATAGGCAGCCATGGCGCTGGTGCCAGGATGGCAACTCTTGTCTCTTTTAATGCGCCTGTTGCACAGGCGACAGATGACCACATAGGTATCCTCCGGGCACTTTTTAAAAAACTGCCACACTGGCGAGGATTAGAGTCTAGTACCGACAGGCTGCGAGGATGGGCGGGCACTGCCGATACTAGGACCTGCAGTGGAGTAGGTTTCCCCAGTGGTCATCTCCTTGTCCCGGCTACGCTTCCGACTTGTTAGTTGACTACTGCTGCCTGTCTGCTTTTTAATTGTGACGGGCCTGCTGGCGGACGGATTCCCTGTTGACGAATCCGTCGAATAAGCCAAATCCTGCCGTGGATCCCATGTAACATCAGATGTAGCATCATACTGTTCAAGAATGATGCTATCATCCTCATCAGGCTCCTGCCCAGCTCTCTCTCTCGTCTACTGCCTACTGCTCTCCTGCCAGGCCTAACATGGGCCCGCTCTGATATCGCATCCGACACAGCTATGCCCTGCGCATGATTGTCCCCTGTCTCTTCCCCCATGTGCTCATCATCATCAAAGAGCAGTTCGCTGCTCATAGACGCCAACAGTTCCCTTGCAGGCGGCGGGTCAAAAGTTAGCGGGATGTTGCTGAGGATGTCAGTTGGAGGATGTGGGGGAATTGCTTTGTGCCCGTGCCAAGTCAGGGTCGTGTCCGAGGTACCCACAGGATAAGACGGATGTGATATACACACTATCAGAAGGGTCCAAGTATAGAAATTGTCTACATATATATATATACAGTATAGCCCTTTTTTAAGAAATTCTGCTATAAACCTGCACCAGGTATTTTTGTCTCTCAGGATAAGACAGATGTGATATACAAACTATCAGAAGGGTCCAAGTATAGAAAATGTCTCTCTCTCTCTCTATATATATATATAGCACTTTTTTTTTAAGATATTCTGCTATACACCTGCACCAGGTATTTTTGTCTCTCAGGACATGACAGATATGATATACACACTATTAGAAGTATAGGACTTGTATATCTGTACAGCACGTTTTTGTTCTGTGCACCCTTTGCTGTCCTATGCCTAATATATCTATCTTTCGCCCTATCTTTCTGCGGATACGCAATTGTGGACAGGAACAGGATGTGTGAATAGGGCGTAAAAAGGTGATGTCACGACCTGACTCCCAGAGCTGTGCGGGCTGTAGCTGTGGCTTGAGAGGATGATGACAGGGGTTCACTGAGGGACACAGGGCACTGAAGGGACACTGAGCATCCCTCTGCCATCTTTCTCTCCAGCAGCCACAGCGGAGTGGGAGTCAGGTTGTGACATCACTATTTTATCCAGGAAGTGAAGCCTTGATGCAGTAGTAAGTGCTGGGGAAAAAAACACTTTATAAGCATTTCCTGTAATAAGTGTATATTGGGGATTTGTATGACTTTTGGGGGGCAATACAGGGCCGCTTTAACCAGAGGGCACATGGTGCACGTGCACCGGGCCCACTGGTTAAAGGGGCCCCCCGCGCAGGCCGGCCGTTGCTATGTGCGACCAGTGCGGTCGCACAGGGCTGCAGCCACCAGCCTTTCAGGGGGGAGCGCCATGGATGGGTAATCTACTTACCCCTCCATGGCGCCCCCTGCAGGGCCCCCCGTCCGTTGCTGCCCCCGCCCGCCTGCTGCCGCTGCGGCGCTTCAGCGGCAGCGATACTGACAGAGAGAGCCATTGGCTCCCTCCCTGTCAGTCACTCTTGTGGCCGCACTTCCTGCGGTCACAAGAGGCCGCACTCTCCCTCTAGCGCCCAACGTCACTGGAGCGTCGGCACGAGGGTAAGGGGAGTGCAGCCTCTTGTGACCACAGGAAGTGCGGCCACAAGAGAGAAGAGAAGAGGAACGCGAGGACCTAGGTGAGTAAAAGTGTTTGTTTTTTTCAATGTTATATGGGAGGGGGAGCACATATACTATTGGGGAGCAGAGGGGGCTATATACTATGGGGGAGCACAGGGGAGCTATATACTATGGGGGAGCACAGGGGGCTATATACTATGGGGGAGCACAGGGGGCTATATACTATGGGGGAGCACAGGGGGGTATATACTATGGGGGAGCACAGGGGGCTATATACTATGGGGGAGCACAGGGGAGCTATATACTATGGGGGAGCACAGGGGGCTATTTACTATGGGGGAGCACAGGGGAGCTATATACTATGGTGGAGCACAGGGGAGCTATATACTATGGGAGAGCACAGGGGAGCTATATACTATGGAAGAGCACAGGGGGCTATATACTATGGGGGAGCACAGGGGGCTATATACTATGGGGGAGCACAGGGGAGCTATATACTATGGGGGAGCACAGGGGGCCATATACTATCGGGGAGCACAGGGGAGCTATATACTATGGGGGAGCACAGGGGGCTATATACTATGGGGGAGCACAGGGAGCTATATACTATGGGGGAGCACAGGGGAGCTATATACTATGGGGGGCTATATACTATGGGGGAGCACAGGGGAGCTATATACTATGGGGGAGCTATATACTATGGGGGAGCACAGGGGGCTATATACTATGGGGGAGCACAGGGGTCTATATACTATGGGGGAGCAAAAGGAAGCTATATACTATGGGGGAGCACAGGGGGCTATATACTATGGGGGAGCACAGGGGAGCTATATACTAAGGGGGGAGCGCACAGGAGGGCTGTATATAACTGGAGGAGCACATGAGGGTCTATATACTACAGGGACACCTTAAAACTATGGAGGCACAGAGGGGTGTAACTATGTAGGGGTACAGAGGGGTGTAACTACTGTATAGGGGTACAAGGGACCTAACTACTGTATGTGTTGGAGCCTTAAATATTTGTCTGGCAGATTCTGGAGAGAAGATTCACAGCCAGGAGAAGGTGGCCCAGGCTGGATGGAGAGAAAAAGAAAAGGTGACAGACTCTGATCGGAGAAGATGCCCCCAGTGAGTCACTGGATGTAACTGCACTCTGTTATAGGGTTGTAGTGTTAGGGCGGTATTATGTAATGGTATCATTGATGATAGCTTTCTGTTTTGTTTAGTGCAGTTTTTATGTAATATGTAATCACTGTATGGTGGAAATAGTGTTATAAGGTAACTACTGTATGTATTGGGGCTCTTGATACAGTGTGGGGGCAAATTCAGTACATTATACAATGTGCCAAAAGGGAAGGGGGGGCCCACTCTTGAGGGCTGTGCACTGGGCCCACCAATGTATTAAAACGGCCCTGGGGCAATACAATACTTTAATAAAAAAATTTGCCCAATTTCTCCTTTAACTGTGGGCACCACACCCGCATTTTCTTTTCTTCCGGCTCTCCTTCTCATTGGCAGCAGAGTACTGAATCCTGATTGGCTGGTACTCCCTAGGCAGCCAATCACGGTTCAATGCTCTGCTGCCAATGAGAGGAAGGGGAGGTGGATGCAAGCACAGTACAGGTATAGTAACTGTAACCAGACCGGACCCAAAAGAGATAGGATCCGGGACATCACAGGAAGCAAGAAGATTAGTGGCCGGAGGGTAACGTGACCGGATCAGCAATCTCCCAGGGCAGCCAACTAACGACAGGTAAGTATATTAGGAAAGGGTTAACCTTGGTTAACACTTTCCATAGGTAAATTATCAATTTTTCGCAGAATACACCTTTAAGTCACTCTCAGCCTGCCTAGCTGCTGTCAGTGTTCCATACAGCAGTTACTTTGGATATTAGCTGGTTGTTTTGGTGAATTGATTGTGTATGACAATACCAAACAAGACAATAAAACACAAAAAGGGTTAGTTTTGCTATTAAATATATAGAAGAATTCTGGTGTAATTTTCACCGAAAAAAAACTTTAAAGGGAGTAAATGAACTTGCTTATAAAGTATGTCCCTTATGCCTCCTAATAGCACAGACATGGCACAGAGGATAAAGGTAAGAAAGGTATCTTTATCCTCAGAGTTCCATGCTCCATAGGGACATATTAGCAGGTTGGATTCTTCTTAATTTCCCTTTAATACAACATTTATTATGAGTTTTAGGTACACCTTTGACATAGGAGCATGACCCTAATAAATGAGGAATGGCCTTAGTACAAGATTTTTCAAATAGCGCGATAAACACTCTAATAAATCCAGTGCTTTCTTAGACAAATTTTACTTTGTCTAATACATTAACCTCACCTTACAAGGTTTCAAACTGCATTTCAGCGAGTCTGGAAATAAATGAAAAATGAAGATTGCAGACTGAAACTAATTTTAAGTAAGTTGTTTTAATGAATGGTAATATAAAGATCATTTGTCCATGTCAAAGGTGCTCATAGCCTTTAATGGACAATATATTTATAAATTATTATATATTCAGTTCAATAAAATAAGATGACTAAAAAGAGAAGATTATCAGTTAAATCTGAATATAGAACATTTAACCAAAGTATTTATATGAAGGATGAGTCAATCCTCTGCTTAGTTGTCGCTGCACTCCATGCATACATAATATAAAAAGGTAACTGTGTGGAACAAAAATGTGTGATAAGAAATTCAAAACAGTTGTTTCTAATAACTTATTCAGAACTCTGTGTTCACTATAGACAAAAGGGTTTTGACACGTACTAAATGTATGTGAAACTCATTACCTGGTAATGTACACAACAAACCCCTCAGAAATAAGCTGTTTCTTTTTATGATTGTGTTTTTATGTGGTATTAGATGCAGAACCATTAAAAATAATTTATTTTAAATGCCTGAGAGATGTAGGTCCTACCATAAGAACTAGAAATTGCTGGGCCCCATAGCAAACTTATGATTGCTGCCCCCGCCCCCTACCCCCAACCGACCACTACGCCAGCAACACACCCAGCTCTACACAGGCTCTGTACTACATATAAATTACAGTGCAGTTATATTAAGTGACTCACAAGTGACTCCATTTGCCCTGGGCCATTATGAGAACTTCTCCGAGCCACAAATCCACAGAATCTGCCAAACAGACATATTAGGCTCCTCACTCTGGCACCATCCTCATCTCTACAAACTACACATCTATATTGGCCCTTTTAAGCCCCCTTTCAGTGGGTATCCCTGACTCTTTGTAGTGTGTGTGTGTGTGTGTGTGTGTGTGTGTGTATATATATATATATATATATATATATTCCTTATATTATATGCCTCCTCTGTGTAGACACCTTATAGATGGCCCCTTGTTTAGTCCTCCATATAGATGGCCCCATGTGCATCTACTATAGTAGAGAGCCCCCCTCTGTGTAGTCCCTTTATAGTAGATGACAACCTCTATGCATACCCTATATCAGCGATAGGGAACCTCGGTTCTCCAGCTGTTGCAAAACTACAACTTCCATCATGTTTAGACAGTCAAAGCTAAAGCTGTAGTTTTGCTACAGCTGGAAAGCCAAGGTTCCCTATCCCTGCCCTATAGTATATGGCCCCCTCTGTGTAGTGCCCCTTATAGATACCTCCTCTATGTTGACCTCCTTATAGATTGCCCTGCATTATAAATGCCCCCATATTAAAAATAGCCCCCTTGTATTATTCATCCCTCCATATAGATAGCCCCCCCTATGTTGCCCATCCCCCATATAGATAGCCCCCAGTATTAGACATAAATTGTGTTCCCTAATTAAAAAAGTTGTGAGATCGTAGATAGTGTCTGAACCAAGTAAGAAGTTGAGGGCAGAACAAACAGCAGAACAAAATAGAACAGTGATCTATGCAATTAAAGGGGTTATCCAGTACTACAAAAACATGGCCACTTTCTTTCAGAGACAACATGACTCTTGTCTCAAGTTCAGGTTACTTCAATGGAACTGAGCACCAAAACCTCGCCCAGGCTGGAGGCAAGAGTTGTGCTGTCTCTGAAAGAAAGTGGCCATGTTTTTGTAGCGCTGGATAACACCTTTAACCCCTTAAGGTCCAAGCCAATTTTCGTTTTTGCGCTTTTGCTTTTTCCATTTTATGTTTAAAAGTCCATAGCGCTTGCATTTTTTCACCTAGAGACTTATATGAGTGCTTATTTTTTGTGAAACCAATTGTACTTTGCAATTACAGGCATAATTTTTCCATAAAATATGTTGTGAAACCGGAAAAAAATCATTTGCGCTGTCAAATTGAAAAAAAAACGAATTTGTTTTGATTTCGGGGAGTTTTGCATTTACGCCGTTTGCCCTATGGTAAAACTGACTTGTTATGCATGTTCCTCAAGTCGTTACGATTACTATGATATATAACATGTATAACTTATATTGTATCGGATGGCCTGTAAAAAATTCAAACCATTGTTAACAAATATATGTCACTTAAAATCGCTCCATTCCCAGGCTTATAGCGCTTTTATCCTTTGGTCTATGGGGCTGTGTGAGGTGTCAGTTTTTGCGCCATGATGCGTTCTTTCTACCGGTACCTTGATTGCGCATATACGACTTTTTGATCGCTTTTTATTACATTTTTTCTGGATTTGATGCGACCAAAAATGCGCAATTTTGCACTTTGGGATTTTTTTGCGCTTACGCCGTTTACCGTGCGAGATCAGGAATGTGATTAATTAATAGTTCGGGCGATTACGTGTGCGGGGATACTAAATATGTTTATTTATTTATTTATTAATTTATATTTATAAAATGGGAAAAGGGGGGTGATTTGTACTTTTATTAGGGGAGGGGATTTTTTATTAATAAAAACACTTTTTTACTTTTTTTTTTACATGGACTAGAAGCCCCCCTGGGGGGCTTGTATATACATAGCACTGATCTCTCATAGAGATCAATGCTGTGTATATACACAGCAAAGATCCATGAGATCGGTCATAGATTGCTATGGCCTGCTGCAGGCCATAGCAATCTACTGCCGAGCCGGGATCAGCGTCATTCCGACGCTGAGGCCCGGCACGGCCAGAAGAACTGATCTCCCCCCGGCGATCGCATCGCGGGGGGGAGATCCGTGCCACTAGACACCAGGGATGTGATGTCTGAAGCCCTTCAATGCAGCTGTCAGATTTGACAGCTGCATTGAAGTGCTTAATTAGCCGGCGCGGCAACGGGACCCGCGCCGGCTAACAGAGGCACTGCCCGGCGGGACCCCGCTCTGAACACCCCCCGCGGCGCCATGACGTATTAGATACGTCATGGGTCGCTAAGGGGTTAAGCTCCATTCCCCTTCGTCCTCACAGGACGAAGGAATTTTAATGAATCAAACCTGTAACTCCACCCCCTGGAGGCTATATCCTGGTGTCAGACCCCCTCTACATCAGTTATTTTCTTTCGTCCCTTGAAGCTGTAGGACGTGGACGATCATCGGTTCGGGTATTTGGGCCTCCGCTGTGCTGCAGTGTGTGGACCAAACCCAGATTTCATCTTTCCTGCGCCCCTGCTGTTTTCCAGCCTGTCGGCATTGTTTATGTCTCCAGCAGGGGCGCCGCCATGTTTCCGGAGTCTGGCCTGACCGGAAATGGTGTCGCGCGGTGACGTACTTCCGGTTTTGCCGGCCTGCGGGGATGACACAGTTCCTTCTCCTCTAATAGGTCAGTAAAGCAGCGGTTTGCTGCTAGAGAGTAAGGGGGAGGATCCTATAGGTATTCCGGACTTATTCGCGCAGGCCGCCCGGGGGGCGTGGCTTATTATTTTTGCGCCATTGCGGCCATTTAAACCCAGCAGACACAGCGGCCAGTGCTGCCTGTACATTCTGTATTTGTGATTCCTGTGTCTGAGAGGATCAGTCTAACCTACTGTGAAGATTCTGACACTCTGTTAAGGGTGAGTCATTGGGGCACTGTTATAATGCAGTACTTGTTACATGATTTTAATGTGGGTTTTTTATCCTCCAGAGAGATTTTTGGTTTCAAAGATTCCAGGGCCCCCGAGAGGAAAGATCCTGGAAGAGGAGATCCAGCTGTTGATCTCAAAACAGGCATCAGAGGAAGTTCCTCTACAGGACTGGGGAAAAGGAGTTTATTCCCCGGTATTTTTAGTTCCCAAACCCTCCGGCAAATGGAGGTTAATAATCGATTTACGTTTCCTCAATCAGTACATTGTGAAGAAAAAGTTCCGAATGGACACCATAAGATCAGTACAGTTCGTCCTTTGCAAACACGAATTTCTAGCATCACTAGACCTGCAGGAAGCGTATTTCCACATACCAATTTGGCCTCCTCACAGGAAGTTCCTACAGATAGAGGTTTATGTCAAAGATCAACTGAGACATCTACAATTCAGGGTGTTACCTTTTGGCATAAGCACAGCTCCTTTCGTGTTCACCAAAGTGGTGTCCTCAGTAGTAGCGGAACTCAGACTCCAGGGTATCAGGATAATACCCTATTTGGACGACTGGCTAATCATGGCAGCCACGGCGGACCTCCTAAACACGCATGTCCGTACAGTACTCCAATTCATCAGTCACTTGGGGTGGATTATCAATCACGACAAGTCCGATCTCACCCCTTCAACATCCAAAACCTTTCTGGGATTCCTAATAGACATAGTGGAGATGAAGCTGTTTCTCACATCAGAGAGGAAAATGAGAATCTTCCGAGGGTGCTAATTTCTCTTAGGACCAAGGCAGGTCCCCATACGTACAGTCATGAGATTTCTCGGCCTCCTTTCCTCCACAGTGGACGCTGTGCCTTGGGCTCTGTGGCACATGCGCACTCTACAGTTGGAACTTTTACGATCATAGGACAGTTCACAGAAGACATTAGACAACAAGATCGTTCTATCTGTGCGCAGCAGAAGATCTCTTCATTGGTGGAGCGCCATAAAGGACAGACTCCAGAAAAAAGAGCCTTAGTGGACAATCCTTACCACCGATGCATCCGGAACGGGATGGGGGGCTCATCTGGAAGACCGGAAAGTCTCAGGGATCTGGACGCGGGAAGAAGCCCTAATGTCTTCCAATGCCAGAGAATTGAGAGCTATAGCCCAGGCCCTATGTCATTTCACTTCGGACCTTGTCAACAAAGCAGTACGTGTACGGACGGACAACATCGCGTGTGTTTGTTATATCAACAAACAGGGAGGCACCAGATCTCAAGCTGTCCTCGAGGAGGTAGAAAATATCTTCAACTGGGCGGAGGGGAGAATAACAAGGTTATCTGCAACCCATATCAAAGGGGAACAGAATGTTCTGGCAGATCGCCTCAGCCGGGGACTCATGGTTCCAGGGGAATGGAGCTTGAAGAAGGAGATCTTCAACCAACTAGTGGACAAGTGGGGTCTTCCGCAGATAGACCTAATGGCGACAAGCACCAATGCCAAACTTCAGAGATTCTGTTCCCTATACGCTGCCGACAGCCCAGTGGCGATAGATGTCATGACAATACCTTGGAGTTACCAACTGGCATACATCTTTCCGCCTGTATCAATGTTATCGAGGGTATTGACAAAGATCAGGCGAGACCAGGCGTCAGTAATTGCGATTATTCCCTTCTGGCCAAAGAGAGTATGGTTCCCTGTCCTCTGGAGCATGAGCAAAAGGGATTTCTGGAGACTACCACTGCATCACGACCTTCTCTCCCAAGACAAACATCTTTGCAACAGCTTGAAGTCATTCAATCTGACAGCCTGGAGGTTAATAGGACCCTATTGAGAACCAGAGGGTTATCTCAAAGAGTGTTGGAGACGCTTTCTCACTCTAGGAGTGAGGCGACCAACAGGTCATACGATAGGGTAAAACGGATTTTTCATCGTTGGGCTACTCCTGAGGGTATTAACCCAGACTCTCCTTTAGTACCGGAGATACTAGACTTCCTTCAGGATGGGTTTGACAGGGGCCTCAGACCTAGCTCCTTAAGAGTACAGATCGCTGCCATGTCTGCATTTCTAGGTCGTAAGTTACTACTCGTCCAGGAAATAAAGGATTTCACGAAAGCTGTGGATAGACTAAGGCCCCCATTAGTCAAACCTGTCTCTGCCTGGGATCTCGGCCTTGTTCTCAAACGCCTCTGCCTGGAACCCTTCGAGCCTTTGCAGGAAGCAGAACTCAAATTCCTTACAATGAAAGTGGTACTCTTGTTAGCGATTACATCCGCCAAGAGAGTCAGGGAGTTACAAGCTCTAGGTTCGGCTGAACCATATGTATCTTTCTTCGCTGACAAAGTTATCCTGAGATACTTACCTTCCTTTAGACCAAAGGTGCCTTCACAGATTAACTTAAACCAATTTTCCTACCAGCCTTTTCTCCTCCGTCAGAAGAACAACAGGATTTTTCCTCACTGGATGTGGTTCGAGCTCTGCGAACCTATCTCTCCAGGGTGATGGATTTTAGGAAGGAAGAAAATTTGTTTATTTTATTTCATGGAATGTTCAAAGGCAAGAAGGCCACTAAGCCTTCCATCTCCAGATGGATTACAGATTGTATAAGAACTTGTTACGACCTGGAAGGGCTCCAGCCGCCAGAGTTCTTAAGGGCTCATTCTACAAGAGCGGTGTCCACATCTTGGGCCGAGAGATGTGCGGTTGCCATCGAGAATATATGCAAGTCCGCAACTTGGGTTTCTCCTTTGACGTTTGTCAAACACTACCGGCTAGACTCCATCCTCACAAAGCGAACTGAGTTCGCTAGATCAGTATTGAGTGCTGTATCTACAGAATGCCCTCCCAGTGGGGGTATTTCTTGCTAGATCCCCATCTGTTGTGAGGCTAATAGGACGTAAGGGAAGTTAACATTTTGTTATGTTAATGTGTTTTCCCTGAGTCCTATTAGCATCACAAGAGTCCCTCCCTGTTGACTACTTTTAAATTAACTGAGGTAGAGGGGGTCTGACACCAGGATATAGCCTCCAGGGGGTGGAGTTACAGGTTTGATTCATTAAAATTCCTTCGTCCTGTGAGCTCATAGGGGCGGAGAACAACCCATCTGTTGTGAGGCTAATAGGACTCAGGGAAAACACATTAACATAACAAAATGTTAACTTCTTGAATGGAACTGAGTTAGAAAACCTACACCCAAACTGGAGACAAGAGTGGTGCTCTGTCTAGAGGGAAATGGCCATGTTTTGTAGCACTGGATAACCCCCTTAAACAAAAGGCAAACCAGTGACTATTCAGCAAAATCTTGGTTCCAACTGAACTTTGAACTGAGAGCTTTATGCTGCGTTTACACTAAACGATAATTGGCCCGATCGTACGATTAACGATGTCGGAGTAACATTTTTTTTTCATAACGATCAGCGTTTAGAAGGTACGATATATCATACGGAAAATTAGTTTTGCGATCGTTTTGTGATCACTTAAGCCTATCTCACACATTGGTTAAATCGGCGAACGACTGTTCACACGGAAAGATCTGCGATTTTTTGCGAACGATCAATGACGATTTGAGAACATGTTCAAAGATCAAAATGAACGATTTCTCCCTCGTTGTTTGATCGTTCGCTGCGTTTACAGGTACGATTATCATTCGAATTTGATCGTTATCGCGCAAATTCGCACGATAATTGTTACGTGTAAACGAAGCATTAAGAGACCTAGTTATGGTTGTCTCAATAGTTTGAACCAAGCGCAGGTGGTGCAGATTGCAAAATCCCTTTAACTTCTTGTCTCACTTCAGGCCACCAATTGTAAGCAAGAGTATTTAGTTGGTACAGTACATTTAACTTCATCATATCCTGATGAAATCAGCTCAAGGTAACAAGTGTTAGGAGATATCACACAATAGTCAAAATACAATCAAAGCAAAGAAGGAAGAAGGACTTACTGGACATGACTGGCATGGATTGAGTGTCTGGGCAGACTCCAGATTTGTGTGGTTATTATACAGAATGAAAAGAAATGTTACCGTGTGTCCAATGTGTTTATCAACATTTTGGAAGAGGAATGCTCCATCTCTGACTGAGGAAGAAGTGAGCTCCAAGAAGAACAGCTTATTTGGATGAGGAGGAAGGAGAACTGGAGCCAAAAAACGCACGTCTCTGGAGGAATATGCAGTGACCACCGAATGGATATTTAAATGATGATTTTTAAGACTAAGAAAATTTCTCATTCTGAGACAAAACTGTTTGATTTACCTATAGGAACCAATCACAGCTTTAATTTTACTAGTGCAATTTGAAGAATTAAACCTGACAAGTGTCCATCTGCCTGTTTGGCACTCACCTACAGAGCTTTATAGTACTGCTAGATGATCACCAAGCCTGAGTTGCACTAACAACACTAGATTGTTTGTGCAGCCTTTGCTTTAATCATTTATCAGCGAGAAGGGCGAGCATCACTGTGGTGCTGGGTGCACTGCAGGGGTGCTGGGACTTCCTCTCTCTCCTGATCTGTGACGTTCTCTGCAGTAACACCGTAAGCAATCCAAACTTTTGGCATGTCCCTGTCACATATCAAAAGTTTTTCTACATGACAGTGTCCATTTAAGCGCTACAGCTCTCCTGTCTTTTTTATCTCCTTGTCCAAGAAGGGAGTGTGAACAGGTAAAATAGCCATGGGTGTCTAAAGCCCACTGATGTACATGGAAGGGCCAAGGCTCGCCCATCTAGACCAATCCCTTAGAAGAGCTACTGTGACAGCAATTGCTAGAAAAACAAAAGTAAAGCTATCTATGATAAAGAAGTGTCAGGATACACAGTATATGCAAAGTATAGTACTGGTTTGTGTCACCATGCACAGTAATATGCAATATTTGGCATGTGGTTTTAATGTTATGGCTAGTGTATGTTTTTGTACAACATACTGGTTAAGGTAAAATTCACCACAAATTATAATTGTAAACATAATATAGGACAACATAATATATGCCAACCAGCAAGTTGTCATAAATACCTTCAACCTACATTTTAGTGTATCAGAATCTCAGACTAGTCAGGAGGAATAACAAGTTCAAAGGTAATCAAAACATTAGACAATATTTCCGTGCATAATAAGCCCACGCTTTGTTTCTTTACTGAAACCAGTTAATGATAAACCTTTATTTACTAATTACTCGCTTAACCTTTGTTAAAAAAATCTCCATTGACTAAAGTCAGAACATTTTCTTTGCTTTAAATCTACTGTGGTTTTGAAAAAGTGTTATGTGACTATAAAAGACTCTTTTGTATCCTTCACTTGACATTTCTCACAATTACATTTTTGTTGTAATCTCTTTTAGCAATGTTTTTGTATGCCAAGTTTTAATGCAAATACGGTAGGACTTGGATCAGCAGTTCATAAAAATAATACAAATCTAAACAATTGAAGTTATGAGACATCATATCAGGTGCTTTGGGGCTCTGTGGGAACTTGCGCATTGTGGACTCTAGGTGGTTTTGTTGTTTTTTTATTATGCACTTGGCAATTATAACTATTTTGCTGAGCAAAAACAATACTAAGGCTGTGCGTGCAAACCTTTTTGCAACCCTCTCCTGGTGAATTGGCCTTGTGAGGCCTCTTTTTTTTTATAACAGAATCAAGGTGTGCACAGAATGCAAAATAAAGGAGATGCAAAATAGCTAAAAGTGAGTCATAAAAAACATCTAGACCAGTTTTAAAACAACCATCTACAGTCATCTAGCTTATTTTTCATTGTTTAAAGGGTTGTAAACCTGTTTTCATCTACAGTATATGGAAAAAACAGAATCTGTCTGTCCTTTATAGGGATACAAATTCCTGAACCATTTGACCCCCAGCTTTAGCATGTACTGTAGGTACATTGGGCATCTGAGAATGTTTTTGTAATGGTCCTGACCTTGTTGAACATACAGTATACAGGACTCTCTCACTGTTGTTCTCTGTTATCATCATAAGATTTTATCCAGAGGATATATACACTGTACACTGTTATCTGTTATCAGCTATTATGAGAAACTACCTTTTAAGGGCCAGTTTACACTGAGTAAACACGGCGTAATTCCGTGGCGGACCTCTCCACCGCAGGACCCCGCCGTGCTCAGTGTGCTGCTGTAAGTGAATGAGAGGGCGTGCGCTCGTCCGCTGCCGCCGCTCTCCGCTTGCAGGAGTAACATGTTACTTCTTTGAGTGGAGAGGAGAGGGAGCGGACGAGCGTGCGCCCTCTCATTCACTTACAGCAGCACACTGAGCACGGCGGGGTCCTGCGGTGGAGAGGTCCGCCACGGAATTACGCCGTGTTTACTCAGTGTAAACTGGCCCTCCAAGTAAGTCAGTTTGTCTGTCCTCTATAGGCATCTAAACGCCTGAACCATTGGATTTTATATTTGGTGCTTAGTTACATTAGATGTCCAAGAAGGGTTTTTGTAAAGCTTCTGACCTTGGGAGATGTACTAGATGCAGCAGTCGTTCACTGCTGTTTTTATGTTACCAGCCATTATGACAGATTGTATACAGTGGATCTGTATGTGTTCTGTATGCAAGGATTTCAATTTAAGTTATAGGTGCAGATTTGGCAAAAGTGTCAAAAAGAAACAATGGGGGAGATTTCTCAAACTGGTGTAAAGTAGAATTGTCTTAGCAACCAATCAGATTCCACTTTTCATTCCTCACAGACTCTTTGAAAAAGAAAAAAAGATAGAATGGGATTGGTTGCTAGGGGCAAATAAGACAATTCTACTTTACACCAGTTTGAGAAATCTCCCCCAATGTATTTGTTGCCAATAGCAACCAAGCAGGGCTTAGTTTTTGAGACCAACTAAACAAATGGAAAGGTAAGCTCTGATTGGTTGCTATGGTCCAAAAAGATGTTTTTCTTTTTGACACGTTTTATAAATTTGCTACTTAGTTTTTTTTTTTTTTTATCCGGCACTAGCAGATATATTAGATAGTTCTAGATGGTAAGGTATAGTGGAACAGTTGTCCATAGCAACCATATAACTATTTTCATTTTCAAATGGGAGGCACCCTGTGGCAACAGGCTAGAGATATCTGGCTATCCCATGTTTTGAGACTCGCAACCGGGGCTACACGGACTCTTGTTTTGCATATTTTAATTTTTGGGGGCATCAGTGGAGACTCTTGATTGAGTACTTCATTGGAATTTTTTCACTGATCTCCTTGAGTTCAGTGATTACTGTGTTTTGTTGGTTTCCTAAAATAGACTGGCTCTGTTAGAATGGCAAGTCAGAATGCGCTGCCCCTTTTATTGCTGTCTGGCCGAGTGCCGTATGTCAGTCAGCTGGTGAGCTCACAGTATCAGTGAATCTCAGTGACCCAGCACTTAACCTCACTTCTGTGATTGTTGTATTCCTGTGATTTAAAATAAAGCTATTACAGTACCAGGAATTGCACGGAATATGGCTGCGAAACTTGCAGCATAAAATCCTCTGTGATCCAATACGTGTGAAGGCATCCTCACAGTGAATCTGTCTGTCTGTCTTTTATAGGCGTCTAAATGCCTGAATCATTTGACCCCAGATTTGACACATTGGCCATCTGGGAAGGTTTTAAAAAGGTTCTGAACTTGACAGATATATACTGCACTCTTTCACTGTTATTTTTTATTATTAGCAATTATCAGCAATTCCTTCTATACGATAAAAGCAGAAATTGGTTTGTTCAAGCCCTAGATGCACCAGCACGTTACTGTACGTCCTGGCATCGCTAGGGGAGTTCAGAGGGGGGTTGCACGGCTGCAATCCCAAAAATGTTTTTTTTATTAATTTAAAAAAAAAAACTCACCTATTAAAAGTTTGAATAACCCCCTTTTCCCATTTTATAAATAAAAATAAATAAATAAACATGTTTGGTGTTTGGTATCACCGTAACTAAATTATCACATTCCTGATCTCGCACGGTAAACTGTATAAGCGCAAAAAAATTTGAAAGTGCAAAATTGCACATTTTTGGTCGCATCAAATCTAGAAATACGCATATACGCAAACAAGGTACCGATAGAAAGAACACATCATGGCACAAAAAATGACATTTCACATAGCCCAATAGACCAAAGGATAAAAGTGTTATAAGCATGGCAATAGAGCAATTTTAGGGAACATATATATATTTTTATATATATTTTTTAAAGGTTTTAAAGGGGTTGTCCGGCGATAAAAAATTATTCACAGAATAACACACATTACAAAGTTATACAACTTTGTAATGTATGTTATGTCTGTGAATGGCCCCCTTCCCCGTGTCCCACCACCCCCACCCGTGTACCCGGAAGTGTGGTGCGCTATACATTACCTGTCACGTGCCGACCACGGTCTCAGATCGTCAGCAGTGACGTCTTCTTCGGGAGCTTGGCGGATCTTCCCGAGTGCCGGCCGCCCTCTGCAGCGTCATCCGAAGCTCAGCCGCCATTGGCTGAGCATAACTGTGCTCAGCCAATCGCGGCTGAGCAGCTGATGACGTGGCCGCGTCATCAGCCGCTCAGCCGCGATTGGCTGAGCGCAGTTATGCTCAGCCAATCGCGGCTGAGCTTCGGATGACGCTGCAGAGGGCGGCCGGCACTCGGGAAGATCCGCCAAGCACCCGAAGAAGACGTCACTGCTGACGATCGGAGACCGTGGACGACACGAGATGCGGTGAGTATAATGCACCACACTTCCGGGTCTAGTGTGGGTGGGGGGAAACACGGGGAAGGGGGCCATTCACAGACATAACATACATTACAAAGTTGTATAACTTTGTAATGTGTGTTATTCTGTGAATAATTTTTTATCGCCGGACAACCCCTTTAATTTTTTAAAAGCCATAAAATAAATTAAAAGTTATACAAGTAACATATTGTTGTACCGTATTTTTCGGACTATAAGACGCACTTAAAATACTATGATTTTCTAAGAAATTGTAAGTGCGCCTTATAGTCCAGTGCGCCTTATATATGGCCCGGGATAGCTCCGGCCTCCATGGCGCAGATAGGCTGCCAAGCTCACATCTCCCCGCCACACAGCACAGCGCAGCGCTCCCTTACCTGGACTCCCGGTCCATGGCTCCGCAGGCCTGTCCTGCTGTCCCGCTCTACCGCTCTTAAGGTGTCCCGCTCTCTTCAGCTGTAGTAAGCTGAGTGTCAGGGATGCACAGATTGTCAAAGGGATCCTCTACAGGCAAGGACTTAACAGGAGCGGAGGCAGGCAGAAATGCTGGAGCAGACGCACTCAGGCACTGTTGTGATGGATGCAGAAGAGGGGCTGAGCGCTGCTGTGCTAAGGAGCTGTCTGCATTCCGAAGGGGAGTGGGAGCCCGAGTGGAGGCAGCGGGGAACTGATGCTGCGGCTCTGCGGCTAAGCCCGGCAAGGGTCCGGGGGAGTCGGTATTTGCAGGCAGGCTGTTTCGATTGTTACCTCTGTCAGATGAGGGAAGAGTACGGGCTGCCATGGGCTCCCTGTGTGTCCCCGCTGATGCTGTGTGTGACGGAGCAGTCTGCCACACAGCTCCGCCGCCGGCATATGAGCAGGAGGGAGGGGGAGCCGCATGGACTCCGGCGCCATGTTGCTTTGACTGGGCAGAGGGGAGAGAGGCTTCCAGCTTCCTCCGTGCTTCCTCCGCCAAACTTATACACTATAATGCGGTGCGCCTTATATATAAACCTAAATGGCTTAGCAGGCTAAATTTGGAGGTGCGCCTTATAGTCCGGTGTGCCTTATAGTCCAAAAAATACGGTAATCGTACTGACTTAAGGAACATATATAAGAAGTCAATTTTACCCTAGAACGAGCGGCATCAATTTCACCACACATATATTTTTTTCTGGTTTTGCAGCATATTTTGGGCAAAAATTACGTCTGCCATTGCAAAGTACAATTAGAGGCGCAAAAAATATGGACTCATCTGGGTCTCTAGGTGGAAAAATGCACGCGCTATGGCCTTATATACATGAGGAGGAAAAAAGGAAAGCGCAAAAATTTAAACTCAGATTTGGCATATACTGAAGCTACATCAAGAGTCCAAGAAGGTTTTTGTAAACCTCTGGACCTTGCCGCATATATACAGCATACAGTTGTTTTCTGTAATAAGCCATTATGATAGTATTGTATACAGTGGATTTTTATCTTTTGGCACAGGTAGTGAGACACAGGCTGCAGTCATATTACTGGAGGTGTGCAGTCTATTGCCAGCCCAATATTTTAAGCCACAATACTCCTGGTATCCTGAGGGCTGACCACACAGTGGGGGGCATAAGATCATTTCTGATAATGTCCTTTCTCTCTCAATCTTCTTTATTTCACTTTCTTTATCCTCAAAGCTTGGGAGGATGTTGCATTAACCGCACCAGGGAGCGGAGTCTAAGGGGCCGCTGGTTTTCACCAGATCCTGCCGCAAGGCGGGATGGACTTGCTGCGGCAGGCGACCCCCAGGTCGCTACCCCTGGCTTGGTTGCTAGTGACAGCAGGCGAGGCGTGGCAGAAGCAGTAGGCAGAAGATAGAGCAGGCAGAGGTCTGTAGGCTTAACTGCAGGTGGCAGGCAGTGCTCAGGAACAATGGGTAAGCAGCGGACAGGGACTAGGGACCGGGACAGAGGACAGGGACTAGGAACAGGGACTGAGGTCAGGAACAACAGGGAGCTGGGCCAAACGCTATGGGAAGCATGTAGAGGCTCCAACATGAGGGACAGGGCATGCTGGGATTTATAGGGAGTGATTGTGTGCATACACCAATTAGGGGCGGACTGGTCCTTTAAATCTGAGACAGACAGCGCACGCACAGACGGAGACAGGAGCAGGGCAAGGTAAGGAGCCCCCGGGGCCGAACAGGCAGCAACGCCGGGTCCCTGCACATGGACCCCGGCGGCTGCATGGGGAAGAGAGAGGTCGCCGCGGCGGCCCGGAGCACGGGACGCCGCTACGGCCATGACAGTACCTGCCCCCCCCCCTTTGGCCTCCCCCTCTTTCTTGCCTGCAGGAACCTCTTGATGAGATCTTGGTCCAGGATGTTAGTCTCGGGTTCCAAGGACCTCTCCTCAGGACCAAATCCTCTCCAGTCCACTAGGAAGAACCGTCTTCCTCTGACAGTTTTCATGGCCAGAATGTCTTTAACAATGTAGACGTCGTCCGAGATGGCTTGTGGAGCAGTAAAAGAAGACTTATTGGAGAATCGGTTGAGGACCACTGGCTTTAAGAGGGAAACATGGAAGGCATTCGGAATCCGCATAGTAGGGGGTAGACGGAGTTTGTAGGTGACTGGATTGATGCGTTCTAGCACCGAGAAAGGACAGAGGAATCGTAGACTTAACTTGTAGCTGGGAATCTTGAGTCGGACATATTTGGCCGAGAGCCAGACTTTGTCACCTGGGAGAAATTTTGTGACAGGTCTTCTTCTCTTATCCGCCTGGTCCTTCATGCGGTCAGATGCCTTGAGCAAAGATTGTCGAGTCTGTTCCCAGATCGACTGCAGGTCAGACAACAATTCCTCCACGGCTGGGACCTCGGAGGATGGAGAGAGAGGCAAAGGAGGACGAAGGTGACGCCCACAGACCACATAAAAGGGTGACTTGACTGTGGAGCTCGAGTCCAGATGGTTGTAGGAGAACTCTGCCCATGGAAGCAGACTGGACCAGTTGTCTTGGCGAGCAGAGACGAAGTGTCGTAGATAATTGCCAAGGACTTGATTGACCCTTTCCACTTGCCCGTTGGTCTGGGGATGATAGGCTGACGAGAAGTCCAGCTTCACTTGGAGTTGAGAACAGAGAGCACACCAGAATCTGGAGACGAATTGTGATCCTCTGTCGGACACAATATGAAGAGGAAGACCATGTAGGCGGAAGATATGCTGAAAGAACAACTGGGCCAGGCAAGAAGCGGATGGTAGTCCAGGAAGAGCCACGAACTGGGACATTTTGAAGAAGCAGTCTGTAACAACCCAAATGACAGTGTTACCCGCGGATGGAGGCAAGTCTGTGACAAAGTCCATGCCTATATGGCACCAGGGACGGTCTGGAACTGGCAAGGGCTGAAGTAGGCCGGCAGGTCTTAGACGGGAGGACTTGTTCCTGGCACAGATGGTACAGGAAGCCACAAAGTCCTTGACATCTTGGAGTAGGCTGGGCCACCAGTAGTGGCGGTAGATCAGTTGCCCGGTCTTTTGAACTCCCGGATGCCCGGCCACCACAGAGGAATGACCCCACTTCAAAATACGTCTTCGAAGTGCAGGGCGCACGTAGGTTTTTCCGGGAGGCACTCTCTGAAGAGTAGAGGTGGCGACTGGCACTAGGCGATCGGGAGGTATAATGTGGCGAGGGGATTCCTCTTGTCCCATAACATCAGATGCTCGGGAAAGTGCATCGGCTTTCACGTTCTTCTCAGCTGGACAGAAATGAATGATGAAATTGAAACGTGAGAAGAAGAGCGACCACCTGGCCTGCCAGGGATTGAGGCGTTGGGCCGATTGGAGGTAGAGAAGATTCTTGTGGTCCGTGTAGAGGTTGACCGGATGCCTAGCCCCCTCTAGGAGATGACGCCACTCCTCCAGTGCCAACTTAATCGCCAAGAGTTCTCGGTCACCAATGGTATAGTTCCTCTCGGCAGGGGAGAAAGTCTTAGAGAAGAATCCACAGGTTCTGGTCTTGCCTGATGCATCCGTTTGCGAGAGGACGGCTCCAGCGCCCACTCAAGATGCATCAACTTCAAGTGAAAACGGCTTGGTGGCATCCGGGCAGACTAGAGCAGGAGCAGAGGCAAAAGCAGACTTTAGGCTAGTGAAGGCTTGCTCAGCCTCAGGTGGCCGATGCCTGGAATCCGCCCTCTTCTTAGTGAGAGCCACGATGGGTGCGACCAGGGTAGAGAAATGTGGGATGAACTGCCGATAGTAGTTGGCAAATCCTAGGAGACATTGGATAGCTCTGAGTCCCACAGGACGTGGCCACTGGAGAACAGCTAAGAGTTTGGCTGGATCCATCTGTAGACCCCGATCGGAGACAATATAGCCAAGAAACGGAAGGCTGCGCTGATGGAAAACGCATTTCTCCAGCTTAGCGTACAAATGATTGGCCCGTAGTCTTCGTAGGACCTGACATACTTGGGTCACGGGAGTCTGCTGGTCAGGGGAGAAGACCAGAATGTCGTCAAGATAGACGATGACGCAGACATAGAGGAGGTCACGGAATATGTCGTTGATGAATTCCTGGAAGACCGCTGGGGCATTGCATAGGCCGAATGGCATGACCAGGTATTCGTAGTGCCCATCTCTGGTGTTAAAAGCGGTCTTCCATTCGTCTCCTTCACGAATAAGAATCAAATTGTATGCTCCCCTGAGATCCAGCTTGGAGAAGATCCTGGCTCCACGGAGACGGTCGAATAGTTCGGGGATAAGCGGAAGAGGATAACGGTTCTTGACAGTCACCTTATTTAGGCCCCGGTAGTCTATGCATGGGCGGAGAGAACCGTCCTTCTTCTGCACAAAGAAGAATCCTGCACCAGCAGGGGACGTAGATTTACGGATGAAACCCTTCTGAAAGTTTTCCTGGATGTAGGAGGACATGGCCTCAGTCTCGGGAACGGAGAGAGGGTACACCCGACCTCATGAAGGAGAAGTTCCAGGAAGGAGGTCTATCGTACGTCCGGTGAGGGGGTAGAGAGTTCGCCTCCTTGGCAAAGAAGACATCAGCCAAGTCTGGTATTCTGCCTATAGGCCGGGTAGAGGGCTGACGAAGTCAGGTGACGTCATAGAGCACTTGGGCTGAGGAGGCTTCAGACACCGGTTTGGACAGTCCAGGCCCCAACTGAGAATCTCCCCAGTTCTCCAGTCTAGCTTAGGGGCATGTAATTGCAGCCAAGGAAGGCCCAGGAGGATGTCAGAAGAGGACTGGCGCAAGACATAGAAGGAGATCTTCTCATGATGTAAAGCGCCCACCTGGAGGACTAGAGGTGCAGTCTGGTAGTGTACAGCTTCGGTGAGAGTCTCGCCCGTGACCTAGGAGATAGACAGGGATCGGGCTAGCGGGGTAGCAGTCATCTTTGGACCTATGTGGCTGCAATAAAACTGCCTGCAGCCCCAGACTCAATGTAGGCAGTAGTCTGGTGAGTTTGTCCCGAGGGCCTCTGGATGGAAACGGGCATAGACAACCTTGGAGAGGTGGCATTCACACCTAGGGAGGCCTCTCCCACCGGACCTAGGTGCGAGCGTTTCCCAAACGCTGAGGGCGTTGGGGACATCTCTGCCGGAAGTGATCAGATCCACCACAATATAGACAGAGATTCAACTCCAATCGGTGAGCTCTCTCATCAGAGGTCAGGCGAGCTCGTTCTACCTGCATCGGAACTTCAGGAGTTAACTGGGGTACTGGCAAGACTGGATTCTGGAAAACCGGTGCCAGACGGTGATGGCGACGGGGCAAACTTAGTCGCCGTTCTTGCCGGACCTTTTGCCGGGCAGAGAGCACGTCTTTCACCCGACTGAACAGGCCCTTCTTGAAGGTGGCTATCAGAGCGGCCTCATTCCAGTCTAATTCTGCAGCCAGGGTGCGGAACTGGATGGCGTAGTCGCCAACAGAGGAACTCCCTTGAGAGAGATTGAGAAGCACAGTCTCAGCCGAAGATGCACGGGCAGGTTCCTCAAAGACGGAGCGAAACTCAGCCAGGAAGGTTCTGAGATTGGCAGCAACAGGATCATCTTGGTCCCACAGCGGCGTGGCCCAAGCCAGAGCTCTACCCTCCAATAGGCTGATGATGAAAGCCACTTTAGAGTGGGAAACTGACTACTTAAAAGTTCAATGTGCATGGTGCATTGGTGAGTCAGGAATCCTCTGCACAACTTGGGATCGCCTCCGTATATACTCGGGAGAGCCAGTCGAAGTCTCGAAGAGGCTGCAGGAGGTGATGAGCGCAGGGCTGTAGTATGCTGCTGTAAGGCGGCCGTCAGTTGCTGGATCTGCTGCGACTGTTGCTGGATTTATTGAGCCTGTTGGGCGACCACCCTGGCTACGTCACGGACATCAGGCACCTCGCCGGGATCCATGGTTGGAGCCTACTTTAACGCCTGGAGTCGTGGATCCACTGAACCATCACTAGCGCTGGTATTAACTGCACCAGGGAGCGGAGTCTAAGGGGCCGCTGGTTTTCCCAATGGGTAAGCAGCGGACAGGGACTAGGGACCGGGACAGAGAACAGGGACTAGGAACAGGGACTGAGGTCAGGAACAACAGGGAGCTTGGCCAAACACTATGGGAAGCATGTAGAGGCTCCAACACGAGGGACAGGGCATGCTGGGATTTATAGGGAGTGATTGTGTGAATACACCAATTAGGGGCAGACTGGCCCTTTAAATCTGAGACAGCCGGCGCGGGTCCCTGCACATGGACTCCGGCGGCTGCATGGGGAAGAGAGAGGTCGCGGCAGCGGCCCGGAGCACGGGACACCGCCGCGGCTGTGACATTTATATAGTGAAACATCAGGCACTAATGCATGCAAAGGTATACATCGACCTGCTGCAGTTGAGATAAACTTCACTGACACCGGCCCTCCTGTGACATGGCCGAGTCACAGAACGGCCGGCGTCTTACAGTGTGTCAACCCGGCCTAAGACAGTATCATGCATTGACTTTTATACCTCTGATGGTTCCCAGCAGTTATCCTTTGGATAATAATTTGGCTACTGGCCCTTGGGGAATTCACTGGCTAAACATAAGTCAATGACAATGCCAAGGTTGAATCCATAGGCATTGGTTAATTTACTTATTTATATAGTGATAGTGAAATATCAGGCACTACTGCATGCAAAGTTATACATCAACCTGCTAGAAGCAATCTGTACTAAAAGGCGTCCTTATATTGTTGGTCAAGAGTAGTGATGAGCGAATAGTGAGATATTCGAATATTCGATACTCGTACAAATATCCCGCGAATATTCGAATATTCAATCGAATATTCGATCCCATTAAACATCTATTTGACCATTTGGAGGGTAAAACCGGAAGCTGGGGGATATGAACGCTTATCGAATATTTATCGAATATTCGCGGAATATTCGTACGAATATCGAATATTCTAATATCTCACTATTCGATCGAATATCTATTCGATCGAACAGTATTTGCTCATCACTAGTCAAGAGGTCATCCTGCCTTCCTCCTTTATCGGTAGACAAAGACACATATATCAGCATGCCCAGAATTGCATGACATATGTCTGCAAATATAGTCAGTGAGTCCTGTTATTTCTTTGACATGTAATCCAGGTTGGTTAGAAACTAACAGCATGCAAAGACTTTCTAACCAAAGGTTGTGTTTTTTGAGAACCTCACCATTAAAATGGAAAAAGCTAGGATTGCCACTCACACATTTTATTATGGCATTTGTTCAAACCAGACTAATTCAATTATTAGTGTTGAAATACCCCCAAAAAAGTGGATCCTGTACTCCTTAAGTTGATCACCAAGCACATGATTCATGGCCTATGTGGAACAGAATCAAGGCTGCATGGACCACAGCAAATGCCAAAAGATACCCAAGACAGCTGATAACGCAGACGCAGACCTATGGTTATGGCTACCTATTGTACTGGCATAGTAATTGGGTAGTAATTGCTGTCACTGTAGAGAGGCTGCGCTTAATCAGAGCAGGGGATAAGGAACCTTATATTATGATTTTCTAAGTGGAATTTTAGGTTTATTTTTACACACTGTCCAAAAGGCGGACATTTTTATTGGACATTTTGTGCTTAGTTTGCCTCGATGACAAGAAATGTGACCATATCATCTGATTAAACAGATCAGAAATAAACCTTTAAAGGCACAAATTACTCTTTAAAGCGACTCTGTACTAGAGATGAGCGAACTGTTCGGACTTTTGGTCCGAAAGCAGTTCGCTCTCTCATAATGCCTGCGATCCCGGCAGCATAGTTACGCTCCCGGAAATATGCGGCCAGGATATTCCAGGGAATCCATGGTGAATTCCCTGGAATATCCTGGCCGCATATTCGCGGGATTGCAACTATGTGGCCGGGATCTCAGACATAATGAGAGAACGTCGATGCCATCGGACCAAAAGTCCGGCGGTCCACTCATCTCTACTCTGTATCCACAATCTGACCTCCCCAAACCGCTTGTACCTTCAGATAGCTGCTTTTAATCTAAGATCTGTCCTGCAGTCTGTTTGGCAGGTGATGCAGTTATTGTCCTAAAAACAACTTTTAAACTTACAGCCCCATGCCCAATGGGAGTATCTGTGCCCTAACTTTGCACCACCCCTCCGTCCCTCCTCCCCGCCCTCTTCATCATTAGGAATGCCACTGGAACATTTTCTCCATGTTGAACATTTGCACAGGTGTCTTAATGATCCAGCCCATGTGCCGAGCTGACACAAGTTGGGAATAGGAGGCAATCTGCCTGAAGCATTCCTAATGATGAGGAGGGTGGGGAGAAGGGACAAAGGGGTTGCCAGTTTAAAAGTTGTTTTTAAGCACAATGACTGCATCACCTGCCAAACGGATCTTGGATTAAAAGCAGCTATCTGAAGGTACAAGCGGTTTGGGGGGAGACAGATTGTGGGTACAGTATGTGACACTTATGAATCACACAACTAAGAAATTAAATCCTTTACAACAAAAAGGAGATTTAAAGAAAAATAAATTATTTATTTTAGCATTTCATATTTTCTGAGCCTTATATTGGTCTTATTATTGCTGTTGCTAATTACGCATTTAATATATATAAAATGAAAATAGAATTGCAAGTAACAGAAATATCATATTGTAATTGCAGCCAGGCGTTCCAGCCGCCGTGCATTCATTTACCGCTGTTAGTCCTTCTGATCGTCAGATCAAGCTACATGTTCCTTTGTATGTAGTATAAATCTAGCCACTAGAGGGGCGAGTGTACACTGCTCTGTGCCTTAATTATTCTGTACCTGTGGCTTATCCATTTAAGGAACCTTCCTGCACATGTGCTCTGTCTGAGCGTCAAGGTCCTTCGGTCCTGCAAAGGTGTTTGTGCATTTGCTCTGCAAAAGCATTCCTGTATCCTCTACCCTGTATCCTGTGTTCCTGTTACGGTGTTCCTGTCCTGTTCCTGTGTTACCCCTGAGGTGTCCTCGTTCCCTGCAGTTCCTGTTGTTTGATCCTGCACTCCCAGTTGCTTCCAGCATACCTTTGTCCTGTGTGTGAACCCGACACAAGCTGTGTTTGCTCTTGCTACCGTTCCTGGTTGTCCACCTTGTGTGAACTGCACCATGTGAACCACACCTGTGTCTTTGTCCTCAGCATCCGTCACCTGCATGTGCATCCATTACTTTCATCCAGTGTGTCCTGTGTGCATTATTGTCTGTACTGTCAGTTGGCAACACGGATTGTTCCACCCTTGCCATCTGGTCTTCCCGGAACCAGCTGTTACGTGCTTTGTCTATCTCAAGAGGTAGTGACATGGCGTATCCTCTGGGAAAGTCTAGCTCCACCCTCAGGAGTATCTTGTGAAGAACAGAGAGTACGCTTAGACAACGCCCTTAGGGAGAGACTGGCACGTGACACAGTGGACTCATGTCCGCTGATCCTCACACATATTAATCAAATTCATACATACTGTAATATACTGTAACTATTGAGCTATATCTAGGTATAAGAGAGAATGTAGTAGTTGGAAATTTACACTTTTGGACTTTGTTTCCTCCTACTAATCCAGTAAATAAGAGAAAAATAAAATAAATGAAACCCTGCATAAGCCAATCTACCTTAAGGAAAGAAGATAATTCCTGAAAGACTCCAAGTGGCAAGTATTCTGTACACTTATATAAGCATTTATCTTTCTTTGTTTCAAGAAATCATCTATGCATTCATCTGTTAATGTTATCACCAGCTCTTGAGGTGGAATATGACACAGATTCAAAGTTCTTATGGTAAAGAAAATGTGTTGCCCGTGGAGACTGAACCTACCTTTCTTACATATTGGAGGAAATGCCTCATCACCTTGAGTGGCTTTTACGCCATATTTAATCTTTTATGTGTACAGGCTATTCATATACTTGTACAAAGGAATCATGTGCCCTCTTAGACATCACTTCACAGTACTAATATAATACTAATGTGTTTCTTATTGTTTTCATCTGTCCTCACTAAGATTCTTCATTAAATCATGTTTCTTATACCTTTTCCAATTTCAGGACATCTTTGCTACATATCAGGTCCCAGATAAGCTGTTACCAATGCAATATAAAAGTAATACTGTACCCGTAATTGCCACCTTTGCCACCGGGACAACAGTGTCCCCTCTCCCCCTCTCTTCAGTGCAGCGCTGTAATCCACCCACCTGCCACCATCCTTGGCCAAGTGAAACAAAAGTGTAACCAAGGCAGGGAACAAGGACTAAGGGCCCTATTAAACAGTGCAATAATTGGACGAATGGGGCCAATTCAGCCGATTATTACTAATGTAATACAGTTTGGGCCAAGAACTGCACGGACATCACTATCAATGTCTGTGCAGCTCTTACTAAATGGTAATTTAGCCATGTAATAAGCTGAGTAAACAATCTTGCAGATCGGCACTCGTTTACATTATTGAACGGACCACCATTGGCCTGTCTAATAGGACCCTTGTGGCAGAGAAGCCCCCTCTGGTAAGTTTCAAAAACCATAGATGTCTACTGACCACAGACTCCATTTAGCATCTTCCGTTTTTTTGGCCAGAATTGTGGCATGGATGAAACTAGCTTGCAATTTCTGAACATTTACATAGACTACATTATATTATATAGCTTAGGGACTACACTTTACTACATAGCTTTGTGTTATCAGCAATAATACACATGTGTACTGCAGAAATTCCATTAAATAGCTACAACAGATACTTTATCTCCACTATAATATATTATTATATAAGATATAATATAATATAACAGAGGCTGAATGTGTGACTTGAACTTGCAGGGGCACTGCACTCCACTATGAGAACAGAAGTATATTAGCAAAAGGTTAAAGGCACATACAGTATAACTGGTAATAAAGTGTGAGCCTACGCGCCCCTAATCATTGCATAGTTATCAGCAAGCAAGTGAAAGTTAAAATAGCATATGCAATTATGCACAATCCAATTACCATCAGGCATCAATTAAAATGTCCCAGTGATGTAATTAACTGTTCCAAACCATTGTTGTAAGTGGAATAAGCATTATAGTATTCACTATTCACAGACAGGTGTAGTAAAACATTGTATCAATCATAGTTCATTAACATATATAATCAAAGAGTAGATGATCCTATATTAAATATAAATTCAACAGGAATAATGATAAGGAGATAACTGGATTCCTGTTAGAATGGATCAGCAGGTCACACGTGTGCACCGCTGCTCCTTTCATTCTCCATGGAGCCCGAGTCGGCTGTTTTCATCCACTCCCCTAGAAAATAAAGGGAGCAATGGGGAACATGTGCAACCTGCAGCTTCATTCTAATAGGAGGCGGGAGTGCCAGTTCTTGAGATCGCAGACCCTATATCAGCAAGTTGCCCCCTATTCTGTGGATAGGGGATAACTTTTCAAGACGAGAATTGCAAAAATCTACTAATGAGCTATCCACAGTATCGTTTATCGGTCTCTGACCAGTGGGGTGCCGACACTCAACACCTGCACCGATCAGCTGTTCAGCATCTGCACTACACAGTGAACAGAGTTTGTCTCTGTTCACAATGTAGGGGTCACAATGTGTAATTGCAACTCTGGTCCTCTCCAAGTATGAGCTGAGCTGCAAATATACATTGCTACCACTTCACAGGTTGCCTCACCTGATCAGCATGTAGTTGCTCCCACCACTGGAAGTTTTGGCAACTATGATTAAGAACCACGTCGAGTTGGTTTTGTTAACAACTCACATTCTGATTTAATAGGGCTTGTGCACAGTATGGTCGTATGGTTGCTCACCCAGTGTGGTCGTATTCACAGTTACTAAGAGAGACTGCACGCTGATCAGGAGAGGACCCAAAATGACAGGTGCACTTTAACCCCCACGAATTACGAAGATAAGTATACTAAGAACAGAGACACATTTGTCCTGCAATGAGTGGAGCTCTCAGCGTGGGTGCCCAAGGATTGGTAGGGGTCCCTGCAGTCAGATCCCCAATAGTCAGCTCAGTATCCCTTATTCAAAAAACAACAAGCTCAGATGGGAATATGCCTGTTACGGCCACAGCGGTGTGCCGTGCTCTTGCAGTCTGTGCTGGAACAGTGCAGATCCTCTCCTTCAGGTGGCGTGTGATGGAATGACGTCATTGCGGGCAGCCTGCAAGAGAAGACATGCGTCACTGTGGCATACAGGAGCAGGAAGTCCCTACTTCTGTACATATATTATGTAGTACGATACAAAATGTTTGTACAGGAGCAAGATTTAACCTCTAGACTCCCTCCTCAAGTACAAAAGTGAGTTAAGACATAAGAGACCGCTAAAACGGACATACATGTACAGTCCATGCTTTTGTGAGAATCAAATAAAATATACTGTGAAGATGCTAGTTATATTGTAAGAAGACTATGTAACTAATTTTAATCAAAGGAGACTCTAACTTTATTGACTTAATTTACTGTCATTTTATTTGCTCTGCAAACAAAATACAGTTGCAGAAAATCCTGATCTGTAGATTACGAAAAGATGTTCCAGACAAACATATGTTTCAATTTGTTACACAAGATATTCAAACATAATTAAAAAGATAAATCGCTGGGTAAATTATAATTCATTTTTTCTTTATTTGGAAAGCTTTAGCAGCATCACCTGTGTTTCAGCTCATAAAAAGAAATCCAGGGCTGTAACTAAGGACGGTATGATATAATCTAATCTATGGCAACAAAACTGGCTCTTAATCAAATTTCAAGCTGACAAGGCAGATAAAGTCAATATTAAATCAATATAAATTAAACGGATTTAATAGGAGTTTGAATTCCAGTTTTTGAACATGCAAACAGTAACAAACATGCTAAAAAATTCACACAGTGTAGTAATGTTTGACTGATTAATTGAAGAAAGCTTTTTCTATTCTGCTTATAAGGCTAGGGAAAGGGCGTAGGTAGGTTACCCTGCACAGGGCAAAGATTCAGTCTGGTGCCTCCCTCAGCATCAAGAGCTGTGACTGCATTCTGTACTAGAGGCAACACCTTCTAAGCAGCGTATGCCGATCCTCGTCTTACTAATGAAACCCATGCCCAGCATACCGTTGCATCTCTCTGCACAAATTTTATCATCATCATTTAGATCATACATAGATCATTTAAGAGAGTACCCTCCACAACCCTGTTTTGTTTTTTTAAGCTATGTGCAGACTATGTCTCTGAAAACATCATCCCGTCCGGTACTGCAGTACCGACCGGATAATCTTTTCAGCCGCAGGGTTCTGATGCGGCTGATGCTCGCTCCACAGTGTGCACTGACAGGGGTTTCTGCGGCCGCTATTTACAAAGTTGTACAACGGCCGTGATTTTATGAGAATATACAGTACGTTGTGTGAACATAGCCTTAAACCTTATATTTTCAGTAAAACACATGGAGGAATGTGGGGTTAATAATGTTACAAAGACTAGTCTGTAGCTTCTTTGAGCAGTACAGGGCAGAGACCGAGAGGTGGTGCTGACCTGGCCCAACATTTATTTTTACACAATGGTATCAGTGACTGAAGTGATGTTCCTTTTCCTCTCCATCTGATTTAGACCGCCATGACTTCTTCCATCTATTTCTCATCTCTGCATAGTTTAACCCCTTCCCCCAATATGACGTCCAGGGACGTCATGAAAAGCAGTGGCAGAACGCATCATGACGTCCCTGGACGTCATGGCTTCCCTGCCTCCCCCCGCTGACCCTATCTAAGATCGAGCAGCAAGAGGAGGCTGTGTGACACAGGCTCCTCCTGCTGCCTCTGCCCGGAGGGGAGTTAACCCCATAAACGCCGCGGTCAATGCGACCGCAGCGTCTATGGGGAGATTCCGTGTCCTCCGCCGATCGGGCAGCGGGGGGAGGCTGCAGAACGTTGCCTCCCCCCACAGCCACTAACAATGTGTGTCCCCTGGCCCCCTCCCCTCATCCTCCAAAACCGGCGGATCGCCGGTATTACCGTTATAGCGGCGATCCGCCGGTACCGGGCATTACCGGCGCCGCCTTACATCTCCCCCCACCGTGAATCCACGGTGGGGGGAGATGAAAATGTATCCCCCAGACCCCAGATCAGCCCCCCTAGTGGGCGATCACTATCCTTCCCCGGGCGGAGAGCATGGGGCAGTGATCGCCCCCCCCCGTGTGGTCCCGGAGCAGGCAATCAGCGGTATATACTATATACCGCTGATCACCTGTTCCCAGTGCAAAAAAGCACTTTTTATCCCGTCACCATAAATCATTGGTGACAGGGGATAAAAAGTGATACAGTGTCGCCCCCCAAGTCGCCCCCCACCCCCCCAGTCACCCCCGTCCCCCAGTCACCCCCCTTCCCCATATACATTACCTGATCCTGGAGCTCGTCCTGCTCGGGGTCCAGGCTAATTCTGAAGTGCGCATGCGCTCCAGAATCAGTTATCTCAGAAAATTTAAAGTGACAGAGACCAATTTGGTCTCTGTCACTGAACTATGATTACTGTGATAGAAAATATCACAGTAATCATAGTAATACAGTGAAAATGAATGTATAAAGTACAAAAAGTGAAAAACATACAAAAAAATAAAACACACACTTTTTATTATAGTAATAATTGCAGTTTACTCCCAGATTACCCCTAACCCATTCCTCGTGAAATTGAGAAATTTTAAACTAAACTAACATATTATTGGAAAAATTCGAGTTTTTCATTTTTACTGTCTTATTTTGAATACTTTCCTCTAATACCTGTAGGGTCAAACCGCTCACTGCACCCCAAGATGAGTTCTTTGAGGGGTGTACTTTCCTAAATGGGGTGACTTTTGGGGGGGTTCTATTCTGCTGACACTACAGGGGCGCTGCAAACGCACCTGGCGCTCAGAAACTTCTTCGGAATAATCTGCACTGAAAATGCTAATTGGCGCTCCTTCCCTTCTAAGCCCCGCTGTGTGCCCATACAGTGGTTTATGCCCACATATGAGGTACCGTTGTACTCAGGAGAACCTGCGTTACAGATTTTTGTATGCAGCTTCTCCCCTGTTCCTAATGAAATTGAGAAATTTCAAACTAAATGAACATATTATTGGAAAAATTCGAGTTTTTCAATTTTACTGTCTTATTTTGAATACTTTCCTCCAATACCTGTGGGGTCAAAATGGTCACCACACTCCAAGATGTATTCTTTGAGGGGTGTACTTTCCAAAATAAGGTGACTTTAGGGGGGGTTCTATTCTGCGGACACTACAGGGGCTCTGCAAATGCACCTGGCGCTCAGAAACTACTTCAGCAAAATCTGAACTGAAAATGCTAATTGGCGCTCCCTTCTTTCTGAGCCCGGCTGTGTGCCCATACAGTGGTTTATGCCCACATATGGGGTACTGTTGTACTCAGGAGAACCTGTGTTACAAATTTTGTGGTGCAGATTCTCTCATGTTCCTTGTGAAATTGAGAAATTTCAAACTAAACGAACATATTATTGGAAAAATTTGAGTTTTTCATTTTTACTGTCTATTTTAAATACTTTCCTCTAATACCTGTGGGGTCAAAATGGTCACCACACCCCAAGATGAATTCTTTGAGGGGAGCACTTTCCAAAATGGGGTGACTTTTGGGGGGGTTCTCTTCTGCGGACACTACAGGGGCGCTGCAAACACACCTGGTGCTCAGAAACTTCTTCAGCAAAATCTGCATTAAAAAAGCTAATTGGCGCTCCTTCCCTTCTGAGCCCTGCTGTGTGCCCATACAGTGGTTTATGCCCACATATGGGGTACCGTTGTATTCAGGAGAACCTGCGTTACAAATTTTGCAGTACTTTTTTTCTCTTGTTCCTTGTGAAATTGAGAAATTTCAAACTAAACGAACATATTATTGGAAAAATTCGTGTTTTTCATTTTTACTGTCTAATTTTGAATACTTACTCTAATACCTGTGGGGTCAAAATGCTCATCCTACCCAAAGATGAATTCTTTGAGGGGTGTACTTTCGAAAATGGGGTGACTTTTGGGGGGATTCTGTTCTGCGGACACTACAGGGGCTCTGCAAATGCACCTGGCGCTCAGAAATTTCTTCAGCAAAATCTGCATTAAAAAAGCTAATTGGCGCTCCTTCCCTTCTGAGTCCGGCTCTGTGCCCATACAGTGGTTTACGCCCACATATGGGGTACCATTGTATTCAGGAGAACCTGCGTTACAGATTTTGGCATGCTTTTTTTCTCATGTTCCTTTTGAAAATGAGAAACTTTAATCTAAACATATATATTATTTGAAAATTTTCATTTTCGATTTTTTTACGGCCTAATTGTGAATACTTTCCTCCAGCCCCTGTAAGGTTAAAATGCTCATTATAACCCTAGATTAATTCTATAAGGTGTCTATTTTCCTAAATGGGGTCACTTATGGGGGTTTTCAGGATACCAGACTTCTAAATCCATTTAAAAAAAGAACTGGTCCCTAAAAAAATCAGTGGAAACTTTCACAAAATGTGATAATTTGCTAATAAATTTCTAAGCCCCATAACACCCTAAAAAAGTAAAATATGTTTCCCAAATTATGCCAGAATAAAGAGGACATATTGGTAATGTAATTTAGTAACTAATTTATGTGCTATGACTTCCTTTTTTAGAAGCAGAGAATTTCAGAAGTTCATAAAATGCAAAATTTCCTAATTTTTCATGATATTTTGATGTTTTTCACAAAAAACACACCAAGTAGTAACCAAATTTTGCCACTAATATAAAGTGCCATATGTGACGAAAAAACAATCTCAGAATCGCTAGCATACGTTAAAGCATCACTGAGCTATAAGAGCATAACGTGAGACAGGTCAGATTTTGAAAAATGAGCCTGGTCATTAAGGACAAAACAGGCTGCGGAGGCAAGGGGTTAATGCCCAAACATCTTCGGCTCCTCACTTTTGCAGCAGATCCTCATCCTATAAACTAAGAACAGTCCCTTAGTGTCACACAGTGCCCTCTGAATATAGTACTGCACCACATGGCACCCTGTGAATATAAAGATGCCACATATCATGCCCTGTGAATTTTACTATACTGCTACACATTTAGCTTCTATATAATACAGCAAGCACACTGTGCCTCTAGTGATTCATTATAATACTCAATGTATCCCAATAATTATTATATTATACGCTATACCCCCTAAACTTATTTTAATTTACACTGTGCCCCCTCAATTGTTAATAATACAATGTGTTCCCCTTTAATTAGATCTTCCCAGGAGTGACAGCCTGTGCATCCAATCATTATTGACTAAGTGGGCTGTCAGTCCTGAGACAGGTCCATCTTGGAATGTGGTGACTGCTGGGGTCAGTGGAAGAACCACAGACACTGCAGAAGAGGTAAATATAGGCTCTTTATTATTTTCTGTATAATCGTAGCCTATATACCAAAAAATGTCTAACACCTAATAAAACGTTTAATGAATTATCATTCATTGTAGCCCTTTACACGTTAAAATACACTGTGCCCTCTATTAATGAGGTATAATACATTGTGCCCCTCTTATTAAAATATAATGAATTCTTTCCCCTTAATAAGAATACACTGTACCCGCTTCATAACTATTAATACACAATGCTCCCTACTTCAGTTATAATACTCCATACTTCATATTATAATGCAATATACTGCCCCCTTTCAGTTATAATGCACTATGCCCCCTTCAGTTGTAATACACTATGCCCCATGTTATAATGCACTGTACCTACCCATCAATACCCTGTGCCTCCATGTTATAATATACTGCCCCCACCTGCTTTTCGTTATAATGCACTGACAGTGTCGGACTGGGGTTCCTGGGGTCTACCAAAGGAAATTATTCTGGGGGCCCACCAATGAAGAACAAGTGAGAAGCAACATGCTGATCTGGTTCTATCCTGGATTCATCCTGTTCACGACTACCTTGTAAATAATATGTTTTTAGTAGAGCTACAATTTTCAGAATGCCCTAGGGTATGCTCCCAGGGTATGCTGGGAAACCCTTTAATAAATAATGTCTGCAATATGTGGGTCACAACCATTAGCTCTAAAGGTCCATCACTAATACTTTCTACAGCCCCAGCGGATATCAGGATTGTCTGTTCAATGTACTACAACCCCCAGCATATCCTGAATAAAGATGAGAAAAGCGAATCTGGCGAATCCAGATTTGCAGCTAATCAGGCATTAAAGATCGCACCTGGCTTGTGCTCTGCAGTCTTCCTTCCCTGCTCTCCAAAGTCACTCCCTCCATCTCTTAGTGCTCTGGCACATCAGTGTCGTCACTCGTACACCAGAGCATTGAGGGGAGGGAGCGGCCTCTTGTGGCCGGAGGCAAAATGCTGCCTGTGACCACAAAAGTGGATGGCATGGTGGGGAGTCAATGGCTTCCCGCTCTGCGTGTTTAACTTCAAGTTTTCATTAAGAGAGCCTGCAGTTACATTTTTAGCATCAAGGAGGCCTGCTTAGTCACGGGGTGCTGTCAGTGATTCCAGGGCCACATCCATTAACACACCAATAAGGTCAGGAAAGTCAGTCTTTGTTGTTTATACGCCCATCCTTCAAGCCATGCATTACCGTATATAAATTTCCAGCATGCAGTCTCTGTACAGTGCCCGTAGTCAGGGAAAAGAAAGACTGAGTCCATTGAAGTCCATTATGGCCAATCTTAAGTTTCCATGAAAGGTAATATCCCTATGGTAGTGTTTTTTTTTTCTACCTCTTCCCTACATGTATATTTGTCCAAGAATGTATGTCTATACATGTATTAAAGCTATCTTAGCCACATATGTGACCTGCATTTATTCATAAAATATTTATCTTCTATATTAAAAAAGAAATTGGTTTTGTACTAAAATGATTACCGCAGACAATATTCACTCACAGTATACCTAATCATAAATGGCTGTTATATTAGTTATTGACATATGTTAATATATATAGTGTATACAGTATTAGTATTGAATATACACTCACCGGCCACTTTATTAGGTACACCATGCTAGTAACGGGTGGTCTTCTGCTGCTGTAGCCCATCTGCCTTAAAGTTCGACGTACTGTGCGTTCAGAGATGCTCTTCTGCCTACCTTGGTTGTAACGGTTGGTTATTTAAGTCACTGTTGCCTTTCTATCAGCTCGAACCAGTCTGCCCATTCTCCTCTGACCTCTGGCATCAACAAGGCATTTCCACCCACAAAACTGCCCCTCACTGGATGTTTTTTCTTTTTCGGACCATTCTCTGTAAACCCTAGAGAGGGTTGTGCGTGAAAATCCCAGTAGATCAGTAGTAGTTTCTGAAATATTCAGACCAGCCCTTCTGGCACCAACAACCATGCCAACTTCAAAGGCACTCAAATCACCTTTCTTCCCCATACTGATGCTCGGTTTGAACTGCAGGAGATTGTCTTGACCATGTCTGCCGCCATGTGATTGGCTGATTAGAAATTAAGTGGTAACGTGCAGTTGGACAGGTGTACCTAATAAAGTGGCCGGTGAGTGTATATTTTTATATTATTATATATACAATACTAAATGTCCCTCATTGTCTATCCAACTGAACAAAATAATCATGTTAAAAGCAAGGTAAGTAAAGCAAACAATCATCCCTATGTTGTAGCAAACCCTCTCCTTAAAGTGACTCTGTACCCACAATCTGACCCCCCAAACCACTTGTACCTTCAGATAGCTGCTTTTAATCCAAGATCTGTCCTGGGGTCCGTTCGGCAGGTGATGCAGTTATTGTCCTAAGAAAAATACTTTTTAATTTGAAGCCCGTGCCAAACGGGAATATCTGTGCCCTAACTTTGCACCACCCCTCCGTCCCTCCTCCCCACCCTCTTTATCATTAGGAATGCCACTGAAACATTTTCTCTATGCTGAACATTGCACAGGTCCTTAACGATCCAGCCCATGTGCCGAGCTGACACAGGTGGTGAATAGGAGGCAATCTGCCTGGAGCATTCCTAATGATGAAGAGGGTTGGGAGGAGGGACAGAGAGGTTGTGCAAAGTTAGGGCACAGATACTCCCGTTTGGCATGGGTTGCAAGTTTAAAAGTATTTTTTTAGGACAATAACTGCATCACCTGCCAAACGGAACGCAGGACAGATCTTGGATTAAAAGCAGCTATCCGGAGGTATAAGTGGTTTGGGGGGGTCAGATTGTGGGTACAGAGTCGCTTTAAGTGTGCCTTTAGGGTGTTTAAGGAGCCTTTACACAGAGAGATTTATCTGACAGTTTTTTAAAGTCGAAGCCAGGCACAGACTATATACAGAGAACAGGGCATAAAGGAAAAAATTAGATTTCTCCTCTCTTAAATCCATTCCTGGCTTTGGCTTCAAAAATCTTTTAGATAAATCTCTCTGTGTAAAGGCACCAATACCTGAGCTAAAAGCAATATCAATTTGGTGCCTCAACTGCAACTAAAGGCCCTTTTACTTTGTACAATTATCATAATAATGGCCAATCAATCAATCAACAAATGAGCAAACTTTTATTTGCTAGCCGATCACATTTTTTCATCCCAATGTGCATGCCTAAAAATCATTATTATCGATAGCACATCTTTCTGTGTGAAACAAGAATGTACTACTGGCAATAATAAAAGTGAATGGCCATATAACCAATTCATCTATGTAAGGCCATTTAGGCCAGACAATAGGGTCACTTCAATGGTAAAAATGAACATTGATTGACCAGAGTTGATCAAAACTCAAATTGGGAAGTTTTTTGCCAATCTAACTTAAAGGTGGAGAGTTTGAAAGGGCTTTATTATGTCCTCTGTCAACCCTTGAAATGAGAAAAAAAGAAGAAAAACAAAGGCAGAGCGCCTCAGAGAGTAGTATAGACAAACAATAGGACATTCATAGCAGGGGATAATGGCACCGCTCACCTTGTAGGGTTGTGGAATTCAGAGTCACAACACCAAACCAATGTGTGTAGCACACCTTAGATGGTCCACCAGTGCTGCAGTCTTCATACAGGTCGCTATCTGGAATCCCAGCTGGGATCAATATGAACCAATGTGCAGTAAATATGAAGAAAACAACCTTGAGATTGCACTCACAAACAACTACTCTATTTTAAGTAACCCTTCCTCCTCTGGAGAGATATCTGGCTATTCCTGTGTTTTGAGACTCGTAACTGAGGCTCCACAGAACCCTCTTTTGCATATTCCTCAGATCACTGTTTGTGCAGTGTGGTATTGATATTTTTATTAATCTTTTAAATACAGCAGGTGTACAAAAGCAGGGGATCATTCAAAATTGGTTTTTACCATACATACTAATTTCCATCACTGTTCTCAGTAAAATCTTTAAGATTTGAAATATTTTCTATAATAAAAAAATTAGATAAAACTGCAGATTAATGATAGTATTAGAAAAAGGGTTCAGCTTGATTGGCAATATGCAGAACTAATTTTGTTCAGATTATTATGGGAAACAACCGTTTCACTTCTTGAGCTGAAAATTGGGATGGGGTCTTAAGAAGTCATATAATGAAACGTATTAGCTTCATTGGCATCAATTCCATTTTTACACTGATTAAACTTCTTTCTGTTGCTAAATCCAGGATCAGCTGATAAGTTTAGATGGAAAAGAAGTGCACTCCAAGGGAAATGATGCTAAAGAGGCTCTCCATTTAATCTCCATAGCCACTGAGACTTATTAGCATAAAAAAGAGTATGTTATAATGAAATAGCTTGTGGCATTTTGAAAGAAATATTTTTATACTGAATTGTGGTTATTTTATATTAATTTGTACATAGTATTACAATTTTAAGCTTTATACATACTCAAGTTTAGCAGTAAGTTACATAAAATAATTATCAGCTTCTATTGTATGGTTTAAAAAAGCTATAGCTCTTTTTAAGTGCCTTCCTAATCTATCACATTCTTCAGATAAGCCTGAGGTTAAATAAAAAAAAAAAAATCTAATTGTTTTGCTTCAAATCTTCAGTTACATTTAAAGCAAACCAATCATTTTTTGGGTACCGCTACTAGCAGCGCCCAGAAGATGTTTTCTTACCTTGTTCCATGTCTTCTGTAGAACCTTTGGCTGCTGAAATGAAGTTTTTTATTCTGGAGCGCAAGAAAAGCAGAAAGCCCAGAGCTAGTCATCTGGGCCGAGACTAGTCACGACTCTCTGCCTGATTGACAGGTGAAGAGGCTTCTAACTGGTGAGTTGTTCTCTTTAAAGGAGAAGCTGGCAGATAGCTGTTCTCCTCTATCATACTATTTTTTCATAGAGCTAAGAAGCAAACTATGCAGTGTCCGTTGTCAATGAAGTCTGCCAGGACTAGATTGCTACCAGTTATCAGTAACTCCTCTCCTAAAAGAACCTTTAAGTTCATGACTATATCAACGATAACCTTGATGTGGTCATAAATCAAGATTGCTCTGGAGAGGTTAGATAAGAGCTAAAGAGAAACCCTTTAAGTTGATTCTCTAACACACTTTACCAATATCAGGCCACTGCAGAGGCTGTAGAACAGAAAGTAAACACATTTTTTAAGTAAGACCTATGAAAACAAGTTGCTTCTTAAGATTATATCTCTTGCAGTGAAACATTATTAAAAATTAAAAATTCCCAAATAAAATCAAATGACTTCAGGAGTTCCCATTTTAGAAAGTGGAAAAACAATGTGCCGTTTGGGCAGTTTAAGCATTTAGGACGGAAATGTCGCATTCACAGTAATTATTTGCAGCAAAGTCAAGTCATGCTTATCCACTTTATAGAAAAAGTATCCTGAAAATATCATTACTTCTGCCCGCTATAAGGTTCAGAAACTTAATTAAGATGAGGGCTTGAAAGATGCGCTGCTGATGTGGTACATATGAACGCACCCTAAAAAAACCTCTTGCTAAACGATCAGTTTTTAAAGAAAAACTTACCTGTCAAATGCAAGTCACATATAGAAGAGCCAAAACCATCAAAAATCATATTGCACATAGTATGTTGAGAAGTAGTGCCCAGCAAACAATTGTCAGTAATCCGACCACCACTAACAGCTTCAAGTGCAGCAAAAATAAATACAAATACAAAGGGGGAAATGTATCATGTGGCGTATCTTTTTTGTTTGGCGGAAAGAGCCGATTTGCGAATATTTTATCCTCAAATCGGCCCTTTTGGGAATAAAATATTCTCAAATCGTCTCTTTCCGGTGGGTACGCCAGGGGGGCGGGGAGGGGGTGTGTAGGGGGCTTTACGGGGGGCGCGGACTCATAGTCTGCGCGATTCAGCATTTTTTTCACTTGAAGATACGCCGAAAACCTACTCTAGCCCTCAGCTGGCGTAGCTTTTCGGCTGTGCGAACCAGAGCTCACAGGATTTATGTAGAGGCAGTCCGCCTCTACATAAATCTCCGTAGCGCCGGAGATGCAGGGACATCGGACTTAATAAATGCCCCCCATTGAGTTTTACGGCCCTATTCCACCGGACGATAATCGTTCGCATAATCGTTAACGATTAACAATCTCAAATGGTCGCTATTGCGAAAGACCTGAAAACATTCACTCATTTCCATGGAACGATAATCGTTACTTATGATCGTATTTGCGATAGTTTTTTCTTCACTATTTCTTTGCTATTGCGTTCGTATCTACTGCAAACGACCGAACAACGTCTTATTCAATGCGAACGATTTGCGAACGTTTTGCAAACGAGCAATGATAGAAATAGGTCCAGGTCTTATAAAGCGATCAACGATTTCTCGTTCGGTTGTTAATCGTTAACTGCATTTTAACCGAACGATTTAGATTCGAACGATTTTACGATAATCTGAACGATAATCGTCTGGTGGAATAGGGCCCTTACTATCTCAAGCAACACTGAATTTGCATCATCTTTTTTCATAGGTCTGCTTGAATGCCCATGTTGACTATAGTACATAGACAGAACACAGATGCGACTGGTGCGTTTACACAGACAGATTTATCTGACAGATCTTTGAAGCCAAAACCAGGAACAGACTATAAAGAGGGATCAGGTCATATAGAAAAGACTTGGATCTATCCTCTTTTCAAATCCATTCCTGGCTTTGGCTTCCAAATTCTGTCAGATAAATCTTTCTTTGTAAACGCACCATAAGAGTCTGCATGAACAAAGGTCCAATGTACAAAATGGATTCATCCAACATGATGCACTTATGCATCATGATTGTAGTTTGAAGAGATTTGGGGAGGGGGGGGGGGTAAATAAAACAATTAAATTAAACTTCTAATAGTTGTAACTGCCTATATGATTTTTATGTAACTTTTATTATGCAGACATGCTTTTATTATTTTCATTATATACCTGTGCATATGGTATAGACACAATTTATAGACACATAGAGGGAGATTTATCAAACATGGTGTAAAGTGAAACTGGCTCAGTTGCCCCTAGCAACCAATCAGATTCCACTTTTCATTTTCCAAAGAGTCTGTGAGGAATGAAAAGTGGAATCTGATTGGTTGCTAGGGGCAACTGAGACAGTTTCACTTTACACCATGTTTGATAAATCTCCCCAATAATATATGCCGTGGATGTATGTTTTAGTCACAATATTTAAGCGACTCAAGTGTTATTTAGCTACAATGTCACTACTTGTTATTATTATCATTCTTACTGTCATCCAGTTATAATGTTACTACTGTATTGTTGCCCTCAGCCCCTCTACCTGTCCCCTTACCAGAGTGGGGTCATGTACTGTATGGAGTATGTAGGTAAAGTTCATTTTACACCATCAGACACCAGTTATTTTGTTGTTATTATATGTACATTATTAAAATTTCAGTGTAACAACATTAGTAAAATTAAGTGTTATAACAGCAGCAGCCAATAGGCTCAGGATAGGGTTAACACCCAGCGTCCTTTCTCTCCAGATAGGGTTAACTCCCAGTCTTCTTTCTCTCCCGACATTATCTGCTGCGATGTTCTGATGTTACCGTGGTGACACCCTTAAAGGGGTACTCCGGCGCTGGTAAAATAAAAAAAAAATAGAAAACTATCAATCAAACAAACATAGTTTTTACAATTACCATCCCTCTGGAGTCTGTCTTCATTTGAATTTTCTGTTGTTTGCAGGTCCCTGAAGCTCCAGTTGGTGGCTTAATTTTTTCTTCACTTCCTGGTTTGGGCTTTCCCATGATGCACTTTGTCTCCTGTGAGATCTACCTGACTCTGTAAAACTGTTAGATGGCTTATATCTTGTTCAGCCAATCAGAGCTGAGTAACCTGTGTCATCAGACAAAGGGAGGCTGGCCTAACAGGGCTTAGACCCGCCTCCCTTTTGATGATGTCATTGTCACAAAATGGCTGCCACAGAGCCTGGGGTCAACAGTCATTAGGTAAGAATGAGTTTACTTCACTTCCTGGTGGAGGGGTTGAGGGGGGAAAAGATAGGGAAGGGGGCAGATAGGTGATTGAAGCATATTACAAAGTTATATAACTTTGTAATGTGTTTCATTTACTGGGAAAAAAGCTTTTCGCTGGAGTACCCTTTGCGAAGAGCAAGAAGATGCCATCATCAAGATGTGATTTGCTGACTATAAGTTTTTCCCATGGATTATTTATCATAGGTTTTCAGTTTTACAGTAGACATGGACACAACTCTTGTGTATATAGCTAGAAGGAATCTTGTGGAACATTTACTAACAAATCTAAAACAAGTATTTGTATTTTTTTAAAGATGTTTTGGCATAAAAATCGATCTAATCTTTTGAGTCCAATTTATTGTTAAAGTCTAATAGCATAGTTAATGTGTCTTTAAAAAAATGGTCTTAAAAATTGGCCAAAAAAGGGTTTTTTTTTAGCTCAATTTATTAACTGCTCAATTTGTTATAAAGTCGCATATATTGGTGCATCACTAAGTCTGCTCCGAACCAGGTGAATAATATTCACCTTTTACCAGTTCAGTCTAGTTTTCTGTGAATGCTTTTTCCTTGCTGTGTGTTGCACATAGGTAAAACAGACATGCGGATAAAATTCATTGTATAAACATAATTATTAATCAATAAACATGAGGGTGAAGGTGGTGATACATGCTGTATAGCCGGCGGGGTATGGGGGAGCTGTAGCTTATTCATGATCGGCCGCCGCTGTAAGCAAAGAAGCGGTGTGTGCGGCTGGAGAGTGGTCACTGTAGGTATCGGAGCGACGTGAACGGGCTGTGGGATCTCCATATAGCGGTCGCATAGTTGAGAGTGGGCAGAGTTAAGCGTGACCACTAAGAGCTGCTGCGGCTGTACGGAGCATGCAGGAGACCAGCTGCTGATGTGTTGGAGTGCAGTGGAGTCGGCTGCAGGCGTGTGCATGTGTGGCCGAAGTAGAACGGGTCCATACAGTGAGTTGATGTTTGTAAATATATGTAGAATGTAAATAGAAGGATGTGTTAGTAATTAACAAGGTAGAGGCAAATAGTGAGATGGTTAGTATGTAGTACATAAGAAGTGTGTAAATACATGATTAAAGGATACATAATGAATGAGAAGTACATATGAATGATATGAAATGATTACAAGATACATAATATGAAATGATTAAAGGTACATAATACTATAAAGATACATCATTCATTCATTCATGTTCCATCATTTTTAGTGTCTCATTATGTACTTATCATTCATAAGTACTTATCATTCATTATGTACCTTTAATCATTTCATATTATGTATCTTGTAATCAAGCATGTATCACCACCTTCACCCTCATTTTTATTGATTAATAATTATGTTTATACAATGAATTTTATCCGCATGTCTGTAATGGTAATGAAGACAAAAATAAATCTTAAACTGCACATCGAAGTTATTTTGGGATGTACAACAACTTCTACAACTGCCCCCTAAAAGAGATCACAATACTAATTAACAACTACCAGCCAACAAGTTGTAGGACCTACACAGGATATCCATATTTTACTGGATCTATCATTGTTATTACTGTATACTCCCTTCATCCCCCATCTCTCTATGCTGTCTGGACACGTATCCCCACTAAGATGTGGACTAAGGTTTATGTATGCAATAGCCTTCACAAAGACAACTTACCAAACCTGATATATACTATGGAAAGACTTTGCAGCAGGTGATACCCTGCAGTACCTTCGCTAGTGATCAACAGACGCTTTCCTGTAGCAGTTTTATTTGTGTGGACTGTTAACCAATTGTTATGAAAAATGTTAATTTGTTTACTCCCTGTTTCATCTATTTGTTACATTACTGTAAGAAAAAGAAAAATTTCTTATGTAATTGCACTTTTATTAAAAATTAAAAATTAAAAATACAGATTTGAACAAAGGAATAAATAAATAATATTGTATAATAATAATAATTGTATAATAATAATTATGTTTATACAATGAATTTTATCCGCATGTCTGTTTTACCTATGTGCAACACACAGCAAGGAAAAAGCATTCACAGAAAACTAGACTGAACTGGGAAAAGGTGAATATTATTCATCTGGTTCGGAGCAGACGTAGCAATGCGCCAATCTATGCGACTTTATAACAAATTGAGCAGTTAATAAATTGAGCTAAAAAAAAATTCTGCCGCACTTTTGATCTAATTAACAACAAAAAATCTAATTCTAAAAGTCAAATCTAATTTGGATAGTCTTGTCTAAAAAAGCTTCATAAATTCATATTAGATTTATTTTGAGCGCAAACTAGATATATTAGACTAAAAACAGGCGCAATTAGTTTGATAAATGTCCCCCCTTGTTTTAGTTCTGTATCCGACTATGGTAGGACAGAGTCCTGGTTCATTTCTGCTGTTTTTAGATACCTTTTAATGTGAAACTTTTTATCTAAGAGGTTTTTCACCTTGAAACGCATCATATTGGGACCTTTTAACTTTATATTACATATAGATTGTTAACCCCTTCACGTCAGCCATCTGTATATATACGTTCCTATTGCACATGCCCCGTGCAGTAGGAATGTACATATACGTTCCTGACTTGAGGGGGCTTTGTGATGAGAACGGGATCGCTGCAGGGACAGCGATCCCGCTCTCATCTGTGTACAGCACCGGAGAGAATGAGGATCAGCTGCGATTCCGCAGCTGACCCCCATTAACCCCTTAGTGACCGCCGAAACGGCGGTCACTAATGGGCCGGTGCCGCCGCTGTATTTCATCTCCCCCCACCGTGAATCCACGGTGGGGGGAGATGAAATAAGTAAAAATCAGACCCCAGATCAGCCCCCTAGTGCCCCAGTCACTAACCCCCCCTCCCGCGGCTGCCATCGGATCCAAGATGGCCGCCGCGATCACTGTGAACAGACTAATGTCTGTTCACAGTGATCAAAAAAGAAAAATGAATGAAAGCCCCATGCTCTCCGCCACCGGAGGTAGCGGAGAGCATGGGGCAGTCATCGGGACCCCCCCTGTGGGGTCCCGGTACAAGCGATCAGCGGTATATACTATATACCACTGATCGCCTGTGCCATGTGCCGCCGGCACTTTTTATCCCCTGTCACCATGAATGATTGGTGACAGGGGATAAAAAGTGATGTCCCCCCACCCCCCAAGTCGCCCCCCACCCCCCCAGTCACCCCCGTCCCCGAGTCACCCTCCCCTACCCCATATACTCACCTACTCCTGGAGCTCCTTCCTCTTCCGTGTCCTGGCTGGTTATGAAGTGCGCATGCGCTCCATAACCAGCCAAGCTCTGAAAATTTAAAGTGACAGAGACCAATTTGGTCTCTGTCACTGAACTATGATTACTGTGATAGAAAATATCACAGTAATCATAGTAATACATTGAACATGAATGTATAAAGTACAAAAAGTGACAAACATACAAAAAAAATAAAACACACACTTTTTATTATAGTAATAATTGCAGTTTACTCCCAAATTACCCCTAACCCCCCCCAGATTACCCGTAACCACCGCAGGTTGCCCGTAACCACCGCACGTTGCCCATAACCACCCCAGGTTGTCCGTAATCACGTCAGATTGCACGTAACCCCCCCAGATTACCCGTAACCACCGCACGTTGCCTGTAACCACCGCACGTTGCCCGTAACCACCGCACGTTGCCCGTAACCACCACACGTTGTCCGTAACCACCGCACGTTGCCAGTGACCCCCTCCAGATTGTCCGTAATCACCCCAGATTGCCTGTAACCACCCCAAAATACATGTAACCACCCCAGATTAGCTATAAGCACTTCACTCTATCCGTAACAATTCTAGATTGTCTGTAACCCCCCCAGGTTGCCCGTAACCACCCCAGGTTACCCGTAATCATGCCAGATTACATGTAACCCCCCAGATTGCACGCAACCACCGCAGGTTGCCTCTGACCACCGCACCTTGCCTCTGACCACCGCACGTCGCCTCTGACCACCGCACGTCGCCTCTGACCACCGCACGTCGCCTCTGACCACCGCACGTCGCCTTTGACCACTCCACGTCGCCTATGACCACCGCACGTCGCCTATGACCACCGCACGTCGCCTATGACCACCGCACGTCGCCTATGACCACCGCACCTTGCATCTGACCACCGCACCTTGCCTCTGAACACTGCACCTTGCCTCTAACCACCCCAAATTGCCATTGACCCCCTCCAGATTGCCCGTAACCACGCCAGATTACAGGTACCCACCTCAGATTACCTATTAGCACTTCAGTTTATCCGTAACCACAGCAGGTTGCCTGTAACCACCCCAGATTGTCTGTAACCACCCCAGATTGTCCGTAACCACCCCAGATTGTCCGTAACCACCCCAGATTGTCCGTAACCACCCCACGTTGCCCGTAACCACAGCAGGTTGCCTGTAACCACCCTAGATTGTCTGTAACCACAGCAGGTTGCCCGTAACCACCCCAGGTTGCCCGTAACCACCCCAGATTGTCCGTAACCACCACAGATTGTCCGTAACCACCCCAGATTGTCCGTAACCACCCCAGATTGTCCGCAACCACCCCAGATTGTCCGTAACCACCCCAGATTGTCCGCAACCACCCCAGATTGTCCGCAACCACCCCAGATTGTCCGTAACCACAGCAGGTTGCCTGTAACCATACCAGATTGTCTGTAACCACAGCAGGTTGTCCGTATTCACCCCACGTTGCCCGTAACCACCCCAGGTTGCCTCTAACCACCCCAGGTTGCCTCTAACCACACCAGGTTGCCTGTAACCACCCCAGGTTGTCGTAACCACAGCAGGTTGCCTGTGACCACCCCATGTTGACCGTATCCACCCCAGATTATCCGTAATCACCCCAGATTACCCGTAACCACCTCAGACTGCCCGTAACCACCTCTAGATTACCCGGAACCACCCCAGACTGTCCGTAACCACCCCACATTACCTGTAATCTAATTTTTCTTATTGTATTTTAGTAACTGCGCTATTCTAATAACTGTTACTAGCTGCGGTTTTGCTCCAGCAAATTGGCGCTCCTTCCCTTCTGAGCCCTGCTGTGTGCCCATACAGTGGTTTATGCCCACATATGGGGTACCGTTGTACTCAGGAGAACCTGCGTTACAGATTTTGGGGTACATTTTTTCTCCTGTTCCTTGTGAAATTTAGAAATTTCAAACTAAACCAACATATTTTTGGAAAAATTCAAGTTTTTCATTTTTGCTGGCCAATTTTGAATACTTTCCTCTAATACCTGTGGGGCCAAAATGCTCATCCTACCCCAAGATGAATTCTTTGAGGGGTGTACTTTCCGAAATGGGGTGACTTTTGGGGGGATTCTATTCTGTAGACATTACAGGGGCGCTGGAAACGCACCTGGTGCTCAGAAACTTCTTCAGAAAAATCTGCAGAGAAAATGCTAATTGGTGCTCCTTCCCTTCTGAGCCCGGCTGTGTGCCCATACAGTGGTTTATGCCCACAAATGGGGTACCGTTCTACTCAGGAGAATCTGCGTTACAGATTTTGGGGTGAATTTTCTCTCCTGTTCCTCATGAAATTGAGAAATTTCAAACTAAAGGAACATATTATTGGAAAAATTCGAGTTTTTCATTTTTACTGTCTACTTTTGAATACTTTCCTCTAATACCTGTGGGGTCAAAATGCTCACCACACACCAAGATGAATTCTTTGAGGGGTGCACTTTCCAAAATGGGGTGACTTATGGCGAGATTTTACTCCGCTGGCACTACAGGGGCACTGCAAACCCACCTGGCGCTCAGAAACTTCTTCAGCAAAATCTGCATTGAAAAAGCTAATTGGCGCTCCTTCCCTTCTGAGCCCTGATGTATGCCCATACAGTGGTTTATACCGACATATGGGGTACGTTTTTACTCAGGAGAACCTGCGTTACAAATTTTGGGGTACTTTTTTTCTCTTGTTCCTCGTGAAATTGAGAAATTTCAAACTAAAGGAACATATTATTGGAAAAATTCGAGTTTTTCATTTTTACTGTCTACTTTTGAATACTTTCCTCTAATACCTGTGGGGTCAAAATGCTCACCACACCCCAAAATGAATTCTTTGAGGGGTGCACTTTCCAAAATGGGGTGACTTATGGCGAGATTTTACTCCGCTGGCACTACAGGGGCTCTGCAAACACACCTGGCGCTCAGAAACTTCTTCAGCAAAATCTGCATTGAAAAAGCTAATTGCCGCTCCTTTCCTTCTGAGCCCTGCTGTGTGCCCATGCAGTGGTTTATGCTCACATATGAGGTACCATTTTACTCAGGAGAACCTGCGTTACAAATTATGGGGTACTTTTTTTCTCTTGTTCCTCGTGAAATTGAGAAATTTCAAACCAAAGGAACATATTATTGGAAAAATTCGAGTTTTTCATTTTTACTGTCTAATTTTGAATACTTTCCTCTAACACCTGTGGGGTCAAATTTCTCATCCTACCCGAAGATGAATTCTTTGAGGGGTGTACTTTCCAAAATGGGGTGACTTATGGGTTTTTTTCTCTCTGCTGACACTACAGGGGCTCTGCAAATGCACCTGGCGCTCGGAAACTTCTTCAGCAAAATCTGCAATGGAAAAGCTAATTGGCGCTCCTTCCCTTCTGAGCCCCGCTGTGTGCCCATGCAGTGGTTTACGCCCACATATGGGGTACCGTTGTACTCAAGAGAACCCGTGTTACAAATTTTGGGGTGCTTTTTCTCTCATGTTCCTTTTGAAAATGAGAAACTTTAATCTAAATGTATATATTATTGGAAAATTTTATTTTTTCTTTTTTTTACGGCCTAATGGTGAATACTTTCCTCCAGCCCCTGTAGGGTTAAAATGCTCATTATACCCCTAGATTAATTCTTTAAGGTGTCTCGTTTCCAAAATGGGGTCACTTATGGGGGTTTCCAGTATACAAACCTCCTAAATCAACTTAAAATAAGAACTGGTCCCTAAAAAAATCAGTTTTGGAAACTTTCACGAAAATGTGGTAATTTGCTGATAAATTTCTAAGCCCCGTAACACCCTAAAAAAGTAAAATATGTTTATGAAATGAAGCCAGAATAAAGAGGACATATTGGTAATGTGACTTAGTAACTAATTTATGTAATACAACTTTCTTTTTTTAGAAGCAGAGAATTTCAAAGTTCATAAAATGCTAATTTTTTCAATTTTTCATGATATTTTGATGTTTTTCACAAAAAACACACAAAGTAGTGACCAAATTTTGCCACTAATATAAAGTGCCATATGTGACGAAAAAACAATCTCAGAATCGCTAGCATACGTTAAAGCATCACTGAGCTTTAAGCGCATAAAGTGAGACAGGTCAGATTTTGAAAAATGAGCCTGGTCTTTTAGGTTCAGATAGGCTTGGTCTTGAAGGGGTTAATAAACCATCATACATAGGCTGTGCAGAGGGTCTTCCTTTAATTTTACTCTTATCCACAAATATATTTGTCTTTCACACGTACAAATGATGTAGTCAATGATACAGGAAGTTTTAAAATCTAGTAAAAATAAGGCACCACAACATCCAGAAGGTAGGTTTTGGGTAGACAATGAACATTAGTAGATTGCGAGTTATTTTACTGATAGATAAGAAAAGTGTAATTATGTACTAGGTCAGTAACCGTGAGGACTTACTTAGACAACTGTGACGGTGCTAAGCCATAGGTGCCCTAGTGTGTCCAGTTGCCCTATTGCCTACCGAAATACCACAGGGCACTAAGGAGCCTGTGGCTTAGCACCATCACAAAGTGTTCTAGCGCATCCTTGACACCTGTGGCCACTAGAAGCCCAAAGCAGGAAAACATACAGGAAACACCAGCATATGGAGGAAAACTACCTACTGTTTGAAAGAAATCATCAAGATGGACTGGGCCAGATGGAGAAGAATAACTAAGTATAGAATGACTAAAATTAGAGACATCACCTGTGAATTTTTTTTTTAGATTTTTTTCCTTCTTCTCTACAAAATAATTAGGTAGGGGGGGTCCTGAAATAAGCATTTTTTTTTTGGGGGGGGGGGGGGTGTCTCGGGATGGGAAAGACTGTATTAAAATAACAAGCAATTATAATTATGGCTGTTTACGAACAATATATTTCATGCACCTCTGTCATTGTCACCTAGAAGCTAGACCTTTCAGGAAATTAGCTGTAATTCTAAGCAATATCTTGTAGTGTACATGAGACATAGAACCTGCATGTACTGTATAAAGATATGCTCATCCACAGAAATGCTCCACTGGACCATGACATGATTTTTATCTCTTTTATTAGTACAGGAGTTCTGTGTGGGGGGGGGGCAGACTTTGCATTTCTGCTTTTGAAACTGGAAGCATCCAGTAGTACACAGACTTCCCAGGGATATCTATGGCAGCCCTACTATGTTGCAAAATATCTTTGAGTATATTAACCCTAAGATATAACCCTAATATGTGGTATACAAATAAAAAATAATAATACATTTAGATTTGCAATAATATGCAACTAGAAAGTGACCCTATAAATTATCTTAGACAGTTTCATAAGAAGGTAACTTTTCTATCCAGATGGTAAACATTTAGGACATTGTGTTTTTTTTTTTCTCTTCAGCTCAAATTCTACTTGATTACACCTGACAAGAATATCTCTGATTACATCATTATAAGAAGAGGTGCAGCTTATACCTTCATTATCCTGGGTCATAACCTTGGACACAGAATGTTAAAAAGAAAAATCTGTATTTAAATAATATCTTAGATTTTAATACAGAGAAGTCTAGAAAAAGAAGGAAGTCAGTGATTTATATTATCTATGTACTGGGTTTTTTTTGTAGCAAAAACAGAAAAATGGACTATATACTATAAGGCTATGTTCACACAACATAATTGTGGAGTAAAGGACGGACGCTGATTGCAATGGAATCAGCGTCCGTTCTTTACTGCAGGGGGCAGCATTGCATTGAAGTCAATGCAATGCCGCCTGCTGTGTTCACATATCATTATGTTTTCGCCCATTCTTTCGATGTGTGTGTTAAAATAATGTACTTACCTATTATTATTATTATTATTATTATTATTATTATTATTATTATTAGTAATAATAATAATAATAAAAAATAATAGCTGTTCACACAATGTAATGTCCGGTAGCAGCCGCACATTACATCGAGGTGAATGGCTAATTGATTTGCGGGCACATCCAATGGTGCCCACAAATCAATAGTAAAAAAAGAATGTTCCTGCAGCTAATACAGAGGTATCAGCTGCAGGAATATCCTAAATGCAGCCGGGCGGACACCAGTTTAACAGCAGACACTATTAAATGCTTTGTAAACATAGCCTAACCTAGTACCCAGTAATCCACATTTATTTCTCTCCAGCTACACATCTCTCTTCGAGGGGTGCATAGAGTTCCACAAAGACCCAGTCCTGACACTCCATTTAGCCATCAGACTATTAGGTTCAATATCTAATTTACATTCTGACAAAATCAGGGACTTCTGTCAAAAGATAGGAGTCCCTGCTCCTATATACTAGGGGCCCTATTACACAGAGCGATAATCAGACTGACTCGGCCGACTGATTATCGTCCCAAGTAATAGAGACAATGATCAGACGATGACAATGTGTATATGCTTTGGCCGGAATTCCATAGACGGCAAGGTAACGTATATTTTTGCATTTATCACGGATGTTGTTGCAATCGGCAACAACGGCCGTACTTTTTAAAAAATATACGTTGGGTGAACATGGCCTAAAGTTGGTAGTTTATGTGGTGTAAGCTAAGGTATCAGAGAACTCAGTCCAGGGAATATGTGTCAATGCTTCTTAGCCACTTACTCTCACCACAGTCACTGGGCCTGATGCTCCGCACTTGGTATATTGGTGTATGGCTCAATGCTTTGTGCAAAGAAGCAGAGACTTTGGGGGAGATTTATCAAAGGGTGTACAATTTAGACTGGTGCAAACTACCCACAGCAGCCAATCACAGCTCAGCTTTAGGCAGTGCTGAAAGGAAAGCTGAGCTGTGATTGGTTGCTGTGGGCAGTCTGCACCAGTCTAAATTTTACACTCTTTGATAAATCTCCCCCTTTGTCTTTAACTGTCCCTGCTCCTATATGTAATTAATCTCAAGCAGGGCTGGCCTTAGGTTAAATGACGCACTGTGTGAAACCTTTTATGCGGCACCCCCCCCCCCCTTAAGGTAAAATAAAGCTTCTACAGCCTCCCACCCCTCCAGACAACACCCATCACCCGAACCCCCACCATACACACCACTACCCACCAGCCATTCACACAACTACCACCCTCAGCCCCCACACTACAGCCCTCCACACAACTACAGCCCCCCACACAACTACTATCCCCAGCTCCCCACAAAACTACTACCTCCAGCCCCCCACACAACTACAGCTCCCACCCGACTACAGCTCCCCACACAACTACCAACCCCAGCCCCCAAAACAACTACATCCCCCCACACAACTACAGCCCCCACACAACTACCACCCCCAACACAACTACCAGCCCCCAACACAACTACCACCCCCGCCCCCGAAAAAACTACAGCTCCCAACTACAGCTTTACTGCCCCCGCCCCCGAAAAAACTACAGCTCCCAACTACAGCTTTACTGCCCCCAACACAACTACCACCCCCAGATCCCCACACAACTACCACCTTAGACCCCAAAACAACTACAGCTCCCCACACAACTACCACCCCCAGCCCCCAACACAACTACCACCCCCAGCTCCCCACACAACTACCACCCCCAGCCCTGAAAACAACTACAGCTCCCCATACAACTACCACCCCCAGCCCCCAAAACAACTACGGCCCCCACACAACTACCCCCCCCCCCCCCCCAGACCCCCTGTGTAGCAGAAAAAAATGGCTACTCACCTCTCACATGGTTCCTCAGCAGCAACTTTCTCCTCCTGAGGCTCTGGTCCCAGTAGTGGCTATTTCTACAGCAGTAAGCCTCACACATAGCTCCCTTCCCCCGAAGCTCCCACAGCCGCTGAAGGACTGGAGATAGGAGCTTCGGGGGAAGGTAGCTGTGTGTGAGGCTGGCTTTGAAAGGGATTGAAAGTGTCAGATGGATTCAGTCGCAGTCCCGGAACATCCCCCCAGCAGGCCAGGAGTGAGGCGCCCTGTGCAAGCGCACAGGTCGCACACACTAGAGTCCGGCCCTGATCTGAGGCAATGAATCACAATTTTTGTGAAATATTTATGTTTATTCAGTTTGTTCTAAATCATTTTACATGCCTATATTCGGAATTCTTGTGCACATGATATTTTTTAATGGACGCAATAGCTGTATAGACTGCCGTATAGACTGCCGTACAGCCGATTTCAGAAAATGTATTCTGTGTGTAATAAACAGGCTCTATACTGCCTTTCTGTACTGATGAATAGGGAGAAAAGCAGAAATAAATCGCCTGACATCATATCTCTCAGTAGACAGCATGTAATTATAGGGAACTGTTTAACAAGAAAATACAAAAAACACAGTGTCCTATAGTGCGGCAATCCCCATTAATCCCTTGACACAAATTCACATGCATGTACGCCTGGGGTTGCAATTTCGTGCAGAGAGTAGTGTTAATTATATTTTAAGTGCTCATTACTCGAGTCAAGTACTTTTCAATGCTTGAGTGCTTAACTCCAGTAACAAACCCTATTAAAGGCAATGGGATACTCAAGCATTTTTTTCAGGTGCCTCCTACTTGGCAGAGGGGAGGGTGTCTTAAAACCTCAGAAAGTGATGGAAACACCACAGAAATGGAACTGGCACTGCAGGGGTAGCATACTTGGATGCATTAAACACTCCAAGCCAAGGGCGCTGTATTATGCTGCTTTTATAGACTGACAGTAATGTGCACCCAACCCAAGATAAAGTCCAATGTTCACACTACGTAAGTTTTTTAGTAATCACGGCCGCTGTTGCCCATTTGCAACAACGTCCCTGATTAATATAAAACTTAAATTGTGCTGTCATCTATGGAATCACTGCCGGAGTGTATACACATAGGGTGGCATGTATGAAAATTTGAAAATGCCTTTTGGGGGCAGATGTGGCTGTTTGGCGTAAAAATATTTGCAAATGGTATTTTTGTGTGCCTCTATCGCCAGTGGGGCGGAGAGGGGGCGTTACGGGGTTGCAGCAGCACGCAGTGGGGGTGCGGCCTCTGCGTGTGCCGCATTTATAATCTTTTCTGTGGAAAAATTATAATGAAACCCATGCCAGCTCTGGCGTAGGTTTCAAAATTTTCGCACAGACGGGCTCCGTGCGATCGGGATTTATATAGAGGCAGTGCGCCTGTACATACATCCCCTGACCTCCAGAGCTGCGGGGACATTTGTAAGCCCGGCAAAAAAAAAACCGACATCATAAATGTCCCCCATAGTATACACTCCAGCCGGGATCGTTTCATTGAATAGCGGCCACAGAGGACCTGTCAGTTCACACAATGGAGCATGTAGCAGTCAATTTGGATGCGAGCGCATAAGAGCCGGGATGATCTTCAGTAACACCGGCCGTTTCGTGATCCGGCTAGGTCACAGAACAGCCAGTTTTATACATAGTGTGAACATGGCCTAAGGGTGTATTCACATGTACAAGATCCACAGCAGATGTGATGGCGCAGATTTGATGCTGCGGATATCAATGTAACTAAATGACTGAACACAGCATCAGCCGAGGGTAGAATAAAACAACACCCACCTGTAACTGTCATTGTGCATGTGTGTGACATAGACCCATCCTATTTCAGTTTTAAAGGATGTACTTGGAGACTCATCGGGTGACATTTATGAAATGTCTCCCTGAGGCGTACGCCAGGGAGAAGGTGCAGATTCGCCCCTTGTCTCTGGCGTACGCCTGCCATACGCCCCGCTTGCCCAATGGGTGGGCTGGGGGAGCTTGGGGGGGGGGCAAGACCAGAAGGGGAGGAGACGTGGCCTCCTCCTGCACCTCATTTATCATGATTTACGTCTGCTCGCAGGGGTAAATCATGGTCCAGATCTACACCTGCTGTAAGCTTTAGTATGCTAGGTACAGGTTCAAGTGCCTGGCTGGCTGGCTGGCTGGCCGGATTCACTAAGAGGCGTTCCTCTTAGGAAATCCTGCCGGGGAAATGGGGGTGATGCCCAATATAAGACCGGTGTACTTGTACGCCGTTCTTCATAAATCCCCCCGATCAAGTCTATGTAACAAGTGCAATTGCTGCCAAAGTTTAGAAGGAAAGAGGCACTCACATACAACCTTTATTAGACATAAAGGAGGACCATGCATATTCAAATCGTGCAAATTGTAGCACAATATGCAGCTGCATATACTCACTGTATACCAGTACCTGTACATCTTACCACCATCAGTATCAGTATACCGTATAAGGCTGTGTTCTAATGACATTTTTTCCACTCCATATTTAAAAAGAAAATATGACCTCTGTAATATTGCTGTTTGACCGGCCATCAGTGCAATGACGGCTGTTGGTACATTATTCTAGTTTAGGTAGACTAATTACCCTTTGGATGTGTCTTTCATTGAAAAGTCCATTGAATTTCATAATAAAAACGGCCAAAGGACGGAGGAAAAAGAAAAGCTGTGTGCACAACTAAAAATGCATTGCATTATAATTAATTAAATCACAGCAATAATGGACGTCTTTTTAAATAGAAAAAGGTGATGCTTTTTTGTTTTTTAAACTTAGTGTGAAAATAGCCTAATACTGGTAAAGTGTATGTCAGATCCTTTTTTCTGTGTCACAAAGGGATATTACTAGTCCTTAAAATGTCTTTTGGGTAGTTTTGGATTACTGCTACCAATCATGCAAATTGTAGCACAGTGTACAACTGCATGTACAGTACTAGCTGTATAACAGTACCAGTATACTGTACCACTACTGATATCAATATACAGTAAAATACTTGTATATTGGATGTCAGATTGTTGCGTTTGTGTGTGTGTGTGTGTGTGTGTGTGTCACACTGTGAGATTACTCCTGAAACGGACTTTGGGGTCTTTAACAGCTACTGTCCTGCCTAACTACTAAACTTATTCCCTACTCTAGCTCAGTCCTTGCTCCAGTATCAGGTAAATGCCAGCAATTGAGCTGATCATTAGGGGATTTGGTTACCTGATGCCAGTAGCGGATTATAATAGGTCAGTTTCGGGCGGTAGCCTGGGACCCTGAGCTCATGGGGGGCCCATGGCTGCCCAAACAGACTAATGCCTCTATTCCACCGGTCATTTAGAGGAGCAAACGAGCGCTCTCAGCGCTCATTTGCTCCTCGTTCCCCGCTCGCTGCCGCCGCTATTCAACGCAGCTGCAGCGAGCAGGTGAGCGCGGGAGGGGCGGTGGGGAGCTGCGGGGGGGCTGCTCGGGGGATCGCTGATCGTCCGGGCAGCCCATAGGATATAGCAGCGTCTGCTGCCGATGCTCCTATTCAACAGAGCGACAGCAGCAGATCGTTGCTGTATCAGTCGCTTGTTTTTCAACATGTTGAAAAACAAGCGACTGCAACGATCAGCCGACATGAACGATGTCGGCTGATCGTTGCACTCTATTCCACGGGACGATTATCGTTCGTAGTGGCCGATATAGGGCCTTTATACTTTCAGTTGTGTACTGTCTCTTGGCTACAGTTCTGCCATGATTTGCAAAAAATCTCTGCTTTTTTACAGCAATTTTGCCCAAATCAGGGCATTATGACATTATCTATCCTGTACTATGAACGCCACGCTAGTGCTGCCATCGTTACAGTGGGAAAAGGGGGCCCAAGTTTACTCAACAGCCCGGGGCCTATGGTAAAGTTAATCCGCCCCTGCCTGATGCAGATGGACAATCACTGCAATGCCTGCCGCCAACATGGCTGCAACATAACAGGATGTGCCAGCCCTTTCCCTGCATGTTTATTGGCTGTAAAACATGGAGTGATACTCGTTCAAGTATTAAGTACTTTTGAGTACAGTGATGGTAGAGTACTTAAATCGCTGCAATTAAACATAAAATTAATATAATGGGTCAACCCATTTCATCACTGTTTCTGCAGTCTTGAACTGAGCACATTCTTATGTATTACTGTTTCATAATGATATACATAATTCATTTGTTTATGATTGTCTATGAACAATGTTACAAAGGTACATTTTCCTCTTTTTGCCTGCATCATATTCTGTTAAATTTGCCTAAAATCTATGCAATAAAAATGAATGAATGAATGTCTGTCTATCCATCCGCCTATCCATCCATCTGTCCTCTATAGACTTCCAAACAATTGAACCGCTTGATACCTTCGGTGCTTGGGAAGGTCCCGTCCTTGCCAGATGTACAGGAGAGGAGGGGGAGGGGGAAGAGCGCCCCATAGAAATGAATAGGAGAATCTCCATACTGCACACACAGGTGATATAATTAGAGCAGCGTGTCTCCCCAGCAATGCACAGGTGAGGGAATTAGCCTCAGGCAGAGCTATAAAGACAAGAATTTGCAGATCCAAAGCATCACAATCACAACTATGACAGTCAAGCCTGGTGGGAGCTCATGAGGAGAGGAATGGGGAAAAACAGACCCATAGAAATAAATGGTAGAATGTTCTGGAGATTGGATTTTACCACACACACACACACACACACACACACACACACACACACACACATACAATCATGGTAGTTGGGAAGGTATACTGAAGCCTTAGTAACCTTCACTATGTGCTATGGTGTCTATGCACCTCACAATAAAACTGCCAGTGTTGTTTATAAACAGGCTCTATCATAAAATCGTCTGACATGACATCTCAGTTTAGCTATTAGGTATTTAGGACATTAAAAGATTTACTTCTAATGTGCATAAATTACAATTTACATAAACAGTGCAGAACTGTCGGTGTATTTAGGGTTCCTGGTGATGTCCTTGTAAACAGAAAAAACCAAGGCCATAGATTGGCCTCCTGGGCACCTTTAGAACGGATCTAATTAACATATTGACACTTTATACCCAGGCAGCGCTAGGTACATTGTATAGTATATGACATTATCTAAGCTAATGTATAAATGCAATTCTGGCAAGTCCATCATTCTATCAGAAAATCTGTGTTTAAATTAGTTTTTTCATATACAGAACATCAATTATGTGATCCCACCAGGTGCACATTTGTTTCTCAAACATATCAGTTTTGTGACCCCCTATCTTCTTATATGGTATCTTGTTCCTCTTTCTCTTTAGAATATAGCTCTTCTGCTGTGAGGAATATTACAACTATATAGTAATGGTCACCACCGCTGTGTTTCACCACACATTATATTTGTATTTTGATCATAACACACACAGCAGCTCATTTCATATTGGAAAGGTTGAAAATTGGTGTTATTGTTTTTTCTGTGAGCCATTATTAACCCCTTCCAGCATAAGGACGTACCGGCACGTCCAAATCTGCAGTCCGTTCCTGCAGATGGACGTACCGGTACGTCCTCAGGATGACAGGGGCGCAGGAGCTGCACTCCTGTCATCCCCGGCTGACAGCCGGGCACCCGCCGCAACTGCCGAGATCCAGGCTGTGCCCGGATCTCGGCACTTAACCCCTTAGTGACCGTTGATACGGCGGTCACTAATGGGCCGGCGCTACATTGCCTTTCATCTCCCCCCACCGTAAATCCACGGTGGGGGGAGATGAAATAAGTCAATCAGACCTCAGATCAGCCCCCCTAGTAGGCTGGTAACTAACCCGCTCCCTCCCCCGTCGGCCAGACTATGTCTGTTCACAGCGATGGAAAATAAATAAATTATCAAAGCCCCATGCTCTCCGCCACCTGAGGTAGCGGAGAGCATGGGGCAGTGATCGGGGACCCCCCTGTGGGGGGGGCAATCAGCGGTATATACTATATACCACTGATCGCTTGTACCATGTGCTGCCGGCACTTTTTATCCCCTGCCACCATAAATGATTGATGACAGGGGATAAAAAGTGATGTGTCCTGTCCCCCCCAAGTCGCCCCCACCCCCCGCAGTCAGCCCCCGTCCCCCAGTCACCCCCCCCCCCCCTTCCCCATATACATTACCTGATCCAGGGAGGTCATTCCTCCTCGGCGTCTTGACTGCTTCTGAAGTGCGCATGTGCGTCAGAAGCAGCCAACTCAGAAAATTTGGACTGAACTATGATTACTGTGATAGAAAATATCACAGTAATCATAGTAATATAGTGAAAATGACATAAAAAAAGTGAAAAAAACACAAAAAAATAAAACACACACTTTTTACAGGTTGCCTGTAACCGCTCCAGGTTGTCCTTAATCACGCCAGATTACACGTAACCACCGCACGTTGCCTGTAACCACCACACGTTGCCTCTAACCACCGCACGCTGCCTCTGACAACCGCACGCTGCCTCTGACAACCCCACGCCGCCTCTGACAACCGCCTCTGACAACCACACGTCGCCTCTGACCATCGCAGGTTACCACTGACCACCACAGGTTGCCTCTTACCACCACACGTTGCCTCTGACCACCGCACGTTGCCACTTACCACCGCACGTCGCCTCTGACCACCGCTAGTCGCCTCTGACCATCGCAGGTTACCACTGACCACCGCACGTTGCCACTTACCACCGCACGTTGTCTCTGAGCACCGCACGTTCCCACTGACCACCGCACGTTGCCTCTGACCACCGCACGTTGCCACTTACCACCGCACGTTGCCTCTGACCACCGCACGTTGCCTTTGACCACCGCACGTTGCCTCTGACCTCCGCACGTTGCCTCTAACCACCACAAGTTGCCTCTGAGCACCGCACTTTGCCACTGACCACCGCATGTTGCCTCTAACCAACACAAATTGCCAATGACCTCCTCCAGATTGCCCGTAACCACTTCAGTTTATCCGTAACCACCCCAGATTGTCCGTAACCATCCCAGATTGTCCGTAACACCCCAAGTTGCCCGTACCCCCTCCCATTGTTTCCCGTAACCACAGCAGGTTGCCTGTAACCACCCTAGATTGTCTGTAACCACAGCAGGTTGTCTGTATCCACCCACTGCTGCCCGTAACCACCCCACGTTGCACGTAACCACCCCACGTTGCCTGTAACCACCCCAGGTTGCCGTAACCACAGCAGGTTGCCCATGACCACCCCATGTTGACCGTATCCACCCCAGATTATCCGTAACCACCCCAGGTTGCCCGTAACCACCTCCAGATTATCCGTAACCACCCCAGACTGTCGGTAATCACCCCGCATTACCTGTAATCTCATTTTTTTTTAAATGTATTTTAGTTACTGCGCTATTATAATAACTATTACTAGCTGCGGTTTTGCTCCAGAAAGTTGGCACTCCTTCCTTTCTAAACCCCGCTGTGTGGTTAGACTCCTGTAGGAAGGAGATAATTCCTGGTGGGAGGAGTGGAGTCTGCCCTTAGTCAGTGTGTAAAGAGGTAGCACAGAACCAAATCTCTGCTGAAGCTAAGCCAGGTCCTGGCTTAGGCCAGGTCCTATGTTGGGGACTCAAGCTACAATTAAAGATTTTCTTATGGTAGCCACAGCCACAACTATGCAGTGCTAAACAACCAAAGGGGTAAGTCACCAGAAAAGAATCACCTTGTCCACGCCAGAAACCTCTAAATGTGCAGGAACCTCTAAACGTTCCTGTGTTTGCTCAAGTTTGTGTTTTTTTGGGTCTCAGTGCTCCTTGTTTCTTCAGGTATAGTTTATATTTTGTGACTTTAGTGATATTGCAGGGGTTACGTTTGGGGGTTATTTTAGAGTTTTGGAAAAGTTTTATGGAAAGAATACTATTTTACATTTTTTTGCTTACATAACGACAAGGAAAATAAAAATAAAAATTGTTTAACCTAAAAACCTAGGTTAACTAATATAAAATACCTTTAGACGTCTTGTGGTGTCCATGTCTCAATGGATTAGAGCTCTTTTGGTGGAACAAGACAACATTAGGACGTTAGGATACTGGACACATATATTACATCCAGGAAGGCGACTGTGCTGCACTACACGTCTCAGCTACTGCTGTGATGCCTCCATGTCCCAGCCATTGTTGTGATGTCTTTTTGGGCCCTTTTCCTGGGTGTTTTTAACACTTTTCTTCATTTTGACAATCCACTATAAGCTAGCGTAACAATCTCCCTTGGAGATTCCTGGTGGATGAAACTTGTTCAGAGTACATGGCAGGGTAATCATAGGGCTGTAGAGCACTTCAAGTCCCTGCCTTCCCTGCAAGTGCATCATCTTCTTTCATAGCTTGTAAGGCCATCATCCAAGCTAAGTGCTAAACTAACAAACAACCCCCTCCTCTGGGAAGCTAAACACAGCCTATATGATTCCCCTGCAGACCACCTTATGCCCTTCACTGTCTCTCTTCCAAGGCTGTGTAAGTTGCCCTTTAAGATTCCCCCCACTTATCCAGTGTCAAACTTGCCCACCAGAGGACTGAAGGATCCTCCAGAGGGCCCCCAGCTTTAGAACCTGCACAAACACTGACTGACAGGTTGTTTCTTACTGGTTCTTCATTAGTGGGCCCCCAGGATAATTTCCTCTGGTGGGCCCCAAATAACCCACACCAACACTGCCCCTATCTATTTTCTGAACTGGTGTGTAAACCTCCTTTCTACCCCCTCCCAAGCACACATACCCATACCATACCAAAAATGTCTAATATTATAAGAAAAGAAAGCCATAAGGAAGACTTACATTTCTTTAAGTAACAGCTAAATGGCAAGAAATATTTCATAAAAACTAGAAAATTGCTATCTTTTACATTTATAAAAATAAATTTCAGTGCAAAGGTGTCCATAGCCTTAAAACATTTCCTTTTTGAGTAACCAAATCTGTAACTATGTGTCAAATACAGAACTACTCATAAAACCAAATAATATTTATGTAATCAGGAGACAAGAACTAACTAAATAGACTCATATGACTTTATTAAATATTTTTTTAATATTTACTAGGCAGTTCACAGGAGATTCGCAGATTGCAGCAACAAATAATTTCCTTGAATGTCTTTCGCATTTCCTGACTGCGGAATGCATATATCAGAGGATCGATGACAGAATTGCACATTATCAGAATAAGGTACATATTAAAATGAGACATAAAACAGACACAGTAAAGGTTCTGTGGACAGGAAATCATGAGAATAAGGTGGAGAAAGAATGGAGCCCAGCATACAATAAATATACCAATCAATATGGTTAACGTAATAGCGCCTTTCATACTTGTTCTCTGGTGAACAGAGTTATAGCCTGGTAAAGCAGCTATCCTCTTTACATGAGTGCGTGCCAACAAGAACATATGAATGTATAAAGATACCATTAGGAAAAGCATGGTGAAGAACATAGTAATCAGACATATAATGACATAAGTTGATTCATAGTAGAGGATAAAGATAATACCACATCCTGTACAGAATGTCCAAATGCAAGCAATGATGGCTCCAGCCCTCTTCACAGTCATAATGTTATGGTATCGTAAAGCATAGAAAATGGTGATATACCTATCTACTGCTATGGCAAGTAAGCTGCACATAGAAGCCACCACTGAAATACAGATCATGGAATCAAAAATATTGTCAATATGACGTACAAAGGCATCTTCCATGACCAGATGTTTATTGTTGATAAGATTTATGGCGATTGTCTCCCATGCATTAGACACACTAACTAACATGTCAGCTACTGCTAAGCTACATACAAAGAAATACATAGGTGAATGCAGATTCTTGTTCTTTATAATAGCAGAGATGACTAGGATGTTTTCAAGGAGACTTACAATGCCAAGGGTCAAAAATACCTCAGCAGCTATCACCACTTGGTCACATGATGACAGTTTGGTCTTGCTTGTTGGCACGGTACTGTTACCATCCAGGTTGCTTATATTAAGTTCCAGTATACGTGGAGGCAATGAAGAGTTCATCACGAAGACAATGTGGAGATCTCTTCTTCAGAAAGCCGGTCTACAACTGCATGGTCAGAGCCCATTATCACAAGTGCTGACATGTACTGCCAAAAAAACAAGACAAATGAATAATTTTACATCTGTTTATATATTTACTTCTGTAAGTTGCATTTGATGTAATGTCACTTAATTATTTGATGTCCGAAGCAATAGAGATTGTTTGCCTGATTGTTTACTACTAGCAGATCGTAAAAGGTTTTTATATTATTAGTTAAAAAATTTTGTTCAAAATAATTATATACAGTCACATTAGTCACTGATGTCTGTGTGGAACCAAAATACCATTTCCCTGATGCAGTGGTATGATCAAATTCTTGTTGCTTATCTTTGCTTGCACAATGTGCACGATTATTGCCCCTCTCTGATGTATTGGATGTTACTCATCATATGCCATATTCCTACATCTCCATGGCCCTCATCCACTTCCTCCCTGTCTCAGGAGGGATTGTGTTTAACATGCTGGGAAGCAGTTGCAATGAAGAATATAACAATAGTGGACCCATGTTGCAGCAGAAACTCAGAGGTTTTAAAGCGACTCTGTACCCACAATCTGCCCCCCCCCCCCCCCCCGCCAAACCACTTATACCTTCGGATAGCTGCTTATCCGAAGATCTGTCCTGTGGTCCGTTCGGCAGGTAATGCAGTTATTGTCCTAAAAAAAACTATTTTTAAACTTGCATCCCGTGCCAAACGGGAGTATCTGTGCCCTAACTTTGCACCACCCCTCCGTCCCTCCTCCCTACCCTTTTCATCATTAGTAATGCCACTGGAACATTTTCTCAATGCTGAACACTGCACAGGTGGTTATTGATCCAGCCCATGTTCAGTATTCACACAGCTGAGGAATAGGAGACAATCTGCCTGGAACATTCCTTATGATGATGAGAGTGGGGAGGAGGGACGGAGAGGTGGTGCAAAGTTAAGGCACAGATACTCCTGTTTGGCACGGGGCTGCAAATTTAAAAGTCGTTTTTTTAGGATAATAACTGCATCACCTGCCGAACGTATCCCAGGACAGATTTCCGATTAAAAGCAGCTATCCGAAGGTACAAGTGGTTTGGGGGGGGGGGGGTCAGTTTGTGAGTACAGAGTCGCTTTAACATAACTACTTGTACAAGGAAAAAGAGCACATAATACTGACATGTTTTAGACCTCCATAGTCTTTACTTATAGTAGAAATAAAAGTACAAGAGTGCTGGCTCTGGATTGTTGCATGTTGATGAGATGAGAAAACTAATTGCTTGGCATTTAAATTCCACAGCCTGAAGATGATGGATGCAGCACTAGGGATGCCTGGGAAACCTTACAGCCTAAAGCTTGCACAAACATGAACTTATGTAAGTTCATCCATCTATAGTCAGGCACCTGGAAAAGCTAAGGTGAACATTTACATTTAAAACCAATAACTCAACTGATGTATAGTGAAGATTTAAACACATATACTGTAGGTCTGTACACTTTTTTTAATTAACTAGCAAACTCTTTTTTTTTTTTTATTAACTAGCAATATACCTTTAAGAGAAAAAAGGAAGTGTTTATTAACTTAACTGATAAAGTGTTTTTCACAACCATCATCCAAATATAATATTTCAGCATTACCATCTCCCCGAAACTATTAGTGGAATCTAAGATTTTAGTGACATCACTTGTGCATCCCAACGCTGGAAGGGGGGGACGTAGCAGCCACAAGAGCAGTTGCAGCCACTAGAGTGATTGATGGGGTCGGAAGCCAATGGCTTCCGTCCCAGTCAATAAGAGTGCTGCATTTAACTGTGTACACTTAAAGCCAGTGTAACCACCCAGCAGCACTTGCCATTCAATACATCGGGAATTCCGGACAGATTCCTGACGTGCACCTGGAGTTGTCTGGAATTCTGGATCCCCCAATAGGGTTGTATGGGCCATCCATGCCTGAATTCTGAAAAAATATATGACATGTTTTATATTTTCCAGATCTATTTTTGTCCTGGAGACACTTTAGGAAAAATATTGAAGGGTATCCATGCCGAAAAGAACCCTATGGGTCTAAAATTTTTTCCAGATTTCCTCATAAGAAGCCTAGATAAATTTACCGGACACGTGAAGGGGCTCTAACTGATTGCTAGAACAAGCAGGGAGAGGCACATGGCTTTTGAAATGACAATACCTATTGAAACACCACGTTTCTATACTAGTTCTATATATTTTTGTTTTAATAAAACGTACAGTACTTCTTACAGTATTAATGTGCATGACAGACCAAGCAATTGGAATCTTACCTATGTTTCGATGTTTGAAGAGGAAAGTGGAAAATCATTCTTGACCAGATTATAGTAGCAAAGGCAAGTTATCATCAGGATATAAAAAGATACAGTAGAAGTGTCAACATTTCAGCAATGAATCCCATCTACAAAGACACAAAAAATGCTTTTTGGTACTAGAAATAAGATTTAAAGACCAAGAAAATATCTATATCCATTTCCATAAGTAGACATAGATGACAAATATTTCACAACATTCCAAGACAAGGTAGCAGTTATTAAAGTGTCACTGTCGTAAAAATTTTTTGCAGGAATCAATAGTCCAGGCAATTTTAAGAAACTTTGTATTCGGGTTTATTAGGCAAATATGCCATTGTCTGCATTTAAAAAGCCTTTTCCCAGTTCCCCCGCTCCTCTCCTTTCTGTCATCCACTCCTTAGAATCAGGAAATCTTGACTCTTTATCAGTCGGATCCTGTCTGAGATATGGAGAGGGGAGGGGGGAGGAGGGAGATTAGTCAGCAGCAGAGAGCAGAGAACAAAGGATTACACAGCGTCGGAGCTATTTAGAGTGCTATTCAGAGGTCAGAGAGGTCAGTGGTGACATCAGAGGAGACAGCTTAGTGATGTAGCTGTAACTTAACTCTTTGTTGTCCTGTTTTGGTGCCTCATCTCACTCTCTTCATAGGAAAACCATGAAGACGGGGGGGGGGGGGGAGCGCTTCAAACTGCTTTTTCATGACAAAAAATCATTTTTCGGCTAATAAACCCAATTACAAAGTTTCTTAAAATCGCCTGTACTATTGATTTCTGCAAAATAAAATTTAACTACAGTCACACTTTAAAATCTATAGAGTTTAACCTAATATCTATCGTGTTGACACCGAGGAAGGCCAACTTAACAAGTCTCAGCCTTAACCTAAAAATCCAAACTGACAAAATCATAGATCACTATTTCAGCTTGGTCTATAGACCAGCAGTTGGTCCAGAACATATCTCCGTTCTAATTCACAGCTACATGCTTCTCTAATTCGTGCATATATATATACAGTGGTACCTTAGTTTAAGAGTAACTTGGATTAAGAGCCTTTTGCAAGAAGAGCTCACAGTTTTTCAAAATTGTAACTTGGTTTAACAGCATTGCTTTGGTTTAAGAGCTCCCTGTACTGGGTGGGAGCGCGAGTGGGGGAGGGGCATGGCCTGCACAGGGTGGTCTACAGCACAGTACACTGACCTAAGCAGTCTCCCTCACCCTCCAAATCATAGCAGATCCACTTCAGGCTGGGGCTTGCATCAGGGGACAATACTGTGGAAGTAATCTCTTTATAGCTGTAACCCCTTTCTCCCCAAAGAGTGCTGCATGTATGTGCTCACATACAGTATGCCCTGCTTATTCCTTCATGCTCCCTGCAGTCTCTGTCAGCCCTTGTGTTCCCCATCCTCTCTATTCCTGCTATAGTGTGCCTGCACTTACACTCAGCTATACACACTGCTGCAACTATAATGTGCCTGCACTCAAACTCAGCCATTCACATTGCTGTATAGAAAAAAAATCTGTCACTGTCCTATATGATTCTCACTTCCTGATTGGTCCATGCTGAACAGACACCCATTGCTGTCATGTGACCACACAGACCTCTGACAGCAGCCCTGCTTTTCTATTCTAGCCTATTGTACTACGCTACTGTATTATGGGGATCTGCAGCTCCATCCTGTATCTACAAACTGTTGCTGTGTTTTTCAGGTTTATGCACATATTATACATTATACTTCACATGCTGATTGCTATACTGTACAGTAACTTATAATATAACATATTCAGCTGTTTCTCATAGTTTTTTTCATCTGTTCTACATGTTATTCAGAATACAAAATCTTTTTTTGGGGGGTGTAGAACCAATTGTCTGCATATCACTGATTTCTTATGGGAAAATTTGCTTTGGTTAAAGAGTGGATTTGGATTACAAGCATGTTCCCGGAACAAATTATGCTCGTAATCCAACGCACCACTGTATATATCAGTGCTGTAAACACTTTTGCTATGAGTTTTCTGAATTTCCAAAATTCCTTATACTAAAGTACTGTATGTACTAATACACACAATGAAGTACATGCAGCACTAGTGTGAGCATCAAAAAGTTTTCCAAACAGCAGATATTTCCAAGAATCATACTCCCACCAATCTAATATTGATCCTATATTGAGCCTATCCTATGAAAGGGTCATCATTTTTTTAAAAACCTGCATAACACAGAGAGTTAATGCCGTATTACAAGGTGAACAATAGCTCAGTGTAACATGTTTTCATGTCCATTGAGAGGAAGCCCCAAGAAAATCAAAAAAGGCAGGCAGGTAGTGGTGGTGGGGAGAAAATAATGAAAAAGTCTTTTTCCTCCGTTGCCTCCTCGTTCCCTGTTCACAAACACTGGCTGTCATCTTCAACTGGAAACCGGGTATGTCACGCACCGCATCTTCATGCTGCAATGTCACAGCCCGGCTAAGTGATTGCCTGCTCAGACAGCCAGTGATTGGGGTGGTGTCCTGCCCTAGTCACTGATTGGCTGAGCAGGCATTCACTCAGCTGGGTATGTGACGTTACAGCTAGGAGAACTGCAGATCACTCACAGATGTGACCAGGACCCTGGAGCGGCACTATGGGGCATGAGGACAGGTAAGTTAACACTGTTTATTATGTCCCCAACCCATCTGGCTGTCTGTATTTTTTCTTGTTCATGGGACTTCCCCTTTAAATATGGAAGTGCAAGTTTTCTTCAAGTCCTAACACAAAGGGTGACATTTATCATTTGCACCTTTTTTTGCGAATATTTTTAGCACTGTGCACTGGCTTATATGTTTGCAGCCTAGTAAGGTATTTATGAACATTCACATGTTGGTTCATAAATCACCTACTATAGCTTCCCTGGCGCTGTGCATTTTACTGCAGGTATTCATGAATTGACCCTGGTTAAAAAAGTTCCGCTACCCTGGGACTGGAGTACAGATGCGAACGAAAATGCGAAAATTTCAAAATTCTCACATGATAAATCCCGGCTGAGAATATTCTTACGGATAACCACGCCCACAAATGTCAAGAAGGCAAAAAACTGGAGTAAGCTGTCATATTCACACATACACCGAGCTACACTGTTTAGTAAATCTGACGAAGGGCTGTGCACATCACACTTACGCCAAAAAATACTAAGGAGCACAAGGTACACTGCTTGATACATGTCCCCCAAACTGTTTTATTTTGATTTAAAAAAAAAAAACACAGAAAATGTCCCTTTTGAGAAAGGAAGTCCCTCTCCTTTTTCCAGAATGATGTAAAATAAGAGATTGATTTGCTGGCTGATTTCTATGTAGCAATGGTAGATCTACAGTCTTGGACGTATGCCCAGTTCTGCATGTCCAGTTGCTTTATTTTGACACAAAATATATCACTTATCCAAAAGTAATCCAAAAGTATCCATCTGTAGTTATCTGCTTAAAGATACTTCCTAAGGATATTACATGGGCAGACCCTTGCCTACTGCAAGTGTAGTGTCCCACTACGTGTTTTTTCTTCTTTCTTACACCTAAGTAAAAGTGTATCTATTTAGTGTCACAGTTAGGACAGTAAGCTGCTGTACCTTACTCCAACCATAAGGTGCCACACTCATTCACAGCACAGCTGCAGACAAACCCAGGTTTAGCTACACATACCCCTTCCCTCTATAGTATGCATTTCCTTTGGTTTTCGTTAGTTGGTGCCCGGCTTCAGGCCAGGTAGGACCTGCTACACCTGTTCACCAACTAGTTACACAACCTTAATTGGTTGCTAGACTAAATCCCCAGGGAGTTTCACCCCTTGCCTCCACCATGGATTTACTTAGACACAGTACAGTCAATCACCTAAAGGAGAGGACTATTAATGGTGCGTTCACACCTATAGGATCTGCAGCTGATTTTCTGCAGCAGATTTCAGTTAAATAACTGAACACAGCATCAGATTTGATGCTGTGTTCAGTTATTTAACTGAAATCTGCTGCAGAAAATCAGCTGCAGATCCTGTAGGTGTGAACGCACCCTAATTAGGCTGGGTTCACACACTGTATACTTCAGGCAGTATTTGGTCCTCAAGTCAGGTCCTCATAGCAACCAAAACCAGGAGTGGATTGAAAACACAGAAAGGCTCTGTTCACACAATGTTGAAATTGAGTGGATGGCCGTCATATAACGGTAAATAACTGCCATTATTTCAATATAACAGCCGTTGTTTTAAAATAACAGCAAAAATTTGCCATTAAATGACGGCCATCCACTCAATTACAACATTATGTGAACATAGCCTTTCTGTGTTTTCAATCCACTCCTGGTTTTGGTTGCTATACAGCCTCACAAATACAGCCTCAAATATACATAGTGTGAACCTAGCCTAAGGCTGTATCTGCAGTAGAATACAGTGCAAGATGGCCGCTCTCTACTGACGTAGAGTAGGCTGAGTAGGGCTGGGCTGAGTAGGAAGGATACTACTAGCTAGCTCCACCAAATGTCAAAAGACCTGGGACTTGTACTATCCCATTAGGACGCAAACCCGAAACTGAGGGGCAGAAGGCAGTCATTTATGCAGAGATCATATATATATATATATATATATATATAGAGAGAGAGAGAGAGAGAGAGAGAGAGAGAGATGGAGTACAAGGATTACTACAGAACACTATAGAGACACATCACCACATGCTGGCAGAGTACATACTAAATTAGACAAGGAGCCATCATATCTGGTGCCTGATACCTTCCACTGACACCTTCCACTTCCACCTGGGACTTGTACTATCCCAATAGAACGCAAACCCGAAACTGAGGGGCAGAAGGCAGTCATTTATGCAGAGATTTTATATTTATATATATATATATATATATATATATATATATACATACATACATACACACATATATATATGAGAGAGAGAGAGAGATATGGAGTACAAGGATTACTACAGAACACTATAGAGACACTTCAACACATGCTGGGAGAGTACATTCTAAATTAGACAAGGAGCCATCATATCTGGTGCCTGACACCTTCCACTGTTTATTTTTCTATCAACTCACCTATTTGCCTGTTCCTATTGCTACTGTTGATTTTTGCACTTAATACCTTCTATACCTCACCTCTGTCCTAATAAAGGTCTGGTTGACGTGTGTCCAGGGGTGAGCCACCGTGACAAGTAGCCCCTAAAACACTAGAACCCACCAGAAGCCCCACACTAATTCCAGCAACCCGGGCCACAGCATCACTCCATGTGGCGTCATGAACAGGATTCGTCTGTTTTTACACAACTGGACCCCCTTCAAAAGTGTTCCAGTGTATTACAGTGTATTGAAAACCTGGTGTTTTTGCAACTTTTATGTGAGGTGCATTTTCGGTGCATTTTCAGTGCAAAACCGCTAAATCCCTTGCTGAGGATCTATACAGTGCTTTATTTTTGTGCAAGTGCAAAGATGCCTGTAAATAAACCAAAGAAAGTGTCTGTTCAACTGTGATTCACCCTATGCGTGGCACCACAGAGCTGACTGCTTTACAGAGGCCTGGATTCAACTTATCTACAGCTCAAGTGAGATTCTCTAAAGTCTGCAGAGATTTGCCAAAGATTCTACAAAAGATTCGCCTCAAAGAGGATTTGTTACAGTGCCAGTGGAGCTCCCCAAAAGTTTGCTGTATCACAGAGACTTTGCCATACCACAAAAGGTTAACAAATCGCCCAGGAAAGCAAGCATGGGAAAAGCTTCAGAAGTTCCTGCCAAAGTATAGCGTTCCAGCCAGCGAGCCAGCTATATCACAAGCGCTGCCCACAGGTGGAACCAAAGTGGCCTGGACCTACCGGAATCACCATAACTGGTGACTGTAACTGGTCTTCGATGTCTAATACCTGCATTTTATCAACGCTCTATGAGATTATGCTCTATGGTGGACATGTATGAAAAGGCGTAAATGCCTTTTTTTTGCGCAGATGGGGCAAATCGGCCAGCTCTGAGAGGCTCCGTGCGATCGGGATTTGCGTAGAGGCAATGTGCCGCTACATAAATCCCCTGAGCTTTGGAGCTGCAGGGACATTTGTAAGCCCAGCGTAAAAAACGCCGGACTTCATAAATGTCCCCCTATGTCTATATGATGCCCGTATGATTTGAAAAGCTACTGGCTACTGGGACATAGTTATTTGTCCATAGGTTAATAATAGAAATAATAGCATAGGATCTTTACTTGGGCACTATGGCATAGGACTGGTGGTTATACATGCGCCATGCTGTTTATTTAGTTTAAATATCATTGTAGTCTATTGGGACTAAATTACATACTGTTTAGACTAAACCTCATCTCACTACATTTAGACTTAATAACTGCATTGGATATCTGCCCAAAAGTAGTGACCACCAATACTATATTTGTTCATATTTGTCTATAGCAGTGTTTCTCAATTCCAGTCCTCAAGACCCACCAACAGGTCATGTTGTGCAGATATCCCATACATGAACAGCTGTGACAGTTACTGGTGCACTGACTATAATTATATCACCTGTGACATCCTCAAAACGTGACCTGTTGATGGGTCTTGAGGACCGGAGTTGAGAAACATGGGTCTATAACATTTGGGTTTGGACAGATAAATGACTAGAATCTATACAGGCATCTTTTTATCTAGACATGGACCATTGATAACATTTACGCATATCTGATACTCCAAGTGCATTATTTGGGGTCACATGAGTTGGGGGGGGGGGAAGCTGCGCCCATAGACTGGCCTAAATATAATTATATTACTCAACCCTTTTTTTGTTTTGTGTCAATTTTGCCTTGTCCATCCTATCTATTAATACAGTATATCTATACAGTATATTGATTGTCTTCAGAAGTCTCCTGATGATCCCAGCTAACTGATGTGGTGAAACGCGTAGAGATATAGACAGTAAAACAAGTTAACCAGGACCAGATATACCTCGTAGTGGAAACCTGGTTCCTGAAACGCCTATCAGATTATAAGTATGTTTTGAGGACTACTAATGTTATGTTGTTTGTGCCAATTGGTACAGTTGGAGTTTTAACTATATTCAATAAAAAAAGTACGCATGAGGAGGGAGGAGCTTATCCTCCGAAACATCTGTGGGATTATGGCAGGTTTGGACTATGGAATAAATGTTCCTTGCAGTGATGAAATGTGAGTATGAATGGACTAAGGATCCTATTACACGGAGCAATTTTTAAACGATTAACGACTAACGATCGCAAACAAGATATAACACCATATTACACAGAATGATGGTTGTTAGATATGATCGTTATGTTTATTCCTTCTGATCTCAGCAAAACAATGGGCAATGTGCAATTACACTGAATGATTAGTGAAAAAATGTGGAGCTTGAGCAAACGAATGTGCAATTACAGCGAACGATTAACTATAATTTTAGGTTCAGATCTAAATCAACGATCAACGACATACGAACGATTTTTCGATCATTGCCTGCAATTACACAGAAAGATTATCGTTTAAAATCGAACGATGTAACAATGTTTTGCACGATAATCGTCCCGTGTAATAGGGCCCTAAAGCTGCTAGATGAAGCTATAGAAGTACATGGTGTTTGAAACATTATCCTTTACCACACTCTGAACAAATTGATGTGGAAGTTGGATTTAGTGGGGATCCATAAGTGTGGGGTACTGATTTACTTTATTCAAGTCCGGTTCTATTGTCTTATTCGTATAAGTTTTAACAGTGGTAACATGTCATTGGGCCACTATTATACAGTGCAGTGACTCAGCGACTCATCATATTGGCTGTTTATGTCTTATTGTCCAAAAACCTGAATTAAAGTCAACATAGTAAATTCAGACACAGATTTTGGACAATGTACTGGAGCAAAGATGTGTCTGCTAAAAACACTGGAAAGTGAATGACCTTGGAAATTGCAGTGTACACAATCTAATATTAGAAGATCTATTTACAGCTTACCATGCATACTCTACATACCATACATAGAAAGCCAGACTTAAGTCTGAGAAGGCTGTAGCATACAGTGGTTCTAAAGGATCTGTTTAATCAAATATAAAAGGAATCTACTGGTGGTGTACCTATTTGCCATCTCTAATATCTGGCCTTGACAGTTCTCACAAATCAACAAAGAAGCAAGTACATTCTTCTCTGAATAAATAAAATCACATCAGACACATCCTTTGTGCACGATGGACCGTACACCCTAACAGAAATTTTACCTTAACCCCTTAAGGTCAAAGCCAATTTTCGTTTTTGCGCTTTTTCCACATTATGTTTAAAAGGCCATAGCACTTGCATTTTTTTACCTAGAAACCCACATGAGCCCCTATTTTTTGCGACACCAATTGTACTTTGCAATGACAGGCTTTATTTTCCCATAAAATATGCTGCAAAACCGTAAAAAAAATCATTTGCGCTGTCAAATTGAAAAAAAAAAGGAATTTGTTTTCATTTCAGGGAACTTCATGTTTACGCCGTTCACCCTGGGGTAAAACTGACTTGTTATGCATGTTCCTCAAGTCGTTCTGATAACAATATGTAACATGTATAACTTTTATATTATGTGATGGCTTTTAAAAAATTCAAACCATTGTTGTGAAATATATGTTCCTTAAAATCGCCCCATTCCCAGGCTTATAGCGCTTTTAGGGTGGTATTACACGAAGAGATTATCGTTCGAATAATCGTTCAATCGGTCGTATTTGAACGATTATCTTTAAGTGTAATAGTAGACAACGATTAAACGACGAACGATTGGTCGCTGGTCGTTTAATAGGTTTTGAATCTATTTTTATCGTTTGTCTTTTACACATCGTTCGCACATCGTTCGTTTGAATAAGATGTTGTTAGCCGTTCCCTGTTCATTCGCAAATTGAAAGGGGAGTGTTCTTGAATTTTGTTGCTCCAATATAACCGATAATCTTTCCGTGTAGTAAAACGAACGATTATTAGGCAACCGCTATTGCGATCGTTGGAGATCGTTTATCGTTAATCGTTAATTGAAAAAAATCGCTTCGTGTAATACCACCCTTATCCTTTGGTCTATGGGGCTGTGAGAGGTGTCATTTTTTGCGCCATGATGTTTTCTTTCTATCGGTACCTTGATTGCGCATATGAGACTTTTTGATCGCTTTTTATTACATTTTTTCTGGATTTGCAAAAATGTGCAATTTAGGGGGGGAGATCTGACCCACTAGACACCAGGAACGTGCGGTGCAATGCCTCTAAATGCAGCTGTCAGGTTTGACAGCTGCATTTAGAGACTTAATGAGCCGGCATCGCAACGGACCCTTGCCGGCTAATAGAGGCGCTCCCCGGCTGCAGATATTAGCTGGAAGCGGCGCTGCTCAGAGCGGGGTCCCCCGACGGGACCCCTCTCTGAACTCCCTCCCCCCCCGCGCGGCACTATGACGTATCAGATACGTCATGGGTCGATAAGGGGTTAAGCTATGACCACATACCCTAAATACATTAAACACTATACACTAATTGAAAATTCCACCACAAGGACTAATGCCAATGGGGAACATTTACTACTGAGTCCCAAACTGTATGCATCTGTTTTTGTTTTTTCTTTTACCAGGCAAATAGGGCTAATTTAACAAAATATTAATACATTTCTAAATAAAATATTTGCAGAATATTCATCTGTCGAATACTGGTTCATGAATAGAACTTAGACAAAAATGGGCAAAAACTCCTTGAAAAAAAAAAAAAGTACAGGTGTAAAAATTAAGCATGCCCTTCCATACTTTCCTCTGAAATTGCTTGTCTGGTGAGAGCTCCTCAGAACCCCATACACATTAGATCAGGGCTGTCAAACTCAAATAGAGGGGAGGGGGTTCCGACCCACCTCCAGTGCTTGACCCCCACTCAGTACCCAGGAATAGAACAGCGCCATAAGCGGGAAACGAGCCGAAAAAAGGACTGTGGCACCCGTATCAACGCGCTGCCCCACTGTGTCCATGTAAATATTAGAAAAGCGATGTACCGGTGGTACATTCGCTTTAAATCTAGGGGGACAGGAGGTTGGAAACTTCTCTCTAATGTGAAGGAAGAGAAGGAAACATTGAAATGCATAATAAGCTGTCCACCAACAGAAATACAGTATATGATTCATTCTTCTTAGTAACTCAAGTCAATGTCAATCCTCCATGACTCAATGATTTCTAACTGAAATCTCCTGAGTAAAGCATATTAATTCTTTGTTAACATCAATTGAATTAAGCCTTTATATTTTTCTTGTATAACAGTTTTTAAAATGGTCGGGAACAAACCATCTTGTCCTCAAATAGATCATCAGCTCACAGCAGGACTAATGAGTTAGTAGCTGCTGTCACTGCTGCTGTTGTGTGTGCATATGCGTGTTTGTGCCTATGGCTATTTGCACATGCACTGTATTTCTAGATTTATTTTGAGCATCAAAAGAGCACATTTTCAAGGGGAACTATCAGCAATTTAGAAGTATATAACCTGCTGATAAGTCCCTATAGCCCAAAGGGCAATGAGAAAGAAGGTAATTTTCTTTCCCTGATCCTCCACATCATTTTAGGGAAATTAGTATTTTGATTCATATACTAATGATGCAGTTTGGCTGACTGGGGGCAGGATTATAACCCCCAGTGCACTGGTCTGTCTGGCCATCCTGCCCCTTCTAATAAATATTCACCTGGCACTCTGCAGTGATGAACACTGGAGTGACATCACTGCAGAGTGCCAGATAACTAATCATTAGAAAGAACGGCTGGCCAGCAGATCGGTGCACTGAGAGTTAAAGCCCCGTCCCCAGTGCACCAAACCACCTAATTAGTATCTAAATTATACAATAAAGTGTGAACAGATGCCTTGTTGCTCACCTTTCTCATTCCTAGTGTGAACATGGGTGGATTCTGTCCTGGCCTAATTGATTATATTCTGGTTAACGCCTGTGCATTTTCTGGAGTGAATTCTACCAGCACCTTAGGGACTAAGGGTCCTACTACATGGGTAGATGATAATACTGTAAATGAGCGAAGATCTGCTAGATCGATTCTCATTTACTGGGACTATCACATGGCCCAATAATCATTTCACAAGGGCTGGGTGGACATCGTTAGCGATGTCCGTGCAGCGCTTGCCCAAACAGTTAATACTTTACCTGTCCATGCTCCCGGTCTTCTCCTGCGCACTGTATGTGTCTTGGAACAACACACTACAGCTTCAGAACAGGCCGCTCTGAAGCTGCAGTGTGCGGTGTTGGGATGCATCAGCTGGTCATTGTCTCTATCAGATAATTCGCTTGTTTAGTGAACTACAAGTGATAATTTCTTTTTTCAAATATTTACATAGATAATAAGGTTGAAAAAAGTCACATGTCCGTCAAGTTCAACAAAGGAGGGGATGGATAAAGGAAAGGGGGGGGGTATACAAGGAGGGGATTGATACAGGGAAGAAGACAGATGATGATAAATGATAAATGTTTAGACAAGAATATAAATCGTTATGAAACTGTGCTCGTATCTACAGTATATGCTGTGAACGATGAATGTTAAAGCGACTCTGTACCCACAATCTGACCCCCCCAAACCACTTGTACTTTCGGATAGCTGCTTTTAATTCAAGATCTGTCCTGCAGTTCGTTTGGCAGGTGATGCAGTTATTGTCCTAAAAAACAACTTCCCTCCTCCCCACCCACTTCATCATTTGGAATGCCACTGGAACATTTTCTTCATGCTGAACATTGCACAGGTGTCTTAACGATCCAGCCCATGTGCCATCCTTACACAGGTGATGAATAGCAGACAATCTGCCTGGAGTATTCCTAATGATGAGGAGGGTGGGGAGGAGGGACAGAGAGGTTGTGCCAGCCTAATGCATACACAAACTAGGACACTCCCGTTTGGCACAGGGCTGCCAATTTAAAAGTTGATTTTTTAGGACAATAACTGCATCACCTGCCAAACGGACCGCAGGACAAATCTTGGATTAAAAGCAGCTATCTAAAGGTGCAAGCGGTTGGAGGGGGGGGGGGTCAGATTGTGGGTACAGAGTTGCTTTAACACTGAAGGACTTGAGAACGATTAACAATAATTTTGAGGTCAGCTCAAAACATGCGATCGACAAACGAACGATTTTTCATTCACAGTTTGATGGTTGCCGCGTTTGCACTAGAATATTATCATTTACATTTGAATGATTTAACGATTTTTTTCACAATATTTGTGTAAACGGACTTACATTTTTGTCTGTCTGCCCAATCACCTCTAAGATGGTGACTTCAAAATTAGTCAGTCATTCTCCATGCCTTATGATGAAGCCAGGGCAGATTCTAGCTTTTCTGCAGCCTGAGCCGAGAATTTAAATGGCGCCCTTCTCCCCCCAGCTTCTGTGTGGCCATTAATCAGTAGTCCCTTGCTCTTTTCCCATGTGAACAGGAATGTGTGGGTAACTATCATGAAGTTATAGGGGTTATCCAGAATTAAGCACAGCTACTTTCTTGCAAAACTAGCACCACCCCTGTCCTCAGATTGTGTGTGGTGTTACAGTGCAGCTCCATTCATTTCAACGGAACTTATGGAAATGTAGAAGTGCCACACTCCTGTATATAATGCTGCCACACATAGTCTTCCCTGAATAGTGTCACATGCTATACCCCCTAAATACAATGCAGCCACACACTGTGCCCTCTTATTATAATAGTGCCTCATGCAACTTGTCCCCTAAACAGTGACATATGCTGTGCCCCCTACCTAGTCTTCCCTGAATAGTGCCACATGCTATGCCCACTGAATCTAATGCTGCCACATACCATGCCCTCTGATTTAAATAGTGGCAGACACAATGTGCCCCCTGAACTGTAACACACACATATTGTGAAAGAGTGAGAATTACTGTGCCCACATAACTAATGACAAATACATTAGGCCCTAAGAAAATTATAATGTGACATGGGAGCCAACAAAAACAAGTGGAGTGTCCTCCTGAGACAGGACAATGTCTCACAATAAATGATGGCTCCTTTTACTTTTAGCTAGCCACAATCTGAACTTCCCAGTAATGGTGACACAGTGTGAAGAGGGGAACACACTTAATGAATGTCTAAATGAATGGGGCTGCATGGTGTAAACCAGTGCTTCTCAAACTGTGAGGAGGGGCTCACCAGTGAGGCGCCCCCTAGTTGTTGGTGAGGCCCAGCTGAGGAACCAGTTTTTACAAAGTAACTACACTCACCGGCCACTTTATTAGGTACACCTGTCCAACTGCACGTTACCACTTAATTTCTAATCAGCCAATCACATGGCTCAGTGCATTTAGGCATGTAGACATGGTCAAGACAATCGCCTGCAGTTCAAACCGAGCATCAGTATGGGGAAGAAAGGTGATTTTAGTGCCTTTGAACGTGGCATGGTTGTTGGTGCCAGAAGAGCTGGTCTGAGTATTTCAGAAACTGCTGATCTACTGGGATTTTCACGCACAACCATCTCTAGGGTTTACAGAGAATGGTCCGAAAAAGAAAAAACATCCAGTGAGCGGCAGTTCTGTGGGCGGAAATGCCTTGTTGATGCCAAAGGTCAGAGGAGAATGGGCAGACTGGTTCAAGCTGATAGAAAGGCAACAGTGACTCAAATAGCCAACCGTTACAACCAAGGTAGGAAGAAGAGAATCTCTGAACGCACAGTACGTCGAACTTTGAGGAAGATGGGCTACAGCAGCAGAAGACCACACCGGGTGCCACTCCTTTCAGCTAAGAACAGGAAACTGAGGCTACAATTTGCACAAGCTCATCGAAATTGGACAGTAGAAGATTAGAAAAATGTTGCCTGGTCTGATGAGTCTCGATTTCTGCTGCGACATTCGGATGGTAGGGTCAGAATTTGGCATCAACAACATGAAAGCATGGATCCATCCTGCCTTGTATCAACGGTTAAGGCTGGTGGTGGTGGTGTCATGGTGTGGGGAATATTTTCTTGGCACTCTTTGGGCCCCTTGGTACCAATTGAGCATCGTAGCAACGCCACAGTCTACCTGAGTATTGTTGCTGACCATGTCCATCCCTTTATGACCACAATGTACCCAACATCTGATGGCTACTTTCGGCAGGATAATGCGCCATGTCATAAAGCTAGAATCATCTCAGACTGGTTTCTTGAACATGACAATGAGTTCACTGTACTCAAATGGCCTCCACAGTCACCAGATCTCAATCCAAAAGAGCATCTTTGGGATGTGGTGGAACAGGGATTCGCATCATGGATGTGCAGCCGACAAATCTGCGGCAACTGTGTGATGCCATCATGTCAATATGGACCAAAATCTCTGAGGAGTGCTTCCAGCACCTTGTTGAATCTATGCCACGAAGAATTGAGGCAGTTCTGAAGGCAAAAGGGGGTCCAACCCGTTACTAGCATGGTGTACCTAATAAAGTGGCCGGTGAGTGTATGATCTGCACAGTCCTTTTACTGTTTGCAAAAATCTCCATATTAGCAACATTATTAATTTATTTTGTATTTCTTTATTGATATAAAGAGCTTCAGAGATGGGTGAAAGGTAGTCCTAGCATTATTTTTGGCTTTTAAATGGACTTTCACCACAGATAGTGAGGCCCAGGCATCCTCTTGGTCAGTCTGGTGAGGCCAAGGCATTGCCTTGGTCTGTTGGGTGAGGCTCCAGTACAAAAAGTTTGAGAAGCACTGGTGTAAACTGTGTCCCAGGAGCAGAGAAGGGAATCTGCACTTTCTGTTTTATGTGCAGTGATTGTGACCTCCCTGACCTCGACCCTCCCTGACACCTCATGAACACTCACCACACAGCGGCCTCCAGAGCAGATGCGGCACCAGCCAGGGGAGGACGAAATCATTAGCATCAGCAGCCGCGGAGAGGGAGGACGACAACAGTAGCAGCAGCAGTGTGGTCAGTAAGGGGGAGGGGGACTCCAGCAAGTCTTCTCTACACTATGAGGAACATCCTGACAGGTCAGGAGCCGGACCAGAGCGCCCAGCAAACACAGCCCCCCGCTTCCAACCACAATGCAGGTTCCGGACCTGTGTGTGACACTTACGCTGCACACATAGAGTTCCTGAACATTATTATTCTAAGCGCAGGGGTGGCTAGGGCAGGGAGGAAGGAGAGCAAATGCTATATGGATAAGGAGGCTGCCGTCCCGCTGCACACATGGGGAAAACTTAAAAAAAAAATTGATTTGACTGACCACTAAAATATCGGGCCCAGTTGCCACCCCCTAAGACACCTGACCCCTAAGAGAATCTGCCGCCTGAGTCCAAGTGCTCACTTCGCCTCATGGCAGAAGCAGCCCTGGATATAGCATATTCTTAGTGTGCCTATACTTGCTTCCTACCCTGTGATATCTATCCTGATTTCTTGGTTTCCTGGCTTGTGTCCCTGGCTACGTGTTTGTCTCCTGACTTGGTACGTATTTTTGTTCTGTTTTTTTTTTTTACTGTGGTTTGTCTCATTGACTATGTTTATTGCCTAGCGACTTTGTACTAGTATTTGCCTCTTCTGGTTTGACCCTATCTTGCTGACCACTTGCCATTAGGTATGTTTGTCCTTGTATCTGTCTCAAGTTTGTCTCGTATTTGTATTTTGTCCTGTTTCACCTATATTAGCGTAGGTGGCGGCTCCAAGATATCCTGTGTTGCATAGGACATGTTGAGCCAAAAAGGCATGGACAGTGGGCGTGGGACGGCATCAGAGTGGCACTTGTCTCTGCATCACCTGTGTGTACCCTGACCTGTCCTTACACAAAATTTCTGAAAACTGTGCTGAGGATAGAGGTAAGAAACTTACTTTTATCCTCAGCGTCCCGTGTGCAATAGAAAAATAGCACGTTTGATGCTGATAGTTTCCCGTTAAGGCATATCTTTAAAAAAATTTCTGCCCTTTGAAGGTTTATAAGCAACAAAAAATGGGTAAAAAAGATGCCAATAAGTAATGCATAAAATGCAATGCAAATTTTTGGTCACATCACAGCCATAAAAAGTGTTTCAAAAGTCCCATATATACGCAAGCAAGCTACCAATAGAAAGTACTGATTGTGGTACATAAAAAAATTACACCTAAAATAGCCCCATAGACCAAAAAATAAAAGCCATAAAAGGATGGCAATAGAGCAGTTTTAAGAACACTTAGTTTGTTTTTTGTTTTGTTTTTTATTTATTTTTTTTAAAAGCAGTCAACTAAAACACAAGTTGCCTATCATCCTACTAACTTGAGGATCATAGATAACATGTCAGTGTTACTATAGGTCAAACAGTGTAATCCCAAAACACAAAGGGGGGATTTATGAAGACCGGCGTACAAGTACGCAAGTCTTATATTAGGCCCCCTGTTCCTCGGCAGGATTCACTAATAGGTGAACGCCTATTAGTGAATCTGGCCGGCTGGGCGCCCGAAACTCGCCCGGCCGGCTAACTCTACACCTGCTTGCAGCAGATGTACATTTGGATCATGATTTACACCTGCTTGCAGATGTAAATCATGATAAATGAAGTGTGGGAGGAGGCCACGCCTCCTCCCCACCTTGTCACACACCCCAAAGCTCCCTGAGCCCGCCCATCGGGCGAGCAGGACCAACAGCAGACGTACATTAGGGAGAAGGGACTAATCTGCACCTTCTCCCTGGCGTACGCCTCAGGTGGACGCTTCAGCAATGTCCCCTAAAATGAATATTAACACTATAAAGCAAATATCAGTTTTTACACTATAAAAGAAATATCAGTTTTCTACACCATAAATGAAATATCAGTTTCACAGCATATTTCATGAAAAATTAAGTGTTTTATTGCAAAGTAAAATAGGTGTCGCAAAAATAAGGGTTCATGTGGGTCTGTAGGTGAAAATATGCAAAAACTATGGTGATGAGGAAAAAATGTAAAAAAGTTAAAAAAAAAGTGCAAAAATTGGTTGTGCCCTTAAAAGGGTGGTCTCACGAAGAAAGGTCTATACTGATACATTATGTAAAATGAAACCTATTTCCAATGTACCAGCACTCATGCTAAGTTCAATCGTCACATGATCTGTCTCATTATTACTGGCAGTTGATTTTCAAGAGGGATTGTGGGAAAGTGCATGCACTGTTGCATGGCAACAGCAGGGTGACAGTTCAGAGAGGAAACCAGGAAGTGAATAGATACGTAGGGAATAAAACTAGCACATTGATGTAAGTTACTTTACTATAAACAGCACAGTTGTTCTCCTTAACATAAATGTATGCCGTACACATCTGATTTTACCTTCTTTGCTTTGTAATACCACCTCTTTAAGAGGCTTAAAGTGGTTCTCCAAATTTTAATTGTGTTGAATTCCTACCCATAATCTAAGCTTGTTTGCAATAGGTTTCTATTAAATGTAATTTGAAAAAAAGAAAAATGTGGTAGTGTTCCAGCGCTGCCACTGAATACCATCCAAGGACTCCAATATTCTTAGAAAACAAAATAAAACAAAAATTGGAATCCTTGGATGGTATTCATTGGCAGCGCTGGAACACTTCGTACCACATTTTTCTTTTTTTCAAATTACCTTCATTACGGGACCCTACTACGGGAGCATCCAGTCACTTGGTACCTCTAGCTCTGCAGCCACTTCAACACCTATCCTACCTGGATTGTCAGATCAATTGAGTACCCATTTCAGGGTGATATGCCACAAGCCCCAGGGGCTTACAGGGGAGCGCAATACCTTCTCCCTACCTATCCACCTTCTCCCTCTGGTATCACACGAGGCGCCGGTGCCCTGTTTCTTTGCCTTTCTTTCCTCTAGTTTTTATTACATGAATTGGGCAATTTGTGTGCAGCACATCCTTTCTCACACCTTGAAGCTTCAAAAAATCCTTACTTCCTTGTCCACCTGCTCCACTTCCTAGTCTCCAATCTTCTGTGTGTCCACCCCCCTCCCCCTCTTTTCTGTCTCTTCTGTTGCCAGGCCAGCTGTAACACCTCATTTGTAACCCCACACACCACTGACTTCCCACCAAACAGTAAGTACCTGGCCAAGGGGCGGAGAAACAACAGAACAGTGACAGCCTCCTAAGCAGTATAGGGAAAAGAAAACACAGTTGTTTTATCTATCTCACTTTAATCTAGATAGATAGATAGATAGATAGATAGATAGATAGATAGATATTTTGCTTGCAGTGTAAAACAGAAGTAGATTGAGCCAAAGATGGGCAGATACTACAAGATGAGGTGATACTTGTCATTTGACTCTGAGGTACAATGCTTGCTGGGAAATGTAGTTTCCCAGCCAGCACAATCTTTGATGTAGACCAGCTTTTAGATAAACTTGTAACTCAGGAACAGAGGCAGCTAGTAAGACAGGAAATGGCTCAAAATAGTTAGGGGACTTGGTGAGACCAGTTAGGTTTGGGAGCATTTTATTTTTTAGCTCTTTCGTGGAGTAACTCTTTAAGGCCAGCATTTTATACGGCCTATTTAATGCTCCTATTTTGTTAGGAGGTGCAGGCTGTCAGTTGTAAACTCTGGCATACCCTTAAGCCTGTACAGGCTTCAAGGCCATTTATTAGGCTCCCTGATGCCGTGGCAACTCCTTGTGATTTTGTTCCTGTGGCACCCGTAGATAACACAGGAAGCCTTTACTTGCTTTGTCTAAAAACCTATTTGCCATGTTTGCTATTGACTGCATCATATAGGGGGTTAAAAAGCCTGGATTAGATTTATCTCTTTTCCTGCCCATTATATAAGATACCAGCATAGCTAGTTTCAGTCACCACTTGGTTCTTGCTGTAATCTTATGGGCATAGTTCCTGTGTCCAAGCATCAGAAAGATGTATTTGGTTCTGTGGAAAATAACAATGGCTATTGCTATAAATAGATGACATTTATAGCTAAAAGATTATTGCATGTATGTAGTATTTTTAACAATCATGATTTACAGATTTTATAGGTGACCTGTTATATTCTCTGGCAGAAAACCAGTTTTACTAGCCATAAAAGGAGAGATATGACGGTTGTTATACTACTTCTTATTTTAAGGGTATAAACCCACACACCGTATATGCAGCAGATATGCAACAAATACGCAGCAGATTTGTTGGTACAGATTTGATGCTGTGTTCAGTTATTTAGATCTAATCTGCTGCGATTTTGCTGCGAGTTTGCTGCGTATCGCAGCAGTAAATACGCTGCATATACGGTGTGTGGGTTTATACCCTTAAGGGAAAAAGGATAATTCTGCAGGCTCTCAGAATTTTTTTCAATAAGTAAATAAATTAACCATTATGCAAAGCAGAAAAAGAATATGCTGCAGTAAGTAAGGATGTATTGTTCCACATTTTGTTAAATGCTATAGTGTAATATTTTTATTGATATACTATTGTACATTGAGTGGCAGGAGTAAAGGACAACTCAGGCCTCTCTAATACCATATGTTTGTGTCGTAACTGTAGGTTTGCCCAAGTCCTGTTCTCTGGTCCCCCGTTTTGATCAAGCAATGTCACAGACACAGTGCTACTGATACAGAGCCCCCCTTGTGTACTGTATGTTCTTATGCATAAGAAAATACAGCACAGTAAGGCAGGTTAGCTGTTAGTAGCACTATTTGTGTGGCAACCTCTGCAGAATGAACAGTGAACCACAGATAAATTACACCTGAACGGAAGGGGGTCTGCTGTGCTGGGGAAGAGAAACCTAGAAGGGGTGGAATGGTGGACAAATCAAACAATGTAGTAAGTAATAAAGTGACTGATAGGTTAGAGAGAGGACAGAACATAGAGGCGAGAGAAGGAACCAATGCAGCGAGGATAAGGCTCTATTCATACGTCCTGTTCATGTCCTTAATTGCGGATCCGCAATAATATAGGACCAATGTATTTCAATGGACCTATACACACATCCGTGTTGTGTACTGGGCTGCAATCCGTTCCGCAAAAAAAAAAGGACAGACCCTAGTACGGACAGTAACTGACACATCCAATACAACTCTATGGGGTCTGTATTTTACTGAAGCAATACGGATGCAATACGGATGCAATACGGATGCAATACGGACTGAATTTGCGGATTGTATACTGACTGAAATTTGCGGATTGGAAAAATATACTGACGTGTGAATAGACCCTAAGAGCAGTGTATAAGGTGATCCATTTGGAGGAACACTTGATGTAGTTGGTGTGACTGAGACTTGGCTGGACGCCTCACATGACTGGGCTGTCAATATTCAGGGATTTACATTGTTCAGAAGGGACAGGGTTAGCAGAAGGCGAGGATGAGTATGTCTGTATATCATAAATTATATTAAAGTGAGTGTAAAAGATGCAATAGCGGGTGATGACTATGAGGATGTGGAATCATTGTGGGTAGAACTACAGAGGGAGGTAAACAGTGAAAAAATATTCTCTGTGTAATCTATAGACCCCCCAACATTACTGAGGTGATTGAAGGTAAGCTGCATATGTGGTGCATGCACCGGTTTGTGTGGTGCCCAACCGCCGGGATGATGTTATGTCGGTGGTTGGATTACAGCTCAGCCAATGATGGTATAGTCGTGATGCCAGTGCTAACTCAGCACACAGGTATGGTGTTGTACCTGTTTTTAGTTTTTTTGTGGCTGGCTGTATTGACCCCTAATGGTCGGTGACCTGCCTGGTTGTGATGGGTTCCTTGGTATCTTATCAAGGTGGTCCGAAGTAGAGATATAACCCACCCGGACTGTCGGTACCGCCACCCACAGAAAGGGGAAAATGACTCAAGGAGGTGTAGCCTGTGTATATGGGTGCTGGTGCAATTATCACTGAGTCCCAGTTGAATAAACAGACTGATCTTAACTGATAAGTCTCTTGTAATACAGGATGATAGGATAATAGGTAACTGTTACAGACTTGCTTTAACTGAATCTGTGCTAAAAGATGCAAAAGTGCTCAGGAAGAACAGTGCTGGTTTGGTTGAGTAGAATAGAGAGTTCAGAAGAGTAGAAAGGAGTTTGTCGGGAGAGCCCCAAGATAAATACTTGAAGAAGAAATACTTGAAAGAAGAATAGTTGTGCCCGGTGTTTGACCTTTGACGCTAAAACCACCTTCTGCCCTGCAATGTCAGGTTATCCATCCTACATGGGTGACACAAGCCCCAGTCTTGGTTACCTGAGTTGAGCAAGATGACCGAGTGTGTCCCAGTGTCACCTGCCCTGCGAGATAGAGTACGTAGGCCTTGGTTATGGCTGCTTTTCTCTATCCGGGTCACTTCCTCTGCTTTTAGGATACCGCCCTGTACTGTATAGAGAGGTTAACGGCGTGGTTGAGGTGTTATCTAACTTGTCCATCTTTAAGTGTTTAGCACTGCATCTTGACTATAAGTGTAGCTTTCAGAAAGAAAGTCTCTGCGTTCTCCATACGTGTGTCCTAACACCACAGCAGGTCTGTCCTAGACAGGGAACCTGGCAGAGCCAGGCTCCTCACTAAGTTCAGCAGGGATGCCTGATCTGTGAGTCTTGCTCCACTGAGAACCAGAAAAGAACTAACTAAAGAGGACCTACACTTTTTCTCCCCATGTGACTACATTTTACAGGGTGTGTAACAGCTCCTCTGAGTGGTGGAGAAAAGAGTGCATAGAAAAGAAGAGAATAGAGATAGGTAGAAAGAGAAGAGAATCTCTCATTGGTGCACAGAATCACAAAATACAACAATAACCCTTGACTTACTACAGCTGTACGACATACATAAATATATACAGTAACATCTTGTGGTAAAATCTGAGAATGCACCTTCATTACCACTTTACTCTACCGTACAGGAATTTACGACAGGTGTCCAAACTAGAAACACCAGTGGTGGGCCACCACACATAAACATATACAGCGGGCAGTCCAGGAGGTAGTGATAATGGGTGATTTCAACTATCAAGCTATAGATTGTGGTCAGGGTTCAGCTAAAACCATAATGGGTTCTTCAGCTCTGAATATACAAAAGAAGAGGTTGGAGCTGAGGTGGGTGGAGCCAGTGCTGAGGTAGGCAACTGGGCCAGGACAAGGAGTTTTGGTACCCTGGTCAGAGAAGGCAAATGGCGCCCACCCACCCCCCGGTGTATAGCCCACACATACAGTATTGCCTTCTGGCTGCCCAAACATAGTGGATAACAGGGGTCCCCAAACTTTTTACACTGGGGGCCAGTTCACTGTCACAGAGCGGTGGAGGGCCAGACTATATGCTGCTGCTATATCTGGGAACTGTTGCTGCTGGAGGATGACACTGTCTCTGCCCATGAGGAGGAGCATTGGGGATGGCTTAGGATGATGGAGTTGTAGTTCTACCACAGCCACACAGGAGCATGCTGGGAGCTGTAGTTCTACCAAAGCCACAAGGGCATGCTGGGAGTTTTAGTTCTACCACAGCCACAAAGGAGCATGCTGAGAGTTGTTGTTCTATCACAGCCACACAGGATCATGCTGGGAGCTGTAGTATTACCAAAGCCACACATGGGCATGCTAGAAACTGTAGTATTACCACAGATACACAGAAGCATAATGGGAGCTGTAGTTCTACCTCTGTCACACAGGAGCAAGATGGGAGCTGTAGTTCTACTTCTGTCACACAGGAGCATTCTGGGAGCTGTAGTTCTACCTCAGCCATACAAGAGCATGCTGGGAGTTGTAGTTCTACCTCTGCCACACAGGAACATGCTGGGAGCTGTAGTTCTACCATAGCCACACAGGAGCATGCTGGGAGTTGTTGTCCTACCTCAGTCACACATGAGTACTTATAACACACACTCCATTAGCGCGCACACACATACTCACCCACACAGCAATAGCAGGGAAGGATGACACAGTCTCTGAGTCGAGGATCAGACTCCTCATCTGTCTCTGTCGGGAGGTCGGGGGGGCGAAGGTTGGGGCATCTGTAACTACACTTGACCCTGCACATTAATCAGAAGCTATTCTTTAGCTCAGGAGCCAAGTAGCAGAAGAGAGGAGGAGAGCAGGTCCTGCAGCTGCAGAACTGGAGCCTTCAGCAGCTGTTAGGCAGAGCGGGGAAGGGATGCTGCTGTGTGTGAGGTCGGGTGGGGGAGATATTTACTTGAGAAAACATTATGCCCCCTGTAATTCAGCAGGAGGTGGCACCACAGGCCATCTCCTATCCTGACCTACCCTTTGTCCCGGCCCTGGTAGGCAGGGCCAATGCTGCTAACACATCTAAAATACTAAACTGGCTTCGTATAGATATAGTCCAAGATAAATTAAATAAAATGAATGTAACCAAAGCTCCAGGGCATGATGGATTACATCCCAGAGTTCTTAGGGAACTCAGTTTTGCAATTTCTTTACCATTGTGTAAAATATTCAGTGATTCTCTGCTGACTGGTATTGTGCCGAGGGACTGGCATAAGGCAAATGTGGTGCCAATCTTCAAAAAGGGCTCTAGGACTTCCCCAGGTAACTATAGACCCATAAGCTTAACGTCCATTGTGGGGAAACTATTTGAGGGGCTTATAAGGGACTACATTCAGGAATATGTAGTGGCTAATAGTATTATAAGTGATAACCAGCATGGTTTTACTAAGGATAGAAGCTATCAAAACATCTTAATATGTTTTTATGAAGCCTGGATAGTGGGGCGGCTGTGGATATAGTTTACCTGGATTTTGCAAAAGTGTTTGACACAGTCCCTCATGAACGCCTGGTAAGTTAAGGTCTATGGGTTTGGAAAGTTTATTCTGTAACTGGATTGAAAACTGGCTTAATAATCGTACTCAGAGAGTGTTGGTCAATGATTCCTACTCTGAATAGTTCCCGAGTATAAGTGGTGTACCCCAAGGGTCAGTACTGGGCCCCCTTCTGTTTAACTTGCTTATTAATGATAATAAGAATTACCAGTATTGTTTCCATCTTTGCAGATGACACCAAGCCTTGTAATACAACCCGCATGCATCATATGTCCTAGGGGGAGTTACACTGGGAGAGTCGCTAATAGAGAAGGATCTGGGTGTACTTGTACACAATAGACTGCAAAACAGCATACAATGTCAGTCAGCAGCTTCTAAGGCCAGCAGGATATTGTCATGCATTAGCACAGGCATGGACTCTCGGAACAGGGGTATAATATTACGGCTTTATAAAGCTTTGGTGCGGCCTCATCTGGAGTATGCTGTTTAATTCTGAGAAAGGATGTCCTAGAGCTGGGAAAGGTGTAAAGATGGGCAACTAAACTAATAAGGGGAATGGAGCATCTTAGTTATGAGGATAGATCATATGGCCCCTACCAAAAATATGGCAAACAGATGTTCCAGGTAAAACCGCCTCAAAAGACAAGGGGACACTGCCTCTGCCTGGAGAAAGAAAGGTTCAATCACGCCTTCTTTACCATGAGGACAGTAATCTGTGGAACAGTCTACCCCAGGATCTGAACACAGAGTGCTTCAAAATAGGCTTCAACAAGTTCTTAGAACAAAATAGCATAAATGCATATGAATAGAATCTACAAATTAAACTTCTCTCTTCCCTTTATTCATTCCCTCCTTGGTTGAACTTGATGGACATCTGTCTTTTTTTCAACTGTACTAACTATGTAACTATTAGAGATGAGCGAGTAGTGAAATATTCAACTTTCGAGAATTCGAATCAAGTAGGCACCGAGATTCGACCATTCGAACGAATACTCAATCCCATTATAGTCTATGGGAAAAAAATGCTCGGCACTTGGAAATCCAAATTCGACCACTTGGAGTTCACCAAATCCCCCATGAAACCACCCTAAACGATGCGAACACCTCTGGGGAGCATGCCTGGGTGCACCCAACACTCCAAAATCGCAGTATAATGCCACTCTCCGCAGCTGCGAATGAAAAATCTTTGCGAACGCTTTACGAACGTTTACGGCAATGTTCACACATTTCCTTCATATTTCTTGCGCAGCGTTACATACATGATTCCAATGTGCGTAGAGCATAATGTGATTCGTGCGTATCACGCATTACGCTGTACGAACGCTAGGCCGCAGCAGAGCAGAGATTGGCACACTGGATATCACGTGCCTTCTACTGGGCAACTGGCACACTGGGTATCACAAGCCTTTTACTGGGTAACTGGCACACTGGGTATCATGTGCCTTTAACTGGGTAACTGGCACACTAGGTATCACATGCCTTTTACTGGGCAACTGGCACACTGGGTATCATGTGCCTTTTACTGGGCACATGGCACACTGGATATCACGTGCCTTTTACTGGGTAACTCGCACACTAGTGGGTATCACATGCCTTTAACTGGGTAACTGGCACAATAGGTATACCGTTAAAGTGCCCTTAGTGGGCTAAACCAGTACACACAGGGTACTGGAATGAATACAGCTGATGCTGCTGCTGCAATCTATTTCTTAAGATTCTTCTATTTCTTGGATGCAGAGATGATTTTTTTTTGCTGGATATTAGCCCTGAAAAGGACTTTTGGGTTCTGTAGTAAGCCTGCCAAGCCAAAACGCTATTAAAACCTATCTCTCCCCGCACAAGGAACTCTCCCCTGACTAGGTTGAAAGTGCATCTGAGGTTGAGAGGCTTGTATTTAAGTTTCGAGGTCATGTGGTTCAGCCATCCAATGAGGGTATATGCCGTTTTTGAGCTGCGTGCGTACTCCCAGGGTCCCTCACGGCCTCCCTGCATGGTGATTGGATTAAAAAAAGCGCCAAGTGCGATGGTAGGGCTTTCGAATGTTTGCCACTTATTCGACACACTACTTGATTGTATTCGAATCTTTTGAATACCGCAAAATCGTATTCGCTCATCTCTAGTAACTATGTAACCACACATGAAAATTATAAGAGTGGTACTGTTTTAGTAGAAAGCAGACATTTTTTTCTAAGCCCAGATAACCCATTTAAAAGGAACCAATCAGCACTGATATGGCTCCCTGCTGCACAGTATATATCTGCTCTGCAGCTCCCCGAGATTACCAGACATGACTGTAACGGTAGCTTTACAGCAGAGAAAAAGTTGTTTTATTCCACCGCACGAGGACAGGAGAGGGGCGGCAGAGGCTCTGTGAGAGAAGAAAGCGACATTTTGTAAAGGTACTGTACAAAGGGCTGTTAGGGGAGGGAGGTGAGGTACAATAATGAGGTACAAGTGCCGTAACCTGGGGTTGCTAGGTGTTTTTGCCAGCGGGCTAAGTGTTGAGGTGTACCGACTAGGCACTTTTCACAGTGGCCAGGAGTGGTATATCCACCCCTGGGTATAATAGCACTAGGCTTTAAAAAGGTAGAACAAGGTGTGTTTAGGTGCAGGTAAGTCCAGCACTTAACCAGGAAAAAACACTTTACTTGAAAACTGTTCAGTGCAATACAGTTTAAGGCTATGTAAAACTACGGCCGTTGTTGCCGATGGCAACGGCCGTAGTTTTTGTGCAGTGGAACACAGCCTATTAAGCAATGGCATCCCAGCCGGACCATACACACATCGTATATGCTCCGGCCGGGATCTGTGCGGCCCCGCAAATAACTGACAGGTCAGTTTTCTGCTGTCGGAATTCAGTGAATTCCGGCCGCAGAAAGACCTGTCAGTTCACACAGTGAACTGTGTGCTATGGTAAGCTCTGATGCGGGCGCACGCTGATGCGCCCGCATCAGAGCTCTGCGGCCGGAAAGATCATCCAGCCGGTTGATCTTTCCGGCCGCAGAGCTCTGATGATCTGTCCAGGGATCGGCCGTTCTGTGACCCGGCCGGGGTCACAGAACGGCCGGTCTCATACGTAGTGTGAACATAGCCTAAGGCTATGTTCACATAACATATGCAAATTGCAACAATGGCCGTGATTTATACAAAACACACTTTCTATTGTAATGAATGGAATCCCGGCCAGAGTGTATACACATAGTATACGCTCCGGCCGGGATTCCATCCGGCCGCATGAAAAACTGACATGTCAGTTTTCTGCGGCTGCTATTCATTGAATAGCAGCCACAGAAAACCTGTCAGTTCACACAGTGGAACGTGTGGCTATGGCCGCACGCTCCATTGTGTGCAGCGGGGAAATTCAGCAGAAAACAAAACACACAAAAAAACACACAATTGTGCCTTGCTAAATGTCCCCCTAAGCCTTTCTGCATTCTTAATCCACTCATGGTTTCAGTTGAAAAATACTGACCAAAATTCTGAGCAAAAATACAGTGTGTGAACATAGACTAAGAATAAATGTGCGCAAAGATAATCACAAAAATATGTAGAACAATATCCTTTCTCCTGATGGACAACACAGGGTGCTTGTCTTAGGTGCTTGTAGTGTAGGTAATAGGTAGTAGATAGTAGGTGTTACTTAGGCGTAATAAGGTTCAGGGGTGGTCTTGGGGCCTTGCCTAGTAGTGCAGAACTCTGCTGGGACAACTTAGGAGAGCCCACTGAGTGTCAGGTCTAGTAGTACGAGTCCCAGGGTGCAGCTAAACCCTCAAGTTTCTCTAAATAGGTCTAGCAGGTTTCAATAAAGTTTGTTAGCTTAGGCACTTTTCTCCACTGCGGATCAATTCTTGAAGTGTGGATTGTCCTGAGTATCCGCAGAGTAGGTTAGGTTTTTCCAAGGTTACAGTTACCCCACCTCTGGGTTTAGCACTGCACAGCTTTCTCTCACACAACTCCAACAAACTATCTCCTATCTCTTTTCAACTCCCACTAACAGACTAGAACAAAGAAAAACAGTGGCAGTGGCAGCACTTCAGGGAGAAAAAATAGGGTGATTAAAACATAAAATACGGACAAGGAGAGAAAGGAGTGCTGCATCTCACATCTTTGGCTGACACTAATGCCTCTCAGCTACATTTAAAAACCAACGCTAGGATGTTGGTATATAATTTGATCAAACCATATTGCCCCATGTACCACGTGCAGGTCCCCTGGTTCACATTAGTCCCTACACTCACCACTGTGTCAGTCAGCGACCGCTAACCCCGCAAAGCGAGCGCAACAGTGAAAGGAGGCCATAGAATGGCCCTGCAATCCCACTGTCACACGACCAATCGCCAAGGGCCCCCCCCAAAACACAGCAGGCACCGCCGGCGGAGAAGGCTGCCACCAAGCAACACAAGGAAGAACATGGTCTTATCACTCACTATTGCTCCTGCAGGTAAAATGGGAAAAATAGGAGGTACTAGTCATGTGTGCACAGGTGCCTCTTGTTGATTGGGGTCACATGAGTCTTACCAGGAGGATTGCTAACACTCAGAAAAGAGAGAAATGTAAAATACGGACAAGAGGAGAAAGGAATGCTGCACTTCACACCTATGGCTGACACTAATGCCTCTCAGCTACATTTAAAAACCAACGCCAGGATGTTGGTATATAATTTGATCAAACCATATTGTCCCATGTACCACGTGCAGGTCTTCTGTCTCACATGAGTCCCTACACTAACTCACCACTGTGTCAGCGACCGCTAACCCCGCAAAGCGAGCACAAATAGGGAGGGGAGGCCATACAATGGCCCTGCAACCCCACTGTCACAGAACCAATCCCCAAGCCCCCCCCCCCCCCAAAAAAAAAAAAAAAAAACAGCAGGCACTGCCAGCGGAGAAAGCTGCCACCAAGCAACACAAGTGTGAACATGGTCTTATCACACACCAATGCTCCTGCAGGTAGAATGGGAAATATAGGAGGTACTAGTCATGTGTGCATAGGTGCCTCCTGCTGATTGTAGTCACATGGGTCTTACCAGGAGGAGTGCTAACACTCAGAAAATAGAGAAACGTAAAATACGGACAAGGAGAAAAAGGAGCGTTGCACCTCACACCTATGGCTGACACTAATGCCTCTTGGCTACATTTAAAAAACAATGCCAGGATGTTGGTATATAATTTGATCAAACCCTGTTTGTGCTCGCCTGGAGGGGTAAGTGGTCGCTGACTGACACAGTGGTGAGTTATGTGAACCAGGGAACCTGCACGTGGTACATGTGGCCAATATGGTTTGATCAAATTATATACCAACATCCTGGCGTTGGTTTTTAAATGTAGCCAAGAGGCATTAGTGTCAGCCATAGGTGTGAGGTGCAGCGCTCCTTTCTCTCCTTGTCCGTGATTAAAACATAAGTCCTTTATTTCATTGTGAGTTAAAAGTTGAGCTGCTATATCCAACCAACGGTTTTCGCGTGCATGCGTGCTTAATCATGACGATGGTTTGTTGGATATAGCAGCTCAACTTTTAACTTAGCATGAGATAAAGGACTTATGTTTTAATCACCATATTTTTTTTCCCTGGAGTGCTGGAACCACCACTGTTATCATTTAATCTTGTATGAACTAAACGGATAGCCACCGTTGGATCTGTGCACCCGCCTATTTTTGTTGCAACCCCACACATCTGACAAGATGAGCTGACTCCAACTACATATTTCTTGAGGATTGAATCTCATATTGGTGGGGAAAGTGCTTGAAAGAAATAGGTGTAAGTGTGGGATAGGTAGAGAGATATGAGTCACCCAAGACAGTGATTAGACAACAGATAAACGAAGAAGGAAGATGAAACTGCACTCACCAATAAAAAATGTCTTCATTCTTTATTAATTATTCATGGTAAAACCAGGTAAGTTCGGACAAGGTGCAGACAGTGCGGTAGCAGACACCACGGAGGTAAGGTGAAAGGCTGTTTCACGCCTTTCCGGTGCTTCTATGGTCGGTAGAAGCGCCAGAAAGGAGTGAAACAGCCTGTCACCTTACCTCCGTGGAGTCTGCTACCATACTGTCTGCACCTTGTCCGAACTTACCTGGTTTTACCATGAATAATTAATAAAGATGAAGACATTTTTTATCGGTGAGTGCAGTTTCATCTTCCCTCTTCGTTTACTATATAATGTTTGCTGATACACTTTTAGAAAGATAGGACATGCACAGCTCCCAGTATGTAAGGTGGGTGCACTATGCCAGCACACAGAGAGAACCTGAATGAAATCAAAAGCAAAGATATGTGCTATAATGGCAAAATCAGCACACCAAATAATAAAGATATAAAAGTACTTTATTGATCAGGTACACAATACAAAAATTACAAAGTCCCACTTAAAACCATTTAAAAATCCCAAACTCCAGGGAAAGAATATGGTCTAATGCGATCCGAGACAAGCAGCCCCATGACTGGTATGTACTACCCCTATCATGTAAAACAATATATACACATGGATATATATATCTATGCGCCCAACAGGTCACCAAATCAAAATATTGCACACATATATAAGAAACCAAACATACAGTGGAAATAAGTAAATAATAAGACAGTAAAGCAAGATAAAAGGAGGAAAGAAACTGTGAGAGAAGATGACCAAAGCTCTATATCACCAAATCAAGATAATAGGGGTAAGTGGGGGTGCCATCTGAAGAGCCCTTCAGACGGCACCCCCACTTACCCCTATCATCTTGATCGCATTAGACCATATGCTTTCCCTGGAGTTTGGGATTTTTAAATGGTTTTAAGTGGGACTTTGTAATTTTTGTATTGTGTACCTGATCAATCAATAAAACTTTTATATCTCTATTATTTGGTGTGCCGATTTTGCCATTATAGCACATATCTTTGCTTTTGATTTCATGCTGATGCACTTTGAAACTAGCACCTCCGTTATTGCTGCGATTCAGGATTTTTAAGTGAGAGGATAGCTGGGATTAGTAGTGCCTCCATTGCCTGGTTGTGGATATAGGGCAACAGATAAACAGTGAACAAACAACATTAACCGTTTTGACCTTCATCTGTGCTCAGAAACAGGGAAGAGTGAGACACCAAGCAGTGACAGCGTGTAAAGGCACTCATTATTCCAGAGTATGACACCTAACAGAGATACCTTTTGAGAGGTGGAATAAAGGCATAGAGGCACACCTGTACTGGGACACTACAAAAGTAAAAGGTGGCTGGGTTTTGTGGCGGGAAGGTGCTAGAGAGATAGAAGAGGCAGAACATCTGTCAAGGCAGGTAAGTTCAGATGCTCTTTGAGGGTAAGAGTAACCAAAGGTAATAGGGACTCTGTGAAAAAGCAGGAGGGTATCAAGTTATTAGACAATGGCTACTTTAGTGAGAATGCTACAGAGACTGCACTTACAGAAGTGGTCTGGTGGTGGTAAGGTGACATCCCTTTGATGCAGGTTAGTAAAAGGGCTAATATTTGCAGACCTGTTGCCATAGAATCTCTCTGCCTTGCTCTTCCTCACTGTCTGCATATGGCATACAGTATCTTTGAGCTCCTCTGCTTCTCAGGCATTGGCCACTGTCTCTATCTGACTAGATTTGGCCCAGCTGGCTAGGTCTAGACTAAGGGTGCCTTTACACAGAGAGATTTATCTGACAGATTATTGAAGCCAAAGCCAGAAACAGACTATAAACAGGGAACAGATCATAAAGGAAAGACTGAGATTTCTCCTCTTTTCAAATCCATTCCTGGCTTTGGCTTCAAAAATCTGTCAGATAAATATCTTTGTGTAAATGCATCCTTAGTAGCTCTCTCTGTTTTTCATAGACAAATGTTTAAGAAAACTGCAATTTCACAATTTTTTGACATAAGAATTCCTCTATGTCAAGACTATATAATGATATGAAATGAAAATCTTAAGATCTAGATTACCATGTTATGTCCCTATAACATTTTTATTTTTATGTTCACAGAGCTGTTTAGGGACTCATTTTTGTGCTATGATTTTTTATTTTTTATCTTTTTTTTTACGATATTTTATTAGTGGCTTATGTAATATTTGAACATACATATTGAAAATTCATTACATATTCAAAAAGAAAGTCGCTCACAGGCAACAAAGGATTGTATGTTTACAATATCATACAGATACTATGAGCCTTTGTAATAACCTTAAAAGACATATTATCATATACAATACAACGTAGTCTTACCAAAAACATAGGTAGAAAAACAGTAACCTATAATATCACCTTAAAACATGGTATAGATGTCAGATATTCAAATATGCTACCAATAGAATGGAGAGAATTGTCTTTAACAGAGAAAGGGAAAAGCTTAAAGAGTCACTGTCGTATTTTTTTTTTTGCAGAAATCAATAGTTCAGGCGATTTTAAGAAACTTTGTAATTGGGTTTATTAGCCAAATCTGCCATTATCTGCATGTAAAAAGCCTTTTCCCAGGTCCCCCCCCCTCCTTCCTCTTTTTCATCCACTCTGAAAAATCTGAAAATTGTGACTTGTTGCAGGAGACGTCCCCTGTCTGCTCTAGGGAGAGGGGAGGGGGGAGGAGGAAGGAGGGAGTTAGCCGGCAGCAGAAAGCAGATAACAGAGGATTACAGGCATGGAGCTGGGTGACAGCTGTAATGATGACTGTAATGATGACACTGGTGACTGTCACAGGAGATATCCCGTGAGGGATTTGTAGATTAACTCTTTGTTGTCCTGTTTTGGTCTTTTCTTTAGCTCTCTCCATAGGAGAACAATGAAGACAGGGGGGAGAGCTTCAAACTGCTTTTTCATGATAAAAATGCATTTTTCGGATAATAAACCCAATTACAAAGTTTCTTAAAATCGCCTGGACTACTGATTTCTGCAAAAAAAAATTTCACGACAGTGACACTTTAAGATATTTGGAGTGCTCCCAGAGTTCCCTCTTGGGCGGCCATGCAATACCAATCAGTGTCCTTAAATTGATTAATGACAGAGTCTCTCTCTTCTATAGTTAAATCATGAATTAGAAATTGTGTCCATTTGGACATAAATGTTTTTGTTGATTTTTCTTTGGTGCGCAATACATCCAAAAGTTCCCAATGAAAGATCTCCTTCAGAGCGGAGATTACCTCAGAAATGTCTGGTAGAGTATCCAGTATCCAGTGTCTTAATAAACATTTCAGGGAAACTAATAGAGTTAAATGAATTCCTTTAGAAGTAAGTAATTTAGGAGAGGGAGTAGTAGAGTCTATATCAATAAAATGAAAAAGATAACTAAGAGGGAGAAGTGGTATGGCATGGCTCCAAGTGGATAAAAGATAGAGCCGCACAGAGTCCCAAAATTCCTGCACTCGCGTGCAGGCCCAGGCACAATAAAGCAAGTCTGCTTTAGGAAGTGAACATTTCGGGCAAATGTGAGCAGTGTGGGAGTTGGAAAAAGGAACATTAAAGGCATATTTAGCCTTGTGTATAAAGCGGAAATGTATTTCACGTAGAACCACATTGGGAGTGGCAGAATGCACTAGTTGAGATCCTCTCAATATTTGTTGGGTCAGATCCTCTGAAAAAATTACGGAGGACCATTTAAAAAAAAAAAAATTGTCTAGATAAATTCTTTTGAGAGCGTGATCTAAGTTCTCCATATGTATGTGATAAAGAATTACATACCGGGGGCGTTGGGAATAGATTATCAAATTCTATATCACTTTCTGCTTCTGCTATGTCCCGTACTCAGATCCCCAACAGAAGAAACATGTGCACTCTGCCACTCTGAGTAGTCCAATTTGTCTGAGTCAGGTGGGTAAAGTGGTGAATGCCACAGAGGAAATCTTTTCGATAGGCAAAAGGGAAAACCATATAATTTTCGTACCGCCTTCTATGTGGCAATGGTGTCTTTCAATAATACACTTCTCTTAATTTCTGGGGGAAGTTCTGGTAATTTAGCATGTAGCATGGTGGGTAAAGGCCAAGGTGCTGCTAAAGCTTTCTCAATTAAAATATTGGAGAAATATGACGTGTCCATAATCCAATCTTTAGCATGGTGAAAGAGAGCGGCTAAATTATATAATCTGGAGTGAGGAGGGAGTTCTGCCAATCTGGATTCCAAGATAAGTAATATAGGATTTAGCGATGGAGACCCCCACAGGACCCGAAGTAGACCTCTTATGTGTAGTTAGGTAAAGAAGTTGACTTTTATGTATATTGATTCTATACCCAGAGAAGGAACCCAAAAATTTTAAGGCATCTAATACTGCCGGGACATGTAGATCTGGGATATCTAAATATATTAAAGTATCATCAGCAAAGCATGTAACTTTGATGATTTGGGAACCAACCCGTATGCCTGAGAAAAAGTCAGAAGAAATAAGATATCTAGCAAGAGGCTCCATCGCCAAATTTAACAATAGAGGGGATAGGGGGCAACCCTGTCTGGTACCTTTTTGTAAGGGAAAGCTATCTGAAAGGAAACCCGGGGTATGAATTCTAGCTTTCGGAGATGTGTATATTGTGGAAATAAAATCTTTGAATTGACCTGTGATTCCAAATTTTGTTAAGGTAATGTCCAGCCACTCCCAGCAGATATGATCAAAAGCCTTTTCGGCGTCAATTGCCAACAGACCTGTAGAGTGGCTGGAACGAACCCCAGATTGGACACCAGACTGGGCCGCTAGTACCGTTCTTATATTAGTGACACCAGAACGTCCTTTTATAAAGCCAACTTGATGGCTGCCTATTAGTGATGGTAGGATGTCTGCCAGTCTATTGGTCATAATCTTTGCCAACAATTTTAGGCCTACATTTATTAAAGAGATTGGCCTGTACGAATTAGGAGATGTCGAATCCTTCCCCTGTTTGTGTAGTATTTTGATATATGCAGTATCTCCCGAGGGGAGCATGTGATGGTCAGTCAGAATAGTTTGGAAAGTAGAAAGAAGAGTGGGGGAGATGACAGAAGACATAGATTTATAAAATTTCGCACTATAACAGTCAGGGCCTGGAGCTTTGTTATTTTTAAGTGTAGAGATAGTGGCAGTAATTTCCTCCAATGTGACTGGGGCGTTGAGAGAATCAAGAGAAGGGTATCAAGAGAAGGTAGAGTTAATGACTCTAGAAAGTTCTTACCAGCAGCTAGATCAAGCCTATCTTTGGAATATAGTGAGCGGTAAAATTGTTGTAAAAGTTGTGATATGACTTTAGGATCTTTTTGTATATTACCCGCTGTATCTTTGAGAGCAGGGATATGTGTAGTATGTCTACGTCCTTTAGCAAGGTTAGCTAACATTTTCCCTGATTTATTACCATAGCGGAATAAACGGGATATGTATTGATCTCTATATATAGCATTGAGTTTTTCCTGTGCAATTTCGAAAGCTTTTCTAGCTGCTGTCCATTTAGATTTATTGTCATCTGTAGGGGAAGACAGGAAAAGAGTGTATGTAGAGCGCAGATCTTGGGAAAGTTGAAGATAGTTTTTACGTGCTTCACGTTTCTGGGCAGCCAAATAAGAAATTATTTGGCCCCTTAGAACTGCTTTTGCAGTCTCCCATTATTGGGGATTGTGTATGTTGAGCATTGTTAGAATAAAAGTCTGACCACCATTTTTTTAATAGTTTGATAAATGAGAAGGAAATCTCCAAATAATATCGGATCCCTTCTGAAAAATATCTCTTAATTGTAAACTAACAGGGGAGTGATCCGAAATTACTATATCATGAATTTCAGAGTCTTCTACTCTGCCAAGAGAGTCCGGTGACACTAAACAGTAGTCTATTCTTGACCAGGCAGTTTGGGAGTGAGAGTAAAAAGAGTATTCTCTACCATCTGGGTGTAGATGACGCCAAGAATCAGATAGGGAGGTAGAATTAAGGAAATTGGATAAAATATTATCTGATGAAGTATATACAGTAGGGGTCTTAGTTCTTTTTCTATCTTCAGTTGTATTAAGAACAGTATTTAGGTCTCCACCAACTATTTTAAGATTATTGTCATCTTGCAGAATGAGATTTTCCAATTTTTTTAAAAAATCAGGTCTCTGAGTGTTGGGACCAGAAACGTTATATATGCTATATTTGCCCGCTGGAGTGTCAATAAGAAGATGACATATCCTGCCTTCATCATCTTGATATTTAGATAATACCGTACAGGCTAAATTTTTATGTGTAAGAATAACTACCCCGCCTTTACGGTTAATAGCTGGTAAACCATAAACAGCACCCACCCAAAAACGTTTGAGTCTAAAATAATCCGATTCAGTTAAATGTGTTTCTTGCAATAATACTATATCGGCCCTAAGTCTCTTAAGATGTTTAACCCCTAGATGACCCTGGACGTAGGGTTACGTCATGGAAGTCTGTCCCCAGACGACCCATGACGTAACCTTACGTCATGGGTGTTATTCCCGCTATGAAGCGCGCTCCGGAGCGGAGCGCGCTTCATAGGAGGTGGGGGCCGGCTGCAGTGAGCAGCCGGGACCTCACCGGTAATGACACGCTGCAGCGATCGCGCTGCCGCGTGTGATTAACCCCTTAAACGCCGCGATCGCGGCGCGACCGCAGCGTTTAAGTGTAAGTGACAGGGGGAGTCCCCTGTCACTTACCGATCGGGACCCCCGCAGTGTGACTGCGGGGGTCCCGATCAGTAAAACGGACTGCAGGAGGTCTCTCACCTGCCTCCGTGCGGTCCGATCGGCGATCTGCTACACTGAGCCTGCACAGGCAGGCTCAATGAGCAGATCGCCGATAACACTGATCAATGCTATGCCTGTGGCATAGCATTCATCAGTGTACAAATCAAAGTAATGTATGTAGAAGTCCCCCAAAGGGACTTCAAAAGTGTAAAAAAAAAAAGTTCAAAACACTAACACACTACCCCTAAACCCCTCCCCCAATAAAAGTCTAAATCACCCCCCCTTTCCTATTATATAAATAAAACATATAAAAATGAATAAATAGATAAACATATAATATACCGTAGCGTGCGTAATTGTCCGATCTATTAAAATATAACAAGCGTCATTGCAAACCGGTAAACGGCGTACACGAAAAGAGGGGAAAAAGTGCGCAGATTACCGATTTTATGTTACATTATATATTAAAAAAAATCAATAAAAAGTGATCAAAACGTCCGATCTTCACAAATATGGCATTAATAAAAACTAGAGATCATGGCGGAAAAAATGACACCCCATACAGCCCCATAGGTGAAAAAATAAAACCGTTATAAGCATCACAATAGGCCCATTTTATTAATATTTAATTGCCAAAAAAAAGGATTTCATAAAAAAAAATATATATAACATTAGAGAATCTGTGTAACCTGCATATGGTTGTGTTCGGGCTGACCTATAGAATAATAGTGTCATGTCGCTGTTACCATATAGTGCATTAAGTAGACACAGGAACCCCCCAAACGTTACCATATTGCATTCTTTCTTACGATTTCACCTATTTATATCTTCATAAATAATATATTTGGAATTCCATCATACATGTTATGGTAAAATGAATGACGCCATTACAAAGTACAACTATTCCTGTAAAAAACAAGCACTTACATGGCTTGTAGATAGAAAACTGAGAGTGCTAGAGCTCTTAGAAGGGGAGGAGGGAAAAACGAAAGCACTAAGATCAAAATTTGCGCGGCCCACTGGGTCATTTTGGGCCTGGTCCTCAAAGGGTTAAGTATAGAAGTCCTCTTAGATGGGGAACGTAGTCCCTTAACATTCCAAGTGATTAATTTCATACAATATTAATAGAAGAGGAGGTGTTAAGAAGAGACCCTGGAAGCACAATAACATAGTGGGTAACCCTTTTAGGCAGGATAGCATGTAGCATTTTCAGACAAACTCAAGGTGATATACCTAAGAATAAAACAGTTAACAATATAAACTAAGTGAATAAAGTGAGATGTGGACTTCACTTTTTTCGTATTGTCCAATGTTTGGATCATTCGCAAACTCCGCATCATAGAGAAGAAATAAAGAGAAAGAAATAACTGGTGGAGAGGTCACATTAACCTCCGCTCCACTAAATGAGTATATATTAAAATTAAAGACATACACATCCCTACCCTCCTGAGAAATGTGTGAGTTGTCACAGAGAAGCAAATAAATAAAATAAAATAAAAGGGAGAGCTAGTATATAATGATTAAGTACTTAAAGAAGTTGTACTTAAACCTTAAACCATACAAGGTGGAATTATACATATACATATATATACATGCACACACACATATACACATATATACATATACATTTACATACATACATACATACATAAATACATACTTACACACACACACACCACCAAATGCATTACTACCTAGACTAAAAAAAATTATATTGTAGTAACAAGGTGTCCCTAATATAGTATTTAGTCAACATATATAGGGCTAAATAGAGAAAAAATATTCAGTTTTAATGAGCAGCATAGGGTCCAGCAGAATATAGATGGATTTCATAATCATTCCATTTTTTCTACCGTGTCAGTAGGACTATCCAAACGTCGTCTCTTGTGCTTGTCTTGAATAGGTGGAGTGAGACCCTTTACATCTTTACCGGGGTTTGCGATCCTCTGCAGTAATGCCGATGCCTCTCATGGTTAATATATTGAATTAATAAAACACATTTTCGTTGTAATAAAGTCCCTTTCATTGTTCAATAATTAAATTTGAACGATTCCATCATTTTGCAATTAAATATACTGTTAAAATAAATATATATATATAAATAAATGTATATTTATATATATATATATATATATATATTTATTTATTTTTTGACAGTATATTTAATTGCACAATGATGGATTCTTTTAAATTAAATTATTGAACAACGAAACTGATTTTATTTCAACGAAAATGTGTTTTATTAATTAAATATTAATTAGTACAGGAAGCTCCATAAGCCGTTAATTCATATGCCGGCAATAGAGCTTTCTGTACTAATCATCACTTTACTTTAATTAAAACATCAAATGTTTCTTCTAATTATGTTATCACAATAGCATTATTAGAAGAAACATTTAGAATTATATGTGCGCTCAGCTGATTGGCTGATCGGCTCAGCGCACATATAATTAGCGGGTCCGCAGCACAGTGACTTCATTGTGCTGCGGACCAGCGAAGAGGACACATCGGGGTGAGTATACAGCTCTCCCCACCCCCTCCCCAGCACTGCACCCCTCCCAGCAAGGAAGGGGGGTCACTTAACCCCTTCCTATCTGGGATGGGTGCAGTCTGACATCAGTCTGGCCCCCAAGGGGTTAAGGGGGATACAATACATCCTCCCTTAACCCCTTGGGGGCCAGACTGTAAGCAGCAATCTGTAAAGATGCTGCATACTGTAAGGAGCACAACACCGCTCACAATGATGGGTGTTGTGCTCCTGTTTGTGTGTTTTGTGTGTTTTTCTCCCTTTTTGTTTTTCAGATATCGGTATCCTGTGGATTACGTCGGATTCCGTGGACTACGTTGATGACCAGCAGTTGTTTTTTGTTTTTTTTTTTAATAAAATGGTCAATGAGGGGTGTGGGGGTGTTTTTATTTGAATAAAAAAATTTTTTAACTTGTGTCTTGTCTTTATTTCTTTACTTTATAGACTTAGTAGTGGAAGCCGTCTAATAGACGGAATCCATTACTAAGTTGGGGCCTAGTGTTAGCCGGTATAAAATGGCTAACACTAACCCCCCATTATTACCCCAGTACCCAATGCCACCAGGGGTACTGGGAAGAGTCGGGTGCCAGTGGTCCCGGAGCATCAAAATTGGCGCTCCTGGACCGGGCGGCAGCAGGCTGGTAAGATTTAGGCTGGGGAGGGCCTAACCCAATGGCTCTTCCCACCCTGGTGTTACCAGGCTGCTGTCGTTTGGTTTTTAACCCGGCTGGTTATAAAAATAGGGGGGACCCTATGCGTTTTTTTTTTTATCTTTACCATATTGGTAGAGATGGGACTTTTTAAACACTTTTTATAAAATTTTATCTGAGATATGATGGGCTCATGTGAGTCATGAGAACGTGCCACCACCTCTCAGTCAATAGCCGCTCCAGCTACCAGAGGTGCAAAAGGTCACTAAACCCTGTATAGTGGTACCTTGGTTTAAGAGTAACTTGGATTAAGAGTGTTTTGCAAGAAGAGCTCACAGTTTTTTAAAATTGTAACTTGGATTAAGAGCATTGCTTTGGTTTAAGAGCTCCCTGTACTGGGTGGGACGGTGAGTGGAGGAGGGGCATGGTCTGCATAGTGTGGTCTACAGATCCGTACTCTGACCCAGGAAGTCTCCCTCACCTTCCAAATAATGGCAGATACACTCAAGTGCTCGCATTTTGTAGTCTTCACTCAGGAAGGCTCGGCAGTGTCAGACCACCCTGACTGCTTTCCCTTTGTTTTGTTTGTTTGTTTTTTGAGGGAATTGGGGTGTTGCAGAGTTATATTAAATTTTTTTCTGGCATTTTGTTTTCCATAGGCTTCTCTAGAGGACTTACATGGTGCTTTTACTAGTATGTAAAAGCACTAAAAAATTATCTGCAAATAGACTCTTATAGACTAGTCATTCTTTGATCTTCTGTTTTGACAACTAGAAATAATGCACTTAGCTAGCATTAAAAGTAAAAATGTCACTTGACCAAAGAAAACTTACTCTGCTCTCTCCAAGTCACTTAGTTTATCTACTGTAAAATAGACATTTTAATAGCTGGTAAAAAGGACCAATATCATAGGATTTCCATAGAAACCTTAGTCCATTAATTTATACATTTTACTAGAAATAAACTTAATTTGGTGGATGACATAGCTGCATGCAGTACTAATATGGTGGATGACATAGCTTCATTTTTTAATAGACTTACATAGAAAAATGCACAGCCACACGAAATGTGCGGGTTCCTCAACTGCATAATAATATGTAGTGAAAAACCATGGCAATCTTTAGCAAGCAATGTGAGAATTAATTGTAAGGTGAGTACGTTCCTTAGTTCCAACCAGAATTTGTATAATAGAGACAAAAAAATGTACACACACATAAGAAAGATAAACCGGTGGTACATTCTCTTTAAATAGTCACAGTACTGTGATATGAACGCAGAGCTGCAGTAGTGTTAAAATATCTGAAAGCCCCATGATGTGACCCAATTATAGAAATTACACCCACAAGGGATCCATTTAGGAATGTCGTTGGCATTTTGACCCCATAGGTGCTCTCCTATATTTGATGTGCATAAGATGATGCGGAGTAAAAATTGCTAACTTTCCTTAGTTACACTATCTTGTTCCCTGCATCCATAAATTGTTCTGTGGGTTTTCCAAGATAATGCCACTCCCCCAAATATGTCATCTGCTGCTTCGAGGGCCTTTTGGGGTTTGGATTTTGTTGGAATTGATTTAAGGTGCAGTGTAATATTGGAGCTGTCCAACAGTGCAATCTGTTTGGTCAGACTTTCTATCCTGGATGAAGAGAGACTGGAAAAAATCTCTAGCTCTGAATCTGATAGGATGTTTATTCCATTTCAAAGCCTCCTGATGATTTCACCACAATCCTTATCCTATCCAAAGGGGTCCAACTTATCCACGCTTTCCGCTGTTTCCATGGCTACCTCAGAAATGAGACACCTGAGAATAACGTGGAAATCGGCAGAATGCGTAGGGTGCTCTTCCCACTCTGGTCCCCAACTTTTTTCTACACATGATGAAATACTGTATGTACTATATGTCCTCTGATACTGCACTATTTTTTGTTTCTTATGTGACTATGATTATTCTGTGAGTGTTCCATGTTGTGTCATTATCAAGGTCAGGCATGCAGGATGCAAGCAACATACATGTTATATATTATGTGATTTTGTTTGTTGTCAGTCTTTTCAGGAGCCTTCTACTTGGTCCTTTTAGTACTTTTTGTACAGGATTATCTTCAATGAAGATTTTTTTGAAGTGCAGCCAATATGTGTATTTGCTGGTTTGATTTTTTTTTTTTTAGCACTTTATATTGTGTTGGTGCCCATTTGCTATTTTCTGTTTCTCTTACTTTGTGACATATATCTTGTTTTATCAAAACCACCTAGCAGCATCCGGTAGATGGACCAACAAACATTTAACATAAGTAAGGAATTTACATACACACATTATATGCTAGATTTTTCATTGAATATTTTAGTTGGATTGCTGCTTCCAAGATGAACTTGTCTCAGCAGTGACAACCGACTTAGCCAATCAGTGACTGAGGCAGGAGACCTCTGTAGTCAGTGACTGGCTGAGTGGGCTGATTCTGCCAAGGCAAGTCTGTCCCGGAAGTAGGGTGCAGAGCAGAGAGTTGTGTATTGGATGATGTCAAACTGGAAATTGAAGGGAAATTAGGTAAGTATGGTATTTGGGGTTTAGATACATTACAACTAGATATGTTTTTTGGATGTTAATATTCAGGTTGAAAATGGTTTCCTTTTGACAGATATACATCCTCAGATAAGACAGCTGTCATTCGAGATCATCCAATCTGAATGATGCATAGTATTGATGCAGACTGCAGCCTGCATAGGGTATTCAATAGAATGTCCAAAGATTTTAGTTATAAGGGTTAACCCCTGACATCTGATACAGGACTCCAGGACACCAGTCCTGCAAAAGGATAGGTAAGATTTGTTACACAAATCTGAGAGTAATAATGATATACAATAGGGGGGACCAGGTGGTGTATAGCTGGGCTAGATGGTGGTGTACCTGAGCCACTTGTCACGGTGGCCAGAAGTGGTATGCCCCCACCCCTGGATACACCAACTAGTTGAATTTGAAAAGAAACCAAGATGGCCAAGATGGGGTTGCTTGAAAAAAAATAATAAAGAAATCCTTGGCTTGGAGTCTTGTACAGGGGAGCTATGGGAAGTGCAGGCAGAAATAGGAAACACAGGTATTAATAGGAAATATAGATACCCTTCACCCAGAGGGTCCAATACAAGGGTACCTTACTACAGGGGGGCAAGAAACATAGCAGGGGGCACACCCGCTGTAGAACACTGCACATTGGATTCCCTTTTTGACTACATACATTCTCCTAGGATTGGTTGAATTATACAGAAATACTGTCATTATGAAAGGCAGCTATAATTTGTTCTTTCTTATAAAAGAACAAACAACCTAAAAGATTAGTTAATTCAGATGTTTCAATAAAAAGATAAAAAATCAGATAGACAATTATATTGCTGTCTTCATTGCATAAACTGCGAGTTTATGTATGAGAGATCTGTTTTCCAACATATGAGAATGGGGGGTTGGGGGGATGGAGGGATACAAATTACATCAATATCTCACATGCAACTCAGACTGGGTTATTCCCATCTTGTGGTACCCGTGCTTGAAAATCTATTATATCAGTCTCCAAAAACTTTAGTCACTTGGGTGATATAGAAAAAGACCTCTGATACATGGTGGTAGATAATATTTTACAACCTGAATGATGATGTTAGACGTATTTTATTAAAGAAATAGGAAAAAGAATGGATTAAATGCTTTGGGAGTTGAGGTTCGAAATGTTGGATTTGAAATGACTAACAAAATCTTCAGGTAAACTTGCCAGGCTCTCCCCTAGGTTTCTATGATACTGAGTGTCTCAGATATAATGATTTTAGGACATTACCATATGGTTATGTTCACACAGCGGAAAAGTATGGCCGTTGTTGAAATCGGCAACAATGGCTGTACTTTGTACGCCTAGGAACGCTGCATGCTCTTCTATAGGATCCCGGCCGGAGCAACTCAGCCTGGAGAATCCCTTTATTTGACAATAGAAAAGGTAAGAACCAAATGGACAGAATAAATATAGAGGGAGTAGGTAGACTACCAAAGCAAAGTACTGTGGCACTCCGATAAATGTAAAAAATTCTAAGTGTTTATTCAATCCATCAAACAGGTAATGCAACATTTCAGTCTCTCCATTGAGACTTTTCTCAAGCATGTGAACATATCTCTACACACAGGTGTATATATATCAAATCAGTAAAGTGCCAATTACAGTGCATATCACATAAATATAATAGTGAAAAAATATATAAGAAGACAAATTCATATAATATCATATAGACATATACAAATCTGAAAAATAGTGTAATCTAAACTTGTTTTGCGTGCACACAATAGCATAAAATAGTGTTTAAGGTATATGATTACATAATTAGAAATACAGAGCAGCTAGGTGCTACTCACCAGGAGCCATCAGTGTAAAGTAGGTAGTAGGTAGACTGCTATGACCTGTCAATCTATCATATGAGTGCTCTAGATGTATTGAACCAAAGTGTATTGTAGTATTGGCTATAAGCCTATTAATCTCTTTTCTGTTCAACTTCATGACCTAACCTCAGAATAGATCACAAATAACAGACAGCTCCATACATAGTGTAGTGGCTATTTTGGATTACTACAGATCAGCTCTCATTCACTTCAATGGGAGCTGAGCTGCAGTAGCCTAGTTTTGCCACTGCACAATGCACAGAGGTCTCTGTTTTCTTCTTTTCACTGTGAATGCGGGTATCACAGCTTTAACACACAGTTGATCTATGATCTGATTGATGATGACCTATTTTGAAGGGTACAGTATCAATATTTTTCCTTTAAAATGTGAACATTTGTGTAAATGTGATATACAAACAACTGAATCCCCCATTCCTTTCCATTCATATTTTAGGAGTTCCAAAGGAAGCTTAGTTCTCTGTATAGACACTTTAGAAAACTGATGCTACTGTTCCAGTGCTTACAAATATGTAATTCAATGGGTTATTCACCTAATAAATATTTCTCATTAAAGTGATTTTATAATATCAAGTTCAAATTTTTATCTGCAGATAAGCTTTCCAATGAGTAAATGCTAAAGTACAGCACTACAAAACCTACTGGAAATTTCTGTATTTTGTGGTTGTGCATCCTGGTAGAGTAGTTACTCAATACTACAATTCCAAGAATGCATTACTTTCCCTGTTCATTACAGCCCTCCTACCCTGCCTTCTCCCCTTCCACAGGACTCTTGCAAGTTCCCTGAAAAAAAAACAGTTGCAGAACATCTCATTTTCCTGCAGACTATTGCACAGTATCTGAGGTTGCAGCACCTGCTGTATCTATTCCCTGTCTGCTCTGCATCATTCAGCATAAGGCAGCATGCTGTACACCATCCGCACTCTCCCTATATGCCCCAATAAATAAATATATGTATCTGTGTATATGACAGAAAGATGGTAATGTAGGTTGGAGGGGCTGGTCAGAGTGGGGACACTAAGAAGGGCGGGGCTAAATCTCAGAGACAAGATCCAGCCAAGCCTCCTGTGACATCAGAGGATGATGCGTTGTCTCAGAAAGGGAGGAGGTGAATTGTACTTGGTATAAATGATGATGTCACAGTGCCTACAATGGAGCCACTATAGTGACAATCTCTGTACAGTTCTGAAGAAGCTTATGGCGTTATATAAAACAAGTAAGAAAGAAATAATGCCATTTCCTATTGAAAACACGGCTCCAAAGAGCTTTCAACAAGTTTGTGGACAGAAAAGTCATTCTGGGAAACATGGCATTTCATTCAGAAACAATATGTTCTCACACTCTGTAACCTCAAACTCTTAAATCACTATCTATCTGATTTGCTGCTGTACAGCATATGGGGATCCAGTTTCTGCTGTGGTCTTTGTTCCAGAGATGGGCAAGATATGTTAGGTTCAGGAGTTTAACATGAAATATAACCATGTAATAGTAGGTCCATTACTGACTGAACACTACAATCTAAAATATACACTGTAGCCAAATGAATAATGTCACAATATATTGTTTCATATGACAACTGTTATAATAAAAGGGACCAAAACAAATTAACTATAATTTATTGATTATTTTAGTATCCTGGTTCAAAAAAAGTAATACTGATAATAAATGTATTAACATAAAAACCCTATTTAATATACATCACTCATATGTTACATTGCATCACAGGATTCCTAAGTAGCTTCTAAAAATAACTCTACAGGATAGACAAATATAGCAGCAGATATAGCATAGAGCTGAATAAAATAAAAAGTCTTTAGAGCTGCCACATTTGTGCCTTATGTCGGTTACCATAAATCAGCAAGTTCACATGGATTCCTATGTAAAACTACAAATACAGTGTGATACCAGAGATACTTTTCACACTCTGGTCTGCTGCGTGTATAGTAAAATAGCTACTCACAAACAAATAGGAATCCATTCATAAAAGTTGTTTTTTTATGTTTGCGATTTCACATTAAACACAAGAACCATTAAACACTATATCACAGTAACATATTAGTTCTGCATTTAAATGGTTGGATACAAGTAGCCCCCAAACCCCTTCTATTACCTGGAGGTCTTTAGGAATCTTCACAAGACTTCATATGTAACTCCTGATCTTGACACATAATCCCATTCTTCTCTGACTTGTCCATGATCCACTTTATTTAGTATTAAAGACTGTCAGCAGGAAGCCTACATGCAAGCGTCTGGTTTACTGAATAGACAGATGATGTCCAGCAGTCACATTTTATTCCACAGAACAAGCAGCAGCTATTGATCACACTCACTGAGCAACTCTGTTTTATACCTGCAGCAGCTAATAACACTGCTATAGAGCTTTTAACTCCTCCTTTTCACTGTGTCATCCTTATTCAAGTCAAAAATTCAACAATTCAATTTCATATCACCACCAGAGGGCGCATGTTATTATCTGGATCTCGAAGAAAACTGTGAGTTTTATATGAGTTAAGGAACATATTTTAAATCTGGATACATACATGGTCATTTAACAAAGACAGATTACACGAAATTAATAATGCAGAATGTATAGGATTAGAAATGTAAAAAATACTAAAGTAATACTTTGTTCCTCCATACTAGGGCAACATGTGGAAAGATTGCAGGTGTTAGGTTTAAAACTGGGAAATAAATATATATTCTCCAAATTATATGCTTTAACCCTTACACTACCAGGGTTCCTGTTGTTTTTTTTTTTGTTTGTTTGTTTGTTTGTTTTTTTACAATTTGCATTCTTGGTAGCCAGGAAAGTTTTCCTACTTTTGAAATATAAAAAAAAGCAAAATTACAAAATACAAATCATACTAACATATCATGCCCATATATTTTCCCACTAAATTAACAATATGTGCAATATACCAATATGGCAGGAATAAATCTTGCCATAACCTAGGTGTTTGTGGTCCTGATTGATAGAATTTTCCTCACACCCAACCATCTACATTACAGCTTGCACTCTTAAATTTTCTAAAACAAAGTCCATGGTAAGTTTAGCCCTCAGCCAGATAAAAACAAATGGTGCACACTAGAAATCGCTACTATGCTTCCATTTACTGAGGGTGTATAGTATGCCGCCTAAAACAATACAATTTCATTAATAATACACAAAATCTTTTTCATGCAACTTTGCACCAAAAATAATTTGCAAGTGGAAAAACTAAAATGTTAGGAGTTGGTTAATATTACATGTCTACCTTCATAGTTGTGTGCTGAAAATAAAATAAAAATTGCAAAACAGGAATGTGCCGACCAATTTGCAAGGGAAAAGAGCTTGTCACAATCAGAAAGAAAGAAGGCCCTCTATATGGAGAATTAGGTATGGGAGCATGTGCAACTGACAGCAGATTATATCGTAAAGAGGACCTGTCACCCCCCCGTGCCAGGTCAGAGCCCGGCTGACCTCCTGCTAGAGCCCCTTATACTCACCTCATTCCCGAAGTCTCACTTCTTCAGCCGGTCCCAAGACGGAGATATCACATGGGAAGCGCACACGCTGCTGAGATGAGTTCAACGCCCATAGAGAATGACGGCTCCATTCATTGTCTATGGGCGTTGGACTTATCTCAGCAGCGCGTGCATCAGGCTTCCCATGGTGATATCTCCGTCCCCGGACCAGTACTAGGAACGGGACTTCGGTAACAAGGTGATTATAAATTGCTCTAGCAAGGGGTCAGCTGGGCTCTGACTCGGCACGGGGGGTGACAGGTTCCCTATAGCAAGTTTTTATAGAAAAAAGAAGTGACACTCACCAATATAAATGCAAAAAAATCCTTTTCTTTATTCCATCTCAGCTATGGATTCAGACAAACAGAGGTGCTGTAGTGGCCAGAACAGCTGTTACATGGGCTAACATGTTTCCTTAAGTTGTGGGCAACCTGAATATTATAATGGCAAAAGCTGCGTCCCTGAAAATATTAGAACCACTTACAGTACTTTGTCCTCTGAAAAACTATTGCAGCCATGAATAAAGAACCTACTGGTATCACTACTGTCATTGCTACTATTGCTATATAACCATGTTAGCAGTTGCACACAACGGTTTTCTAGCTGACTGTTTCCCCAGGGGATAAAACTATTTTTTTTTTTTATAAAACTGGTGCTTAAAGGGAATCTGTCACTAGGTGTATGCTGTCTTAAATGAGAGTAGCATAAACTAGTGACAAAAATTCTTTATAGAACAAATGCTTGTTCTATTCAACTGTTCCTCTGATATGCAAGAACATGGGCTTCATGCCGCAGCACTCCCTCTGGCCTCCATCTGCTAAATGATAGCTGTCTGTCTATAAACAGTATATACAGTAGACACAGAATCGATAGGCAACTGCCAATCAGCAGCCAGTGGGCAGAGGAAGCTGATGCTCATGGATATTGAGGACAACTGAGCACACGTACCTAATGGAAAGAGCTATCGTGTGGTTCTCAGAGTTCTCATTATTCAGGGGGATATCTCCAAATCAATTGCGTGAAAGAATATATTATATATATTAAAACAACAAATTTATTCTTTGTCCAACGCGTATCGGAATACCCAATTCCTTCATCAGTGACATAGTAGCAAATAACTGACATACACTTTAAAGATCCCACTAGCTCCTTATTCCTCCTCCCCTTTACATCACTGCCGGGGCAAAATTTGTTGGACCGGTGACTTGGATCCTCCGGAGGGTGTAGCGATCCCGACAGAGTTGTGTTATTAAAGGGATAGTGTGGCGGTAAAAAATTATTCACAGACTAACACACATTACAAAGTTATACAACTTTGTAATGTATGTTATGTCTGTGAATGGCCCCCTTCCCCGTGTCCCACCCCCCCCACCCGTGTACCCATAAGTGTGGTGTGCTATACTCACCTGTCACGTGCCGACACCAGTCTTCGATCTTCATTCACCGACGTCTTCTTCGGGCAGACGGCGAACAGCTCCGACTGTTCCAAATGGCGGCCGCATTCTGCAGCGTCATCCGATGCTCAGCCGCAATTGGCTGAGCATAACTGTGCTCAGCCAATCGCGGCTGAGCAACTGATGACGCGGCCGCGTCATCCGCTGCTCAGCCGCAATTGGCTGAGCATAACTGTGCTCAGCCAATCGCAGGTGAGCACAGTTGTGACGCACAGGTGGCAGCGACTCGGCCGTCCGTCCGAAGATGAAGTTTGGCACAAGATGACGGACGGCCCTCGACACGGATCAGGTAATGTAATGCACCACACTTCCGGGTACACGGGTGGGGGTGGTGGAACACGGGGAACAGGGCGATTCACAGACATAACATACATTACAAAGTTGTATAGCTTTGTAATGTGTGTTATTCTGTGAATATAAATTCTATAGGTCAGCCCGAACGCAACCATATGCAGGTTACACAGATTCTCTAATGTTATATATATATTTTTTATGAAATCCTTTTTTTTGGCAATTAATTATTAATAAAATGGGCCTATTGTGACGCTTATAACAGTTTTATTTTTTCACCTATGGGGCTGTATTGGGTCATTTTTTCCGCCATGATCTCTAGTTTTTATTAATACCATATTTGTGAAGATCGGACGTTTTGATCACTTTTTATTGATTTTTTTAAATATATAATGTAACATAAAATCGGTAATCCGCGTACTTTTTCCCTCTTTTCGTGTACGCCGTTCACCGATCACAATGACGCTTGTTATATTTTTATAGATCGGACAATTACGCACGCTACGGTATATTATACGTTTATCTATTTATTTATTTTTATATGTTTTATTTATATAATGGGATAGGGGGGGTTATTTCAACTTTTATTGCGGGAGAAGTTTTGGGGTAGTGTAATAGTGTTTTGAACTTTTTTTTTTCTACACATTTGAAGTCCCTTTGGGGGACTTTTACATTCATTAGTTTGATTGCAGACACTGATCATTACTATTCCATAGGCATAGCATTGATCAGTGATATCGGCGATCTGCTCATTGAGCCTGCCTGTGCAGGCTCAGTGTAGCAGATCGCCGATCAGACCGCACGGAGGCAGATGAGAGACCTCTGCCGGTCCGTTTCAACGATCGGGAACCCCGCAGTCACACTGCAGGGGTCCCGATCGGTAAGTGACAGGGGACTCCCCCTGTCACTTACACTTAAACGCTGCACCGCGGCGTTTAAGGAGTTAATGACACGCGGCAGCGCGATCGCTGCAGCGTGTCATTACCGGTGAGGTCCCGGCTGCTCACTGCAGCCGGCCCCCACCTCCTATGAAGCGCACTCCGCTTCGGAGCGCGCTTCATAGCGGGAGAACCACCCAGGACATACAGTTACGTCCAGGGTCGTCTGGTGACAGACTTCCATGACGTAACCCTACTTCCTGGGTCGTCTAGGGGTTAATCTCTTGGGCGTTGGTCTAAAGTGAGTGGTGAAGCTTCACCACTCACCAATTGTGAGTGTTTTATTTCCTAGAGTCCTGTTGCAACCATAGGAACGTTACCACTCCCAAAGTGCGTTTTTTTCTTTTTGTTTTTACATAGGTGATACATTATTCTCTTCAGCTTCTCCATCACTAGTTTATGCTACCCTCAGATTTGACGAAATGAATGAACACAGCATTAAATCCGCACTGTAAAATCCGCTGCGGATCCGCAGCAGATCCGCAGCAGATTTTATGGTGCGGATTTAATGCTGTGTTCATTCATTTAGTCAAATCTGCTGCGGATCTGCTGCGGATCCGCAGCGGATTTTCTGCTGCAATACGGTAGGTGTGAAGGCACCCTTAATATGCTTTTTATGGTGCAGGTGTGAGTATCAGATCTTTTTAATAAATATTGTAGCAGACTATAAGGTTTAGATTTTTATTTGAATTTATCTCTTTTTCTTTTTCCACTGTAGAGGTCATAGGAAGACGATAAACCAGATGCAATGAGGTTATAGAACTGTTATTGTATGGATCCCCAAGGCTTGCAGCAAATAAGCTGTTGTGTAATCATTTGCTGTTTTATGTAATCCTATTTGTTATCCAAACTAATAAAGTATATTTTCAATCCATACTGAGTAGATGATGTTTTTCTTGGTTCAGAACATAATTTCATGACTTTTGTCTGGGTGGTTCTGGGGTTCTCTCTAATGAGGAAGTTGATTGATTTTCATTGGCTGTGCTCCTTATAAGATTCAGAGACCGTTGACTGGAAATTCCCAGATGCATGTAGTTCATCATACATGGGGCCCGTGAAAAGAGTAATTATATCCTTAGTGTGCCAGATGTCGACCCACTTGATGCCCCCATACAGGGGCATCTGCAGCAGAGGTTTCACAAATTACGTAAACACTTATTTTGAGATGAAGCCATAACCTTTGATCCTATTCGTCTGTCTCTATGAGAGATTTATATTCTCCCAACAATAGACCTTGCTTTAATTGCCTTGTATTTCTGTAAACTTAGTGATTTTTATAATCTTATTAACATAGACTTATGTTCTGTATTAGTGCACATCCTAATATAATTATGCACCCTCATTGCAACAAGCTATATAAATCGTGCAACAATGTTATGTGGCCAATTTTTGCACATTTGCACATTGCACATTTCCACTACAAATAGAGTGGGGTAAATTTATCAAGGGCTTTGCGCCTAGTTGTAAGTGAATATTGGATTTTTCACTCATTTTTTGTCTACGTTCTATTTATGAACCAGTATTCGACAGAAGAATATTTTTTAAATCTGCTTGTTTTCAGTATTCACCCAAAGATTTCCATAATTCCAGGATATTCACCCAATTTATAATTTGTGAGTTTTTAAAAAGTGGCAGTAAATGGTGCAACCCTACATCTGGTCAGTACCAGGTACATTTTTTGTGCAATTTTTTGTGAATATTCTATTCACAAATCTATGAATAGTTTATTAAATTAGCCCTGTTTGGCTTGCTAAACAGAGATGAGGGAACAAGCTCGTCCGAGCTTGGTACTCATTCGAGTATTAGGGTACTAGATGGTGCTCGGTACTCGAGCGAGCATCTCGCAATACTCGAGGAAATGGCATCTTTCTCTTCCTGCATGTTTGTCGGCTTTTTCTCAGCAAATAAAAATGCAAGGGAGGCTTTGGGACCTCCTAGCATCACGTGGGAACCCCTGCACATCACTAGTAGTGATTGGCTGGCCAGATCAGATGACCTGGGCATATAAGAATCAGGTCCCGTGATGCTCGCTTCAGACGCGGGCTGAATTTATTTAGGGAGAGAGCTGCTGTCTGTCAGGGAGAGTGTTAGGGTGGGAAAAATAGTCTGTTAGGCAGGAATAATCAACAAAGAACCCAACAGTCCTTCTAAAGCTCCTATTCCACGGGGCGATGCAGAAGAGCAAATGAGCGCTGTCAGCGCTCGTTTGCTCCTCGTTCCCCGCTCACTGCCGCCACTATTCCACGCGGCAGCACCGAGTGGGTGAGTCCGGGGCAGGGCGCGGGGAGCTGCGGGGGGCTGCCTGGGTGATTGCTAGATCGTTCGGGCAGCCCATAGCATACAGCAGCAGTCAGCAGGTGGTTCACATAGTACTCATTTTTGGCTTGCTGAGACCTGTAGTGCAGTTACAACTATCCTGGCTATGCTGTGTCCATTTCAACGGGTGCCGTCAAACATACAGCACCTGGTACCTGGTACACACAGACTCCATAGACTACATCAAAAGTCCTCCTAGTACTCCTTTTTGCTGCAGCATCTTGGCTTGCTGGGACCTGTAGTGCAGCTACACCTATCCTGGCCACATACTGCAACTTACGCTATGTTTAAAAAAAAAAACACCTTAGTGGTATATTCTTGGCTTGCCTAATACTGATGAGTGCTGTCTGTTAGTTATCAAAGCATTTTAGTGGTATATTTTAGGCTTGCCAAATACTGGTGCGTGCTCTTCCGTACTATTCACAACAGTCTAGTGAATATATTTTTGCTATCTGTTTGATTCACTGCACTGGAGTAAATGTGTGTGTCCTCTCAGTTACATTCACTCCAGTCCAGTGAATCAGTGTGTCCTCTCAGTTACATTCACTCCAGTCCAGTGAATCAGTGTGTCCTCTCAGTTACATTCACTCCAGTTTAGTGAACAAGTGTGTGTGCTCTGTGGCACACCAACCGCAGTCTAGTGAATACATTTTTGCTTTGGATGAGCAAACTTTTGAAAAGTTTGGTTCGCTTCGATCCGGCGAACTTTCGAACCTAAAACGAACCTTGCAATAACGCCTAAATAATTGCAGCTACAATAGTGGGAGTCTGTTTTGTATAGTTTTGTTTAGTTGCAGTTGCTATTACAATGAAAAAAGTGGAAAAAAATCAAAGTGCAAAAATAGTGAAAAAAAATTAGCCAAGGTGTAAGTGATTACACGGGACATAGGACACAAAGTTCCTTGGACCCAGTAGGGTGGAAAACAGACATTTAACAGTGGAACCAGCAGCAGTAATAGTACTGTATTGGACCCAGTGTGGTGGAGAACAGCCAATTGACGGAGGAGGAGGAGGAGGCAGTAGCACTTGATTGCACCCAGCCCAGTATGATTGAGAACAGACTATTTGAGGAGGAGGAGGAGGAGGAGGAGAAGGCAGTACCTGATTGCACCCAGGCCAGTATGATTGAGAACAGACTATTCATGGAGGAGGAGGATGTTCAGCCTTGGAGTGGTGGCCTGGGAATACTCGCTGATTATGTTGTTTACCTTTCAAGAACACGGACGAGTGGGATGATGTCGCTGATGTCTGCTCACAGAGTCGCATCCTCAAAAGGGATGAACAATTGGCAGGACATGTTTGAAGAAACCTGTGCATTATGAGGTTTATCACATGTGCCATACAAGGTGTATGACGCAGCCCTTCCTGCGGCACTGCAGAGACAATGTTCCTCCCTTTGTGGGCTACAACACTTCTCACTGTTCGTTGACCTTGGGTCAGCCATTCATATATCTCCTCCCTGATGGTCCAGAGGAGCTCCTGCCCACTGTGGCTCCATTCACCCAGGCTTACAAAATGAAGGACAGCCTGAGAGCACCGGGCCTGACATTGTTGGTAAGACACCGGGGCAGGTTGGACTGCAGTCAAAGCGGTGGATGGTTGCAAGCTGGTGGAGGCAGAACTTTTGCAGAACTGTCCCCCTAAAGCACTGGGGAGATGACAGTGGCAAGAATGGACTAACTTTCTGGTGATCTTCTGGGGGAATGTTGACCCAATAGTCACTAACAGACATGTACTGCCCTTTCCCATAATTAAAGGACCAGACATCAGCACTGAGATGCACGGTCTTGGACACCAAGAATCCCAAAACATTTTTCTACACAACTGTGCAGCGATGGGACAGACTTTTTTTTTTCTCGGACAGTGGGACTTTTTTTGGACTTTCTTTTTTAAACTTTTAGTTGTTGCGGCTAAACGGGGTTCTCCTATTTTTTAACCTTATTGTAAAGATATGAACTGATTTCCCCTTAATAAATTCGATAAGCTTGAACACTGAAGTTGCTTTCTTGTTTCTTGGTTAGTACTCAAAGACGGCTGTCACATTACATTTTTGATTAGGAAGCACCCAGGTATATCTGAGGAGACTAATTTAAGGTCTTACCCTAACAGGGGTGACGTCACACATCTTGATATTCACAGAAAACCAGGATACAAGGGATTATAGGAGTAATAATTCCTTGTATCCTGGTCTATTCTGTGAAAAAAAGTATAATTTTGCATCACCGTTGTTATTTTTTTCTTGAAGTTCGGCTCGGTGCCGAACCAAACTTTTTGCAAAGTTTGTAACAAATCTGTTTTTTTGCAGTTCAGTTCGCTCATCCCTAGATTTTGCGATCTGTTGGATTCACTGCACTGCACTGAGTGTGTGTGTCCTCTCAGTTACATTCACTTCAGTCCAGTAAATGTGTGTGTCCTCTCAGTTACATTCACTCCAGTATTCTACAAAGGCCACCCACGCTACGCAAGAGAGTGGAACTCTGGCTCTTTCAGTTCAACCTCTAGCCTGGCCCCTCCATGGAAATTAAGGATTCAGATCCGGCACTCCCAGAAACTCTTTTCAGGACCCTTCCCAGAGTCACAAACCACTGCTCAGCAGCAACCTGAGCAGTTGCTCTGTCCCGATGCCCAAAATATCAAGCTTTAGCAGTCTGTGTGTGATGAGAGTAGTGTGTGAAGAGGTGTTGGAAGATGATGATGAGATGCGGTTGTCAGACGGTGACCTTGTTGTCAGGGTAGTAAGTCCAAGGGGGCAGCAGAGTGAGGAATTGGAGGAAGAGCTGTCGGAAAATGAGGTGACTGACCCGAGCTGGGTTTGTAAGCCTAGTCAAGACAGTGCTTCTGAGGGAGAGGCAAGTGCAGCACCAGAACAGGTTGGAAGAGTCAATGGGGTGGCCAGAGTGAGAAGCAGGGCCAGAGCAAGAAGACCAGCAACTGTTTGACGGAGTGAAGCTCCCGTGTCAAGACCTAGATGTTGACAAGTCTGGAGGTTCTTTAAAGAAAGTGAGAACCACCTGTGCCACACCAGGCGGTGAAAACTGACCAAGTTAGATGAGGTAGCAGCTGAACCATCCAAAAAATGCAGCCTGACACAGCATGGTGGTGACAAAAGAGTGAACAAGTTAGATGAGGTAGCAGTTAAAACACCCGAAAATGTAGCCTGACACAGCTTGGGGTTGACAACAGAGTGACCAAGTTAGATGGGGTAGCAGCCGTCACTGAGTCTGACCCTGGGATCGCTCATGTGCTGCCCACATCGAGCATTGAGGGGCCTATCTCAGTCCCGGTTTCTCAGGCTTCTTATGCCTCTTCCTCCAACTACTCCTCCTCCTGTCAATTACCATCCGTGAGCAGTTCTGAGGGGAGTCGGCAGCTTGTCAAGCACTGGCAGGGGAACTCTCTCCAAGGCCTTTGCCAGTTTTTTGGCACCCCAGGCACCCCAGCAAAGACTATGTCACCCGTCCCCAGCCTAGACAGAGTAGGGGGGAGCTGTTCAGAAAGATGTACCTAACTGACCATACCAAATGTCTCCATAATCACTCTGCTCCATACAACTACTAGGTTGCAAAGCTGGACACGTGGCCCGAACTGGCGCTGTACGCCTAGATGGTGCTGGCCTGCCCTAGCATGTTTTCAGAGCGGGTATTCAGTGCAGCTGGTCACATCAGTCTAGACAGAGTAGGGGGGAGCTGTTCAGAAATATGGTGAGGGAGTATCTAACTGACCATACCAACTTTCTGCAAGATCACTCTGCTCTATACAACTACTGGGTTGCAAAACTGGATACGTGGCCCGAACTGGCTCTGTACGCCTAGGAGGTGCTGGCCTGCCCTAGCATGTTGTCAGAGCGGGTGTTCAGTGCAGCTGGTGACATCATCACTGATAAGCGTACCCTCCTGTCAACTGACAGGGCTGACAGGCTGACACTTATTAAAATGAATAAAGTCTGAATTTCACTGGAATTCAACTCTCCACCGGGAATAGCAGCTGCTACCTCAGTTGAATTTGGTCAATCTGTTTTCACCGCCATGCTGTGTCTGGCAAAAATTTTGGGTGGTTCACCTGCTACCTCAGTCGAACTTGGTCAATCTGTTGTCACCGCCATGCTGTGTCTGGCTAAATTTTTGGGTGGTTCACCTGCTACCTCATCTAACTTGGTTACTCTGTTGTGACCGCCATGCTATGTCAGGCTGAATTTTTGGGTGGTTCACCTTCTACCTCATCTAACTTAGTCACTCTGTTGTCACTGCTATGCTGTGTCAGGCTACATTTTTTGGGTGGTTTAGCTGCTATCCAAGTCTAACCAAGCCACTCTGGGGTTCACCGCCATGCTGTAAACTGCAATCTCAGTCTTAAAAGTCATCCTGGGATTCATCCCCATGCTGTAAACTGCAATGTCAGTCAAACTATGTCTCTGTTGCTAAACAGACAAATACTATGTAGAAAAACCATCACACATTTTAGGCTTAATAAGACTCTCCAGTATAAATACTAGTAGCCCAACAGGACAGAAAATAAGTATAATTACCAGATATGCAAACTCCAGAAACTCCACCCCTGGGAACTCAGGTCCCTGGAGCAGGGACCCCAGGAAAGACTTGGGGTAGAATGTTGGTATCAGATGACCACAAGGAAAAGGGATCATACCTTTGCTCCTGTAATGACCCCCCCCTTTAACACATACCTTATCAGAGAGCATACGTGTCTCATGGAACTCCTCTAAACACTACTCAGTGCATCATGCATTGATTTCGACAAGGACAGACACATTATCTTTATGGATAAATACATGTATAAAGTATTCAGGTGGCAAAGGATATCTAATGTGATTATACTACCTATAAACATTATCATGAACTAACTAATGGATATCTTGCAGAGCTAAAAGATCTTAAGGCAGGAAGAAGGCGTCTTTTTAATGGAAATGTTCAAAGGCTTATATTTAAGTCACCAGTATAATTGCAACCGTTTATCCTTTAACTCAAAGTACACCAAAAAATAAAATGTAACAGAACACAGCAACATGTACCAGTAAAAAATCCTTTATCTATTGCACTCCCTTCATATCGTCAAGACTCAAGGGACATAGGGATCAATTTACTTTTTCTTTATTTCTTTTCATATTTTAGGATTTGGATATGGAAGTGGTCTGAAGTACGCAACATGAATTTGAACTTTAGGTTATTGTCACTTTTCTGTCAGCCATTTCCTCTACCAGCTCTCTAGACAGCAATGGGGACAGTTTGCGCCCTCATCCCATGCTAATCTTTTTAAGCTGGTGGGAAGGCTGGGAAGTTTTTAGTCATGAATTATCTTTTTACATCCAACACATTTAGTTACAAGAAGACACTCCATTGCATTTTTCTGCATTGGAAGTGTTTGCTTTCCAATCAGAAGCCATTAGCCTCATAATCTACACATGCTTTGTATGCACGTTGTCAGGTCCTCTTCAACAGATGCAACAATGAATCCAGCTGTACATACTACAACCATAGACATCAATGTGTGTAAAGATGTCAAACGTAATCACTTCTTCATGTATTAGATTTAGATCATGAATCCTTTTCACATAAAACTTTGCAGACTGTGAGTTGTTTTACACCTGCAAAAGAATACAAAGCTGTTCAAGAACACAGCAGGAACCTGTTCTGTAGAATTTCTCCTACTCAAAAAGTAATCAAATGAATGCTAATACTGTACATATACATGAGCATTTTGCAAGGCATCTACATAACGGATATCAACTCCTCCACTTTAAGCAGCAGTTGAGCCAAAGATTGAAAAAAAACACAGAAGTATAAATATCCCTAGGTTTCCCTTTTGATTGCAATCCTAATACATAGAATTTACTGTACATGTACTGTAATTTATTGTACATCTATAAAAATAAAAATGCAATTTTTTTTTTCTACATTCCAGATACAATGGAGCAGTCGCCTGGTCACTGCCTCTGTCTCCACAAGCCTTTCAACTTATATTACATATCTTGATGTGTTGACACAAGTTTGTACACTGCCATGTTCATATCTTAGAAAGCAGCTAAACCACCTGTTTAATAGGAATGTATCATCAGATAATGACCTATTGTTTAAATCATGTTTTTATGTTAAACATTTTGTTTTGTTTTTTATCTTTTTCTCATTTTCCCTTTCACTATCTATATTGTAAAATGAGATAACTTGAAGTATTCATTCAACCACTACAGCTAATTTAAAGCTGAGCCTTCCTGTACTGTACTTTTGTAGATCGTATTTCAGCAGTATCCTCCTTATCAACATCATATTATTTAAAAAAAAAACAAAAAAAAAAACATTTTGATACTTTCAGTCTAAGATGTTTACTTTAAATCAAGGCTCGACTGCTATGAACACAGTAGGTACTGTAGGCAATGACTCCTGCAGGTAATCCCCCTTTACATAATCCTCCCCAATGTAGATAATCCCGCTATATTAGGCCCCTTCCCTAAAGGTAATCTCACAGTAGTAATTCCTCTTCCCTCTTAGCCTCCCCGCCCACTGGAGCCATCCTTCCCTATGGTAATATAAAAAATAATTAAATAAAAACACACACATCTGGCTCTGGTGAAGTTCCCCAGTGGTCCCTCTTATTCCCAGCTCCGTAAGCGCATGAATGACATAACTCATGCGTGGAGGAGCTGAAGAGAAGAGTGGTCTCTTTGGCCAGAGGCATAATACAGCAGAACCTGATCAGGAGGATGTACTCTGAGAAAAGTGTAGTGCCAAAGCTGGTGACCAGTCTATTTGGACTTCAAAGTATCTTCACTATAAGATAGCAGAAAGCTAGCAGAACATAGGGGTACACAAAGAGGTATGTATATGTTTATTATTTTACACTTATTAACCAAGGGCTGCACGGACGTTGCCAATTATGTTCGTGCAGCCCCTGCTGCTTGATTATCAAGCTGTATATCGGCTCAGTAAGCGAGTGCTGATCCTGCAGATCAGCGCTTGCTTACATCAAGTCGTTGAGTCGTGTTATGAACCCCATAAAATGGTAAATTTCTGTCCAGTTTTTTTCTTTTCTTGATACCTCTCATTTACGCAGTTAGATGTTTTTATTTATTTATTTTTTAAACAACAAATGCAAACTTATCTACTAAGTCTTGCTCTCTCCTTTGGATAAAGTGTAGGTCATGTGAGTTCTTATCCTCCAGGAGATATTTTTTTTTAATAAAGGCTGGCGTTGTTATAAAAATAGAATTTATTGTCATTATGGAAAAGCAACTATGCTGCTTCCAGTAGGAGAGAGGTGTAAAGTAAGACATCATCCCTGTGAATGGTGTCTCTCTGTAGTACATGACACTTAAAGGAGAAGTCGGGCGAAAATTGTTATTAAAGTATTGTATTGCCCCCCCCAAAGGTTATACAAATCACCAAAATACACTTATTACGGGAAATGCTTATAAAGTGCTTTTTTCCCTGCACTTACTACTGCATCAAGGCTTCACTTCCTGGATAAAATAGTGATGTAAGGACCCGACTCAAAGAGCTGTGCGGGCTGTGGCTGCTGGAGAGGATGATGGTGGGATTTGATCATTTGCAGAAGTATTTGTTCTCTGGTTAGACCCAAGTACAAAAAGTATTATTTTATAATATGACAGTGAACTTAAAAAATACTGTAATATCACATGCTTCTTTTTTTTCCGTACCTAATAGAGCCCGGTATACCTAGCGCGGACTTGGTATGGTCCCTGCTGAGAAGAGTAACCATCTCAGAGGTGAGGAAAAAAAATGAAGCCCCCTCTGAGGAGAGAATCCAGTCTCTGGTGGCACCTTATAGACCTAATTTTTTATCATACAATGGACATGCTCTGACTTCTTGAATGCAGGCAGGGCAGTTAGAGAGCTGTCTTTTTCAACCCCCACTCCAACCCTCGGACAACACCAGCACCTCCCAACCCCCAAGCCAGTGCATCCCTCAGAGCATGCACATATTGACCTGAACCGGCAGCACAGCGGCTTATTCCTGGTGTTGAGGCTGGGGCAGTGGCTGCAGTGATCATCTCCTGGCCCCATGGTGAGGCGTCCTCCTCCCTGTGCATTTCTTTTGGTGCTGCACAGCTCTGCTCTGGAGCGAGGATCAGGAATAATTCTATGACACATTGGACAGGGGGTTATGGGTATGCACTGCCACCGGTCCAGTGGTCCATCATGAGTATGATGTTCGTGCTCAAACTAAAAATAAAAACAGATATAACAAAAAAAATGTTATATTATTATTCTCATTATTATCATTCTCATTAGTAATGAGCGAATAGTGAAATATTTGAATATTCGATATTCGTTCGAATATCTCCCTGATATTCGACTATTCGATCAAATATTCAATCCCATTAAAGTCTATGGGAACAAGTATTCGATTATTGAAAAACATCTATTCGACCACTTGGAGGTTTACCAAGTCCACAATGACACCTCAGAAAATGATGCCAACACTACTGGAATGCAACTGGGACAGCAGGGGAAGCATCTGACACCCCAAAATCACAGTATAAACCAGCAAATATCAGCAGCACAAAGCACTTGGTGTACAGAGTGCCTTATAGTAGCCCAGCAGCCTGCTTGCACCACCCTGTGTATTTATGTATGACGTAGCAGCACGTAGCACTGGATGAACACACATACTACTCTTTTTTTAGATCTAGCAGTCTAGCACGTATCAGCAGCACAAAGCACTTGGTGTACAGAGTGCCTTACAGTAGCCCAGCAGCCTGCCTGCACTACTCTTTAATATTAATCCTTTAGCCCTCAGCAGCCTGCTGAACTGACCTGTTTGATGAGCCCTGAAAAGGACTGTTGTGGGTTAATTAACTCCTCCCTAAACAAAAGCTAAATCACTATCTCTCCAAGTTCTCTCCCTCACTACCAAATCGCATTTGAGGGCAGAACAGCAGGGGCTGTGTATATATGTTAGTGGGTCATGTGACTATGCCATCCAATCATTGTTACGTACACCAAGGGGCTGTGGCAGCCTCCCTGCATGTTGATTGGCTAAAAAAACAGGTAAGGGGAATTTGAACGCTCGTCGAATATTTATCGAATATTCGGCGTACTATTCGATAATATTCAATACGATCGAATACCTTACTATTCGTTCGAATATCTATTGGATCGAACAGTATTCACTCATCACTAATTCTCATGTGTTTCCACACATTTTTCCTCAGACAGTAAATTTTTTAATATTTACACGTAATAAATACAAATAAAAAATAAATCCTCTCACACAATAGTTTTTTAGGATTAATTTTCTTTTCAGTTTTTTTTTTATCATACATCATGGTTTAGTCACTGACCTGCCAGTATTTCTTTATTGATTTATATGAGAAAAAATAAGCTATTGAAAATAGCATTCACATGAACATAACCGGAAGGATGTAAATCAACTGATTTGTTGTCAGGTCCTGTTTATATTGCATAAATGTATTGGGTTTTGGCCTGAAAACCTGCTGAAAAATATCAGCTCTGCCACTAACAGCCAGACGCATTTAAAAGTCATTAAACCATGGGAATTGATACTTTCACAGTTCAGTTTTGCAGCAATTATTACTTCAGAGAATTCCTACATAACTGCTTAATCTCTAACACCTCCTGACACTTCTGATCTATCAAGGCAGAAGACATCTGACAGAGACAGCAGTTGTAACAACACATGTACAATATTACAAGAAAAACTTTTTTGATCAAAATTAAGTTTTACGTGTTTTTTTTAGACCTTTGCGATATGTGACTTAGATATACAGTACCTGGGCTGTTATCAAGAAGGAGTAAGGGGCCTATTCCACGGAGCGATAATCTGCCGAATCGGCCCAATTCGGCCGAATAATGCCTCGTGGAATAGGGAGAACGATCAGCCGATGATCGTGTCATCGGCTGATCGTTCATTTAGGTTCAAACCTAATATCATCGGTCGCCACCTGCACATCGCTACGTGGAATAGGGGGCGCGGTGGGCGACCGACGATTTCAAAACATCATACATTACCTGTCCAGGCGCAGGTCTTCTCCTTCTCCCGGGAACGCTGCAGCCAGTGATTGGCTGAGTGGTCTATCAGTTCAGACAGGGTGCTCCAAAGCTGCTGCGGCGCGGGACCGAAAGAAGACCAGCACCTGAACAGGTACTGTATGAAACAAGGGCTGCAAGGACATTGGTAACGATATCCCTGCAGCTCTCGCTAACGATTGTCAGGCTGTGGAATAGGCCCAGTAAACGAGCGCCGATCTAGCAGATCGACGCTTGTTTACATCGTTGATCGGGCCCCCATCGGCCCGTGGAATAGGACCCTTAGTCTCTCTTCAGATGTTACAGTATTTTCCACAACTCCTAGTCATTGCAGATTAGGGCTATGTTCACACCACGTAAATCTATGGCTGTAGTTCTCGCTGCAGAACTACAGCCGTAGATTTGCGGGGTGGAAAATAGCATTATTTGCTATGGGATCCCGGCCGGAGCGTACACACATCGTAAACGCTCCGGCCGGGATCTGTGCGGCGCCGCAAACAACTGACAGGTCCATTATTTGCGGACGGAATTCAATGAATTCCGCCCGCAGGAGGACCTGTCAGTTCACACATTGAAGCGAGCGGCTCCGGCCACTTGCTTCACTCTGTGCTATGGGAAGCTCTGATACGGGCGCGCGCTGATGCACCCGCATCAGAGCTCCACGGAGGAAAGATCCTCCAGCCGGTACTTAAGTACCACGAGGAGTCACGGAACGGCCGGTCAAATACGTAGTGTGAACATAGCCTAGAAATTTATTCAGAAAATTCCTACAAAACTGATAGCTCACACCAAAGTATAATAAACAATGTACACTTTATTGAAAATTCATATAACATTCATAAAAACACATATTTTAAAATTCCAAGATAATGATATTAACAGATTTGCACAGATGACATAGGTGGGCCACAGAGATCACTAGGACATGATTAAGCAGTGAGGGGAAGCGTAAACCCGGTAATCCCGTAAATTTGGTAAACCCGGAAATAGTTTGTATCAGATGACTGTGACGTGATGGGTTCAGTATATGGAAGCGCGAAAAGCATCAGGTGTGTATCCACAACCGTTTATGGGCGGAGTTTTGTATACTTAAACCAGCATGTTCTGTGTACTAGTAGGGGGACGCCATACGCGCAGCAGGCACCATACGTGCAGCTTTTACCCTTCCACTATTTTTTTGAAAGTGGCACTCTGATATCTATTTAATCCGCTGATGATTCCCCCAACGGGAGATGAAATGCATTGGGACACAGCCACAAGTAATTATTAGGGTTTAACTAGGGACCCTAGGAATGAGTGTGGCGGAGTCGCCCTTATTAGGGCGGGAGCTCTGTCTGGAGGGACAGAACATTTAGGGTGTAATAGGACAGTGTCAGGGATCGGCTGTCCTATGTCCCACGCAGTGTGCACCCTATTTTGTCTTCTATTTTTCACTATATATCAGAAGACCTCAGCCGCCCACTGTGGAATCCATTCGAGATAAAGGATGACTACGGTGATTTGAATGGTCCACAACCACTCCGGTACAACCCAACTCAGCAGTCACCGTTGAGTGGTAAGAAATTTACTTTCCTAGGTTACTTTTTTTCATGTTTGTCTGGTTATTTTTGGATATAAATTTTAACTCTAAATTATTAAAAGCTAAATTTTAGATTCTATTTTGTTATACTTCACCCGTTGATTTTTGTTAATTAAGTACTTAGTACTAAGTACTCAAAGTTGACAGCTGCTTCTAAATACTTGCTCATCTCAATACCTGGTGGTCTAGTGGGGGGATCGCCCCCCCCCCCCCCCCCCCCGCGGCGCGATTTTGGGGGGGGGGGGGGCGATCCCCGCATACATCCCGGGCCGGGGTCTGCGCCGTAATGGCGCTGATCCTGGCTCGGCATTCTATTGCTTTTGGCTGCAGCAGCCAAAAGCAATAGAACACCGATCTCATGGATTCATGCAGTATAACTATACTGCATGGATCTCTATGAGAGATCAGAGTGTATATACTAGAAGTCCCCCAGGGGGGCTTCTAGTATATGTGTAAAGTAAAAGAAAAATGTATTTTTAATAACACAAAATCCCCTCCCCTAATAAAAGTCTGAATCACCCCCTTTCCCCATTTTATAAATAAAAATAAATAAATAAACAAACATGTTTGCTATCGCCGTGTCCGTAATCGCCCGAACTATTAATTAATCACAATTCTGATCTCACACGGTGAATGACGTAAGCGCAAAAAAAATCCCAAAGTGCAAAATTGCGCATTTTTGGTCGCATCAAATCCAGAATAATTGTAATAAAAAGCGATCAAAAAGTCGTATATGCGCAATCGAGGTACCGATAGAAAGATCACATCATGGCGCAAAAAATGACACCTGACACCATAGACCAAAGGATAAAAGCGCTATAAGCCTGGGAATGGAGCAATTTTAAGGAACATATATTCTCTTTAAAAGGTTTTAATTTTTTACAAGCCATCAAATCAAATAAAAGTTATACATGTTACATACCGTTGTAATCGTAACAACTTAAGAAACATATATAATGAGTCAGTTTCACCCTAGGGCGAACTGAGTAAAAACAACCCCCCCCCCCCCCAAATAAAAAATAAAAATTAATTAAAAAGTTAATTCATTAACATTAATTAAAAAAATTAAATAAAAAGTGATCAAAACGTTCAATCTACACAAATATGGTATTAACAAAAACTAGAGATCATGGAGCAAAAGTTTACCTCCCATACAGCCCTGTAGGTGAAAAAATAAAATCATTATAAGAGTCAAAATAGGGTCATTTTAATAATAATTATTTGCAAAAAGAATAACTTTCATTTAAAAAAAAAATAATGCATAAGAAAATCTGTGTAGGGCTATGTTCACGCAACGTTTTTTGAGCTCTGTTTAAAATGAAATCCATCATTTTGAGTCTAAAATTACGGACGTCATTCAGCAATGATAGCTATTGGTAAATTATTCTAGTTTGGGTGGCTTAATTGAAAAGTCCATTGAATTCAATAGTAAAAACAGAGAAAGAACGGTGGGAAAAGAAAAACTGCATGTGAACAACTAATAAAAAACGTCCGCTGTTTGCAAAAGACGTCCGAAAATGATGATCATGTTCATTATTTTGACATCCGCGGTACAAATGTCTGTTATTTAATACATTGTGTGCATTGGACATCCGTCTTCCCATTGACCTTAATGTATTGCCATTGCAGCCAGTTAAATCGCGGTAAAAACGGCCGTTATTTTAAATATCAAAATCGTCTGCCTTTTCTCTATTTTAGACGTTGTGTGAACATAGCCTTCATATGGTTTTGTTTGGACTGGCCTATAGAATAACGGTATCATGTCACTTTTACTGTAAAGTGCATTTTGTAGACATGGGACCCCCCCCCCCCCCCCCCCCAAAGTTACAAAATTGCTTTTTTTTCCTATGTCACCCTTATTTATTTTTATAAATAATCTTTTGGGGGTTACGTCATACATGTTATGGTAGAATGAAAGGAGCCATTACAAAGTACACTTGTTCCTGAAAAAACAAGCCCTTACATGGCTCTGTAGATAGAAAAAATGAAAGTGCTAAAAAAAACTCTTGGAAGGCGAGGAGACAAAAACAAAAATGCAAAAATTAAAATTGGCCTGGTCATTAACACCATTTTGGGCTGGGTCATGAAGAGGTTAAATTAATGAATAATATTTAACTTCTTAAGGACGCATGACGTACCTGTATATCATGCGTCCGCAAGAGGAGTTCAGAGCGGGGGCGCGGCGACCCTGCTCTGAACCGCCGCGATCCCAGGTGCTGCGTGTAGCCCGGGACCGCGGCTATTAGCGGGCTCGGTCTGATCGCCGTGCCCGTTAATAAGGTAATCAGAGAGCAGCTGTCAAAGTTGACAGCTGCATCCGATTACCTTCTGCAGCTCTTCCCTGGTGTCTAGTGGCGGAGATCGCACCCCCGGGACGTTTTACTGGAGGAGCGATCTACGTGTCTGGTGCCGGCCGAGGTCTCCGCCAAGATGGCGCTGATCCCGGCACGGCACTTGTTTGTTTTCGGCTGCGGCAGCCGAAAGCAAACGAGTGCCGATTTCATTGATCTTTGCTGTATAAGTATACAGCAAAGATCCCAATGAGAGATCAGTGAGTATATAATAGAAGTCCCCCAGGGGGGCTTCTAGTATAAGTGTAAAAAAAAAAAAGTGTTCTCATTAGTAAAAAAGCCCCCTCCCCTAATAAAAGTTTGAATCACCCCCCTTTTCCCATGTTTTAAAGCGACTCTGTACCCACAATCTGTCCCCCCCCAAACCACTTGTACTTTCGGATAGCTGCTTTTAATCCAAGATCTGTCCTGGGGTCCGTTCGGCAGGGTATGCAGTTATTGTCATAAAAACAACTTTGACCGGGGCATACATTTGTATATGCATTAGGCTGGCACACCCTCTCTGTCCTTCCTCCCCACCCTCCTCATTATTAGGAATGATCCAGGAACATTTACTGCTGTTTGAGCTTTGCACAGGTGTATTAACGATCCAGCCCATGTTCATTATACACACAGGTGGGGAATAGGAAGCAATCTGCCTGGAGCATTCCTAATGATGAGGAGGGTGGGGAGGAAGGACAGAGAGGTTGTGCCAGCCTAATGCATATACAAATGTAAGCCCCAGCCGATAGACACAGCGCTGCCGGATTAAAAGTTGTTTTTATCACTATAACTGCATCCCCTGCCGAACGAACCCCAGGACAGATCTTGGATTAAAAGCAGCTATCTGAAGGTACAAGTGGTTTGGGGGGGTCAGATTGTTTGTACGGAGCTTAAAGTGCCAACTTTAAGTGTAATATTTAGAATAAGGCCAGAATTGGATCAGAATTGAACAGAAAATACAGCTATTCAAACATACTTTTGTAAGTGACAAACTACTCAACATTAAATATTTCCTCAACTTTCTATCTGCCCTCATCTACATGTCTTGTGTTTTCTTTCTATCCTACCCACCCTCCATCCGCAATGAAAATCACCTTTACATCAGCCCCTCTCTCCTCCCCTCCCCCATGTATTGCTCCCATACTCTGTACACTCTCACTCACCTCCCTATAACTGCTTCCACTGTGCAGCACAGAAGTCGCTCTCACAAGTCTTTTAACCTCCTGCTAAACCACCTGCTATCTCTCTCTATCCTTCTGCTTCTGGCTGCTGGTGACATCTCTCCTAATCCTGGCCCACCTTTCTCCCTCGCTAGTGATCCTCTCTTACTTCCCTCAAATAACTCTCTTAGCTTCACCAAGAGCCGCTGTCTGCCATCTTCTGCTCCCTCTGTCTCTCCAGTTTCCTTTACCTGCGCTCTCCTAAACTCTCGCTCCGTGTGCAACAAACTCACGGAGATTCATGATCTTTTCATCGCTAAATCTTTCACCCTTCTGGCTCTCACTGAAACCTGGCTACAACCATCGGACACTGCTTCCCCTGCTGCTCTATCCTATGGCGGTCTTCTTCTCTCTCACACCCCCAGACCTGAGGGTAGGCATGGTGGAGGAGTTGGTGTTCTTCTCTCCCCGCAGTGCACCTTCCAGGTCATTCCCCCTGAGCCCTCACTCTCATTCCCTTCCTTTGAGGTTCACACCCTCAGACTCTTCCGCCCCCTTCCCCTCAGAGTTGCTGTTATCTATCGTCCCCCTGGCTCTCCACGACAATTCCTTGACCACTTTGCCACCTGGCTCCCTCATTTCTTCCCACACTTCCCACACTTATCCTGGGTGATTTCAACATTCCTGTCGATACTCCTATTTCCTCTCACGCCTCTCAGCTTCTCTCTCTAACCATGTCTTTCGGCCTCTCACAGCTAACGAACTCTCCTACACACAAGGGTGGGAATTCCCTGGACCTGATCTTCTTTCGCCACTTTTCCATCTCCAACTTCACAAATGATCCCTCAGAGTTATCAGACCACAACCTCCTTTCATTCACAATTACAAACAATCGCCCCCCTCCTGACACTCCTACCCCACACTTCAGTCCTCACTGTCCCCAATCTCATCCCTCACCTGCCCAAACATGGCCACACAACACTACCACAACACTCTGAAAACGACCCTAGACTCTGTAGCCCCCCCTACTCTCCGCACACCCCGCCACAGATGCCGGCAGCCCTGGCACACCCCAGAAACTCGCTTTCTTCGGCGGTGCTCTAGGACTGCTGAACGTCTATGGAGGAAATCGAGAACCTCCGCGGATTTCATTCATTACAAATTCACCCTCAAATCTTATTACTCTGCCCTTCACCTTGCCAAACAATCTTATTTCACCTCCCTCATCTCTTCACTGTCAAAAAAATCCAAAACGCCTTTTCGACACCTTTAATTCTCTTCTCAAGCCCAAAGCTCAGTCACCTATCACTGACCTCTGTGCTGAAGATTTGGCCTCCTACTTCAAAACCAAAATTAACACCATCCGTTCTGAAATCACCTCCCAGCCCCAAAGCCCCATAGATCCCATCCCCTCTCCCACCTTCTCTTCGCTCTCTGCTTTTGATCCAGTGACAGAGGAAGAAGTCTCCAAGCTCCTCTCCTCCTCTCGTCCTACTATCTGCCCTAGTGACCCTATTCCCTCACACCTCCTCCAGTCCCTCTCTCCTGCTGTCACTACTCACCTCACCAAAATATTCAACCTCTCCCTCTCCTCTGGTATCTTTCCCTCCTCATTCAAGCACTCTGTAATCACCCCGCTACTGAAAAAACCTTCTCTAGACCCATCCTGTGCAGCCAAATATCGACCTGTCTCCAATCTCCCTGTCACGGCCGCGGCGGCGTCCCGTGTTCCGGGCCACCGCCGCGACCTCCTCCTGCCCCATGCAGCCGCCGGCGTCTTTGTGCAGGGACCCGGCGCTGCTGCTAGTTCGGCCCCTGGGGGCGCCTCACCTCTCCTCCACTCCTGTCTCCGTCTGTGCCGGCCGGCACGCGCGGCCCCGCCTCCTAGGGCGCGCGCGCGCCGGCTGTCTCAGATTTAAAGGGCCAGTCCGCCCTTAATTGGTTAATTGCACCTAGCACTCCCTATAAATCCCAGCATGCCCTGTCCCTTGTGTTGGAGCCTCTACATGCTTCCCATAGCGTTTGGCCCAGCCCCCTGTTGTTCCTGTTTCCTATCCGCTACCTGGTCCCAAGTCCTTGTTCCTGATACCTATCCGCTACCTGGTCCCTAGTCCTTGTTCCTGCTCCCCTGTCACTCCATTGCTCCTGTGTTCATCCTGTCACCTGCGGTTACGCCTACAGACCTCTGCCAGCACCATCTCCTGCCTACTGCTCCTGCCACGCCTCGCCTGCCGTCACTAGCAACCAAGCCAGGGGTAGCGACCTGGGGGTCGCCTGCCGCAGCAAGTCCATCCTGCCTTGCGGCGGGCTCTGGTGAAAACCAGCGGTCCCTTAGACTCCGCTCCCTGGTGAGGTTAGTGCCATCGCTAGTGACGGTCCAGTGGATCCACTACTCCAGGCGTTACAGTAGGCTCCAACCATGGATCCCGGCGAGGTGCCTGATATCCGTGACATAGCCCGAGTGGTCGCCCAACAGGCGCAACAAATCCAGCAACAGCCGCAGCAGATCCAGCAACTCACTGCCGCCTTACAGCAGCATACCACAGCCCAGCACACACCACCCCCTGCTGCTTTTTCTACACTTCGACTGGCTCTCCCAAGCAAATACGCTGGTGACTCCAAGTTGTGCAGAGGATTCCTGACTCAGTGCACCATGCATATTGAACTTTTAAGTAGTCAGTTTGCCACCGAGCGCTCTAAAGTGGCTTTCATCATCAGCCTATTGGAAGGAAGAGCTCTGGCCTGGGCCACACCACTGTGGGACCGTGATGATCCTGTGGCTGCTAATCTCTGAATTTTCCTGGCCGAGTTCCGTTCTGTCTTTGAGGAACCTGCCCGTGCCTCATCAGCTGAAACTGCTCTCCTCAACCTCTCTCAAGGGAGCTCCTCTGTTGGTGACTACGCCATCCAGTTCCGCACCCTTGCGGCAGAATTAGACTGGAATGAGGCCGCTCTAATAGCCACCTTCAAGAGGGGTCTGTCCAGTCGGGTGAGAGACGTGCTTTCCGCCCGAGACCTACCTACCTCCCTGAACGAACTCATCCTACTGGCCACCAGGGTCGATACTCGTTTTTCTGAGAGGGAGGAGGAGGTCTGGCATGAACGGCGACTAGGTCTGTCCCGTCGTCATCACCAGCTGGCGCCGGTCTTCCAGTATCCTGACGTTCCGGAGTCCCAGTCGACTCCTGAGATTCCTATGCAGGTGGAACGGGCTCACCTGACGCCTGATGAAAGACTTCGTCGTCTGGAGCTGAATCTCTGCCTCTACTGCGGTGGTTCGGATCATTTTCGGCTGAGATGTCCCCAACGTCCTCAAGCGTCCGGGAAACTCCAGCACCTAGGTCCGGTGGGAAAGGTCTCCCTGAGTGTGAATGCCACCTCTCCAAGTTTGTCTGTGCCAGTTTCCATCCAGACACCCTCAGGAAAAACTCACCAAACTACTGCCTTTCTTGATTCTGGGTCAGCAGGCAATTTTATTGCAGCTACATTGGTCCAGAGATGGCGGCTACCCGTGACACCACTAGCCAGACCCCTGTCTATCTCCTCGGTCACGGGCGAGATTCTTACCGACCATGTGCACTACCAGACCGCACCTCTAGTCCTCCAGGTGGGTACTTCACATCTGGAAAAGATCTCCTTCTACGTCCTGCCCCATTCTTCTTCCACCATCCTCCTGGGACTCCCTTGGCTGCAATTACATGCCCCTAAACTGGACTGGAGAACCGGGAAAATTCTCAGTTGGGGTCAGGACTGTTCCAACCAGTGTCTGAGGTCACCTCAGCCTAAGCATTCTATGTTGTCACCCGAGCCCGCCAAGCCTTTGTCCGGCCTACCGGCAGAATACCAAGATTTGCCTGATGCCACCTTCTGCAGGCAAGAAAGAGGGGGAGGCCAAAGGGGGGGGGTACTGTCACGGCCGCGGCGGCGTCCCGTGTTCCGGGCTACCGCCGCGACCTCCTCCTGCCCCATGCAGCCGCCGGCGTCCTTGTGCAGGGACCCGGCGCTGCTGCTAGTTCGGCCCCTGGGGGCGCCTCACCTCTCCTCCGCTCCTGTCTCCGTCTGTGCCGGCGCGCGCGCGGCCCCGCCTCCTAGGGCGCGCGCGCGCCGGCTGTCTCAGATTTAAAGGGCCAGTCCGCCCTTAATTGGTTAATTGCACCTAGCACTCCCGCTTTATAAAGCTTTGGTGCGGCCCCATCTGGAGTATGCCGTCCAGTTTTGGAACCCGATTCATAAAAAGGATGTTCTAGAGCTAGAGAGGGTACAAAGACGGGCAACTAAACTAATAAGGGGAATGGAGCATCTTAGTTATGAGGAGAGATTAAAAGAATTACATTTGTTTAGTCTGGAGAAGAGACGTTTAAGGGGAGATATGATTAACTTATTTAAATATATAAATGGCCCCTACAAGAGATATGGGGAAAAGATGTTCCAGGTAAAACCCCCTCAAAGGACAAGAGGGCACTGCCTCCGCCTGGAGAAAAAAAGGTTCAATCTCCGGAGGCGACAAGCCTTCTTTACCATGAGAACTGTGAATCTGTGGAACAGTCTACCACAGGATCTGGTCACAGCAAAAACAGTAGAGGGCTTCAAAACAGGGCTAGACAAGTTCTTAGACCAAAATAATATAGATGCATATGTATAGAACATATCACCCCTCCCCCTTCCCTGTATCCATCCCCTCCTTGGTTGAACTTGATGGACATGTGTCTTTTTTCAACCGTATTAACTATGTAACTATGTAACTATGTAACTCCCTATAAATCCCAGCATGCCCTGTCCCTTGTGTTGGAGCCTCTACATGCTTCCCATAGCGTTTGGCCCAGCCCCCTGTTGTTCCTGTTTCCTATCCGCTACCTGGTCCCAAGTCCTTGTTCCTGATACCTATCCGCTACCTGGTCCCTAGTCCTTGTTCCTGCTCCCCTGTCACTCCATTGCTCCTGTGTTTATCCTGTCACCTGCGGTTACGCCTACAGACCTCTGCCAGCACCATCTCCTGCCTACTGCTCCTGCCACGCCTCGCCTGCCGTCACTAGCAACCAAGCCAGGGGTAGCGACCTGGGGGTCGCCTGCCGCAGCAAGTCCATCCCGCCTTGCGGCGGGCTCTGGTGAAAACCAGCGGTCCCTTAGACTCCGCTCCCTGGTGTGGTTAGTGCCATCGCTAGTGACGGTCCAGTGGATCCACTACTCCAGGCGTTACACTCCCCTTCATCTCTAAGCTCCTGGAATGTCTTGTCTACTCTCGCCTTACTCGCTATCTCTCTAATAACTCTCTTCTTGACCCTCTACAGTCTGGCTTCCGACCCCTTCACTCCACCCAAACTGCTCTCATCAAGGTGTCAAACGATCTGCTGAAGGCCAAGTCACAAGGAAACTACTCCTTGCTGATTCTCCTGGATCTCTCAGCAGCGTTTGACACTGTGGACCACCAGCTTCTCCTCTCCATGCTCAGCTCTCTTGGTCTTAAGGACTCTGTTCTCTCCTGGTTCTCTCCCTACCTCTCTGACCGCTCCTTTAGTTTGACCTTCTCTGGCTCTGCTTCTTCTCCCTTACCTCTTACTGTTGGGGTTCCCCAGGGGTCAGTCCTGGGTCCCCTCCTCTTCTCCCTCTATACAGCCTCCATCGGACAGACCATCAGCAGGTTTGGCCTGCAATACCATCTCTATGCTGATGACACCCAGTTATATACCTCCTCCAGCGACATCTCCCCTGCCTTCCTGCAAAATACAAGTGACTGCCTATCTGCTCTCTCTAACACTATGACCTCTCATTTCCTCAAACTTAATCTCTTGAAAACTGAACTTCTTGTATTTCCTCCCTCTAACAAACCTAAACCCGACATCTCCCTCTCAGTCTGTGGTACTAGCATAACTCCTGTGCATCAAGCTCGATGTCTGGGGGTCATGCTAGACTCTGACCTATCCTTCACTCCCTATATCCAAGCTCTTACACGCTCCTGTCATCTTCATCTCAAAAACATCTCCAGAATCCGTCCATTTCTCACCACTGACACCGCTCAGACTCTTACTGTCGCCCTGATCCATTCCCGTCTTGACTACTGTAACTCCCTACTAATCGGTCTTCCTTTCTCTAAGCTCTCCCCTCTCCAGTCTATCCTGAACGCAACAGCCAGGCTAATCTTCCTCTCCAGCCGCTATACCAACGTCTCCTTTCTGTGCCAGTCACTGCACTGGTTACCCATTAAATATAGAACACAGTTCAAACTCCTCACCCTCACCCATAAAGCTCTCCACAACTCTGCCCCTCCATACATCTCCTCCCTCATCTCCACCTATCATCCTTCCCGTGCTCTGCTTTCTGCTAATGATCTTACACTAACCTCTTCTTTAATCAGAACTTCTCATTCCCGCCTCCAAGACTTCTCTCGTGCTGCACCAGTTCTCTGGAACTCTTTACCCAAAGACCTCAGACTTATTTCCAACATCCCCAGTTTCAAGCACGCCCTGAAGACCTATCTCTTCAGGCATGCTTATAACATTTCGTAATCTCGTCTCCCTTTGCTATTCCCTCTCTATAACTTCTTTGGTGCTAGGTACACTGTCCTTGTTATCTGAGCTTAGAAAATGGAATCAATTCCAATAAACCCACAGACCGAAGTCCGGGGTACAAAAACCCCTTCTTATAGAAATACCCCCCTTAGTGATAAAATATAACTTTTAATATATATCCTTATAAAATAATCTTGAACATATTAAAATTACATATCACCCAGCCCTCTAACTGTGTAATTAACTACTGAGGAGATACAACTATCTCTCTATCTAGAACCCAGTATCCACTGGAGATATATATATATATATACACCTAATTTAACTGTCTAAGGCACAGCATATGCTGCAGACCTATGCTGCCTAGTTCACAAAGGAGCTGGGTGAATGCTAGTAAAACCAATACAGTGCCATCTCTCTACATGTTTCGTTGCACCAGCAACGTCATCAGGAGAAAAATGGGCAACACTGGCTCTCTATACTGGTTGCTATTTATACATATGGTCCATAAATTGGACCCTAGTCCCGCCCCAAACAGTGGTCCGTTTTGCACCAATGGCTAATGATATTGTTAAGCTCTATGACCATACTTGTTACGGATAGGTGACCCAATTGCAACGTTGTTCCACCTACTTACCGATACACCTATCAGCTTCTATGTCATCAATTCACGTCACAATGATCCCACGGTCGCGTGACATACCTCCGCCACCTGATCGTACCATCCCGGAAGTGACGTTACTAAATCGGTCATGTGATACTGTTTCAATCACGTGACTGCTACATTCAATTCCACGCATGGCAGTACACTTAGACCGCAGTGTGCAATGTTCATTCCCACTGCGCATGTCGCCGTACTTAAACCACAGCGTACCATACTCTTACTGACTGCGCATGTCTCGGCTCATAGGCTCACAGAACAAGTACTCATTATAATCTGCCGGCCACTAGATATAATGCATGTCACTAATGGTTAAATACAATTTCATGGATCCTATTAAAGAGGCATCTCTATTGCAGTATACCCTATATTATTTGCTGTAAGATGATAATACTAATGATTTCCTGTATAGATGATAATAGATTAAAGTATACCCTGTATTATTTGCTGTAAGATGATAGTATTACAGCCATACACGATAGCCCTATTATAGTATACCCTATATTATTTGCTGTAAGATGATAGTATTACAACCATACTCAATAACGCTACAGGTAAGTATAGGACGTGTATAAACTAGGGAGCTGTTATTAACAAAGATATTATTGTTAAAACATAATCATACTACATTGGATCAACCCTACAATCATCTACACAGCATAAATAAATTGTATGTTATTACTTGCCTCTCTCCTTCCATCTATATCTATTCTTCACCCTATCCAACAGGGTGTGGATCCACTTTATGTTATCTATGGGCGTCCCTAGCAATAAAATTCATTAATAATTAAAGCGTAATGTATATTCCGCTAGCCAGTATAGAATTAACAGAAAAATGTTCATACCGTACGTATCATTCTAATTGCACATATAGTGACTGTACACAATGTCTTAAGCAACCTATTTAGAGGAAAGCAGCAAAAGAGAAGCCCTCATTGAGCCCTAGAAAATGGAATGTGACTGGCTTGCCCAGCCGCCTATAGGCACTTAGAGACTCCATGTACAATGACTGGAACATTGACAAATAAAGCACTTGTTGCCTCTCGTGTTACTCCCAGTCATCCTAGCCTGTAAGCTCTTGAGAGCAGGTCACTAATTTGTTATTGTAATTTATTCATTGTATAATTTAATATATAACCTGTAATGTATTTATATATTTAAATAAGCGCTGCGGAATCTGTTGGCGCTATACAAATAAATATTATTATTATATTATTACGGAGTCGCTTTAAATAAAAGTAAATAAATAAACATGTTTGGTATCGCTGCGTGCGTAATCGCCTGAACTATTAATTCATCACATTCCTGATCTTGCACGGTAAATGGCGTAAGCGCAAAAAAATCCCAAAGTGCAACATTGCACATTTTCGGGCGCATCAAATCCAGAAAAAATGTAATAAAAAGTGATCAAAACACACACAGCCCCATAGACCAAGGTATAAAAGTGTTATAAGGCTGGGAATGGAGCGATTTAAAAGAACATATATTTGTTAACAATGGTTTGAATTTTTTACAGGACATCAGATACAATAAAAGTTATACATGTTATATATCGTTGTAATCGTAATGACTTGAGGAACATGCATAACAAGTCAGTTTTACCCCAGGGCAAATGGCGTAAAAACAAAATACCCCCCAAATAAAAGAAATGCGTGTTTTTGTTCAATTTCACCACACATTGAATTTTTTCCTGGTTTTGCAGTGTACTTTATGCAAAAATTCAGCCTGTCATTGCAAAGTACAATTAGTGTTGCAAAAAATAAGGGCTCATATGGGTTTCTAGGTGGAAAAATGCAAGGAGGAAAAAACGAAAATTGTCTCCGTCCTTAAGAGGTTAATTGATGCAAAATTTCTTAATAGATATGTCTATATATTACAGTACGTGTGGGCTAAAAAACTTAACTTTTACTGCTAAAAACTGTCAACTAAGTTGTCAGCTGAAGAATCCTTGTGGGAGTTTCTTAAAGTTCAAATACCAACTGCCTGAACCTTATTAAAGATTTCCAAGATGTTTATGACATGAAGAATACTTTACTACAATATGAGAATCTATCTCCTCAGTGTCTTGAACTTTTGTCTGGTACATCCACACCTAAAGACCTCATGTTTGTTTAAATGTTTTTATTTATTAAGTGTTTTAGTGTACAAACAAACAAAAACAAGTCCACAGTATAATTTCCAAAAATCTGAGGTAGACAGGCGACGCATCAGAGATGTATAGGTATCAGAAGTATTGCGTATGTATAGGTATATATAGTATTGTTCTTACAACAGCAGAGATCATGTAGAGAAACTTCCAACCACCTGAAGAGCATGGCCCTGCAGGTGGCTGATAAATATCTACTCCTTCATCTTGGCATTGTCGATTGCAGTTTAGAGTTCCCATTTCGTACCACCTAACAGGTGAGAAATAAGCTCAGTTGTGGAGTCATCTCCAAGTACAGAATTTATGGCAGAGATTTGATACTCCTTTCAAGAGCCCTTAGTAGGGTCAAGATTTTCAATCCTGTCCATTTCACCAGTGCCTTATTGGTGTTTGTATTATCAAGAATTTATAGTACTGTGAAACATGACCACTGAGAGAGTGGGGAGATAAGTTAGGGCTCTTATACATGAAAAATTATTGTATAAAAATCATTATATCATTCTAATTTAAGCAAAAAATCTTTCTGTGTAAGCAGGCAATGATCAAACGACTAACGAAAATTTGTTTGTGAGTAGCTGATGACATTTTTTGAGCAGGCCATAAAATCATTTGTTAATACTGTAGTTCATTAATCATGTGTTACCATGATCATAATTACAATAGTTACTATTGACTATGGTTCCATGTATTATGGTGAATGTATTCAGGTTGTTTGCAAAAGCGCTCGATAGCTTATCGTTAATCAGAGAAAACTATAAATAGCTTTGTCTAATCGGACCCTTGGGGCATTTCTCAAAGCTGGATTCCACTCCTCCGAGGTTACAGACGAGAGCAATTTAGAGACATAACTATACATCTGCAAATATGAGGAGCGCCTTTTATATTCTTACCAATAAAGGATAGCACATTATAATTTTTCTTTTTATGTTGAGAATCATTATTGTTTGTTCAGGATGTGTGAAGACCTCACAAGGTTGCACAACTTTAAATGGGTGCTCAGGAGACTAAAATATATATTCCTTATACATTCGAATATACTCTAGTACATTGTAATTTAACTAAACTAATATTTTTTTATTTACGTATATACTTCTATTTACTGTCAGGGGACTATGTTGGGAACTGCAAGGCTATCTAAGCCCTGCAGCTCCCCATCCCCTGCTCAAGTGCTGCCACAGATAGCTAGTTAAAGAATGGTCCCTTTTCCCTATCACCAATCGCTTTTCAGAGGCTGCTGGTCACTGCCAGGTGTTGTAGATTCAGTGGGGTAGCTACAAGGGAGGCAGACCACGCAATTAGTATTAGTAAATGGTGGACAATGCAGGGGGACATTATTACTATAGGGGGGACAATGCAGGGAGACATTATTACTATAGGGGGGGCAATGCAGGGAGACATTATTACTATAGGGGGGACAATGCAGGGGAACATTATAACTATATGGGGGCAATGCAGGGGGACATTATAACTATATGGGGACAATGCATGGGGACATTATTACTTTATGGGGACAATGCAGGGGGACATTATTAATATATGGAGCAATTCAGGGGGACATTGTTATTACTATAGGGGGCAATGCAGGGGGCATTATTCTTATATGGGGGCACAGCAGGGAACATTATTACTATATGGGGGCACAGGACAGGGGACATTATTACTATAGGGAGGCACAGTAGGAAGCAGTATTAATATATGGGGCACAGCATGGAACATTATTACTATATGGGGCACAGCAGGGGCATTATTACTATATGGGGCACAGCAGGGGCATTATTACTATATGAAGGTACAGTAGGAAGCATTATTATTAAATGGAGGAACAGTGGGGGTGTTAGGACTAGGAATAAATGCCGGTTGCTGGGGGCGCGACGACGGCGTCCATAGCAGCCGGACTGCTGTGCATGTTTTTCACTAACTCTGCTCTGCTACTCCTTGTTGAAGCAGTGGCCAGGGTGCTCTCCCCTGGTCGATCAGCATAAGCTGTAGTAGGTTTCACTGATTGTTGATTGACAGCTGACACACCAGTCAGCTGTCAGTACCTGGGCAGGACCTGGAGTCTCAGCCCCTATCACGCCTGGGGCTGGGACTACAGGTTGCATAAGTAACCTCCTCTGTCTTCCACCTCCTGCCTGTGAAAGTGCCTAGTTCTCTAGTGTATCTGGATCAAGTGTTTTCCATGCTTTGTATTTCTGGTAACTTGACTTCTGGCTTCTGACTTATCGACTACCCCTTGGACACGTTTTGTACTGCACTGCTCGACTGTTACTGACCCGGATTCCTGACCTTGCTCTCATTGTGTTTTGTCTGTCTTGTTTCGTTTAGTGTTTCACTTTAGTAGATTAGGGACTGCCGTCCAGTTGTCCGTTTGCCACCTAGGGCATCTGAGGCAAGCAGGTAGGGGCAGCGGGGTGGGTGCCAGCTTCAGGGCTTACCTGTCCTTGTGTCTCCCTGTCCCTATCCTAACAAGGGGACATTAATACTATATCGGGGCAGGAAATTTAGTGTATGGCCATTATTCAACAGCAAATAATGGCCATTATTTCAAAACAATGGCCGTTGTTTTAAAAAAGCAGTAAATATTTGTCAGTGTGTGTGTGTGACAGTGTGTGAACATAGCCTTTCTGTTTTTCAATCCCCTTCTGGTCTTGGTTGCAAAATACCGAGCAAAAAATGGAGAGAAAATGCAGTGTGTAAACATAGCCTTAGTAGTTTTCCTCAGTATTCACAGCTACTATTGAAGGTGAGGATTCAAAGACATCCACGCAGAAAACATTGCAGAGATGTAGCTGAGATGTAGATGTAGCAGAAATGTAGCTGAAGAAGCTGTCATGGTGGTGTGAGCCAAACAAACAAGATGAAAAAAAAGAACAAGTCAACTCAGAGAAGATATCACATGTGAGTCACTGGATTTAATTGTTTATTCTTCCCTTCACTATGTCTGGCACCTTTGTGAGCTGTGAAACAAGACGTTTACCATTTGTTTAGGTCACACTAAGAATTCTATTTTCACACATAACACACATCTTTAGTATACCCAAACTTGACTTTGCAATAGGTATATATGATTATTAGAGTAGAGAAAAAAAATCAGCAGTGCATAAACATCCTGTTTAATTTAGTATTCAAGGTGGATCCACAAAATGTTTTATACTACATTTACAAGACTCTGTTCACTATGCCAACCTACAGCTGATAGTCCACCTCCACTTTAAATAATATTCCTGTCCAGGGAAGTATTATGTGCAAGAATAGGCGAAAAGGCCATCTGAATCAAATCGCTCTGTGTTTTATTCCCTACAAGTGTAGAAGTTGGATGCCACAATAGGTAGTCCTGGGAAACAGATGCAGTAAATCAAACGCCAAGGATTTACCGAACCCGAATATTGTTACCGAACCCGAACATTTTGACAGGTCCACTTAACACTACTGTTCAGTACCAATGAATCAATAAATACTTACTGACGTTTTAGCAAATTTTGTTTCAAATCAATGTCCAGTGTCCTGGGACCAATTTCCTAGCTCTTTTATTTATAAAGGTTGTCCTGTAGTTGAGTAATACCTTGCTTCGCACTCTAAACTGTGTTTAGGTATCAGATGGTCTGTGTATGTGCTGCTGCTGGTAAACACTACTACTGTGTCTTCGGCCTTATTACACGGGACGATTCATGTGTAAAAAATTGTTATATTGTTCGAATTTAAACAATAATCGTTCTGTGTAATTGCAGGCAACGTGTCAGGACAGGGTAGGCAGGGACAAGACACAACAGTGAGCCCTGATGCTGAACCCACCAACTGTCCCTACCTACTTGCCTCAATCGCCCTTGGAGGCCACGGACAACCACGAAGACGCTCCCTATACTGAGTACGTGAAACACAGAACAAGACAAACGGACAAACACAATATAGGCTAGTCAAACAGGCAGGGTCAAAACCAAACAGGCAGCGCAGTACAAAACAAGTAGCAGTCGGATAGTCAAAAGTCAAAGGCAGAGGTCAGGTAACAAAGACGAGCAAGCAGAGGGAGTTAGGACGGGGATCGCAGGAATAGAGGAGGGAGAGCTGGGATCAGGGTGTTAATCTAATAGCCAGGGCTGGGACTCTGCCTCAGCTTTGTTTTATGCTTACCAAGAGCCCGGTCCAGATCCCCATTGGACCAGCGCTCTGATCTTCCAGGTAGTAGACAGGCAGAGGAACCCATCAATCACACAGACAACACAGGTGCATTATCAAGTTCAGCAGCTTCTCAGCTCAGCACACAAAAGCAAACACCAGTGCCAGTTCACACCAGGCTACTGCACATTCCTGACAACGATTGAAAAATCGCTCATGTGTCGTTAAATGTTAATTTAAATCTTAACCTAAAATCATGGTTAATCTTCACTAATAGTTCGCTGTAATTCCACATTCGCTTGCTCAAGTTCCGCATTTTTTTACTAATTGTTCAGTGTAATTGCACATTATTCATTGTTTTGCTGGGATAAGATGAAGAAATGATCAGAGTAACAATCTAAGGGTCCTCTTACACACACAGATATCTGACAGGAACAGACTATAAGCAGGGAACAGGTTATAAAGGAAAGACTGAGATTTCTTCTCTTTTGCCATCCACTCCTGGCTTTGGCTTAAAAAATCTGTCAGATAAATTGATCCGATATCTGTTTGTGTAAAAGGACCCATAGTAACTAATGACTATCATTCTGTGTAATATGGTGAACGATTTCAGGTTTACGATAAACAATCTCATTTGCGATCGTTTATCATTAAAAACCGCTTTGTCTAATAGGACCCTTAATCACATGCAATAAAGTCACATGTATGGAAATACAATGCTTTGGTCACATGATTCATCTCTAACTAATGAGGGCAACCCCTATTCCACCTCTTTGCTCAACTAGAAAGTGTTTAACCTAAACCAGTTCTAACTAGTCTCACCCTGGGCTATTGGCCAGTGCACATGTCTGCTAGCTCAGCTCCTGCTAGTCAGATCAGTTAGCTATATATTTGTAGTTTTCTCAGTATCCTGAGTAACAGAATCTGCCTAAGGTCCTATTTATTGCTCTTTATGTTCCTAGCATTGTAACATCCAACAAATTGTTCTTGATGGTTCTATATCTTGCTTTATCAGTGCCCTGTAACCCTCAGACCTGTGATGCAGAAAGCTTGCAATTCAGACTCCCTCCAGCTAGTTATCTTACACAAAGCAAAGAATATGTGAGGTGTGATGCATAAAGTACTGTATACCTCATTTCTCGCCTTATATGTATATTTACTGGGGCGGGTGCACTTGCACCCAGCCCTGTGAATGAGAGGTGAGTAGTAATGCATACAGTACCATATGCAGAAATGTTTACCACCTTAGAGGTGCCAAGTTTCAGCGACTCTTGAGGTCCACAGAACAATGAGCATGCTTTGTTTCACCAACAGAGGAGAATCCCATGGAAACAGAATAGCATGGTGCCTACTCTGCTAACATCTGTATGTAAAACAGCTTTTTTTACATGTGGTACAATATTTTTTAACAGCATACTGATATTCATCATGCTATAATTGCCTTTATGAAGAACTAAATTTGTGTGCCTCCATTTGAAATTAGAGGAACTAATTGAAAATTAGAGGGACGCAGATGATATAGTAGGGGCCAATATAATGCTGAGTGATTTTTGTAAATTACTGAATACAGCTAAGTAAACCTGTCCTTATTATGCTAAATCTTTAGCATTTAATAGTTAAAGGGAATCTGTCAGAACCTGGGCCTTACCTGAGGTGCTGACAGTGCTCTGTAGCTGGCAGTTCCATTGTAGGCATGATGCCTTTTACCGATTAAGCCTAGTGTGAACAAGTGTTAAGGCCCTATTCCACGGAACGATTATCGCTAGTATTCGCTACGGACGATAATCGTCCCGTGGAATAGAGTGTACTGATCAGCCGACATCGTTCATGTCGGCTGATCATTGCAGTCGCTTGTTTTTCAACATGTTGAGAGCGCTCGTTTGCTCCTCTAAACGACCCGTGAAATAGGGCTTTTAGATCCATCAAGCCCAGTGTGAACAAGTGTTATACCTACTAAGCCCGTGTAGGGTGTCATACACATCAAGATTATAGTTGTTATAAATCAAACCCAGTGTGAATAGGGGTTATTCCTACTAAGCTCAGTGTCAACAGGGGCCACACCCATCAAGTCCAGTGTGAATATGTGTTATATCTAGAGATGAGCGAACCGGGTTCAGGTTCAAGTCCATCCGAACCTGAACGCTCAGCATTTGATTAGCGGTGGCTGCTAAACTTGGATAAAGCTCTAAGGTTGTCTGGAAAACATGGATACAGCCAATGACTATATCCATGTTTTCCACATAGCCTTAGGGCTTTATCCAACTTCAGCAGCCACCGCTAATCAAATGCCGAAAGTTCGGGTTCAGATGGACTCCAGCATGCTCGAGGTTCGCTCATCTCTAGTTATATCCATTGAGCTTAATGTGAATATATAATAGACTATGTTTATTAAGCCCAGTGTGATGAAGTACTATGTACATGTAATATAGGTGTTACAAATATGTGGAAAATCAAGTATAATGCAACTTGTAACTATGTTTCTTTAATATGGGTATATATGGAATAGTATACAGTGTATACAGTCGATTTCTGTATTTTCTTGCTTTGTAGATTATCCAGGTTTCTAATATGTTTGTGATATGGGCAGAGTTTGGGAATCATATGACCCCATCCCCCAGTTCTTCTTATCTTGTGCTCATACCATGACCAAGGGCCTTCGAGCCTGAAACATATTGATCTAAAGATTTTGGAGTGTTTTTATACAATAAAGATGTATGGATTGAACTACACCGAGTTGCTGTAAATCTCTTCCATTTGTGTTCAGGTGGGGCTGTTCCTGCCAGACAGCAGGTGAATGGTTCCTGGCAGCACTGGTGAGCGATTGCCTTTTTTATTTTACGTTCAGCACCTCAGGTAGGGCCCCGGGTGCTGACATCTTCAAATATCTTCTGCTTCTGCAAAGAAGGTTAAATTGGCATCTGCTGTGTTAGCTACATTTTCTTTCTTTCTTTTAATTGTTTCCTATTCATTAACAGAGACGACCAGAGCTTTGTTTACCTTTGGAGGTGCTCAGAGGACTTTTTATTTCACAAAAAATGCCAATGGGAAAAATGCCAGATTGGAAGTATTTCTAATCCCAGATTTTAAAACAGGGTGTCAGCTGAATATCACAGCTGACACCATCTCATGCAGGTAATGCAGTTCTTGTAAAGTTCCATTATATTGCTGGGGAAAAAACCTTTCCATCTAAGTTACCACCACTGTGATGAACCAAACTGACAGCAGTCTCTAATCTCAGTCAATGGAGACAATGGCTCCTAGGCAGTTGGAAGCCTTGTACTGATCATTTCCAGGATTCAATCAGCACATCCATCTGAAAGCCTCTGTGGCTATCATTATAGACAGGACATAAAAGGAGAACATTTAAAGTGATTACGTCATCCCACAGTTCTCTGTACCATCCACAAGCTCAGATCCTGAACATTGGATGTACAGTATACCTCTTAAAACTTGTCTGTGTCTTCTTTCTGCTCTTAATGTCATAGGAGGACAGAGTCACCTAGGCAGGGCTTCACCTTAAAGTAACCTGTTGCATTTTTTCATTATAATTTTTGTATATTTCGTCCCTTGATAGCATATGTAAATGAAATATACAAAAATTAGAAAAATGCAATAGGTTTCTGCAATACACAGAACTTTGTTGTTTTGCATTGAATTACCAGCAATTATTGACTGAGTTGGTGACTGGAGTTGAAGCAGGAGGGCATTGAGAGGAGTGCAGTAAGATATGTATGGCAGTTTTTTAGTTAATGGTACTCAGTATTGCCGAGGATCTCACTGCAAAACCCTTAGCATGAAATCTGCTGCGATACACTACGTGTAAAGTTACCCTTAATCAGTTTTGGAGCTTCAAGCATTACTGTATAATGAATGATAATGCCAGGAGCTTTGAAACTGTTTAAATACAGTATTCAAGATACTTTACTGACATGCTGTGTCAGTACAGTAGCGCAAATATTTAAATTAAGCCTGATGCTCAATCGAGTACGATGCTCGTTCAACACCTGGCAAATTATAGCCAAGCTTTTATGTACATGGGCTGCAGGAGCTGTATTTCTTCATCTCCCCCCTCTCCCCCATTTAGTGTTTGATCCCCACTATGTCCCCTTAAAGTATTAGGCTCCTCTGTGCAGCCCCCATATAGTAATAGGCCCTTTTGTGTCCATGCAGCCCCCATACAATATAGTTGTATTAAATCTCTCTTTGCTCCTCCAATATAAAATTACGGCTCTCTGTGCAGCCCCCATATATTACTCTGCCACTCTGCTCTACTATTGAATTGGGCTCTTCTGTGTAGCTCCTATATAGTATTAAGCCCCTCTCTTCAGATTCCATATACTATTAGGCCATTGTGTGCAGCTCCCATATAGTAGATAGCCCCTTCTGTGCAGCTTCTATATACAGTACTACTAGACCCCTCTGTACAGTTACCACGTAGTATTAGGCCCCTCTGTGCAGCTTCCATATAGTACTAGGTCCCTCTGTGCATCTACCACATAATATTAGGTTCTTCTGTACAGCCCCCATGTAATATTAGGCCCCAATATAGTACTTGGCCCCTTTGTGCAACTCCTATATAGTATTAGGCACATCTGTTAAGCTCCCATATAATATTTGCCCCCTCTGTCCTGTTAAGCTCCCATATAATATTTGCCCCCTCTATCCTGTCAGGTCCCTCTCTGCAGCTCCTATATAGTATTAGGCACCTTGGTCAAGTTCCCATTTAGTATAAGGCCCCTCTGTGCATCTCTTATAAAGTATTCCCATATTCAGCCAGTTCTGGCAGGTTTTTTTTAGCAATTTTTTATTCTGTTTTTTTTAGCCAAAACTGGAAGTGGATTTTAAAAGATTGAGAAATATAGATGAAAGGATTAATACACAACTGTGTGGACGAGACCTTAAAGCGACTCTGTACTCACAATCTGACTCCCCCAAACCGTTTAAACCGTCAGATAGCTGCTTTTAATCCGAAATCTGCCCTGTGGTTTGTTCGGCAGGTGATGCAGTTATTGTCCTAAAAAACAACTTTTAAACTTGCAGCCCTGTGTCAAATTGGCGTGGCTTAGAGCATCCATGCCCTAGGATTGTGACGCCCATCTGTCCCTCCTCCCCGCCCTCTTCATCATTTTTCTTTTTCATCACCTGTCAGAACACTGCACATGAGTTGAATCGTTAAGGCACCTGTGCAGTGTTCTGAAAGGGCTGCAAGTTTAAAAGTTGTTTTTTCTAGCACAAAACTGCATCTCCTGCCAAACGGACCCCAGGACAGATCTTGGATTAAAAGCAGCTAATCAAAGGTACAAGCGGTTTGGGGGGTCAGATTGTGGGTACAGAGTCGCTTTAATGCACGGACCATGTACTTGTGGGATTAAAGTCTATAGAGTTGCAGGTCCTATTGTGTTGCGCTCCAGGCTCCGCACAAAATACACCAACCGTGACGTTCATAGGATGTGGATTTTCTGCATGGAATTTCCATGCACATAATCTGCTGTATTTACAGTAGCAGTAATATCCAAGGAATAGAAAGGTAGAACCAGCTTCGGGCACCTCTGCAGATGGCTGACAGGAAAAATCCTTTTCCAATCAAAACGCTACCACAGCAGACCACATCATAAAAATAAGACAGAAATGTCTTTTATTAGTTCCACAACAAATACAATGTTTTAACGGACGCAGCTGCCTTACTTGACAAAGACGGCTGCATCTTTTGAAACATTGTATTTGTTGTAGACCTAATAAAAGACAAGTCTGTGACTCTCATTTCTACAATGTGACCTGCTGCAGTAGTGTGCAGCAAAGTAAATAATATTCTTATTTAAGCACAAGAACTATATAAAACCTGCAATAGTGGTATTTGAAGCCCCACAGATTTATTGAGGATTTAACAATAAATCCACAGTTTTTCATATTAAAATCTAGAAAAAAAAATTTGCAACAAAAATAGCTTTTACAACTTTTAATGCTTTTTTTTTGTTTTAATAATTTTCTGGTATATGGTTGCATCTCTCTGCAGTCCATACCCGAACAATTACAAAGAAGAAGAAAAGCAGGATCATCCAAGTTCACTGAAATACACTGAAATGCACTTCCAGCAGCATTTCCTCTGTGCAATCATTTTAATATCCAGGCATAAGACAGCAGTTAAGCCTGTAAGGTGTGAAAAGCTGAATCATTGCCCCATAGTTATTGAAGAGCTAAAGCTGGAGATTTATGATTGTACATATCCAGGAAGATAGGTGAAATTATGATGCATATTGCTCTGTAAAGATAGCACTGGCAAAGAAGGGATGATATTTGCTCTCCTAGATCTATTTTTGTCAGTGAAGAGAACTGATTAAACACATCCATGCCACAAGCACGTCAGCCCTTTAATAATCACTTCTCCTTCAGAGCCATGCAGAGCAATGATTGAACTGCTCTCTGCCGCAGTGTGCTGAACTGGTGATTAAGAGGTTAATTGGTGATGTGAAGGTGCTTGATATGCACCTGTGTGAGCTTTATATTAACGTCTTCTAGCTGGGGTTCCTGATCCGCTAAATGTGCAAGCCTAAAGCAGTGTAAATATAATTTAGTCTCTGTACAGTCACATAAACCAAAAGGCCAAAAAAAAACATGATATCATCCCAAAAACTGTAATAGCTTTATAACATAAGTCTATTAGAACTCCAGTTCTTGTAAGTGTTAGTTTTTGCAAAAGAAGGTTTGCTGGAAAATAAAAGAGTGGAAACTACCACTTCAGTTAGACATTTGGCTAAAAACTTTAATCTATTAGCATCTAATGGTCCTTTTACACAGAGCTATTACCGTTCAAATTTTCACAATAACAATCGCATTTGAGTTATAATTGGCTTGTGTAAACACAGCAAGAAAACGTACATTTTGATCTTCCAACAAGTTCTCAAATCATGGTTGGTCGTTCACAGAAAATTTGCAGATCGCTTCATGTAAACAGTCTTTCAACGATTCACCCTATGTGTGATATATGCTTAAAGGGGTATTCCAGGAAAAATCAATAAATTAGCTATGGAAAGGGTTAACCAAGGTTAACCCTTTCCTAATATACTTACCAGTCCTTTATTGGCCCCCCAAGGAGATCTCCGGTCTCGTCACGTGAGCATTCATGCTGCGACTCGCGGATCCTCTTCTTCCGGTTCGGTGACGTCACCATACCCGGCCGGCGTCTGGCTTTCCTCCTTCTTAGCAGCAGAGCACTAAACCCTGACTGGCTGGCTAGCGTGTAGCCAATCAGGGTTTAGTGCTCTACATCCCACCACGCTCCAGGTCCCCTGAGCCTGCTGTACCAGGGGTTGTGGGGGCTCAGTGCCGGTCACTAGTGACATGGGCTGGGCCGGCGTCAGCGCTATGTGAGGGGGCGTCAGCACTATGTGAGGGGTCCCTGCATCCAACATAACCCCCCCCCCCCTGTATGTCAGCGATGCTGACCGTGTCCCAGGAGGGGATGCAGCGGGCAGCATTACTTCATTCATAACTACCAGACACCCGGAGCAGAGCGGAGCTATGAATGAAGTAATGCCGCCTGCCGCATCCCTTCCCCTCCCGGGACTCAGGGTCAGCATCGCTGACACCCGGGAGGGAAGTCCTGCAGAGGGGTGCTGATCCCTCCCTGTGTGATCAAAGATCTCTCACCCCCACCCCCAGGAGTGTGCTGTGTATGGAGCAAATCTCTCCTGCACACACTCACAGCGCCTGTCAGCTGAGTACGGCCGGCTGCTTGAAAAAGGTGCTGAGACCGGAGCAGCGCAGCAGCACACTCCTGGGGGTGGGGGTGAGAGATCTTTGATCACACAGGGAGGGATCAGCACCACTCTGCAGGACTTCCCTCCTGGGTGTCAGCGATGCTGACCCTGAGTCCCGGGAGGGGAAGGGATGCGGTGGGCGGCATTACTTCATTCATAGCTCCGCTCCGGGTCTCTGGTAGTTATGAATGAAGTAATGCCGCCCGCTGCATCCCCTCCCGGGACACGGTCGGCATCGCTGACATACGGGGGGGGGGGGGTTATGTTGGATGCAGGGACCCCTCACATAGTGCTGATGCCCCCTCACATAGCCCCCTCACGTGACCGGCACTGAGCCCCCACAATCCATGGCACAGCAGGCTCAGGGGACCTGGAGCGTGGTGGGATGCAGAGCACTAAACCCTGATTGGCTACACGCTAGCCAGCCAGTCAGGGTTCAGTGCTCTGCTGCTAAGAAGGAGGAAAGCCAGACGCCGGTCGGGTATGGTGACGTCACCGAACCGGAAGAAGAGGATCCGCGAGTCGCAGCCTGAATGCTCATGTGACCAGACCGGAGATCTCCTTGGGGGGCCAATAAAGGACCGGTAAGTATATTAGGAAAGGGTTAACCTTGGTTAACCCTTTCCATAGCTAATTTATTGATTTTTCCCGGAATACCCCTTTAAGCGATCTTAAAATGATCGCAATAATGATTTTTTTCTAACCATATATCGTTCCATCTAAATGCTGATCGTTATAAAAAAAAACACATCGTTACTTTGAAATTGTTAATCGCTCGATTGGGCGAATTATCGCTCCGTGTAATCTTTAAATGGAGATTCCGAAGATTTGGATGATACTGCATTCCCTGATGCAAGGGATCTTTTCTGAGAGGCAGGGAAAGGGTTTGCCCACTTAAACCTTCTTAAATAGAATATATCTATAAATAATACAAATATATTGTCATTGTTTCTTATTATTAATGTTCCCCAGCTAGTACAACTTATCTAAAATTTTAAGCCTGTCCTTTCATTTTGGTATCTTCCCCATCACCTTCAAACATTTTGTCAAAGCTATAGATGAGTGAAGTTTTCAAAAGTTCGGTTAATACAATTCTGGACTGTTGGGGTTGACAGTTTGGTTTGGCCCAAATCAGTTTAAAGTCTGTCAACCAGGGGGTTAAGTGGAGATGCATAGCATCCTTACGTAACCCCATGAGGACCAGACTGTTTGCTACTACATCCATCCGAGCAAGGTATGGGGGTTAAGTGACTGGGAGGGTAATTATACTTACCGTCCTAGGGTCCCGGCATCTTCTACAGACTCGTCTGGGCTCCTTCTTTTGGCTACCATCCAATCAGTGGCTGTAGAGGAGTTCCGCGTTAGCCAATGATTGGCTGAGCGGAGACTTCTGCAGTTTCCGTTCAGACAATTAGTAGCACACATTGGCTTATAGCTACATCAAAGAGTGAAGACAGAAGACAACGAGTCCCCAGGACAATAAATATAATCCCCAGGACTGTCAACAGAGCACTTTATGTGAGTTAGGCACTGAAAACTGTGGCAAGTAAATATGTCATGTATTACCTAGGGCTCCGAAGTCGGAGCTAGTTTTGGCTGGAGTTGGAGTCGGAGTTGGAGTAGGAAAAAATTACTCCAGCTCTAGTTCTAGGGATCTAAGGACCACTCCTCCATATAGCAGTGATAAAGCACTTGCCCTATTAGATAAGTGTGTTCAGGGAGATGTTGTCGGTCACTATTTGGCAGTTTCTGAGCTGGTAAAGTCCATTGTGTGGGGGAAAATCTGTGCTATTCTCTTCCTGGATACTGGATGATTTTATACGAGCATCAGTGTAATATAAAGATATCCTGCATAATATAGAAAAGGAGGAGAAAAAGAAGCCATAAGTAGTGCAGCAGTTAACTACTGCAGTCAATGTGGTATTTTCTCTCTGGGAGAAGATTGTATGTCTTTTGTGTACTATGGCTCCAACAGGCTGTGTGTGTGCGTGCGTGCGTGTGTCCGTGCGTGCGCTCATGCATTATGGCTGCAGCAGCCTGTGTGTATGAGTGTGTGTACTATGGCTGCAGCAGGCTGTGTGTGTGTGTGTTTGATATTGCTGCAGCAGGCTCTGTGTGTGTGTGTGTGTGTGTGTGTGTGTGTGTGATATTGCTGCAGCAGGCTTTGTGTGTGCTATGGCTGCAGCAAGCTGTGTGTGTGCTATGGCTGTAGCAGACTGCACATAGACCCCAAGTAAACAGGAACCATAATTAATAAGTATAGCTGCCAGGAATAAAGACACAGACACCAAAATAACTTTTATGCTGGGTGGTGATTGGCCACAGCTTTTAATTATTATTTCTTTAACCAAACCAATAACCGGGCACGTAGTGTCGAACTCTTAGGGCCCTATTCCACCAGATGATTATCGTTTGCATAATCGTTAATGATTAACGGTCTCAAACGACCGCTATTGCGAAAGACCTGAAAACGTTCACTCATTTCCATGGAACAATAATCGTTACTTATGATCGTAATTGCGATCGTTTTTTCTTCGCTATTTATCCGCTATTGCGTTCGTATCTATTGCAAATGGCCGAACGATGTCTTATTCGATGCGAACGATTTGCGAACATTTTGCAAACGAGCAATGATAAAAATAGGTCCAGGTCTTATCAACGATTTCTCGTTCGGTCGTTAATCGTTAACTGCATTTCAACCGAACGATTATCGTTTAGATTCAAACGATTTAACGATAATCTGAACGATAATCGTCCGGGGGAATAGGGCCCTTAGACCGAGGGGTGTAAGCGATATGCCAGACGACAGACTCCTGCCGTGCAAGTCCGCCTTCCTAACCCAACATGTCTGCTTAGCAGGTAATTTCCGTCAGCTGTGACTTAAGAAGTATAATAACAAAAGAAAGCACAAAAAGAAACAAAACATCATGACAAACCAAGACCAAAAGGGAGGATGGCTGGGCCTAACTTCTTATATGGAGGCACAGAGAGAGCAAGGTTACTGTGTGGAGCAATAGCCTTGGGGATGATGCTGGAGCAAATATCCTAAAATGTTTGTCTGGTAGATCCTGCAGAGAGGAGTCATGGCCGGAGAAGTCTTCATGATAGCCGAGCAAGAAAAAGAGAACAACTTCAGCAAAAACATCACTTGCAATTCATGCTAAGAAAACACCTCCTGTCAGTCACTTGATGTAAATGCACTATAATCACTCTATTTATAAATATTAGTGATGAGCAAAAAGTGAAATATTCGAATATTCGATATTCGCACGAATATCTCCCCGATATTCGAATATTCGATCCCATTAAAGTCTATGGGTACAAGTATTCGTTTATTGGAGAACATCTATTCGACCACTTGGAGGAAAAAAACGGAAGTAGGGGGATTTGAACGCTTATCGAATATTTATCGAATATTCGGCGAACTATTCGATAATATTCGATTATTGATCTATTCGATCGAACAGTATTCGCTCATCACTAATAAATATCCTTTTTATTACCAGCCGCAGCATCACCATGTATGTAAATCAGTCAGAGCAGGAAAGGGCGGGGAAGGTGCAGCTGTGACTTGGCTACGCCTCTGAGATACTTCAGTTGGTAATATAAAGGATGATTATGAAAATTTACACTGGACTAAAAGTCCTGTCACTTATATCTCCCCCACACCTTTTTGCTGGTATCTACAGCTCTGTACTTGGTATGGACCTCACAGATTCCCTTTAAGGGCACATACACTACTGTTTAAAAGTTTGGGGTCACATTGAAATGTCCTTATTTTTAAAGGAAAAGCACTGTACTTTTCAATGAAGATAACTTTAAACTAGTCCTAACTTTAAAGAAATACACTCTATACATTGCTAATGTGGTATATGACTATTCTAGCTGCAAATGTCTGTTTTTTGGTGCAATATCTACATAGGTGTATAGAGGCCCATTTCCAGCAACTATCACTCCAGTGTTCTAATGGTACAATGTGTTTGCTCATTGGCTCAGAAGGCTAATTGATGATTAGAAAACCCTTGTGCATTCATGTTCACACATCTGAAAACAGTCTAGCTTGTTACAGAGGCTACAAAACTGACCTTCCTTTGAGCAGATTGTGTTTCTGGAGCATCACATTTGTGGGGTCAATTAAACGCTCAAAATGGCCAGAAAAAGAGAACTTTCACCTGAAACTCGACAGTCTATTCTTGTTCTTAGAAATGAAGACTATTCCATGCGAGAAATTGCTAAGAAATTGAAGATTTCCTACAACGGTGTGTACTACTCCCTTCAGAGGACAGCACAAACAGGCTCTAACCAGAGTAGAAAAAGAAGTGGGAGGCCGCATTGCACAACTAAGCAAGAAGATAAGCACATTAGAGTTTGAGAAACAGACGCCTCACAGGTCCCCAACTGGCATCTTCATTAAATAGTACCCGCAAAACACCAGTGTCAACATCTACAGTGAATAGGCGGCTGCGGTATTTTGGCCTTCAGGGCAGACTGGCCAATAAAAGAAAAAGATTAAGATGGGCAAAAGAACACAGACATTGGACAGAGGAAGACTGGAAAAAAGTGTTGTGGACGGATGAATCCAAGTTTGAGGTGTTTGGATCACAAAGAAGAACGTTTGTGAGACGCAGAACAAATGAAAAGATGCTGGAAGAATGCCTGACGCCATCTGTTAAGCATGGTGGAGGTAATGTGATGGTCTGGGGTTGATTTGGTGCTGGTAAGGTGGGAGATTTGTACAGGGTAAAAGGGATTCTGAATACTATGGCCCTACTGAAGGCTATCACTCAGTTTTGCAATGCCATGCCATACTCAGTGGACAGTGCTTGATTGGAGCCAATTTCATCCTACAACAGGACAATGACCCTAAACACAGCTCCAAATTGTGCAAGAACTATTTACAGCAGAAGCAGGCAGCTGGTATTCTATCGGTAATGGAGTGACCCGCGCAGTCACCAGATCTGAACCCCATTGAGCTGTTGTGGGAGCAGCTTGACCGTATGGTACTCCAGAAGTGCCCATCTAACCAATCAAACTTGTTGGAGCTGCTTCTAGAAGCGTGGGGTGCAATTTCTCCAACTTACCTCAACAGATTAATAGCTAGAATGCCAAAGGTGTGCAATGCTGTAATTGCTGCAAAAGGAGGATTATTTGACGAAAGCAAAGTTTGATGTAAAAACAATGTTATTTCAAATACAAATTATTATTTCTAACTAGAGATGAGCGAACATGCTCGTCCGAGCTTGGTACTCGATCGAGTATTAGGGTACTTGATGGTACTCATTACTCGGACGAGCATCTCGCGATACTCGAGGAAATCTCCTAATCCGTTTCCTGGAAGTTTGCATGCTTTTTCGCAGCCAATAAACATGCAGGAGACTCTGGTACATCCTGCGATGACGTGGGACCCATACATGTGGATAGCAGCGATTGGTTGGCCAGATCAGATGACCCTGCCATATAAAACTCGGCACCAGCAGTGCTCGCTGCTGGTCAGGAAGAGTGTCAGTGTAGGATTTAGCGTTCCAGTAGGCAGGGTATATACTAGCAATATAAACAAACAGCCCTTTTCAGGGCTTAAAAGCTTTTATTAATACTATTACTACAGACTGCTGGCTGGGAGTTGCAGTGCTGCTACCGCTATTTAACCAGCACACTGGGGTGACCGGCTGCTGGCAGAAAGGGGGCATTCGGTGTTGCATACACACCCCTAAGAAGTGCTCAGTGTACTCCTTTTCGATTTGGGGCTGGTGGTCCTGGTGAACTGCACTGTATAGCTGGGATATGTAGTGCATCCCACATAGAAATTACTTCACTGCTCATTGTATTGAGGTGTCAAAGTGTGTACAGTTGTTGCCCATACCAGATAGCACCAACTAAACTAGTGTGTATTGCACTGTATAGCTGGGAGTTGTAGTGCATAGAACTTACTTCACTGCTCATTGTGTTGGGGTGACAGAAAGTGCATACAGTTGTTGCCCATACCAGATAGCACCGTCAAGCCCCTCCTAAACTAGTGTGTATTGCACTGTATAGCTGGGATTTGTAGTGCACCCTGCATAGAACTTACTTCACTGCTCTTTGTATTGGGGTGACAAAATGTGTACAGTTGTTGCCCATACCAGATAGCACCGTCAAGCCCCCCCCCCCCCCCAAACTAGTGTGTACTGCACTGTATAGCTGGGATATGTAGTGCATCCTGCATAGAACTTACTTCACTGCTCATTGTATTGGGGTGACAAAGTGTGTACAGTTGTTGCCCATACCAGATAGCACCGTTGAGCCCCCCTAAACTAGTGTGTACTGCACTGTATAGCTGGGATATGTAGTGCATCCTGCATAGAACTTACTTCACTGCTCATTGTATTGGGGTGACAAAGTGTGTACAGTTGTTGCCCATACCAGATAGCACCGTCAAGCCCCCCCTAAACTAGTATATACTGCACTGTATAGCTAGGATATGTAGTGCAGCCTGCATAGAACTTACTTCACTGCTCATTGTATTGGGGTGACAAAATGTGTACAGTTGTTGCCCATAATAGATAGCACCGTCAAGCCCCCCCTAAACTAGTGTGTACTGCACTGTATAACTGGGGTTTGTAGTGCATCCTGCATAGAACTTCACTGCTCATTGTAAAGGGGTGTCACAGCGTGTGTGTATAGTTCCGGCCAATACCAGATTGTACCGTACAGCCCCCCCCCCTAAACTAGTGGGTACTACACTGTATTGCTGGGATTTGTAGTAAACTACCCCTCAAGTGATGATCCCTTTGCATGAGACAATTGCCAGATCCTCAAGGATCAAAGACAAATTCAAAATCAAAACAGCAGTGGGGGGAGAGGTGGTGAGTCACATTATGCAGGGAATGCAGTCAAATTGAAAATCGAAAGGGTGGTGGCGGGAATAGAAGTGAGTAGTTAAATTATGCAGGGAATGTTACCCCAACTGCTGCAGTCAAATTGAAAATCGAAAGGGTGGTGGCGGGGGTAGAAGTCAGTAGTTACATTATGCAGGGAATGTTACCCCAACTGCTAAAGTCAAATTGAAAATCAAAAGGGTGCTGGGGGTTGTTGGCTACTTGTTGGCTACTGCTGAGCCTTAACTGGCACCCATGTAGCCTATTGGTGTGCCTGCCCTTGCTTCGTTGTTGCTGGGCCTTAACTAGCATCCATGTAGACTACTGGTGTGCCTGCCCTTGCCTAGTTGTTGCTGGGCCTTAACTGGCACCCATGTAGACTACTGGTGTGCCTGCCCTTGCCTCGTTGTTGCTGGGCCTTAACTGGCACCCATGTAGACTACTGATGTGCCTGCCCTTGCCTCGTTGTTGCTGGGCCTTAACTGGCATCCATGTAGACTACTGGTGTGCCTGCCCTTGCCTCGTTGTTGCTGGGCCTTAACTGGCACCCATGTAGCCTACTGGTGTGCCTGCCCTTGCCTCGTTGTTGCTGGGCCTTAACTGGCACCAGTGTAGACTACTGGTGTGCCTGCCCTTGCCTCGTTGTTGCTGGGCCTTAACTGGCACCCATGTAGCCTACTGGTGTGCCTGCCCTTGCCTCGTTGTTGCTGGGCCTTAACTGGCACCAGTGTAGACTACTGGTGTGCCTGCCCTTGCCTCGTTGTTGCTAGGCCTTAACTGGCACCCATGTAGACTACTGGTGTGCCTGCCCTTGCCTCGTTGTTGCTGGGCCTTAACTGGCACCCATGTAGACTACTGGTGTGCCTGCCCTTGCCTCGTTGTTGCTGGGCCTTAACTGGCATCCATGTAGACTACTGGTGTGCCTGCCCTTGCCTCGTTGTTGCTGGGCCTTAACTGGCACCCATGTAGACTACTGGTATGCCTGCCCTTGCCTCGTTGTTGCTGGGCCTTAACTGGCACCCATGTAGACTATTGGTGTGCCTGCCCTTGCCTTGTTGTTGCTGGGCCTTAACTGGCACCCATGTAGACTACTGGTGTGCCTGCCCTCAATTTAAATTTTAAAATCAAATCGACTTCAATTCAAGTGAAATTTTCACTGTTCAACAGAACAGACAGTGATAATGGTGGATCCTAATTTAGCATCCTTGTGTTATCCATTTCAAACCAAATGATCTGTGGATGTGAACTTGCGGGGTTCTCTGCCGTACTTTAATTTTTTAGCTCGGGTCCTCTTAAGAAGACTGTATTGTTATTCTTCGTTCCTACCTCCAAAGAGATGCCTATCACCCACAACTGCATGAGGGTGTGAGGCAAAATATTGCCATAATCCGGCTATTTTAGTTTTAGGCGCAGCAGCACTGCCGTGGGTAAGAGCCAACAGGCGGTGCTCAAACTGCCGAACAGCACCTTCTACCTTCCTTGGATGTTTTAGCCATTCTGAAGGCAGGATTGACCAGGCCTTTTACCAGTAGCTTCTTTCCTTCCTTGGATGTTGTAGTAGCCTTTTTGAAGGCAGGATTGACCAGGTCTTTTTAATACACAGGCTACCGCACTTGCCATCTCTTAGAGACTCTTTAAAGGATTGAAAGTGTATTTGAACAAATTCCGTGGCCTCTTAAGCAGACTATATTGTTCTCTGTGTCCTCACTGACATGCTCTGACGTCACACTACGTCTGCGGAGAAGCAGGACTGGTTGCAGGGGGCCCGCCGATCGCGCCCCCGCCAACCAACCAGCTGTTTTATTTTAGTTTTGGTCTAGCTGTGGTCGGGCCTCACCACCCCCGGTCGAGAGGCATCAGGTGTACCCTTGATGGTCACTGACAGCTGGCCTAGCCAGTTAGCTGTCAGCACCCGGGTTTGTGTGTAATTAGCAGTGAGCTTGGTTGCGTGTGACAAGGGGCGGAACCTGGTGGTGGCTCTGCAACTCGGCAGCCTCACACATGTACCATGTCTGGCCCACGTCTTCAACCTAATGTTGCTGCGGTTCTTTAAAGCTTACCCCAATGTGGCTGACTTGCTCAACAAGGTGCACTGCATCTGTGCGCATTTCCGCAAGTCAACTGGCATCCATGTTGACTACTGGTGTACCTGCCCTTGCATCCTTGTTGCTGGGCCTTAACTGGCATCCATGTTGACTACTGATGGGCCTTAACTGGCATCCATGTTGACTACTGGTGTGCCTGCCCTTGCATCCTTGTTGCTGGGCCTTAACAGGCATCCATGTGGACTACTGCTGGGCCTTAACTGGCATCCTAGTTGACTACTGGTGTGCCTGCCCTTGCATCCTTGTTGCTGGTCCTTAACTGGCATCCATGTTGACTACTGCTGGGCCTTAACTGGCATCCATATTGACTACTGGTGTGCCTGTCCTTGCATCCTTGTTGCTGGTCCTTAACTGGCATCCATGTTGACTACTGCTGGGCCTTAACTGGCATCCATGTTGACTACTTCTGGGCCTTAACTGGCATCCATGTTAACTACTGGTGTGCCTGCCCTTGCATCCTTGTTGCTGGTCCTTAACTGGCATCCATGTTGACTACTGCTGGGCCTTAACTGGCATCCATGTTGACTACTGGTGTGCCTGCCCTTGCATCCTTGTTGCTGATCCTTAACTCGCATCCATGTTGACTACTGCTGGGCCTTAACCGGCATCCATGTGGACTACTGCTGGGCCTTAACTGGCATCCATGTTGACTACTGGTGTGCCTGCCCTTGCATTCTTGTTGCTGGTCCTTAACTGGCATCCATGTTGACTACTGCTGGGTCTTAACTGGCATCCATGTTGACTATTGGTGTGCCTGCCCTTGCATCCTTGTTGCTGATCCTTAACTGGCATCCATGTTGACTACTGCTGGGCCTTAACTGGCATCCATGTTGACTACTGGTTTTGGACAACACAGATTACTGGGTGTTCACTCTCCTGGACCCTTGGTAGAAACCGAACTTTTCCACTTTCCACTGTCATTCCTGCTGAGGGACGCAGTATGAGAGTGAATCAATATCAACAGGCCCTGGTGCAGAAGCTGAAAATGTACTTCCCATCTGACACCACTAGCGCCAGAGGACGTAGTTCTGTGGGCCAAAGAGCGCGGGAGAGGAGCGGTGAAGCAGGCAGCTTGTCAAGGGGCAGGGGAACACTCTCCAAGGCCTTTGACAGTTTCATGGCACCCCAGCAAGACTATGTCAACCGTCCCCAGTCTAGACAGAGTAGGGGGGAAGCCTTTAGGAAGATGGTGAGGGAGTACCTTGCTGACCATACCACAGTCCTTCACGATCACTCTGCTACCTACAACTACTGGGTTTCAAAGCTGGATACGTGGCCCCAACTGGTGCTTTACGCCTTTGAGGTGCTGGCCTGCCCTGCCCCTAGCGTGTTGTCAGAGCGAGTCTTCAGTGCAGCTGGTGCCATCATCACTGATAGCACTGACAGCGCTGACAGGCTGACGTTTATAAAAATGAACAAAGCCTGGATTTCACCTGAATCTAACTGTACACCCGGGGAAAGCAGCTGAACATGAAGATTCTTGGTATCTCCTCTCCACCTCCTCCTCCGCCTCTTCCTACAATTCTCAGCCAACTGCCGAGTCTTCTTCCGCCATGCAGGGTCTGGCCTAATTATTGGGAGGCTCAATTGCTTACTCACTCCTAATGGTTCTCTGTGTCCTCACTGCCATGCTCTGACGTCACACTACGTCTGTGGAGGAGCGGGACTGGTTGACGGGGGCCCGCCGATCACGCCCCCGCCAAGCAGCCTGCTGTTTTATTTTATTTTTTTGTGTAGCCGTGGCCGGGGCCTCACCACCCCCGGTCGAGAGGCATCAAGTGTACCCTTGATGGTGATTGCTGACAACTGGCCTAGCCAGTAAGCTGTCAGCACCCGGGTTCATGACCACTACATATCCCAGCCCCTGGACTCACTTGTAATGTCTCTCTTTGTCTGGCCTAATTTTTGGGAGGCTCACTAGCTTCCTCACTCACTTGTAATATTTCTCTGTGCGTTCAAGGCCCTCCACTGTCTGACCTAGTTTTGGGGAGCCTCACTAGCTTCCTTACTCACTTGTAATTGCTCTCTGTGTGCTGAATGCCATGCAGTGTCTGGCCTAGTTTTAGGGAGCCTCACTAGGTGTGCCTGCCCTTGCCTCCTTTTTGCTGGCCCTTAACTGGCATCCACGTTGACTACTGCTGGGCCTTTACTGGCATCCATGTTGACTACTGCTGGGCCTGCCCTTGCCTCCTTTTTGCTGGGTCTTAACTGGCATCCATGTTGACTATTGCTGGGCCTTTACTGGCATCCATTTTGACTACTCCTGGGCCTTAACTGGCATCCATGTTGACTACTGCTCTGCCTGCCCTTATTTGTTTTTGTTTTTATTATTTGTATAGCACACACAAATTCCTCAGTGCTTCACCTATCTGTATGTTTTTTGGTGTGGGAGGAAACCGGAGTACCCGGAGGAAACTCATGCAAACATGGAGAGAACATACAAATTTTTTGCAGATGTTGTCCTTAGTCGTCTTTGAACCCAGGACTCCAGCGCTGCAAGGCTACAGTGCTAACCACTGAGCCACCGTGCTGCCCTTGCCTCCATGTTGGCTACTGTTGGCCCTTTACTGGCATCCATGTTGACTACTGCTGATTACTGTGGTGCCTGTCCTTGCCTCTATGTTGGCTACTGCTGGGCCTTAACTGGCATCCATGTTGACTACTGCTGACTACTGGTGTGCCTGCCCTTGCCTCCATGTTGGCTACTGCTGATCATGCCTGGCCTCCATGTTAACTACTGTTGCTCCTGCCTGGCCTCCATGTTGGTTACTGTTTCTCCTGCCTGGCCTCCATGTTGGCTACTGCTGATCCCGGCAGTTCTCTGTGTGCTCAATGCCATGCAGTGTTTGGCCTAATTTTGGGGAGGCTCACTTTCTTCCTCACTCACTTTTAATGGTTCTCTGTGAGCTCTCTGCCATGCTAGGTCTGGCATAATTTTTGGAAGGCTGACTGGCTACCGCTTCTACCTTGTTCACTCTGTCCTCACCGCTATGCTGTGTCAGGCTGAATTTTTGGGTGGTTCATGATAAGCTACCTCTGCTCGAGTCTCCCATTGACTTCAATGGAGTTCGTTACTCGAAACGAGCACTCGAGTATCGAGAAATACTCGGCTCGAGTAACGAGCACCCAAGCATTTTAGTACTCGCTTATCACTGTTTCTAACCTTGTTAATGTCTTGACTCTATTTTCTATTCATTTCACAACGTATGGTGGTGAATCAGTGTGACTTTTCATGGAAAACACAAAATTGTTTGGGTGACCCCAAAACTTTTGAACGGTAGTGTACATACCTAATCCATTGCAGATTTGGTGCTGCTGAAATACATAAATATACAACAAAAAATCCACAGCAGATTATTTTGTTTTTTTATGTGTTGATGGTAGGGTTCAATATTTAAGGAATTAGTGAGCAGAATTCGCTACAGTATGTATAGTACACCTGTTTTAATATATCAGGGAGTATACAGGGTGTGGGCTGCTGAGGTTTGAGCACCAGGGCTGATTTTAAGTCCTAGTCCGGCCTGGTTACTGTGTGAAGCAGATGTGGACTTCGTATAGAGATGATAATGATGCTGGAGCAAGCGGACTAAAATGTTTGTCTGACAGATCCTGTGGAGGCAAGTCATGGCCGGAGAAAAGGAAAAACAAACAACTTTGATTAACAAAACATCACGTTAGGACAGTGCCTTTACGCTCCTCTATTCGGGCTGTGTGGTTCAGAAGGCACTGATTCCTGAGCCTTGTCTGAACATGGACATGTCAAATGGTTTGTTCAGACCCACCCGCTTTGCATGTTTGCCTAGTTACTCTGCTCTGAATTCCTTCAGCTGTTTAATGTTGTGTTTCTATTGACTGACAGGTTCCTCTTCCTGTAAGGATTTACTTGCAGAGATGGATTCAGGAGGCTGGTCCAATTAGATTCTAGACCGGGCTCCTGGTCCATTATAAATAGTCTCACATTCCAGCAGTCTAATGCTGGCTATTGAGTTATACTCTGCTACAGCTTATACCTCTGCTATTGTCTGTGTATTTCTGATCTTTGGCTTTGTTTCCTGGCTTCCCTGTTTGCAGCCTGCCCTGACCTTACCGCCTGACTTTGACTTCTCTTTTGGATTTGGATTTTGTACTTTTGCCACTCGACGTTGCTGACCTGGATTCCCTACTCTCGCCAATTGTGTTTGTTTTGTCTGTCACTGTTGTATGTTACACTCTATCAGTGTAGGGACTGTCCCCGTGGTTGTCCACAGCCACCTAGGGCTGTCCATTGCAAGTAGGCAGGGAGAGTGGGCGGGTTCAGCTAGGGCTCGCTGTCTGTGTCCTGTCTGATTGCCCTTTGCCACTACCCAACGCTAACACGTCACTTGTAATTCATATAGAGAAGAAGCCTCCTGTAAAACAGTCCTTTATTTTTGTGAAGTGAAGTCTGTACCAGGTACAGGATTACTGGTCCCAGTAGACCTTGTTAGAGATATAGGCACTGGACCTTTAGCTGCCACCTTTAAAATTGTTCTTTTCATAACCGGTGTCACCCTGTACCTGCAGCCGTGTACCTAGTATGGACCTCAAAGATTCTCCTTAATGGCCTGTTCACACTTACTGAATACATTGTAGATTTGATGATTTAATCAATTTAATTGGCTTTATTTAATTGACTCATTGGCCACTGCTCAGTGCTTGCCCCACAGGCTGCCAGCCTGAGCAAATTGCGAGGGTACAAACAGAAAAACATGTAAACAGGAAACATGGCCACAGCAAAGCCCAGTCCTATTCATTATTTATAGGTCACAAAGCCTGAGGGGGCCATATATATGGTTAATGGCCACAGAAAATCCCAGGCAGGCCTAGTTGGGGTGTGCTGAGGGGCGGAGTAACTTTATCATAGGCTGTTTACCAAGCCTGGGTCCCCCAACCCACTGTAACTATGGCAGTACTAGCATAGTGTTTACAGTACAGGATAGAAAATGTCATGATGCCCTGAATTGTGCAAAATAGCTTTAGAAAAGCATTGATTTTTTTGCAAATCATGGCAGAACTATAGCCAGAAGACATTTCACCACTAAAAGTATCAGTCTTTTTGGGTGGCCATGGGCCACCCAGGAGCTCAGGGCCCCGGGCTACTGCCCGAAACGGACCTATTATAATCCGCTACCAGGTGTGCTTATTGAGATGGGGCAGAGCTAGTGGGGGTATGGTTAGCAAGGGGCCCACAATTTCGGAACAGCCCGGGGCCCATAGTACCCTTAATCTGCCCCTGTCCACAGTGTTCTACAGCAGTGATGTCATGTTACTGTGTTGCCTAGAAAATCCTGTGTCTGTAGGGAAGGTAACAAAGCAGTAGACAGGTAAAATCATTACACCCTTCTCAGCCTGATACTACAAAGAAAAATATATTAGGGTTAGCTCAGTGGAAAAAAAAAAATCGTTCAACTCTACTGGTGCCAGAAAGTGTCAGAGATTTGTAAAAAAATCTCCAGTCTTCCAGTACTTAGTAGCGAGGGGGGGGGGGGGGGCATAGGAGGCAGCTGCCCCGGGTGCAAGGATGGGGGGGGGGCGCGCCAGTCTTCCTGCACACTCCCGCCCCCTCTGCTATGCCTGTTCATAATCAGGCAACGCTGTTGTTACCGAGGCAAGGCAGCAGCAGAGCAGGACACGGCACTTGGGGAAAAGGGGGGGGGGATGATGTGAAGTGATGGCCCCTGACACACACACAACAGACAGGCAGACAGGACACTGTACGATGCACACAAGAAGCGCCCTTCCCCCACCACGAGCGTCTGTCCTCACACACAGCCTCAGCCTCCTGCACTGTATGCTTCTGCCCTGTGTCGGGACACAGGAGGAGGGGAGAATGTCTGCTGCTGGGAGCAGGTCCTGGAGCAGAAGATTCATTTCATTCTGTGGACCCTCAATCAAGTCTGTATGTGTGTACAAAAAGCATGTAGGTATGTCAGTATGTATTGCCTATGTGTGTGTGTAGTGTGTACTGTGTACTGTGTGTATATATATTTGTGCTCTGTGTATTGTCAATGTGTGTGTACTATGTACTGTATGTATATATGTGTATATGTCAGTATGTGCTCTGTTTATTGTCTATGTGTGTGTACTATGTACTGTATGTATACAGAACATGTCAGTATGTATTGTCTATGTGTGTGTACTATGTACTGTATATATATGTGCCATCATGTATTGTCTGTGTGTGTACTATGTACTGTATGTATACATGTCAGTGTGTATTGTCTATGTGTGTACACTATGTACTGTGTGTATATATATATATATATATATATATATATATATATATATATACAGTGGTACCTCGGTTCTCGAACTTAATTGGTTCCGGAAGGCAGTTTGAGAACCAAGCAGTTTGAAAACCAAGCAGTGTCTTCCCATAGGAAATAATGTAAATGTGATTAATTGGTTCCAGCAGCCACCAATAATTACCTACAATACTCATTTATTACACTGATAAGTGCTCAGTATAATCACTACAATACAGAACAGAACAGCACTATACTGTACAGGACATTAAACATAAGAAATGTTCATCAGAACCAGCAATTATAGTACAGTAGTCACCAACTCCTCACCCATCCTTTACTGTATAGCGTCCCCCCCATCCAAGCACTGTAATGTATGGGAGATGATGGTGCACTGCCTGTACTACTACAGTACTGTATATACTGTGCATACTGTGCTGTATGTGAAGCCTCACCACTGCTTAATTCGCCAGGTGCAACCCACCACCCACGCTCGCAAAAACGTTCGAAAAACGTTCGAAAACCGAGCAAAGTTCGAATTCCAATCACCACTTCTGGGTAAATTTTTGTTCGAATACCAAGCAGTTCGAGTTCCAAAGCGTTCGAAAACCGAGGTATTACTTTATATATATATATATATATATATATATATATATATATATATATATATATATATATACTGTATGTGTGCTCTGTGTGTGTACTATGTACTGTATGAATATATGCATGTGACTGTGCATTGTCTGTGTGTGTACTGTGTACTGTATGTATACAGTATATTTGTGACTCTGTATTGTCTGTGTGTGTATGTTCAGTATGAATATACTGTATGTATGTGCTCTGTGTGCATTGTCCATGTGAGAATACAGAAGGAGAATACCCATCCGTGCTCCGGCTGCTCCTGGGGCTCCTGTAGGTCCCGCTCAGCCAATCAGTGCGATGACCCGCCACAGCCACTGATTGGCTGAGTGGGACCTAGAGGAGTTAGGAGCCACAGAAGCAGTCGGAGCACGGACAGGTAAAGTATTCTCCTGTCAGCATTCAAACTGACAGTACAGGGAATCACATCGGATTTCACGCTGTCAGTTCCTGTCATTTTCTATGGCTGTACATACTTGCAGCAGCTTTTTCATTCCACTGCAAGTATGTAAAGCCCCTTCTCACTAAACCCACCGGTGCTGGGCTAATATATTACCTGCCCAAGCTGCTGCTTGCTTCTCAGGCTGTGCAGGACACTAGGGAGCCTGAGAAGCAAGCCCGGATGGGAATGAAGAGGAGCAGCAGCAGCTGTGACAGTGATTACTGTCTGCCTGCTGAACATTATAATGTGTGAGGATAAGTACAGAGAAGAACTCTTCCCCCTAAACATAGAGAAAATACTTCACCTGTGCCCTCCATTTCCAGTGTGTCCATCCCCCTTCTCTGCTCTTCTCCCCTACAGTCTTCAGTAGTCCCCCCTAAACTACTACTCCCTTGGGTTACACAGTGGTTTTGGCTATGATATGAGACGTGGGACTGTAAATTGCTGTCTCGCTATGCAGAGGATCTATGTTGTGTTAGGTTAAATGGGCTCTGACACAACAAAAAACTAAACGGGGGGCGCATGTTTGCCCCGGGTGCAGGAAAGGCTAGCTACACCTCTGCTTATCAGATACTGCATGCCCTGCAGAAAGTGGTATTCTTTCCAGTCTGGAGAGTAGGAGAGGTTTTCCATAGGGACAGTTCCTGTCATGTACAGAGGTGCCAGAAGAAAGCACTGTGTCAGAATGGAAAGAATACACCACTTCCTGCAGGACATACTGTGGCTAATAAATACTGGAAGACAAGATTTTTTTTATAGAAGTAAATTATAAGTCTCTGACACTTTCTGGCACCAGTTGATTTGAAAGAAGAACATTTTTTGTAAACTACCCCTGTTACAATAACTGAAGCACAAAATAGACACTTTTACAGTATTCGATTAGGAAGACAAGGTAAAAAAAAACAGTATGCTTCAAGAATATGCTGTACATAGCCATGACCCACCATTAGTCATCCAATTAGAGGTTAGTGCACAGTGGCTTCATTGTGTCTTTTCTAATGGTACGAAGGCTGTAACTATCTCTAATATTGAATGTAATAAACAAGGTCTGTGTGTTCTGAGGTATAAAAGCACAGCACATAGTGGAAACCCTGCACCACATTTTTAAATAAACTGTGCTTAAAAATGCAAAATGTTTTTGCGTAAAAAAAAAAATAAACTCTGTGCAAAGTGGGTGTTTTGGCACTTTTGCCACTCTGTGCTGGTGGAGGAAATAATCAATTAAACCCCATTTACATATTCAACATTCATTTCTCACTTTCTAATGTCTATAAAAATGTCTATTATTTTCAAATATCCAGGAAAAAAGTGGTTGCCAATTCTGTGTCTGTTGAAGCAAATGCGCAGAACACCTGCTGCAGCAAAACACACAAGAACTCACACAGAGGTTCTAATAGGCACCTAATCCTTAATATTGATCTATGATTCATGCAAGGAGGCAGGTAAAAGACGACTTTTCCTGTACAAATGGGGAAACAAATGCTGCTACTGAATCTGTGATAGTATGCAGATGCTAGTATGCAGGTACAGTTACTTTTTATTTTTAACCTGGCGGTCTTTCATTATCATACATGTTAATCTTTTAGTCTACACTTTATCCAAAAACAAATGTTGGCTCTCAGTGATTTTAAAATATTAACAGAAAGCTATTGGTAGCCTAGATAGGCGGCTGCATGGCAGCGCATAGAATACTCCGAGCCACAGGAACTCTGAGAGATGCTCTGTTGGGGACTACAGTATGTGTGAATAGCTTTTAAGAGGTACTTCCCTTAAAGAATGATTATAGGACATAACAATAAAACAGTAATCCACCAAGAGTCAGTGTGTGCCATTTTACACTCAAAACAGCAGTTGTTTTGAGTATTGAACAAGGGCCATTGACTTCAATGCAAATCATTGCATTATGAAAAGTATGGCTGCTGTTTTATTTGAAACCAACAGCCGTTCTTTTCATAAAAAGTACGGTGTATGAACATAACCTTAAGGCTATGTTCCCACTATGTAAAAATGACATCCATCTTTCTGGGCAGCCGCCATTTCAATGCCAAATGAGGCAGAAAATGCTTATGATCATTATTTGCGGGTGTCATTTTCTCATTGTGGGAACATAGCCTAAAGGGGTTAAAAAAGAAACTATAACTTTTTTTTTTCATCTCCAGGACCCTCTGGATTTTTGGATTCCCAGCAATCACCAAGTGAGGTCACATCTGTAGGGGAACAGTAAGCCCTGCACTCAACCAAGCCTACTGCCCCAGCCCACTTAGATGATATGCCCTAAATAGACAGCCACCCCCACCCCCGCCTTGACTCAGCGAAGTTCGCTACACTGACTAAGTGCCCAATGAAGTCTTGAAGAAAAAGTAGTTCATAGTCTGGATCAGAGCCTATCGGTCACATATACAATAAGTACAAATTAAAATAGAAAAACTAGAGTTAGGCCAAAACTCAGAACCAGAGAGTGGTGTTGGAATAGAATAAGGTACAAGTATAATGCCAGAGGTCAAGCCGGGCCACAACAGGAGGTCAAGACTTTCCAAGCCATAATCCGGAAGGTGGTGACAAAGCAATGGAGTCAGAGTGCACATTACCTTGGTTCACAATTGTCCTGTTTCTGTTTTTCTGCCCTCTGCCAAGTATGCAGTGCTTGCTGGCGATATAAAAGGAAATGTCAATAGTAATAACTGACAAGAGTAATAAAGGACAAGAGGGCACTGCCTCCGCCTGGAGAAAAAAAGGTTCAATCTCCGGAGGCGACAAGCCTTCTTTACCATGAGAACTGTGAATCTGTGGAACAGTCTACCACAGGATCTGGTCACAGCAAAAACAGTAGAGGGCTTCAAAACAGGGCTGGACAAGTTCTTAGAGCAAAATAATATAAATACATATGTATAGAACCTATCACCCCTCTCCCTTCCCTGTATCCATCCCCTCCTTGGTTGAACTTGATGGACATGTGTCTTTTTTCAACCGTATTAACTATGTAACTATGTAACTATGTAACTATGTAAATGACATTTTAAATTACTGTGTTATCCCTACATTTTATTCTTTCAAGGTTGCAAACAGAACATCATCCAAGACACTGTTGTTGTTCGAATTAGTATCTCCTGTATATATCTAGAATGTACAAGTTGCCTTGTACATTAGCCCCTTAAGCACAGAGCCTGAAGTAAGGACAGAGACAAATTTCATGAATATGACCTGTGTCACTTTATTCATTAATAACTTCGGGATGCTTTTACCTATCCAGCTGATTCTGAGATTGTTTTCTCGTGACATATTGTACTTTACATTTCTTGTAAATTGAAGTCGATACTTATAACAAATCTTTATGAAAAAACCAAAATAACATGAAAAATTGTGAAAAAATGCATTTTTCCAACTTTGAAACCTTTCTGCTTATACAGAAAATGGTTATGCCACATAAATTATTTATTAAATAGAATTAGCAACATGTCTACTTTATGTTAGCGGCATTTATTAAACTATCTTTCTTTTTTTAGACAATAGAAAGCTTAAAACATTAGAAGCAATTTTCCAAATTTTCAGTAAAATTTCAAAATCAGATATTAGGGACCTGTTCAGGTTTAGGCTCGATTCACACGTTGTAAGAGTGCGGCTGTATTTGCGGCTGTAATTGTGCGGCGGTATTTTTGGTGGTTCGTGTGTATGCTTGGAAGTATAGGATATGCGGCTGCACAGTGCACACTATGTATGAATCTACGGCCCTATCGTAAACGGACCCGTAAAAAATGAACAAGACCATTGTTTGCGGCTGAATATGCGGCCGTGGATTGACAGGCGGTCCGTACGGAGTACTTCAAAAATAGCCGGCAATGATGCCGAATGCCGATGCCTCTAATAGTTAATATATTAAATTAATAAAACACATTTTCTTTGTAATCAAGACACTTTCGTTGATCAATAATTTATTTCTAACGAATCCATCATTTTGCAATTAAATATACTGTTAAAAAAAATAGATATATAAATAAATGTATATTTATCTATATATTTATTTTTTGACAGTATATTGAATTGCACAATGATGGATTCGTTAGAAATAAATTATTGACCAACGAAACTGTATTTATTTCAACGAAAATGTGTTTTTTTAATTAAATATTAATTAGTACAGGAAGCTCTATAAGCCGTTAATTCATATGCCGGCAATAGAGCATTCTGTACTAATCATCACTTTACTTTAATGAAAACATCAAATGTTTCTTCTAATTATGTTATGACAATAGCATTATTAGAAGAAACATTTAGAATTATATGTGCGCTCAGCTGATTGGCTGTTCGGCTGAGCGCACATATAATGAGCCGGTCCGCAGCACAGTGACTTCATTGTGCTGCGGACCAGCGAAGAGACAACATCGGGGTGAGTATAGAGCTCTCCCCACCCCCTCCCCAGCACTGCACCCCTCCCAGCAAGGAAGGGGGGGTCAGTTAACCCCTTCCTTGCTGGGATGGGTGCAGTCTGACATCAGTCTGGCCCCCAGGGGGTTAAGGGGGATGCAATACATCCTCCCTTAACCCCTTGGGGGCCAGACTGTAAGCAGCGATCTGTAAAGATGCTGCATACTGTAAGGTGCACAACACCGCTCACAATGATGGGTGTTGTGCTCCTGTTTGTGTGTTTTTGTGTGTTTCTCCCTTTTTGTTTTTCAGATATCGGTATCCTGGGGATTACGTCGGATTCCATGGACTACGTCGATGACCAGCGTTAATTTTTTTTTTAATAAAATGGTCAATGAGGGGTGTGGGGGTGTTTTTATTTGAATAAAAAAATTTGTAAACTTGTGTCTTGTCTTTATTTCTTTACTTTATAGACTTAGTAGTGGAAGCCGTCTAATAGACGGAATCCATTACTAAGTCGGGGCCTAGTGTTAGCCGGTATAAAATGGCTAACACTAACCCCCTATTATTACCCCAGTACCCAATGCCACCAGGGGTACTGGGAAGAGCCGGGTGCCAGTGGTCCTGGAGCGTCAAAATTGGCGCTCCTGGACCGGGCGGCAGCAGGCTGGTAAGATTTAGGCTGGGGAGGGCCTAAACCAATGGCTCTTCCCACCCTGGTGTTACCAGGCTGCTGTCGTTTGGTTTTTAACCCGGCTGGTTATAAAAATAGGGGGGACCCTATGCGGTTTTTTTTAATTATTTATTTATTTAAAAAAAAAAAACGCATAGGGTCCCCCCTATTTTATAACCAGCCGGGTTAAAAACCAAACGACAGCAGCCTGGTAACACCAGGGTGGGAAGAGCCATTGGTTTAGGCCCTCCCCAGCCTAAATCTTACCAGCCTGCTGCCGCCCGGTCCAGGAGCGCCAATTTTGACGCTCCAGGACCACTGGCACCCGGCTCTTCCCAGTACCCCTGGTGGCATTGGGTACTGGGGTAATAATAGGGGGTTAGTGTTAGCCATTTTATACCGGCTAACACTAGGCCCCGACTTAGTAATGGATTCCGTCTATTAGACGGCTTCCACTACTAAGTCTATAAAGTAAAGAAATAAAGACAAGACACAAGTTTACAAATTTTTTTATTCAAATAAAAACAACCCCACACCCCTCATTGACCATTTTATTAAAAAAAACATTAAAAAAACGCTGGTCATCGACGTAGTCCATGGAATCCGACGTAATCCCCAGGATACCGATATCTGAAAAACAAAAAGGGAGAAACACACAAAAACACACAAACAGGAGCACAACACCCATCATTGTGAGCAGTGTTGTGCTCCTTACAGTATGCAGCATCTTTACAGATCGCTGCTTACAGTCTGGCCCCCAAGGGGTTAAGGGAGGATGTATTGCATCCCCCTTAACCCCTTGGGGGCCAGACTGATGTCAGACTGCACCCATCCCAGCAAGGAAGGGGTTAACTGACCCCCCCTTCCTTGCTGGGAGGGATGCAGTGCCGGGGAGGGGGTGGGGAGAGCTCTATACTCACCCCGATGTGTCCTCTTCGCTGGTCCGCAGCACAATGAAGTCACTGTGCTGCGGACCCGCTAATTATATGTGCGCTCAGCCGATCAGCCAATCAGCTGAGCGCACATATAATTCTAAATGTTTCTTCTAATAATGCTATTGTCATAACATAATTAGAAGAAACATTTGATGTTTTCATTAAAGTTAAGTGATGATTAGTACAGAATGCTCTATTGCCGGCATATGAATTACCGGCTTATGGAGTTTCCTGTACTAATTAATATTTAATTAAGAAAACACATTTTCGTTTAAATAAATTCAGTTTCGTTGGTCAATAATTTAATTCTAACGAATCCATCATTGTGCAATTAAATATACTGTCAAAAAATAAATATATATATAAATATACATTTATTTATATATATATTTATTTTAACAGTATATTTAATTGCAAAATGATGGAATCGTTTACATTTAATTATTGAACAATAAAAGGGACTTTATTAGACAGAAAATGTGTTTTATTAATTCAATATATTAACCATGAGAGACATCGGCTATAGTGCAGAGGATCGCAAACCCCGGTAATAGCAATTCATGTAAACTGTGTTCCCTGCTTTCCCAGATGCATCCAGAGGTGTTTCCATCACTTTCTTAAGATTTTATTTGTTATTTTTAGTTGAACCAGATTTCCAAGTAAATGACCGTATGTTTTGAGCCGCATGTCTATTTTTTCCCACGGCCGGAGTTTCACCCGCACATTTACAGCCGCATAAAAAATACAGCCGCACAGTTACAGCGTGTGAATCCAGCCTCAAAGTGTATTTGAGGGGACTGTATGTTAGAAAGCCCCACAAAGCACCCCATTTCAGAAACTACACCCCCCAAACTCTGCAAAAGCACATCCAGAAAGTTTTTAACCTATTAGGGGGAGTCACAGAAATAAAAGCTAAGTGTGTAACAAATTTGAAAATTTTTATTTTCTGTGTAGAGGTTTTATTGTAATCCAATATTTTTCATAATTATAAACCTATTACCAAAGAAATGCACCCCAATATTTATTGCCCCGTTTCTGCAGTTTATAGAAATACCCCATATGTGACCCTATTGCGCTATTTGACACAAACACAAGCATCAGATATAAAGGAGCGCCTAGTGAATTTCAACGCCTCCTTTATATTTGGTCATTTTTGACTGTACCACTTTAGGTTGGCAGAGGCTCTGGGGTGCCAAAACCTAAAAAACACCTCTAAAGGGACATCATTTAGAAAACTACACCCCTCAAGGAATGTAACAAGGGGTGCGGTGAGCATCTGGACCCCACAGGTGCTTTACAGATTTTCAGAACAATGTGGCATAAAAAATGGAAAATTTCAATTTTTTACACTAAAACGTTGTTCTAGCCTTCATTTTTCACTTCTACAAGGGGATAAAAGATTAAAAAAACACCAAAAGTGTAGCTCAGTTTCTCCCGAGTACGGAAAAATCCCACATGTGGACATAAAGTGCCAAGCGGGCGCAGGATAAGCCTCCAAAGGGAAGGAGCGCCAATTGACCTTTGGAAGCTGAATTTCTCTGGAATGGACTTCAAGGGCCATGTCACATTTACAAAGCCCTCGTGCTGCCAAAACACTGGAAACCCCCCACAAGTGACCCCATTCTGGAAACTAAACCCCTCAAGGAATCTAACAAGGGGTGCACTGAGCATATGGACCCCAGTGGTGACGGGCACAAATGTGGAACAATGTGACGTAAAAGGGCAAATTTTCTTTTTTTACTTTCAGGGCATAAATGTGCCCGTCATCAAGGGGTCCATATCCTCACTGTTCCCCTTGTTAAATTTCTTGAGGGGTGTAGTTTCCAGAATGGGGTCACTTGTGGGGGGTTTCCAGTGTTTTGGAAGCACAAGGGCTCTGTAAATGCGACATGGTGTTCATCATCCATTCTGGCCAAATCCAGCCTCCAAATTCCAAATGGCGCTCCTTACCTTCAGAGGCTTGCCCTGCGCCCACATGGCGTGGTTTATGTCCACATGTGGGGTATTTACGGACTAAAGGGAAATTGCTCTACACATTTGCTGTGTTTTTTTCTCTTTTAACCCCTTGTGAAAATGAAAAATTTAAGGCTAAACCAACATTATAGTGTAAAAAATGTAATATTTCATTTTTACACCACATTGTTCCACATTTGTGCCCGTCACCAGTGGGGTCCATATGCTAACTAAACCCCTTGTTACATTCCATGAGGGGTGTAGTTTCCATAATCGGGTCACTTGTGGGGGGTTTCAACTGTCTTGGCAACACAGAGGCCTTTTAAATGCAACAAGGCCCTCGAAATCCATTCCAGCCAAATCCAGCCTCCAAAAACCAAATGGCGCTCCTTCCCTTTGGGGCTTACCCTGCACCCGCATGGCGCTTTATGTCCACATGTGGGGTATTTCTGTACTATGGGGAAATTACTCTACACATTTTGTGTTATTTTTTTTATCTTTTAACCCCTTGTGAAAATGAAAAGATCAAGACAAAATCAATGATTTAGTGTAAAAATTTAAAAAAAAAATTACACTAAATGTTGGTCTAGCCTTGATTTTTTTCTATTTCCACAAGGGGTTAAAAAGAAAATAAATGCAAAACGTATAGGGTAATTTCCCCTGAGTACGAAAATACCCCACATATGGACATAATTTGCCATATGGGCACAGGGAAAGCCACCAAAGGGACAGAGTGCCATTTAGAGGCTGGAATGGAGGATGGAGGCCATGTCGCAATTACAAAGCTCCTGTGCTGCCAGGATAGTAGAAACCCCCCACAAGTGACCACATTCTGGAAACTACACCCCTCATGGAATCTAACAAGGGGTGCAGTGAGCATATGGACCCCACTGGTGACGGGCACATATGTAGAACATGTGCCGTGAAAATAAAAAATACAATTTTTTTCATTTTCACGGCACAAATGTGGCCGTCACCAGGAGATCATATCCCTCTTGTCCCCCTTGTTAGATTCCTTATGGGGTGTAGTTTCCAGAATGAGGTCACTTGTGTGGGGTTTCTACCGTCCTGGCAGCACAAGGGCTTTGAAATTGCATCATGGCAAGCCTCTAATGGGAATGGCAGCTATACCTATTTAGCTGAGGAAAAGGGACAATTTTAATTTATTTTGGGGGTATTAGGCCAATTATTAGTTTATAAGGTTGAAAATGACAGGAGTCCATCAAATTCAACCTGTGTTGATCCAGAGGAAGGCAAAAAACCCTTGTGAGGCGAACGACAGTAGCCTAATCACAGGGAAAAAAATTCCTTCCTGACTCCATAATGGCAATCAGAATAATCCCTGGATCAATGTGACGCCTAAAATAGGAAAGAGGGAAAGAATTTAGAAAATGTAGAACTCCCATGATGTGTGGTACGCCTTGAAGCGATCCAGTATGCAGAGGCTGGGGTGATCAGGACAGGTGTAACACTGGAAAATGGTGTCCTTCCTGATCCCCCTGTTACGCCACACTTTGCACTTCTTCTGGGGTCTCCTGTTTTCCAGTGTGGGGGACGTCACCTGGTAAATGTTGCCCTGGTGCGATACGGGGGCCTTCATATCCAGAAGCGCTGGGTCCGCTCCATGGCTGCTAAATATTAGGGCTTTATTACTACTTCTGATATTTACGGATCGTGCCGCAAGCTACAGTAGCTCGGGCAGCGAGGGACCGGAAGAGGGGGTGCTGGTATAAAAGTTATCCCCGTACAGGTGGTAACCTTTATCCAGCAGTGGGAAGATCAGTTCCCGAATGATCTCCCCACTAACTCCGAGGATGGGGGGGGGCATTGTGGGGGCATCTGGGGGCTGGATTTGGGTGTCCCTTCCTTCATACACTCTAAGGGTACGTGCACACTGCGGAATGGCGAAGGATAACCCTTTGTGCATTCCGCAGCTGGCACCCGCCGGCGGACTGATGGAGGCGCGCGTCTCCGATCGTGTCACACTCCATTATATGCACGGGCGGATTCTGCCCTCTGTCCAATGTGTTCATTCTTTGGACGGACGACGGAATCCGCCCGTGCAAAGAATGGAGTCTATGGCACGGGTGGAGACGCGCGCCTCCATCAGTCCGCCGGCGGGTGCCAGCTGCGGAATGCACAAAGGGTTATCCTTCGCCATTCCGCAGTGTGCACGTACCTTAAATCTGTAAGTGTACCCTGAGGTACTCTCACAGAGTTTGTAGAATTTCACGCCATACCGTCATCTCTTATTGGGACGGTACTGGCGGAAAAGACGTGTCTGGGGGCAGCGTACGCAACGCTACCCCCAGACACGTCACTGGATGATGAGAATGAGGATGAATGGAGGAAAAAAGGATCCTCCCTTTCATCCTCACTGGCTGTTTCGGTGTTGGAGGCAATAATAATGTATGCGTCCGCCACCGAAAACACCCTGGGGGCCATCTTTATACGGGGATTAGTATATGGGGTATGTAAATGTGTAATGGTGTAGTGTAATACTTTATTTTGTGTAGTGTAATGTAGTGTTTTTTACGTTTTTTTAACATTGAGGGGAAAAAAAACCTACGCCAAGAAAGGAGTTGCTGATAAATGCCGCACTTACGTGCTATGCTGATCAGCACTCAGTGGCGGTAGGGTGCGTTTAAAAAAAAAAATCTTTACTAAGTGTAGGACGCAAAATCCTATGATAGACGACGCTGAAGTCGAAAAAAGCTGAAAATTTCCGAAGACTGACGACGGGACCGACGGAAACAGCCGAAGAGGACGCTGGAAAGAAGAGGACATGATCAGGACCTGAAAGACACCGATACGGATGCAGGGATCAGGTGAGTATATGCCAATACCTGCTCTGAACACCTCAGCTACCTAGCTGAGGTGATGAGAGCAGGTATTTAACTTTTTGGGGGGACTTACATTGCCGGGACGTGGCACCGTGGCCACCATCACTTTAAACAGTAATGGTGGTCCGTGTCGTTCTCCGACAGCACCGACTGCCATTGCTTTCTGGGTCACAGATGACCTAGAAAAGTTAAAGATTGCTGTTATTGGCTGATCTGAACTGAACAGCCAATAGCAGCGATTGTCAGCACGGGGGGTGTTAACCACCCCGTGCCAACAAGCTATGATGGCTAGCTATGATTGTTTACACACAGCGATCGGGTATACATCGGGCGTAAATGTACGTCCATTTGAGTTAAGTAGGACCCTGCGGGGGCGTACATTTACGTTCAATATCATTAAGGGGTTAAATGAGAACTACTGTATATGTACAAATGAAAGGCATAGACTTACGTGACTCTCAAAGAAAAGGCAATGTTCAACATTTACAATTCACCAAACCTAAATATTAAATCATATATGTTTCTCTGCTTCTTTGTTCTATATATCAATACCCAGCTATCTAGAATTGTTTGTTTTATAGATATATAGAATTAGTGGGGCTCACTCGATCCCAAAGATACTCAGGGTCAATGCTCGATCCCTGTATCTTAGGGATAATTATAAATGGGTCAGAAAAAAAAATAGAATTGACCAATCCTCAAGAGTATATTGGAAATATAGAAATACAATGAGATATATGTAATAAACATTAAAATGTAAATGTAAATACAATGATATAACCAATACAATAGAGATGTAGAGGTTAATAATAAAACACTAGTCTTTGTAGCAATATGAAGGTCCAATATATCATTAACAGTTTTAATGCTGTTCTGATCCCCTTAACGCTTTAAGCACCTTACATTTTGCAAGACAGTGCCTTGGAACCCCCAGAAACAATACTTTTCCTTTTATGCCAACTATCCAGCACCATCACCATTTCAACACTACTACACTTAGCAGGTATCAGGACTGAACAGAACACAAGGCAAGTGCAACCCTGATGCTGTCCCATGCCCACTGTCCCTAAAACTTGGAGATGTTCGCCGCACAAGACAAATACGAGACAATTACAAAACAAGGACAAAAATACACAATGGCAGGAGGTCAGTAAGATAAGGTCAAACTAGGAGAGACAGAAACTAGTACAAAGTCGCTGGGCAAACCAGAGTCAGAAAAAACCTGAGGACTAAGGGTTCTATTACAGGGGCCGATGGGGGCCTAATCATAAGTGTAAACGAGCACTGATCTGCTAGATCGGCGCTCGTTTACTGGGCCTATTACATGGCCCGATAATCATTTAATAAGAGCTGCATGAACATCGTTACCGATGTCCTTGCAGCCCTTGCTTAAACTGTATACATTACCTATCCATGCTGCAGGACTCCTCTTGCGGTCTGCTTCTCGCCGATTCCCGCGCGCTGACAGGCCGCTCAGCCAGTCACTGGCCGCAGCGGTCCTGGACAGTGATTGGCTGAGCAGCCTGTCAGCTCAGACAAGCCGCTCTGAAGCTGCAGCATGTGGGACGGAAGCAAACTGCAAGAGGAGTCCTTGAGTGTGGATAGGTAATGTATGCACTTTGAAAATCATCAGCTGCCGGCCGGACATCGCTATTAAACGTAGCAATGCGCGGTCGGTGCCTGAAAATTATAGGGTCAAACCTAAATCAAAGATCAGCCGATCACCCGTATAAGGGCCCTATTCCACAGTAACGATAATCAGCCGGATTGGCCCCATTTGGCCCGATTCGGACAATTATCGTTTGGTGAAATAGAGAGAACGATCAGCCGATGATTGCGTCATCAGCTGATCGTTCATTTAGGGCCAGACCTAAAATCATCGCTCCCGCACCGTGCATCGCTACGGTTGAATAGCGGTGCGCGGCGGGCGACCGACGATTTGACAGGCGGCAGCATCATACATTACCTGTCAGGTCTTCTCGGCACTGTCTTCATCCCCGTGTCCTGCGCGCTCCATCTTCAGAATGGCCGGTCAGCTGATTGAGCGCCATTCTGAAGATAGATGATGCTGAAGATGCTGCAAGGACATCGGTAACAATGTCTTTGCAGCCCTCACTCAACGATCATCGAGCCGTGGAATAGGCCCAGTAAACAAGCGGCGATCTAGCAGATCGCCGCTCGTTTACATCGTTGATCGGCCCTCCTCGGCCCGTGGAATAGGACCCTAAGGACGATTTGGCCGATTATCGTTCCGTGTAAAAGGGCCCTTAAATACAGACCAGATCCAAAGGCAAACATGTAGTCAGGGACACAGGCGAAAGTCAGGAAACTGATAAGTCAGGATAGCTAGCACAGAAGGAGTAAGTATAGGCACACAAGGTAAACGCTATAGCAAGTCATAAGCAAGCAACCTATTAACTAGGCTGTATCCCGGAATTCCAGGCGGTACTCGGGCTGTCTCCTCCTTCCCCACGGAATGGAAAGGCATCGGGAATAAAATGCTACAGGTTCAAGAACGTTTGAGTTCCATCGAACCTGCAAAATCCAGAGGTTCGATCATCTCTAGTGGGAAGGTCTTCTTTAGTGGTGGTGATAGCAAGACACAGAGAGCCGGAGTTCCTGCTGCAGAGTCAGGGCCATTGTCAGGAGCCACAGCTTAGAGATTTCTTCTATGAGAGACTTTGAGAATGCTATTATGCAGTGCTAAGCCAAAAGGTAGGGTAACTGTTTCCTGGGGTGCCTGGTTAACTTTGTCAAAGGGACAAAGGAGCGTTTGCTCTTGAAATGTTGCATATTTTTCATGGACTTGAGGGATTTCAACTTCTTTCTGTGAACTGTGTCCAAATAGCTATGAACTAGCTGAACTAGGACGTGTTTAAAGGACTATGCCACTACGATCCACTGGGTGATATGTTTAAAATTTTTCCATTATAAGGCTATGTTCACACTACGTAAAATAACGGCCGTTGTCTGCGCCGCAAAACTACAGCCGTTGTTAAGAGGTTCCCTATAATGACTGCAATGCAATGTAACTACAGCCGTTGAATTCACACTACGTATAAGATAACGGCCGTTGTTTATACGGTCCCGTGAAAAATTAACATGTCAATTATGTCCGTCCGTGCATTTCAATGCTTATTTCAAACTTGTATCTGCCGAATTAAACTTGATTTTGACGTAAAAAACTTTCTGAGTGGTTTCTCGAGCTGGACGCAGTATTTAAAGTAAATGACTGGTTTCATCCCGTTTATAATCATGCTAGGAATCAAAATTAAACAACGGCCGTAGTTTCACGACTAGCCCGTATGATCGTAATTCTACGGCCGTAGTTTTGGTCGCAAAAGTCCAGCCGTTGAAAACAACGGCCGTTATTTTACGCAGTGTGAACATAGCCTAAACATGTATATGTTTTGAAATGAAAAAAATAAATTACGTTTTTAACAGTTAAAAAATATAGTTGTGGTGTGTGTTCTTTAGTAACATTGCAGGTAGACAGTTCACTCAATACCAGTGGTGCAAATTTTCATACAACTTGACTGCTGACAATAGAATATATTTAGTGCTTTTCATGAAAAGGTGGTTGAAGAAAGTAAGAGCTTTGGTAGAAGTGGTAGGGCTTTTGTAGAGGTAAAGGAGAGGAGTTGCCAGAGGAACCCTTGTCCAATGTACAGTGGTTTGCAATAAATTAAAATATCAATAAAAAAAAATTCCAGTAATTTAATTCAAAAAGTGACCATTACATACAAAGTGAACTTTTTTAAGCGTTTATTTCTGTTAAAGTTAATGATTATGGATTACAGCCAAGAAAAAACCAAAAGTCAGTATTTCAGAAAACTAGAATATTATATAAAACCAACTGAAAAAAAAATGTTTTTAACACCGAGATGTTGACCAAATTAAAAGTCTGTACTTTTAAAAATTGGTCAGAGCACCTTTTGCATGAAAGACGTCATCCATGCAGCATGGTATGGAGGGGATCAGCTGATGGCACTGCAGAGGTGTTATTGAAGCCCAGGTTGCTTAGATAGTGGCCTTCAGCTCATCTGCATTGTTGGGTCTGGTGTCTTTCATCTTCCTCTTGACAATACCCCATAAATACTCTATGGGGCTAAGGTCTGACGAGTTTGCTGGCCAATCAAGCACAGTGATACTGCGGTTAGTAAACCAGGTATTGGCACTTTTGGCAGTGTGGACAGGTGCAAAATCCTGCTGGAAGATGAAAATTCCATCTCCAAAAATCTTTTCAGCACAGGGAGGCATGAAGTGCTCTAAAATTTCGTGGTAAATGGCAGCGATGACTTTGGTGTTGATGAAACACAGTGAACCTACACCAGCAGATGACATGGCTCCCCAAACCATCACTGATTGTGGAAACTTCTCACTAGACCTCAAGCAGCTTGGATTGTGTACAGCCTCTCCACTCTTCCTCCAGACTCTTGGCCCTTTATTTCCAAATGAAATGCAAAATTTACTTTCATCTGAAAACAGCACCTTGGACCACTGATCACCAGTCCAGTTCTTCTTTTCCTTGGCCAAGATAAGACGCTTCTGGTGTTGTTTATTGGTAAGAGTGGCTTGACACATGGAATGCAACACTTGTGGGCCATGTCCTGCAGCAGTCCACTCTTTGTTAATCTCTCCCAAATTTTTGAATGGCATTTTCATTATAATCCTGTTAAGACTGCGGTTCTCCCGGTTGCTTGTGCACCTTTTTCTACCACACATTATTCTTCCATCCAACTTTCCATTCATATGCTTTGATACAGCACTCTGAGAAAAGCCAGCTTCTTTAGCAATGAACTTTTCAGTCTTCCTCATGATTGTGTTGCATACTGAACCAGACTAGGGGACCTTTTATAACACTAGGGAAGCCACTGCAGGTGTTTTGGGTTAATTATTCTAATTTTCTGAAATGCTGACTTTTGGGGTTTTCTTGACTGTAATCCATAATCATCAACTTTAACAGGGATGGAAGTGTGCTCTACCGGAACAAGTAGAAGAACTAGAATACGGAAGAATACTTGAAAGTAGAAATATATTTGTGCCCGTTTTTTTACCTTTGTTGTTGTGATACCACCTGTTGCCCTACAAGGTCAGGTGACCCATCCTATTAGGGTAACACAAGCCCCAGGCCTTGTTACCTGAGTTGAGCAAGGTGGCCAAGTTAACGTGTTACACCTGCGCTGCAAGATAGAGTACGTAGGCTATTAGCAACTTTGCTCTATTCGGGTCAGGAAAGGAAATTCTCTCAGTCTCCCATGTGCGTCTGTCCACTACCACACTCCTGACTAGACTGGACACTGACTGGAGGGGGAACCTGGAAAAGCCAGGGCCCAGCTGGCCTACAGCAGGGACCACTTTGTCTTGCGTCCTCTCTCCACCAAGACTTGGGTAAGACTCACTAAGTGTGCGCTTGCACTTCCTCTCCCCATGTGACAACTTCCTACAGGAGGTGTAATGTCAGTGGTGGAAAAGAAAATGTGAAGAGAAAAGGAGAATAGAGATAGGTGAAGAATAGAAGTTCCCGCTGCAGTTATGCTTGGTCCAGGGGTCAGAGCCCTTGTCAGGGACCAGGAAAGAAACAGAAAGATTTTTCTATGAGAGAGACTCTTGTCATAACAATCTAACAACATGAGAGAAATGGGAAGTGCCAGTGGCTGTGAATAAGTGTGGGCTTACCAGAAATGCTGCCACATCGGAGAATGGAGATGACCTGATTTAATAATCTGTGTCTGAAAAAATGTTTGCCCATAGAAAAACCACACAATGTATTTCCAGACACATTGATACATATGGACCTGTACTATCTGTCCTCCACAGCACAGTCTGTAAAATGGAGTACTTTCTTGCAAATTGCCTCACTTACTGCAAAGTAGAGTTGGAGACAGCAGAGGGACAAAAAACTGAAAGGCAAAGCTAGCCACTAGAGAGCTCTTACATGCATACACACTACACAGTACATTAGGGATGCTGAAGGCATGACAAGGTGTATGGAGGGCCACATCTGCCATAAGGCAGAATAAGGCTGCGGGAACCCTGTGTGGTATCCCACCATGGGTGTTTCTAGTTTGCATACCTGTCCTAAAAGTCTTGTACTTTAATTTAAAGTGGTGATGAAGGTGTAAGTAAGTTTCACAACTAGATGTCACTATGTATCACTTTGTGTATTGCACAGCTGTAGTCATTCAAGAGTTACTGTTCTACTTTGTGGTTCCGTGCACCAATGAGAGATGCTGTTCTTTTCTGCCTATCCCTGTACTCTATACATACACAACACAACCATCAGGGTACAGTACAGTCTAGTGTCTATTCCAGCGGTGGTGAACACACACGTATGGAGAACACAGAGACTCTCTTACTAAAAGCTACACTTACAGGCAAGATGCAGTGCTAAGCACTTAAAGAAGACAAGTCAGAGAACATCCCAACCCATGCCATAAACCTCTCTATATAGAGCAGGGCAGTATCCTAGACAGAGGAACTGACCTGGATAGAGCAAAGCAGTGCAGGTGAAACCGAGACACGCTCAGACACTTAGCCTAACTCAGGTAACCAAGACTGGGGCTTTTGTCACCCTCGTAGGACAGGTAACCCGACACTGGAGGGCAGAAGGTGGCACACAGGGGCACAAGCATTCTTCTACCCTCAAGTATCTTCTCAAGTATTTCTTCTCACAAGTTCCGGAAGAGCACATTACTAAACTGGGTTGGGGCTCTCCCAACAAACTCCTCTCCACTCCTCTGAACTCTCCTATTCTACCTCAGCACCTCAACATCTCTCAGCACAGATTCAGTGAACTCAAGTCTGTACCTCAGAAGCCACTAATTACTTTATTATCGTGTATTGAAAGAGACTTGTCAGTAAAGATGAGTTTATTTATCTGCTCTAACTCGGTGATAATTGCACCAGCACCTATACACATAGGCTACACAATCCTTGGGATATTTTCCTCTTTCTTTGGGTGGCAGTACAGACAGGTGGGTCATCTCTCCACTCCGGACCACCATGATAAGAGTCCAAGAGACCCATCACAGCCCGGCTGGTCACCGACCATTGGGGATCAATATAGCCAGCCACAAGAACTAAAAGCAGGTATACCATCACACCTGTTTGCCGAGTTATCACTGGCATCACAACTACATCCTAACCGGCTAAGCAGTACTACACCATCGACTACACCATCAACCAACCATGGCTTAGCAAACCTCCTGTGTCTTATTCCATGTCTTGCTATTCCTGATTACCTGACTTTGGATTTTGTACCTTCTAACCTCACTACATGGATTCTGTTTTTGTACCACATTGCTCATTTGGTTTTGTCCTCAGCCTGTACGACTACCCTTTGTGTTTGTTTGTCTTGTCTTTGTTTTGTGTTTTCACGTTGTTGGGGATTGGCACTTAATTGCCCACATTTGCCTAGGGCTGTCCAAGGCAAGTAGGCAGAGACAGCTGGAGGTGGGCAAGTTTAGGGCTCCAACCCATCCCTTCCCTGGCCGAACCATACCTGCTGATATCTGTAACACATATCTAATTTATATAACATATAAAATAATTTTTGTTATGTTAATGTTTTGTTATGTCTTTAAAATGTCACTGCTGTTTAAAAAAAACTTTTGACATATCAGAGATATGCAAATGAATAGCCAGCACCCCACTCACACTTGATTACACTATGCAGTTTGCACGCTGTCATGGCTAACAAGCAGGAAAAAATAGAAAATTGCACTGCAAGTGTCAGGACTCATCGTATATGCTCCCCCCAATTCACTCAGGAGAAAAACCTGTTCTAGAATTTCTTTATTTTATTTTTTTTAAATGATGTTCTTAGCAAATTATTTGATCAAATAGGATGTACCAACTCACCATGTTAAGGTGACCCCACAAGTGTCCAACTCTTTGTGGGGTCATCTTAACGTGGTGAGTTGGTACATTCTATTTGATCAAATGGTTAGCTAAGAACCTCAGTTTTTATTTTAAAAAAAAATTCTAGAACAGGGGGTTAAGCCCTGACACTTGCAGTTTGCTGCAGCAATTTTTTATTTTTGTTTGTTTGTTTATCAGAGAAAAATGTCAAAAGTTTTGATCTGTCCGGGTCTGACTTCGATCCTGAGACCCCAATCATGAGAACGAGCAGGGAGAGGACCGTGCTGTCGGCTCCCTGCTCTGTGTCAGTGAGAAAAGCCTCATAGACTTTCTTCATGAATGTGACTCATCATGTGACACAGAACTAGGAGAGCACTGAGCTGAGTACAGACTTCTCCCAGCTCGTTCTGCCGATTGGTAAGGGTATGAAAACTCAGACCTGGGATGATCAAATTTTTTCACATGACTTTCTGACATGTAAAAAGTTTTTTGACTCCTAAACCCCTTAGTGATTGCCAATATGGTTCTACAGCGAGTAAGGGAATGCTGTGCTCCACCTGTATGACAGCTGATCTCCTGCTGTAACTACCCAGAGTGGAGAAAAAAAACAGTCTCAGAATTGGTAGCATACTTTAAAGCATCACGGAGCTATAACCGCATAAAGTGAGACAGTCAGATTTTGAAAATAGAGCTTGGTCTTTAAGGCTCAAACTAGCTGCCACACGAAGGGTTAAGTTTAATGACTTTTTTGCATCACAATCTGTAGTTTTTAGCAGTACCCATTGAGGATAGATAAGACTTTTCGTTATATGCAATTATTGCATTGCATTGATCATTGCAATTGGTGCCCTTTATGTAAACCCTGTCTGAGGCAGACTGTTCAAGCAGATTTACTATGGCAGGTACAGAGGCTTTCAGAAGGCCTACAGCTGCTATGATAACCAATCGACACTTCAAGATTGTGTGTCAGAGTTGCCGATCGGACCCGGGACAGATGACACACCTGTCAGATCAACCTCTGCATGCCGCAATTGCTATTAATCCCGGCGTGTAGAAGGTTAAAATGAGGGGATCGGACTTAAGTCTGTTCTTACCAGTTACAGGCAGGTGTCGGCTGTAAGATACCTGCTTTATATGCAGCTAAAAGGTGGAGGAGATTTTGTTTTGTTTATTGAACGAGAGAAAAAAAATATTTTTCTCCAGTGAAAGTGAAAATAATAAGTTTCTTTCAATAAATAGACTGTTTTAATAAACTGTCATTGCTAAAGCAATTACATCTACAAATGAGTTCTGCCTACGCCAACCTTATGCTACAGAAAGAAAATTATTTTAATCAGAGCTGCATACAAGCTACGTGGTACGTGTGGTACAATGATACATTACTATCTAAGACCCTTTAATATTGCAACCAATATACATATATGCATATATATTTATAGATTATAGATATTTATATATAGATTTTTTTTTGTTTGTTTTCAAAAACACAGAATCACAGAGACAAGGCAAAGGTACCTCCAGGATGCCCACTTAGTAGGTAAGTGGAAACTGACAGCACAGATATATGCATATCTGTGCTCCTTCTAAAAGCCATTACTTTTTTGATTCTTAGAGCCATATGGGGGCTTGTTTTTTGCAGGACCAATTGTACTTTTGAATGACATCTTTAATTTTACTGTATATTGAATTATAGAACCCATGTATTATTGCATGCTTAGGTGGGAAAAAAAGATGCTTCAGGCTTATAGAATAAGGCAAGAATGTTTGGCCTGACTTTGAGTTAAGCAGTGGGGTGCAGAAAGGGAGAAGATGAGCCCACAACTGGCTTTACATCTTGTCATCTGGCCACTTGCACAGCTAGCCAGTAAGCCACAGAGAAACAGAGAATGAATGTCTTTGTAAAAACTAAGAAAGAGAGGGAACCCACTCTACCTGAGGGGCCCACCAGAGCATTCAATTTCTCCCCTCTGGGCCTGTTAGTTATTGTATAATGTCCTGCTCCCCTGAAAATGTAGCATGTCAGTAATAAAACTTGTTTTTAGTACCCAGATCCCACAGTATTTCTAAATGTAATAACAAAGAAAAGGTTCAAGTTTTCTCACCCCAGGGTCCAAAATGTCCTAATCAGTTGCTTTTCATTTGTCTGTGAGAGCATAGAACAAACTGCTGGTAGGGGCAGATACATATGGCCACACCAAAGAAAATAACTGGATTTACGCATTTCCTATAAAACTCACAATTTAGTGTAGGTCCATTAACCCCTTAAAGACAGTGGGCATACATGTACGCCCCCGCTTCCTGGGCCTTAATGCAAACACACGTACATGTACACCCTGTCAGTGTACCGCACTATGAAGGGAGCTCAAAGGGCTGAGCTCGCTTAATAACAGGTGAGCAGCCGGGCCCTGACCCACAATGGTATGCTGCCGTGATCGCTTGGCAGCCCGACAATAACCCCTTAAACACATTGATCGGTGTTTAAATGTGACAGGAGCAGCTCCTGTCATTTACTGAATGGGGGGGGGTCGTAATCGTACTGCCTGACTGCCAGAGGTATAGAGCTTAACTCTGTGTAGTCTGATCTGAAAAAAATAATGATGAATATAATTAAACATATGATATACTCTAGCGTGCGTAATTGTCCAATTTATTAAAATAAAACAATATGATTTCCACACCGTGAATGGTGTGAAAAAAAGGCAGTGAAAATTGCCAGGATTGTTGATATTTTTAAAATAAAATTTTACATATTAAAAAATGTATAAAAAGTGATCAATACGTCTGATTTACACAGATGTGATATTATTAAAAACTAGAGATCGTGGCACAAAAATGAAAAAATAAAAGCCCTATAAGAGTCACAATTGGGCCATTTTAAATATACCTATTGCATACCTAATATACCTAATGCATGCTGCACTTTGGACTATGAATGCTGAATAGTAAGGGTGGAAGGATTTCCAACCCTCCCAGTAGACAGGACAAGTCAGAATTATGTTCTTAAAGGACAAATGTTCAAAGATTTGAAAATTATAGATATCAACCAAGGTATACATTAAACACCATTTTTATTTCACCAACTCCACTTCAAAAGACAAAACTTTCCCACCAGGAACTAAATCACTGATATAGGGCTGGCCAGGTCTAACCTCATATTGGTGGGAAACATGCTAGAAAGAGGAGAAGGAAGAAGTGTGATAGGTTAGAGTGTGTGTGGTACCTGCTATTGGCTAGAACAGTGAACACAGAACAAAGCAGTTAACCCTTTTACCACGCTCAGCTGTGCACAACATAGAGGAGAGTGAGACACCAAGTGGTGACAGTGCAAAAAGGCACAAATCATCCCAGAGTGTGACACCTGACAGAGCTACCTGTGAACAGGTGACATAAAACTTAGTGGAACATCCATATTGGGACACCCCAATTGCAGACACTATTCTTATCCAATCACATTACAATTCCCATATTTATATTACCATATTCATCTATGCTACTATCCTACATTATTCAGCTTACATTTCCTAATCACACCTATCCATGTAGACCCTGAATTCTCTCTATGTATGAAAATGTATTACATGCATCGATTTAGCTATCTCTGAAAGGTTACATACTGGTGGTCATATAGATTCCCCCCCCCCCCCCCCCCCCCCCCCCCCCCCCCCCCCCCCAGTATGAGCCATACTTATTTTGAGGGAAATCTGTCAGTTAATGTTCATGATATGAGCTTCAGTGACCGTTGAGCCCAAAAGACCTGGTAAGGTGTCTCCATCAAGTGTAGCCTAAAAGCGGAGGATAAGTAAGAGTGCTGCTGAAAGAACAATACAGTAATAGCTATGATTTTAGGTTTTAGCACACCTCCTTCTTCTTATCTGTACAGCTTCCACAATGAATGAAAGACACTTCAACTACAGTCTTTTTGCTAAATATTTGTTGAATTAAAGGGCTATACTCCTTCAGGCCTTAGATCTAGTAGTACCGTACCAGAAGTCATATGAACTTCTGCTGTATATACAGCAGAAATCCATAGTGAGGTTAAAATACAAATTAGAAAGCCCTGTTTATATCATGATGTCATCTCCCCTGTTTATATAAGATTACATCTCCTATTAATTAAAGTTGAAGTAAAACCAACCTGCCTGATTCTTACATGCAGATAGATCCTGAATAATCTTAAAATCCCAGAACTCGCTGCTTACTCTTTAATGAAGAATTTATTCAGGCAACATCAATAACATAATGCTGCACATGTTCCGACCTTACTCGGTCTTTTTTAACAGCATGAATAACAGTCACACTGGCGCTTAAAACACTGTAACCACAGGCGCTTAATCAGTGACGTCAGACATAGCACTAACACATTAACTCTTCATGTGCTGAACAAAGTCTATACATGTATATCAATGTAAATTTAATTTACAATAATCATAAGATTCTGTTCTGTCAACGAATGAATTAAAGACCAAAATCGTACTTAAAGATATAATATCTTCTCGTTTCCATCAGATCTATCCCAAGAAGCCCCCATCTGGAGACTAACTCCATCTGTGTGTCTTTGTGACTTTGCCTTGTCTGCTGTCATTGTACCTTGTTCGTCTGTACTGTGTCTTGTCTGTGTTCACACTTATTTGAGTGCAGGGATCGTCGCCCAGTTGTGGACTGGTTGTTTAGGACCTGCACTGCAAGTAGGTAGGGAGAGTGGGGGGGGGTCTTAGCCATAGGGCCCACTTGTCCTGTGTCTCTGTGTTCCCGGGGGCCCTAACACTAACAGGTTGAAAATGGTACTGTTCGGAGACCATTCCTTCGGGACTGTCAGTCCTTGGCTTACATGATCTGCCAGCATATTGTGAATACCTAATATGGTGGGCAGATACCCTCAATACCAATGGTATGAGCACAAGAAAGATTGGGGAATAAGCCCCTTTCCCTACCTCTGATGGTAGAACGTCTTCTAATGCTGAAATAGTGAAGAGATGTAGAACTTCCTTTTCTCGGATCAGGTGTCTTGCTGAACCTAGGGTATAAGACACTAGAAATATTTGAGGAGGAAGGGGATGCAAAAAAGACAGAATAGCCTTCTCTGATCATTTGTAACAGCCATGGGTCTTATATTAATATTTCCCAGGTACAGAGAAAATCATAGTCAAATGGCCGCCCACGGGTAGATCTCTGGTGTCAGAAATTTAGCTTTTTGCCAGAATCCTTGAAATACTTTTTACCTCCGCCACAGCCCCGAAAACGGCTTTTCCCTTAATTGGGGAGACTTGCCTCCAAAAGGACCTCCGAAATTTGGAGGTGAGTGAAAGGGATTTTCTCTTGTTAGAGAGGTCTTCGATAATTTTGTCCAATTCTGGATCAAATAATCTGGCAGGCTGAAACTCTAAGTTACACAACTGGAACTTGGACATATTATCTCCACTCCAGGGTCTTAGCCAAAGCGCACAATGACCTGTAGTAGAGAGAGCCATGGCTCTAGAGGCTACCTTCGTCTGTTGAGTGGATGCATCACAGACAAAATGAATAGCCATATTAATCTGTTTAAATGAGTCAAGGATCTTATCCCTGTTCACACCAGATTCGATATCCTCCTGCACCCTGGCAAGCCATCTCCTAGGTACAGATAAAAAAAATATAGCTACAGCCAATTGGACCAATGATGAAACATAAGCTCTTTTCAAAACTACCTCAATTCTCCTATCCATAGGATTTTTTATGTTAGAGGCATCCTCTGCAGGCAAAAGGTGCGTTTAGACAATTTTGCTATCGCAGTATGCACCTTAGGAGGGGCTAACTGGGTACTCCTTTAGGACATAGATGGTCTTACTTAAGTTACATACTAAAGACCGGAGCCCTCTTAGGCTTCTTTCACTCAGAATAAAACATATCTTTGAAAGTTACTCCCACAGTGAAGACCCTAGACCTTCTAAAAGTCAAGGCTCCATCATCAATTTCTTCAGGGTTGATTTCTGCCTGAACAGCTTTTATACGTTTATAAATTCTGTTCATAAGGTAATATCCCTTTGGGACTTCCCCTTCCCCATCAGAAAAAGAAGAATCAGATGATGTTGATCCCACTTTGGCAAAAATCTGAAATTCTTACCCCTAGGGTAGAAGAATATGTAAAGGCTAAAACTAGAGATGAGAGAATTTCCTTGTTCCTATCTGCATTCTGCTTATCAGGCTGCAGGCTTTCAAGTCTGATCCACCCCGTGCCACTCAGGACCAGGAATGTGATGGGAAGCTATGCTGGTACCAGGAGAACCAGAAACAAGAGAGATTAGGATTAAGGCCAGGCTGAAAAATAAAAATGAGATGGGACCATAAATCATACTGGAAGCAATGATGGGGATAAGGAATGAGAAGATATACCAAAATAGGGAAAAGTAATGACACATGATAAAAAAAAAACTTGATTTTTTGAATCCATCATCAAGGGTCTATTCACACACACAGGATCTGCAGCAGATTTGATGTGGTAGATTTTATGCTTTGTTTCATAATTTTGCTACATTAATATCTGCAAGTTCAAATCTGCAGAAGATCCTGTAACTGTGAATAAACCCTTAGGGGGGGGATTTACAAACTGTACGACAGAGGCGTACGCCAGGTAGAAGGTGCGGATTCACCCCTTCTCCCTGGCGTATGCCTCCCGTGCACCCTGCTTGCCCGATGGGCAGGCTGGCGGAGCTTGCGGGGGTGTGATGAGCCGGGGAGGAGACGTGGTCTCCTCCCGCACCTCATTTATCATGATTTATGCCTGCTAGCAGGCACAAATCATGACTCAAATCTACACCTGCTTCTTAGTGAATCCTGCCGTTAAAAGGGGGCGGAGCTTAATATAACACCAGCGTACGCCACTCTTTATAAATCCCCCCCTTAATGTTGATTTGCCCTGTACATACTTGTTGACATCAGTAGACACTTTAACCAGTATTTTGTAAACAGGACCACCCTCATAAAAGACCACTCTTTGCTTTGACACTTTAAGCATACTTGCCATTAAAAAAAAAAAGATAGCCATTGTTACTGTTAGATATTAGAGCTAGTGTAGGATAAATAAAAAAAAATGGTTTGGTAACACTCAGCCAGAAAAGGGACGGAGAAGACACACAGACAGTGGACCATGCACTTGTGCTTACCCGCTGTCCCTCCCTACTTGCCACTGTCAGATGGCTACGGAAAGCTGGGCAAAAGCCCCTGACCTAGGTACATGCAAACACAAAATGCAGACAGACAAACAAACAAGGGAAGGTCAGACAGGCTGAGGTCACAACAAGCAGGCAGCAAGGTACAAAGCGTGATAAGGAGAGTAGTCAAGCCAATAGTCAGGGCAGGCGGTAGGCAAGGATAGTCAGGGAACGAAAGCCAAAGGAAACAAATAAAAACTGCAAGGACAGTTGAGGGGGGACCTAGACTTAATATCCAGCAAAGGGTAAAGCATAAAAGTGATACAATTTTGGGTGTTTTTCCTTCATTTTACAAAAGATCAGTGTAAAAAAAAAGGTAATTTTATTTTTGTTTAATCTGACTTTGCAATAATACTGGTCTTACAATAAGGTCTCAAAGTGCTCACTGCTGGCCTAAATGATTACTTTAGGGAGTGCAGTTTTCAAAATGTGGTCACTTATGGGGGTGGAGTATCGTTCTAGCAGCCCCAATCGTTTGCAAAATTGGAATGGGTCATGAAGCCTAAAATGATGTGCTGAAAGCTCATCATCAGATATGGCCTAAGAGGGGGTACCGTCTGATACGGGGAAAACAGCATGATAAAATTTGGGGTACTTTTCCTTCATTTGACAAGATTTCTGTGGAAAATATTTTTCATAAATGATGCATTTGTGAAAAAAATTGTTAAGCTAATTTTAAATTTTTTATCTGAATTTTCTCAAACTTCTCAATGCTGGCCTAAATGATTACTTTAAAGGGTGCAGTTTTCAAAATGGGGTCACTTATGGGGGTGGGGGATCCTTCTGGCAGCTTTAATCCTTTGTAGACCCCTTATGGTGCCTGTAAAACATCTTAAAAGAAAAGAAGGCCACAAAAACCACAGGGTGGTGCTTTATTTCTCAGACTTGTATGCATGTCCAGCAGCACACCAGGCCCACCTTTGAGATATTTCTTTAAAAAAAAAAAAAACTACTGATTTGGGGTAATATATATATTTTCTTGAATTATTCTGATAATGCCTGCTACAATTGAAAATTTGCAAAAAATTATTCCTATGAACCATTTAAAGGGTTAACATAGTTTATAACACCTGTTTTAAATTCTTTGAGGGGTGCAACTTTAAAACATAAATTTAAGAAATTTCATGAAAATGTAAAAAATTAGCTGCTAAACTTTGTCGTTAAAAAAAGTAAAGGGGCACTCACCAAAAGATGCCAACATAAAGTAAACATATTGTAAATGAGAATTATGAAATTATTTATGAGGCATGACCATCTTTCTTACAGGCAGTGAATCCAAACATATTAAAATGCTAATATTTTCAATTTTGTACAAGAATTTTAAAAGTTTTTCACAAAAAAAATGCTGAATTTGTTGACCAAAATTTACTATCGACTTAAATTTCAATGTCTCAAGAAAAAACAAAGAATCACTGTTAGGAATGTGACTTTGCGCTCATCGGTCCGTGCCGGGCGGCGAAGGAAGCAACGAGTTTATATCTGTGTTTTTTTGCACTGTGTCTGTCTGAATTGTGTTTGAATTTTCAAGCCACACCCACCAAGCCTGTCAGACTTCTGGCAGTGCAGAGGTTACCTCACTGCTAGATCTGCTCAACTGAACTTGGTGCTGGGATCAGGGCTCGTCCAATCAGCTGCTGGACCAAGTCTCTGATCTTGGGTAAATAGCAGCAGGCTCCTCAGTTCCCTGCTAACTATTAGTTTCCTTGCGTGCTCAGCTCCCTTTCCCTTTTCTCTGTTCTCCGTGCTCCTGACCTTTTGCACTTGGCCCTGACAATTCTCCTGCTTACTGTTTTTGTACTACACCTCTTATTGTGTTTTTTTGTCTGTCATTGTTTTGTGTTTCATGTATTAACCCCTTAAGGACAGAGCCAATTTCGATTTTTGCGTTTTTGTTTTTTCCTCCTTGTGCATCAAAGGCCATAGCACTTGCATTTTTCCACCTAGAAACCCACATGACCCCTTATTTTTTGCGTCACTAATTGTACTTTGCAATGACAGGCTGAATTTTTGCATAAAGTATACTGCGAAACCAGAAAAAAATTCAAAGTGTGGTTAAATTGAAAAAAAAAAACGCATTTTGTTTATTTGGGGGAAATGTGTTTTTATGCCATACGCCCTGGGGTAAAATTGACTTGTTATGCACGTTCCTCAAGTCGTTACGATTAAAACGATATATAACATGTATAACTTATATTGTATCGGATGGCCTGTAAAAAATTCAAACCATTGTCAACAAATATACGTCACTTAAAACCGCTCCATTTCCATGCTTTTAGCGCTTTTATCCCTTGGTCTATGGGGCTGTGTTAGGTGTCATTTTTTGCGCCATGATGTGTTCTTTCTATCAGCACCTTGATTGCGCATATACGACTTTTTGATCGCTTTTTATTACAATTTTTCTGGATTTGATGTGACCAAAAATGCTCAATTTTGCACTTTGGGATTTTTTTGCGCTTACGCCATTCACCGTACGAGATCAGGAATGTGATTAATTAATAGTTCGGGCAATTACGCATGCGGGGATAGCAAACATGTTTGTTTATTTATTTATTTGTTTGTTTACTTTTATTTATAACCTGGGAAAAGGGGGGTGATTCAGACTTTTATTAGGGGAGGGGGCTTTTTATTGACAACAACACTATATTTTTTTTTTTTACACATATACTAGAAGCCCCCCTAGGAAACTTCTAGTATATACTCTTTGATCTCTCATTAAGATCTCTGCAGCATAGATATGCTGCAGAGATCCATGAGATAGGCACTCGTTTACTTCCGGGGACGGCGCCATCTTGGAGCGGTCCCCGGCCGGCTTCAGAAACGGAGATCGTTTCTCCGGGATGTTAGACGCTGGATCCGGTAATCGGATGCAGCTGTCATGTTTGACAGCTGCATCTGATTACTGTATTAGCGGGCGTGGCCCCGCTCTGAACGCCCTTACCGGCAATAGGGCGTACCTATACGCCCTTTGTCGTTAAGGGGTTAAGAGTAGGGAACGTCTTTGTGGTTGTCAGCGGCTGTTTAGGGCCTTTGAGGCAAGAGGCAGGGACAGTGGGTGGGACTAGTCAGGGCTCCCTGTCCTTGTTTGTGTGTGCTGTTTGTCTCTCCTGACAATCACAGGGATAAGTTAAAGCATCACAAAGCTGTAAGCACATAAAGACAGACAGGTCAAGTTAGACATAAAGTGACATAGCCTTTTTTAGCTCAGTCATCAAAGGGTTAAAGGACTAAATAAGGTTTAGTAGGGAAGTGTTTTTAGTATAAAAAAAAAAACTAAACTTAAGAACAAGAGGACACAGTGAGAGATTAGTTGGGGGAAAGATCAGAAGCAATGTGAGAAAATATTACATTCACTGAAAGAGTAGTAGATGCTTGGAACAAACTTCCAGCAGATGTGGTTGGCAAATCTACAATAACAGGATTTGAACCTGGCTGGGCTAAGCATATATCTATCCTAAGATAATAAGAATGGAAATACTAAAAGGGCCGACTAGATGGACCCAGTGGTCTTTTTCTGCTGACAATCTTCTATGTTTCTATCTTTCTCCGAAGCTTCTTAGACACACACACAAACATGATGCTAATTGTTTGTGTTTGCTGATCATTAACTATTTGTTTGATGATCAAAATGGTTATAATGATCATTTTCGACCATATTCAAACTTGCGAACGTATGCTACTGTAATTTATGCTTTGCGTCTTATTATTTGGACGCATGTGCGTAACTCGAGACCGAAACGTATGCAATATGTACACTATGTACACAACTGCGTGTTCATATATGTCATTTACACTTTGCACCTGATAATCTGTTCACATGTGTGTAAACTGAAATGTACGCTTCTACTGTACGTTTGTTATTTGTTCGTTGCAACATGCATGCACACAATACAGGCTTCCTCCCTGACATAGTACTATCTAAGCCCCACCTCCATCATAGTCTCTCTGCTGCTAGATATGGAATTCCCCAAACTACAGGCAGGGATAGCAGTTTGCAGAAAGTGTTACAACTAGCGCCCCAGACATTAGATAATGATTTATAATTCCTTTATATAGCAACAAAATGTTTACTCACTCAGCTTTTTATTGGGATAAATAGTATTTTTTGTAAATGATGTGATTTACAAATATGTTAAAATGTAACTAGGAAGAAAATAGAGAAGGAAGCAGACAGGATCCTTTATAGCCAGAAGAAGGGAAAACATAACTAAGTTATGGCTCTTTCAACAACAGAACATGAAAGATTTATGGTAGATTTAGAGCTGTAAAGAAAAACAGCTATTTATTTGTTACTTATCCCTCATTTATTGTACCACTTCATTTATTTTTATAATAGTACTGTACCTTACAGAGTATTGCATCTTGACATGCAAGGCAACAATTACCCTATGAACTAAATTGAGTGAGCAATGTCCTTTCCATTAGGTTACAAGCTATGCTGTAGAAAATGGGGAGAACTATCTTTTTTTTTTTTTTTTATTGTCGTCGTAATAGGTATTTCCAGTATCTTTTGTAAAGCACAGTGAAAAATCTAATCCCTCCTCGGCAAAATCTACATTCTGATCCCCAGCAGAGACAATTTTCTCACTTCTTTGGAGCTTGAACATTCATTATACATCTTTGATATGTTCCTTATAGTTTCTTTTCATATGCCCCCGCAAGATTTTTTTTTATGTATTAAGAGTTAGGGTTCCCTACCAAACTACATGTAATTTTACTTTTATCTATACTGTCACTCTTTCTTTAACCAAGTTTTCACTATAATTACTGTATTCATACTATGTAAATATTATGCAAAATCTATACTTAAATAGCATATTTACATATTAAGTCTCCTTTCAATGCCTTGCTCTTATATTTAAAAAGAATGCCTGACATATTTAACGTTCATTAATTAGCTGTAAGTCTATAGAAAAAAATAATAATGTGTTTGTTACTTTTTAATCCTTTCCCCCGGGATGCAGTCTGGGTCTTAATGACCGAGCAATTTTCTCAATTTCTCAATAGTTGCCTTCCAAGAGCTATAAATTTTGACATAGCCACAGGAAAGGACGCTGCTAGGGTCTGAATAGATGAAGGGCAAAAGGGACCGAAAAATAAATAAAATACATATGTATTTTTACCAATGATTGATATTGTTAATGCAAATATATAGTTCTGCAGTATATAAACATATATACCAGAAGTCAATAGACCACATATATACCAGAAGTTTATATACTGCACATATAACTATAAACCAGCAGTCTATATACCACGAAAACCACAGCTAAGGGAACGGCGGTGGGCGCTCTCCTGAGGAAGCCATAACGTGCTTTGAGGGGGACTTGGTGGGTATTACTGTCAGCATATCTATGGGTGAGTGTTTATAATGTTAACATAAGATGCATTTCTGTTGAATGGTTGGTACTATTATACCCATTAAGGGTTACAGCAATATATAGAGAGGAAGCAAATGTATGCAATATGAAGGTTGGTTAATTTGGCTCCCCATAGAGATGATATGAATACCATGTGATATGTATATATACTGCTCTGTATACTCCCATCCTAGTCTGGTCTGTTCTGGTATTTAATTTTGTGTTTTTGTAAAATTTAAACAATAAAGATAATGTTTTACTGGTAGCTAGCCTCCTTTTTCTGTTTATATTTATTGGTGTAGAGGTGTTGATGTTTTAAGGTATACTGGACAAAAAATATTATTGATATATTGATTTACTGTTTAGAAGATCTGAAATTATACAGTATGTGATTGTCCAGGTGGAATTAAGGTTTAATACAGATGAATGAGCAGCAAACACAGATACTTTATATATATCCATGTACATTTATACTAAACAAATACACATAGAACATAATAATCAACTTTACTCCATATGTGCAAATATGTTATAAAAACCATAAACACAGTGGGGGAGATTTATCAAACTGGTTTAAAGTAGAATTGTCTTAGTTGCCCCTAGCAACCAATCAGATTCCACCTTTCATTTTTCAAAGAATCTGTGAGGAATGAAAAGTGGAATCTGATAGGTTGCTAGGGGCAACTAAGACAATTTCTACTTTACACCAGTTTGATGAATCTCCCCCAGTGTGTACTTTAGTGAAATATATACATGTTGCACATGCAGTACAGGACCCCCTTTTATTTCAGAAATGAAAGGATGAAATGAGTGAGGAGACCTATTTTGGGGGCTATGTCCTCAACATGGCTGCCATCAGGGGCATAACTGGAAATGACTGGGCCCCACAACGAACTTTAATTGCCCCCCCCCCCCCCCCGACTGACCACTAAGCCGTCAAGTGTAGTAAGTGGTGGTCAGGAGTCCTTGCAGTTAAAGAAACACCCGAGAGGCCTGCTCATGGCGCCACCGCTATGGGTGCTACAGTGATAGTTATGCCCCTGGCTGCACTCTTGAAAGATGATCTATTGGATCAAGGGTAGATTTTACCAATGGGAAAGTGGTCATGTAGCACATCCAAGAAGAACAGAATCTCTGGTTAGTGTTCTGGAAGTTCTCATAGAAGGTCATGCCATAGTTGTAAACAATAAAAGTTTTTTCTTCAGCTGTAGAGGTTTGTGCCATCCCAAGGTGAGTCCTTTTCAAGGAGTGTTAAATGAATTGTGGATATCTTTACTTCACAAACCTGTTCTCTGACAGTAGAAAGATGTGCAAAGATAAAATATGTTAACCTGAGAAAAACACTGACAGAAATTGATTAAATATTTCACAGTCAAGATTTATTTTGGTAACAGAAGTATGAACTTAGAGTAATAAACATCAATCAAACTTTACAAAAGTCATTTTTTCTGAATAATATCACATCTACAATTATCTTAATCTTGTATGGAACATAACTGAAAAAATCCATTTGAGTAATTAGCCATATGTAGCCTAGATTAACAATTTTAACCATTTGACAAACACACGGTAAATAGGAAACTGCTGATCTGTCCCTGTAGTGCCTGGGGCGCTGAAGATGAAGGCAGTGTCGGACTGAGGTATCTGGGGCCCACCAGAGGAAATGATTCTGGGGGGTCCACCAATAAAGAACCAATGAAAAACAACATGTCAGTCAGTGTTTGTGCAGGTTCTAAAGCTGGGGGCCCACCGAAGGATACTCCGGTCTTTTGGTGGGCCTGTCCGAAACTGGATGAAGGTCATATTCTTACCTTCATCCTTGGTGCAGTTTTTGGGATATTATCAGTTTATTTAATATGCTAATGGAGTGTTTCGGTTCACTGCGGGCAGGGTTACTGCCCTCAGTATAGCAAAATACTTAATTAGTATATTAACCTTTTCATGACCGTGAGTCATTGATTCCTCAATGCCCAGGTCGCTTGGGACTTCAGCTTATGGGATCATAAAGATCCCTTTATGTTCTATACATGCAGTCATGCCAACATTAGTCCATTATAATGCATAGTAAGCGAGCATCTGAACTGTTTCAAGTCATTCATGCTCTTTACTTACAATTGTTATAACAATCGAAAGGTCAGAGAGTCAATGAAGGAGAGTTTTCAATGATTTTACCCTACATTCAAAAATATAGCATATTTATAAATCTCCTATGTCACTTTTTGCAACACAATATACTGTAGTTAGGTTTCCATGTAGCAGAAATGTAGCCACACAGTTTTACAATGCATTACAAATAAGTGTTTGACGTGTAAGAATCATGCATCTAAAAGCCTCAATACAAAATCACAGCAATTTGAGGTAAATGTGGGCATTCTTGCTACATGGTAATTGACATAGTACACTGGATACACGTGAATTCAGTCTGAATGGATCAGAAAATGTGGGCAGGTTTCTAAAGTCACACCAAGACTGACGGATTTGTTCAAATGTTTTAATTACAAATTTATCTGGAAAACAAAGCCATATCAGACCCTTAATTATTTTCACTTTAATCCAGATTCGTCAATAAGATATTGGTCCTACTGATAAAGCAAGTCAAAGCTGCAGGGAAGGGGGAGGTGTAGTAAATCTCCTTTAAAGGGGTACTCTGGTAAACTATTATTAAACTGGTATCAGAAAGTAGGGATGGTCCGAACCTGCCGAGGTTTGGGTTTGTATGAACCCGAATGCTCAGCATCAGATTCCTGCTGTCTGCCCGCTCCGTGGAGCGAGCGGATACAGCTGGAGGAACGCCTGGAAAACTGGGATACAGCCTATGGCTATGGCTGTATCCCAGTTTTCCAGGCGCTCCTCCCGCTGGATCCGCCCGCTGCATGGAGCGGGCAGACAGCGGGAATCATTACCGAGGGTTCCGGTTCGTACGAACCCGAACCGAACTCGGTTCGGACCATCCCTATCAGAAAGTTATATAAATTTTTATTTTACTTCTTTTTAAAAATCACAAGTATTCCACTACTTATCGGCTGCTGTATGTCCTGCAGGATGTGGTAGATACTTTCCAGTTTGACCCAGTGCTCTCTGCTGCCACCTCTGTCCATATCAGAAACTGCCCCAAGCAGTAGCAAATCCCCATAGAAAACCTTTCCTGTTCTGGACAGTTCCATCTTGGACAGAGGTGGCAGCAGAGAGCACTCTGTCAGACTGGAAAGAAAACACCACTTCCTGCAGGGCAAACAGCAGCTTGAAATTTTTAATAGAAGTAAATTACAAATATATATATATATATATATATATATATATATAAAAAAATTCTGACCCCAGTTGATTTAAAAGGGAAAAAAAGCCTCCATACCCCTTTAATGTTTTAGTTCAATATATGTCTATTGCATCCAGTATATATACCGACATTGCCTTTGTACAGACTGCAAACCTGTGATATGCTCCTATTTATACTGTTTTTTGTAAGGTAATCTGTCTGCTGTGATTCACGCTTCCAAACTGCTGACACTGTTATATAGCTGTTATACGGGGTATGTTTCATTTATCCATCTGTGGTCCAGAATGTAGAAAATGCTTTTATTCTATAGTACAAAGAGTCAAAGAGGCTTTCCTGAGCTCCTGAAGAGCAGCAAGCTGTACCACCTCCTTTCTGGACAGCTGGATATTTAAAAGGCATCATGACGGAAATTTATCAAACTGGTGTAAGTATATTTGTCTCAGTTGCCCCTAGCAACCAATCAGATTCCTCTTTTCATTCCTCACAGATTCTTTGAAAATGAATGGTAGAATCTGGTTGGTTGCTAGGGGCAACTAAGCCAATTCTTCTTAACACCAGTTTGATAAATCCCCCCCATGTGGCTCTTTGACCCAACAGTTATCTAACTGTATTAGCAGTTTGGAACCTGAATAGTAGCTTCAATAAATTCTACACTATTTGCATGGATGTTACATTTTTGTATTTTTCAGCAGAAAACTGTCTTTAATCCTTCTGTGAACACTGATGCCTTGATGCCAAGGTCATTTTTAGACTTTAGCTATAGGATCACAATGATCCCATAAACTGAAGTCCCAGCTCTGCCCTATCCCCTGTCTTCTCTGCCACTGTCACAAGCTTGTAACAGCAAGGAAGAAAGGGGAGGGGGCAAAGATCACAGCAGTGCTCTCTCTTTGCCCTCTTCTCCCTTCTCACTCTGTCGGCTTCTGTGTCCATGGCTACCATCGGGACTTTGCAATCACATCACAGATCCCCAATGGTGAACAGAAGGAGAAAGTATAGATGCTGCAGCCACGCTGACCGCAGTATCTATAAGGTTAACTGTCAGCACCAGAGAGTGGCTCCAGTGCTCATAGGTGTGGGAGTGACAGCCGAAACCCACCATAGATGACACAGGCACAGCTTCTGTGCCTGTGTCATCAAGGAAATGTTAATTACCGTGGCAGCATCGGGCATAGGCTGCAGTGATGTTTAAAATGCCTAAAATATGCATCAGCACATACATTTTTATACAATACACTACACATTTACATAACATATTTTATAAAATTGTGTATGTATTCTAACTTTCAAAATCATCTCAGATTCATATCTAAGATAAAGGGATATTTTTGTTAATAGCTATATAAAAATAGGATATTTTTGCTAATTATGATGCCTTAAAAACTTCTTTGAGAATTTATTCCAAGTATAAAACTCATCATAATAAAGTGGTTTGCTTTCAATCAAATGAGTAGCAATTCATTGGAGGATAACCGACACTGAATGTTTTCTTCTTTTGCTAGGGTTGACTGACCTAAACCAATGAAGCATGAGCAGAGCAGAAAACCTCTCTAATAAGAGTTCTTCACTGGAAACCTTTTTGGTGTTCAATTTTTTGAGGTATATGAACACTATATGTTTTATGTTTTATAGAATATAGATTTTTTTAAAAAAATCAATAGTAGCACTGGCTGGTGACACTACTGAAGGATAAAAGTAGGCATATTTCAAATATACATATTTAGTTTGTTAACCTAAAGCACAGGGGGGCTTATTACTATGAGTGAGCACAGGGGGGCTTATTACTATGGGGGGGAGCACAGGGGGATTATCACTATGGGGGGCACAGGGGAGTAATTGCTGTGGGGGAGCACAGGGGGATTATTACTATGGGGGAGCACACGGGGGCTTATTACTATGGGGGAGCTCAGGGGGATTATTACTATGGGGGGAGCACAGGGGTATTATTAGTATGGGAGGAGTACAGGGGGGATTATTACTATGAGGGGAGCACAGGGGGGATTATTACTATGAGGGGAGCAAAGGGGGGATTATTACTATGGGGGAGCACAGGGGGATTAATACTATGGGGGAGCACAGGGGAGATTAATACTATGGGGGGAAGCACAGGGGGATTATTACTATGGGGAGCACAGAGGGGATTATTACTATGGGGGGAGAACAGAGGGATTATTACTATGGGGGGAGCACAGGGGAGATTATTACTAAGGGAGGAGCACAGGGGAGATTATTACTATGGGGGAGCACAGGGGGATTATTACTATAGGGGGAGCACAAGGGGGTTTATTACTACTGGGACAGCACATGGGGATAATTACTTTGGGGGGGGGAGAACAGGGGCATTATACCTATTTGGTGGCACAGCAGGGGATCCTATATACCTACTGCACAAGACACAAAAAAATTGTTGTTGTCAAAGTGTGGAGCCTAAAATGTTTGTCTGGCTGGTGCACAAGAGATGAATTGTGGCTGCAAGAAATCGTCATGGTGGTCTGGGCCAGAAGGGAAGAGGAAAAGGAAAGTTATGCCTCAGATCAACAGATCAAAGAAGACGTCATCTGTGTGTCACAGAATGACTTTTTTCTTGGGGGGGGGGGGGCGCTTTTAGCAAGATTCGCCCTGTAGTCAACATTACCTAGAAACGGCCCTGCATGGACGCCTGTTGCCAAATGACCTATACTGTACCAGTACACGATTAATGACTGGCCGCAGTAATCCTGCTGCTGCCCATCTTTAACCCTTTCAATGCTGCAATGTGATTTTGATGTGTAAGTGAAAATTACAGGATAATTTTTTCTGACTGCCAGAACTGTGCTGATTAAATCTGTGCAGCCCGTTACCTGATCTTCTCATAGAGTCTGATTCTGTCAGAATCTATGAGAAGATCACACATAAAAAAAGTGTTAAAAAAAAAAGTGTTAAAAATATAGCAAAGCCCCTCCCCCAAATGAATGAAATAAAAGTTTGATTCACCCCCCTTCCCATTATACAAATGAAACATGTAAATATAAATAATGAAATAAATAGACATATTATATATCTTAGCATGCACGGTTGTGCGATCTATTAAAATCTAACATAATTATTTGCATAGGGGAACAACATAAACAAAAAGAGAGGGGGGAAAAACAACAGGATTGCTGATTTTTTTGGTTACATTATATATATAAAAATAATAATAATAATAATAATAATAATAATAAGTGATTAACATGTCTGATCTACACAAATTTGATACCAATGAAAACTAGAGACTACGACACAAAAATGACATCCCATTTAGCCCATAGGTGAAAAAATAAAACCGTTATAGGAGTCATAACTATTTGAAAAATTAAAAATTTTTATTTCAAAAATAGTAAGACTATGTAAACAAGCCTGTCAGTTGTAAATGCATGTAAACACGGGAATCGTTCAAAAGTTACACAACTGTATTTGTTTTCTAATTCACCCTATTATTAATATTTCTGGGGGTTCCATCATACATGTTATGGTAGACTGAAAGGCGCCTTTACAAAGTACACCTGTTCCTGAAAAAAACAAGCCCTTACATGGTCCTGTAGATAGAAAAATAAAAGCACTATAGCTCTTAGACGGCAAAGAGGAAAAAATAAAAATACAAAAATGAAAATTGGGTTGTGTTAGTAAGGTATTTTGGGCTTGGTCATGAAGGGAGTAAGGACGCAGCCAATTCATTTTTGCATTTTAATTTTTTCCTCCTCGTCTCACTGGCTGTGGCAGGACAACACAGTGATTGGATGAGCGGACTGTCAGTGAGCAGGGACCCAGAGAAGCAGGCGGAAATGCGCTTAGAGAGAGCAGGCATGTAGGCATTGACTGTTTATTTTCAACACAAAAGAATCAATGATCCAGAAGTTTTTTTTATAATCCATATAAAATTCAGGCACACAACAGCATGATGCGGTTCAGGGAAGAAAAAGAGTGCTGCACCTCACACCTATGGCTGATACTAGTACCTCTCGGCTGCATAAAAAACATCAGAATTCTGTATGTGAATTAATCAAGCCACACTGCCCCATGTACCGCGTGCAGGTATCTAAAACACATGGGTCCCTACACTAAGTCCACACTGTGCCAGTCAGCGACCACCACCCCCCCCCCACCCACCCCCCGCAGGCGTGCACAGTCAGGGAAGGGAGGCCATGGAACGGCCCTGCAACCCCCATGCCACAGGACCAGACCCAAAAATGCCACACCAAAACCCAGCCAGCACCACCGGTGGAGGAAGCTGCCCCCAAACAGCACAAGTCTGGATAAGGTATTGCACTCACCATAGCTATCAAAGATAGAATGGGACAGACAGGAGGGATTAAAACCATGAGCACTCAGGTGTCTCCTGCTAATTGCGGTCATGTGGGTCTCACCAGGAGTGCAAAACACGGAGAAAAGAGAGAAACAAAATGCGGTTTAGGGAAGAAAAAGAGTGCTGCACCTCACACCTATGGCTGATACTAGTACCATTACGGTGCAGACCCCGGTCCGAGCCAGATGTGTGGATCGCTCCTCCGGGACAACATCCCGGGGGGGGGGGCGATCCACCCCACTAGACACCAGGGATGAGGCTGCATAAAGGATTCAGATGCAGCTGTCAACTTTGACAAATGCATCTGAACCTTTAATTAGCGTACACGGAGATTGGACCGTGCCCGCTAATTGCTGCGGTCCCAGGCTACATGTGGCACCCTGGACCGCGGCGGTTCAGAGGAGGGTCGCTGTGCAGCCCCGCTCTGAACTCCCCGAGGCGGCCGCAGGGCGTAAATATACGCCCGCGGTCGTTAAGGAGTTAAACAAATAAAATCCATTGTACAGAAACAATTACATATATTAAAAGGGGGATCCTATCTCAGACAAAATTTTGTCAAAAAGATGTAATATTGTACCCAAAAGGGCTAGAACACTGAGGGATATTTTATCTCAAAGTGTTGTCACCACTACCAAAAAAATAAGTTCAAACATGGTTGCAACAAAAAGGTTTCTTTTGTTGCGGACATTTTCCATTTAGGACATGCCATTTTGTTAAAACTTTTCGAACATTCAGCAATGGTGACAACACCAAACATGATATCAAACAACACATAAATTGTGACTGGAACAATGTGGAGTATATCATTGAGTGTGAACAGTGCCAAAAGAAATATGTGAGGTCTTCAACCAGAAAACTAAAAACTAGAGCACTAGAGCACTAGAACATACAAATGATATTACAGGTAGTCCCCTCATGCAAAAATCTGATGCTTTCTTGCACTTCATACAGGAACATACAGGCTCATATATGGGCTTAAAGATTTATGGTCAGTGTCGGACTGGGGTATCTAGGGCCCACCAGAGGAAATGATCCTGGGGACCCACCAATGAAGAAGCAGTAAGAAAAGACATGTCAGTCAGTGTTAGTGCTGGCTCAAAGCTGGGGGCCCTCTGGAGGATCCTCTGGTGGGCCAGTCTGACATTGGAACTCATGGGTGTGATTTACAGCGTGCCTTACTAGATTGGGAAGCTTAGTGGCAATTCACATTAGGCATGCTGGCTGACATAAATAAATGCATAAATCGATTCTTTCATATTGGACTTTGCTCACTGGCCGACAGTTGATGGGTGCATTGGAGAAAAAAAGCAATGGTGAGCTGCCTATCTTTATTCATTAATATTTTTATCGCCACGGAAGCTAAGTAGTTAAACAAGTCTGTCACTACATTCTAGCAGTGAAATGAAACTCTGCTTCTAGAATGGAAGGCCATACACCAGAGGCGTCCCCTAGTTGATGGCGAGGCAAAGCTGGGGAGGCAATTTTCACAAAAGTGACTACAAACGACTAACAATCTCTGGTTTAGGAATATTGTTGACTCATTTTGTACTTATTTTAATAGAATAGAGTGTTTAGAAGACAAATGAAGGGTAGATTGTGCATTAGTTTTTATTTTTGAATGGACTTCCGTCACAGAACTTATATTGTAATATTCCCAAAAAATGATCTGTGTGTTTTAATCAAAATGTTCATGAATATTCCTTCAACCTCTCAAATATGTAATTAAAGGGGTAGTGCGGCGGTAAAAAATTATTCACAGACTAACACACATTACAAAGTTATACAACTTTGTAATGTATGTTATGTCTGTGAATGGCCCCCTTCCACTTGTCCCACCTACCCCACCCGTGTACCCCGAAGTGTGGTGCACTATACTCACCTGTCACGTGCCGACACCCGTCTCCGATCTTCAGCGAGTGACGTCTTCTTCGGGCGGACGGCGAACAGCTCCGACTGTCCCGAATGCCGGCCGCCCTCTGCAGCGTCATCCGATGCTCAGCTGCGATTGGCTGAGCATAACTGTGCTCAGCCAATCGCGGCTGAGCACAGTTGTGATGCGACGGAGGGGGGACGGGCGGCAGCGACTCGGCCGTCGGTCCAAAAATGACGTTTGGCACAAGATGGCGGACGGCCTTCGACACGGATCAGGTAATGTATAATGCACCACACTTCCGGGTACACGGGTGGGGGTGGTGGGACACGGGCAACGGGGCGATTCACAGACATAACATACATTACAAAGTTGTATAACTTTGTAATGTGTGTTAGTCTGTGAATAATTTTTGGTAAAATGAAAGCTGAGCTGTGATTGGTTGTTGTGGACAGTTTGCACCAGTCTAAAATTTGCACCCTTTGATAAATTGCCCCCTAAATGTCCAGCCATTAGACTCATTCATAGAAAAGCAAACTAATTCACTCATATGTAAAATGATATAACAGAATCTTTAAAAGATAATATACTGTAATATACCATTGATTGTAAACCAAAGATAGTAACAAAAGCTCTTAATGTACATAGCAGCAAAAATAAAAGTGTGGAACATTACAAAAGAGCCAAGTTTGTCTAAGGGCCCGATAACACTATGAAATCGGCTCCGAAATTCCGCTCAGAAACCCACCCTGCGGACTTGCTGCTGAATCCCGCCTGCTCTTTCAGTGGAAGGCCTTGCACGCCTCCGCTCTCCGCGTCTCTTTGCTCAAAGAAATGACAAGTCAATCAATGTCATGGATTCTGCGCTGAGTCCGCGGGTGGGGCTTTCGAGCAGAATTTTGTTGTCAATTCCGTAGTGTTAACTGGCCCTAAGACTAAATGTCGAGGGACAACACATGGTTAAGCTTTAAAGTAATGGAGTATTAACACATTATCTTGACAAATATAGTGATTATTCCATGGATCTGAAAGAATACAGTTTATCAAACAAACTACATTATTTCTTAAAACCCATGATTATCCTTTCTTTAAAGGCATACTCCAGTACTCAAAAAATTCCCCTGCCCAAAGTACCCCTTGGCTATGAACACAAGGTATATTGTATATAGGCTATGTACAAGTGTAAAGCATATCTTCTACACCAAACTGTAGAGCAGGGGTGGGGAACCTCCGGCCCGCGGGCCGCATCCGGCCCCTGACACCTCCGGATGCGGCCCGCGGCACCCCTGTGAGGAGAAGGAGCCGGCATTCACAGCTTCCTCCTGTGTCTGTGACAGTTACCAGACACAGGAGGACGCTGTGTATGCCGGCTCCTTCTCCTCCAGAGTGGCACACGTCTTCTGCGGTTTGCGGCTCTCCTGTCACGTGCACCGCGGTGGTGAGGCAGGAGCCGGCATACACAGCTTCCTCCTGTGTCTGTGCCGGCTTCTTCCCCAACAGAGCGGCGCACGTCTTGTGACTCCTGCGGGCCGCGCGCGATGACGTCATTTCACCGCGCGCCGCCTGCAGGAGAAGACCGGCACAGAAGAGAGGAGGGAGAAGAGGACCTGGATAGCGTGGGAGCGGAGGAAAGGTGAGTGGGATGTTTATTTTTTTTTTATTTGGGGCAGGCACTGGGGATTAACTAGGCCACCAGGGACATGACTGGTGGGGATGGGGGGTTAAGAAGGCCACCAGGGACCTGACTGGGGGGTTAAGAAGGCCACCAGGGACCTGACTGGGGGGTTAAGAAGGCCACCGGGGACCTGACTGGGGGGTTAAGAAGGCCACCGGGGACCTGACTGGGGGGTTAAGAAGGCTACCAGGGACCTGACTGGGAGGTTAAGAAGGCCACCAGGGACCTGACTGGGGGGTTAAGAAGGCCACCAGGGACCTGACTGGGAGGTTAAGAAGGCCACCAGGGACCTGACTGGGGGGTTAACTAGGCCACCAGGGACATGACTGAGGGGGTTAAGAAGGCCACCAGGGACATGACTGAGGGGGTTAAGAAGGCCACCAGGGACATGACTGAGCGGGTTAAGAAGGCCACCAGGGACATGACTGGGGGGTTAACTAGGCCACCAGGGACATGACTGGGGGGTTAACTAGGCCACCAGGGACATGACTGGGGGGTACAAGTGTAATGCATATCTTCTACACCAAACTGTAGAACAGGGGTGGGGAACCTCCGGCCCGCGGGCCGCATCCGGCCCCTGACACCTCCGGATGCGGCCCGCGGCACCCCTGTGACATGCGCTGCTCTGGAGGAGAAGGAGCCGGCATTCACAGCTTCCTCCTGTGTCTGTGACAGTTACCAGACACAGGAGGACGCTGTGTATGCCGGCTCCTTCTCCTCCAGAGTGGTACACGTCTTCTGCGGTTTGCGGCTCTCCTGTCACGTGCACCGCGGTGGTGAGGCAGGAGCCGGCATACACAGCTTCCTCCTGTGTCTGTGCCGGCTCCTTCCCCAACAGAGCGGCGCACGTCTTGTGACTCCTGCGGGCCGCGCGCGATGACGTCATTTCACCGCGTGCCGCCTGCAGGAGAAGACCGGCACAGAAGAGAGGAGGGAGAAGAGGACCTGGATAGCGTGGGAGCGGAGGAAAGGTGAGTGGGATGTTTATTTTTTTTTTATTTGGGGCAGGCACTGGGGATTAACTAGGCCACCAGGGACATGACTGGGGGGGATGGGGGGTTAAGAAGGCCACCGGGGACCTGACTGGGGGGTTAAGAAGGCCACCAGGGACCTGACTAGGGGGTTAAGAAGGCCACCGGGGACCTGACTGGGGGGTTAAGAAGGCCACCGGGGACCTGACTGGGGGGTTAAGAAGGCCACCAGGGACCTGACTGGGAGGTTAAGAAGGCCACCAGGGACCTGACTGGGGGGTTAACTAGGCCACCAGGGACATGACTGAGGGGGTTAAGAAGGCCACCAGGGACATGACTGGGGGGTTAAGAAGGCCACCAGGGACATGACTGAGCGGGTTAAGAAGGCCACCAGGGACATGACTGGGGGGTTAACTAGGCCACCAGGGACATGACTGGGGGGTTAACTAGGCCACCAGGGACATGACTGGGGGGTTAACTAGGCCACCAGGGACATGACTGGGGGGTTAACTAGGCCACCAGGGACATGACTGAGGGGTTAACTAGGCCACCAGGGACATGACTGAGGGGGTTAAGAAGGCCACCAGGGACATGACTGAGGGGGTTAAGAAGGCCACCAGGGACATGACTGAGGGGCTTAACTAGGCTACCAGGGACATGACTGGGGGTTAACTATGCTACCAGGGACATGACTGGGGGGTTAACTAGGCTACCAGTGACATGACTGAGGGGTTATCTAGGCTACCAGGGACATGACTGAGGGGCTAAACTAGGCTACCACGGACATCACAGAGGGGCTTAACTAGGCTACCAGGGACATGACTGGGGGTATTAACTAGGCTAGCAGGGACATAACTGGGGGGATTAACTAGGCTAGCAGGGACATAACTGGGGGGATTAACTAGGCTAGCAGGGACATGACTGGGGGGATTAACTAGGCCTACCAGAGGCATCATTGGGTGTGGGGGGGGGGGGGTAATTAGGCTACCAGGGACATGACTGGGGGGTTAACTCAGGCTACAGGGTATCACTAAGGATTCACATCAGGTACAAGGGGCATCACAGAGGGTTAACTACAATAGCAGGGGCATTAGGGAAACAATACTTTGCCTTGCCCCGGGTGCTGCAAACCCACGCTACCCTGCTGCGCACGGTATGCGGCCCTCGAATGATTTTATAAATGCCCGACCGGCCCTCGACATGGAAAAGGTTCCCCACCCCTGCTGTAGAGGTTGCAGAATACAAACTGAGCAAGAGTTAAAAAAAATATCTATCTATCTATCTATCTATCTATCTATCTATCTATCTATCTATCTATCAATGTATTTAGTTACCATCTTTGGCTGACATGGTTATGTCTTTTCAGAGGAAAAGTTAATCTTTTTCCAGCATAATCTCTTTGGTGTCCACTTGTCCTCCTAATTTGGAAAGAGTATGTGTGATGTCAGTGAGAAGTACTGGTGGAATAGTCCAGGGCAGCTAAGGGTAAAAGTCACAAGAAGAAAACTTTCCAGCACAAAGTCCATTAAAGGCTGATCTTTATTGTAGAATTCAGATAAAATCACAACATGAGTGGAGGTAAAAAGACTTTATGGCGTTGGCATAAGGCCTTGATCACAGCATAGTTCACTGTTCTAGAAAAAATGACATTGACATACAGAGGAGCAAATTGCTCATGGCTCCTTTGTCTGTCAGAGTATGTGTCTTACAGTCATTTGTGAGCACAGAGAAGCCCCCTATGAGTAATGGGCCCCCGGGCAGCCGCCCACCTGCCCAATAGCAAAGATGGCTCTGACTGTATGGGACTATTTTTATGAGCACTATTTAACATTAATTTGTGGGTATAATGTAACAGTATTATTCTGGAATTACAACATATTGCTGTACACAAAAGCATACGGATGGGCGCTTTGAAAACAAATTGGGATACTCATGAGTAGTCATGTTGTGCTACTCATCTATGGGTATCTCAAGGAAGGAAAGACATGTCTATAGTATTTCTTAAACTGGGAAAAAGCTGCAAATTGATTCTGCAATTTATGAATATGTGGTGTCAGGAGGGGGTCATGCACAAATGCATTCCACAAGCCTTGTCAATTGTTTTAAAAATAATAGGCACGGTTTTTGCCATGGACCCATTATTACAAAATTCATCCATCATACTACCTCAAATTACTAGTTAAAAAAAATATCCAATTTTATACAAAAGTGATAATTATTGCAATGCAAATAGAAAGCTACTTGTGATTACAATGAAAACTTCGTCCCAGTTGTTCAGTTTCTGAACCCTTTTTCAAATAGGTCAGGTTTTAGTGGCAATACCTGTCTAAGTGCGATAATTACACAGTCAATTACGCTAATGCATGTGTTTATGCTTAGAAATATTTTAAAGTTATCATTGATCCCCTGAAGAAGCAATCATTGAAGTGGCAAAATAGTAGCGAGTAATTGGCTGTGCTCACTCTGACCTTTAGGCAGCAGCTCTTTGGACCTTAAAATGCCTAATGGTAAAAAGATATACATGGAGAAAAAAATAATGAGAGCGCACATCATTTAGGGACTGTTTATACGGTTTATAAATTTTCTTCATGTTATTCCACTTATAAATAAATTTAGGCATGTCAATAGATGAGGTTTTGGATGTTCAAAGCCGACACAAATGTCTAATGACCATAAAAACCTAATCCTGGTAATGAAATAAATATGTATATAAAGTGGTCTGGAAACTTATACTGGAGTTAAGGATTAAATAAACTACAATGCTAATGATGCTCCATGCCTTCAATTGTAGGTCAGATTATTTGAACTAAAAGCATTATAGATCCCTGTGACTTTGGGTGATTATTAGAGTTGATCGAACCTCGAGAAATCCTAGGTTCGATCGAACTGGAACATTCACGAACCTGCCGCATTTCATTGCTGATGCCTTCCCGGTCCGTGGGAAAGGAGGAGAGTGCCTAGGTAATAGGCTGAATCCCAGAATTCGAGGCGGTACCTGGGCACTCTCCTCCTTCCCCACGGACCGGGAAGGCATCAGCAATGAAATGCGGCAGGTTCGTGAATGTTCCAGTTCGATCGAACCTAGGATTTTCCGAGGTTCGATCAACTCTAGTCATTATGCAAAACAGGTTGTTTTGTGGCAGTGCGTTCACCTTAGTCTGTATAGTGTAATATAAGTACTGTAAGTCAGAACATGTCTAACATGTATTATATCACTGCTTACTACTTAATCTGTGCATGCACTGTAGTTGGTAGAATGTGCAATGGTTTATAGTTTCTGTGCTACCAGCTCTGGTGGACTGTATGTAAGTGTATGAAATTTAGGTCACATGACCTTCCTACATTGATTGTGATAGTCCCTAGAATTTTGGGGGGATTAGTCCCCATAGAAGCCCAGTGGATGAGCTCCTATAAGCTAGGTAGTCCTGGCTCTGAGAAATAATCTAACTCAAAGGGGTACTCCAGCAATGCCATACAAAAAATAAAATGCACATAAAGCATATAGATGCTCTTACCATACCCCCACTTTTCCCACTTGTCTATGCTGCTCCTAGCCCCCAGATTTACAAATGATCCAAGTTTTATATCATGGCACCAGGGCCAGCTTCAGGCCTTTGGGCAACAGAACGTCAGCGGCCCCTCATCCATCCACTATGCACAATCACTTGAGACACCACTAACATACACAAACACAGACTTACTGACACACACACCACTGACTGACTGACACACACACAGACACATACATTACAGACTGAAACACACACACAAATCACTAAGGGACAGTTCACACTGAGGAATCAGCACTGAATAAGCAAGGAAAGTTTTCCGGGCAGAAAGTGTTCTCTCAGAATTCTCACAGAAAAAGAGATGTTTTGATCATCGCCCTTATGGTCACATTGCAAAATCCAAAAAATAAACTTGGAAGCAAAGTCACACAATCCAAGCCCCCGGATGTATCGCTGACGCCTTTTCACTTGTCAGTCTACCTACATAAATGAGCAAAGCTATATGGTGCTGTATTGTTCCCTAGAAGTAAATTACAGTATATGCTATACAGAATGCAAAATAATCATAAAGTATGGGGGCTCTTTCTAGCTGCAAATATGTTTTAACAGCTGAAATGTTTAGACAGAAAGCAACTCATGCAAACTAATTTTAAGGACCGTGCTAACTTTCGTTTTTGCGTTTTCGTTTTTTCCTCCGTGTGCTTAAAAGGCCATAGCACTTGCATTTTACACCTACAGACCCACATGAGCCCTTATTTTTTGCGTCACTAATTGTACTTCGCAATGACAGGCTGAATTTTTCCATAAAATATGCTGCGAAACCAGAAAAAATTATATGCGCAGTGAAATTGAAAAAAAAACGCAATTATTTTTCTTTGGGGGGGCTTCATTTTTACGCCGTGTGTCCTATGGAAAAACGTAGTTGTTATATATGTTCCATAAGTCGTTACAATTAAAACGATATGTAACATATGTAAACGATATATAACTTTTATTGTATCTGATGGCCTGTAAAAAATGTAAACCATTGTTAACAAATATACGTTCCTTAAAATCGCTCTATTCCCAGGCTTATAGCGCTTTTATCCTTTGGTCTATGGGGCTGTGTCAGGTGTCATTTTTTGCGCCATGATGTGTTCTTTCTATCGGTACATTGATTGCGCATAAGCGACTTTTTGATCGCTTTATATTACATTTTTTCTGGATTTGATGCGACCACAAATGCGCAATTTTGCACTTTGGGATTTTTTTGCGCTTACACCGTTTATCGTACGAGATCAGGAATGCGATTAATTAATAGTTCAGGCGATTACGCATGCGGCGATAGCAAACATGTTTATTTATTTATTTATTTATGTTTATTTGTAAAATGGGAAAAGGGTGATTCAGACTTTTATTAGTGGAGGGGATTTTTTATTAATAAAAACACTTTTTCACTTTCACTCACAGTAATATGAAGCCCACTGGGGGACTTCTATATACACAGAAATGATCTCCCATTGAGATCAATCCTGTGTATAAAATAGAGTAATGATCCATCAGATCGGTGCTCTATTATAATGGTCTGCTGCAGACCATCTGAATAGATTGCCGACCCGGGATCAGCGTCATTCCGACGCTGAGCCCCGGCCAGCTCATTAGAACGGATCTCCACTCCGCGATCGCATCGTGGGGGGGAGATCCCCCACTGGACACCAGGGAGTGGGGGCACAGCTGCTATTCAAATGCTGTCAGCTTTGACAGCGGCATTTGAATAGTTAATTAGCCGGCCACGGCGATTGGCCACGCCGGCTAATACACGCGGTCCCTGGCTGCACTTAGCAACCGGGGACCGCGCGCTGCAGAGAGGGCTCACGCCAGGAGCCCTCTCTGTTTACTCTTAACGGCCGCATGACGGGTATACCCGTCATGCGTCGTTAAGAGGTTAAGATTTATCAACATCAATGTCTGAACAAGAAACCAATTATACAGTTAAGTATATTATAAATATAATGAATCCAGGATGAAATATAAGCAAATCACTGTTTGATAAAATGGTAAATTATTTGAAATGTCCACCTTATAATATATCTTATATAACCTAGACACTTAAACAAGTAAAGTCCTAATCCTATAGGAAGTGATATCTTCAGTGTATTAGAAAACCCACAGATAGCTACCTCACTGAATGTATTCTGTGCTTTGTCTGTCTCCCACGCTGTCTGCAGCCTGGCAACGACTGAAAAGAGCTATGTGAGAAATGGATGTAGGGTCATCACATTTTATGATCTGCAAGAAATATAAAATGTTCGTGCAATTAGATGACAATTTGCAGTGATGACTTTCTTAGCTGCATATTACAAAAAGACCATCCCTTCAGTTTGCACAAATCTAATAGGAAGAGGCTAGTCTGGAGAGATTACATTTATGTATGAGAAATAAATATTTGGAAATATATATAAACCTTTATTTTAAACTCTTTAGTTTTATACAGGATGTTAAAAGTGAAGTAAACTAAGGTCTTAGGCTATGTTCACATACTGAAAAATAAAAGCAAAATATAGCCGTAAAAAAAGGGCAAAATGCAGCTATTTTTCTTTTCTAATAATTGCAACATTAAAGTTTATCAGAAGATATGGCCTTGTACTCATTTCTTGTACATAAAAGGAAATTAGGAGTTAGGAAAAAAAAGTCAAGAATGAAAATGCAGAAAAGTAATGGTAATCAGATAAACAGTAGTTCTATAAGTAACTGTAATGGGGGAATCAATCTGCTAGGAAAATAAAGCCGTATCTTAACAATTAAGAAAAACAAATGAGAGAGGTTTCAGCTCACCCGCTGCTCACTCCGACTGTCTATTGACAGGCAGTGATCACCACCTTAGATCCTTACACAAAACAAAAATTAGTCCAGCACAAGTGGATGAGTAAAATACTGAAAGCTTTATTGGTCTGCATTGAAATTTAATATGTAGACATGAAACAAACTGGATAGCCAATACGTTTTGGACTCAAAGTCCATTTTCATTGCATAAAAAGCAATGATACCAATATATATAGGAGTGGCGGTAATTATATACACATACATACGGGATGAGCGACCTTTTGAAAAGTTCGGTTCAGTTCGATCCGGCGAACTTTCGTGAAGTTCGGATTCATACGAACCGAACCTAAAACAAACCTTGCTATAATGGCTGAATAATTGCAGCTACAATAGTGGGAGTCTGATAGGGTATAGTTTCGTTTAGTTGCAGTTGCTATTACAATGAAAAAAGTAGACAAAATCGTAGACAAAAAGTGCAAAAATAGTGAAAAAAAATTAGCCAAGGTGTAAGTGATTACACGGGACATAGGACACAAAGTTCCTTGGACCCAGTAGGGTGGAAAACAGACATTTGACAGTGGAACCAGGAGCAGTAATAGTACTGTATTGGACCCAGTGTGGTTGAGAACAGACAATTGACAGAAGAGGAGGAGGTGGCAGTAGCACTTGATTGCACCCAGCCCAGTATGGTTGAGAAGAGACTATTGGAGGAGGCGGCACCACTTGATTGCACCCAGCCCAGTATGATTGAGAACAGACTATTTGAGGAGAAGGAGGCAGTACCTGATTGTACCCAGGCCAGTATGGTTGAGAACAGACAATTGACGGAGGAGGATGTTAAGCCTTGGAGTGGTGGCCTGGGAATCCTCGCTGATGATGTTCTTCAGTGCACTTTCCAGAACACGGATGAGTGGGATGATGTTATTGATCCCATAGTCATGCCTGCTCACAAACAGAGTCAGGTCCTCAAAAGGGATCAACAATTAGCAGGACATGTTCGAAGAAAACTGTGCACTATGAGGTTTATCACATGTGCTATACAAGCTGTATGACTCAGCCGTCCCTGCTGCACTGCAGAGACAATGTTCCTCCCTTTGTGGGCTACAACACTGTTAGTTGACGTGGGGTGAGCCATTCATATACCTCCTTCTCCTCCCTGATTGTCCGGAGGAGCTCCTGCCCACTGTGGCTCCGTTCACCCAGGCTCACAAAATGGAGGACAGCCTGAGAGCGCCAGGCCTGACATAGTTGGTAACACACCAGGGCAGGTTGGACTGCAGTCAAAGCGGCGGATGGTTGGAAGGTGGTGGAGGCAGAACTGGCCCCTAAAGCACCGGGGAGGTGACAGTGGCAAGAATAGGCTAACTTTCTCATGGTCTTCTGGGAGGATGTTGACCCAATGGGCAGTAACAGACATGTACTGCCCTTGCCCATAATTAAAGGATGGGACAGCCGATGGGAATTTTTTTTTTTTTTCGGGACAGTGATGGGACTTTTTGGGATTTTTTTTACTTTTTGGGTTGCGGCTAAACGGGGTTCTCCTATTATTTATTTGAAGCTTTATTGTAAAGATATAAACTGAGATTTTCACTTACATAGTTACATAGTTACATAGTTAATACGGTTGAAAAAAGACACATGTCCATCAAGTTCAACCAAGGAGGGGATGGATACAGGGAAGGGGGAGGGGTGATAGGTTCTATACATATGCATTTATATTATTTTGGTCTAAGAACTTGTCTAGCCCTGTTTTGAAGCCCTCTAATGTTTTTGCTGTGACCAGATCCTGTGGTAGACTGTTCCACAGATTCACTGTTCTCATGGTAAAGAAGGCTTGTCGCCTCCGGAGATTGAACCTTTTTTTCTCCAGGCGGAGGCAGTGCCCTCTTGTCCTTTGAGGGGGTTTTACCTGTTAATTCCATTCTCAATATCATTAATAAACAAGTTAAACAGAAGAGGGCCCAGTACTGACCCTTGGGGTACACCACTTATTACCGGGGACCATTCGGAGTAGGAATCATTGACCACCACTCTCTGGGTACGATTATTAAGCCAGTTTTCAATCCAGTTACACATCAAATTTTCCAAACCGATAGACTTTAACTTACCCATCAGACGTCCATGAGGAACTGTGTCAAACGCTTTTGCAAAATCCAGGTACACGATATCCACAGCCGTGCCGCCATCCAGGCTTCTACTTACCTCTTCATAGAAACATATTAGGTTGGTTTGACAGCTTCTGTCCTTAGTAAAACCATGCTGGTTATCACTTATAATACTATTAGCCACTACTTATTCCTGGATGTAGTCCCTTATAAGCCCCTCAAATAGTTTCCCCACAATGGACGTTAAGCTTACGGGTCTATAGTTACCTGGGGAAGTTCGAGAGCCCTTTTTGAAGATCGGCATTACATTTGCCTTACGCCAGTCCCTCGGCACAATACCAGTAAGCAAAGAATCACGGAATATTTCATACAAGGGTAGAGAAATTACAGAACTGAGTTCCCTAAGAACTCTGGGGTGCAATCCATCAGGCCCTGGAGCTTTGGTTACATTGAGTTTGTTTAATTTATCTTGGACCATATCTATAGTAAACCAGTTCAGTACATTACATGTGTTAGCAGCACTGGCCCCACCCACCTCAGTACTGGCCCCACCCACCACAGCTCCATCCTCTTTTGTATATACAGAACTGAAGAACCCATTAAGTAACTCAGCTTTCTCCTGATCCCCAGTTATTAATTCCCCTTCACCATTATTTAGGGGTCCTACATGCTCTGACCTTGGTTTTTTTGCATTAATATATTTGAAGAATTTTTGGGGGTTTCTTTTGCTTTCTATAGCTACCTGCCTTTCATTGTGAATTTTTGCTGCTTTTATTACATTTTTACAGGTTTTGTTGACTTCTTTGTAATGTTTAAATGCTACAGCTGACCCCTCAGATTTATATTTTTTGAATGCCCCTTTTTTCTCATTTATAGCCCTTCTAACCTCGGTTGTAAGCCATGTGGGATTGGATTTTAACCGTTTATATTTGTTACCCATAGGAATATATTTGGCAGTACAGTTATTTAATGTGGATTTGAAGATTTCCCATTTATTAGCTGTATCAGTATGTGACAGCAGCCACTCCCAGTCTATGCCCTGAAGTTCTGCCCTTAACCCAGGAAAATTGGCCCTTTTAAAATTAAGAGTTTTTGCCCTCCCAACATGTTTTTCTTTTCTACACTTTAAGCTAAAAGTCACTATATTGTGGTTACTATTACCCAGGTGTCCATGGGCAGTGACATCCCCAACCAGCTCAGCGTTGTTAGAAATAACCAGATCCAACAAGGCATCACTTCTAGTTGGCTCCTCCACAAACTGGCCCAGAAAATTATCCTGCAGGAGGTTAAGAAATTCCCTCCCCTTTGTGGTTTTAGCTGAACCGTGACCCCAATCTATATCTGGGTAGTTGAGGTCCCCCATTATCACTACTGTTCCCTCCCGGGCAGCCCGCTTTATTTGTCTATTCAACTGGCCATCTACCTCCTCAGTAATGTTGGGGGGTCTATAGATTACACCAAGAATAATTTTTTCACTCTTTACCTCCTTCTGTAGTTCTACCCATAATGCTTCCACATCATCACAGTCATCTCCCACTATTGCATCTTTTACACTCACTTTAATATCATTTCTGACATACAGACATACTCCTCCTCCCCTTCTGCCCACCCGGTCCCTTCTGAACAATGTAAATCCCTGAATATTGACAGCCCAGTCATGTGAGGAGTCCAGCCATGTCTCAGTCACACCAACCACATCAATAGACTCCTCCAGAACCAAGGCCTCTAGCTCCCCCATCTTGCTGGCTAGACTTCTGGCATTAGTAACCATACACTTTATATTACCATCGAGTTTAACCGCTTCATTATAAGAAATAGGATTTATTACTGTGCTGTGGCTACAATCATCCTCACTGTTCATCCGCAACATATGGATCTCCCTATCCACTGGTCTTATCCTCCCCCCACAGGACCCTTCTCCTCCCTCCTCATTGTTCTGTCCCCTCTCTAACCTATCCACCACTATATTACACACTACATTGTCCTCCCTCCACATCCCTAGTTTAAAAACCCCTCCACCCCTTCTAGGATTCTCTCCCCCAGCACAGCGGACCCCCTTCCATTAAGGTGCAAATTATCTGCGGAAAACAGATTGTACCCCAATGAAAAGTCAGCCCAGTGCTCTAAAAACCCAAACCCTTCTCCTCTACACCATGACTTGAGCCATGCATTTAACTCCCTAAGCTCCCGCTGTCTTTCCTGCGATGCGCATGGCACAGGCAGTATTCCAGAGAATACCACCTTGGAGGTCCTTCCCTTCAACTTAGCACCTAGTTCTCTAAAATTATTTTTAATAGACCTCCACCTACCTTGTATCCTGTCATTGGTTCCCACATGGACCACGACAGCTGGGTCATCCCCAGCCCCCCCAAGTAATTTATCCACCCTTTCCACCACATGCCGAACCCTGGAACCAGGGAGACAGCAAACCATTCGGTTGAGGCGGTCTTGGCGACAAATTATTCTATCCGTCTTCCTGATTATAGAATCCCCTACAACCACTAGCTGTCTAGGCCTACCTACAATACCATCCCGCCCACTACTAGTTGGACTGTTCCCCCGGCTGTTAGGGAGAACAGGTTCCACTAGAGCTGCCATTTCTGACACGGATGCCCTTGCATCATCACCTAACTTGGCAATTTTGCTTGGGCATACAGTAGGAGAAGTGGCCTTCCTTTTCTTGGATCCCTTACTGGTCCCTCTAACTACATTAACCCAGCTACTTACTTGGGCCTCCTGATCTATATCACCACCCTCCATCTCTAACCCACTAACTTCCTGCTCAGTGAGCCGAAGTTCCCTCTCAAGGTGGCCAAGTTCCCTCAGTGTTGCAATATGCTTCTCCAGATCTCTAACTCGAGCTTCTAGATGGGCAACATGCTCACATCTGTCACAGCGGTACTCACCCTGGAACACCTGCTCCAGTTGTGCGTACATGCGGCAGACTGCGCACTGAATGAATCCTTCCATCTTGCTAGCCATCATCCTCAGTGCAACAAAAACAGTGAAAAAGAAAGAGATTTAGCACTTACCAGAACTTGAAACTCCTTCTTTTAACTCCTTTTTTAAACTCCACTTATTTTCAACCACTTGTCAGCAAGCACAGTGAGCAAGCACACACAGTGAGTGCTGATCCTTGATTTAAGCACCTGAGATCAATTAACCCCACCCCCAGGTGCAGAGCAGACCAGAGAAAAAAAACTGTTTGGACCTGTTTAACTAAGCAACTATGGCACTAGCTATCTATGCACTGCAGCAATGCACACCACACAATTGCACAAAAACAACAATCTATCAGTCACTTCAAACCCACAGAATCACCAACAACTCCTTTTTTAAACTCCACTTATTTTCAACCACTTAATAAAGTAGATCAGCTTGAACACTGAAGTTGCTTTTATGTGTCTTGGTTGGTACTCACAGACAGCTGTCACATTACATTTTTGATTAGGCAGCACCCAGGTATATCTGAGGAGACTAATTGAAGGTCTCACCCTAACAGGGGTGATGTCACACATCTTGAAATTCACAGAAAACCAGGATACAAGGAATTATAGGAATAATAATCCCTTGTATCCTGTTCTATTCTGTGATTTTATTTGTTGTTGGTTTAACTATATTCGTTACGAACTTTCTCAAAGTTCAGTTCGGTGACGAACCAAACTTTTTGTAAAGTTCGCAACGAATATATATAAAACGTGTTTAATTAATACATAGCATTTTATAGTAGCGTGCCTCAATATAACTTGTATAGAAAGAAACCCATATCAAGTATATCACAATAGCAAACATATACATAGCATAAGGCTATCTGTTTGCTCTTGGAATTTATTATATTTTGATCTTTTTGATATTTTGTGTTCAATATCATTACAACCTGATTGCCCCAGTACATTTCCCCATTGCCTGTGATGGTTATACAGGTCATGTTCAACATGTAATGGAATTAATTGGTATTTGGTTTTAACGTGCTATAATTTTATACTGTTAGCATTGAATAAGTGCCAGTAAGGCACCCAATGCTTATGAAATGATGGAATAACTTTATACCTTTTAACTGGGGGATTGGACTTCATGACCTTTTGAGTTGTTAAATTAATTACAACTTGAAAGTATTGTAAATCGTTTGTGCGAAGAGAACACACACGGAGAGGTTTATTTGTGCATAACTGCATGAGTGTAGGTAAGGTCTACTTGGCCATCATATCAGAAACATGTTTATTAAATGGTAGTATATGCAGTTTTAGTATACAGTGGCGCCTTGGATTACAAGCATAATTCGTTCCGGGATCGTGCTTGTAATCCAAATCCACTTTTAAACCAAAGCAAATTTTCCCATAAGAAATCATAGTAATGTAGACAAATGGTTCGCAACCGCCATAAATAATGATTTATTATTCTGAATAACATGTAAAACAAACATTCAGAAACAGCAGAATATGTGATATTATAAGTTACTGTACAGTAATGGAGAGGATGGGAAACACAAGGGCTGACAGAGACTGCAGGGAGTATGAAGGAATGAGCAGGGCAGATGTGGGCACATACATGCAGCACTCTCTGTTCGGGAAGAGAGGGGTTACAGCTATGAAGAGATTACCTCCACAGTCCTGTCTCCTGATGTAAGCCCAAGCCTTGAGTGGATCTGCCATGATTTGGAAGGTGAGGGAGACTTCCTGGGTCAAAATACAGGGCTGTAGACCCCTCTATGCAGACCATGCCCCTCCTCCACTCGCACTCCCACCCAGTACAGAGAGCTCTTAAACCAAGTTACTCTTAAACCAAAGTACCACTGTATATCAAACATGACTAGCTCTCCAGATATCTTATATAAAGTCGCAAGAATATCACAATCAAAATCCTATGCAGCCAAACATTATAGTAGTAATCTGGATACACACAATGAGTGTACCTCTTCATCAATTCCCAAAAGAAAAAAGGTAGAAAATTGATTAAACAAAAAATAAAGTCTCTCAATGGTTTGTGTGCTTCACAGTGCAATAGATAACTGCTCCCAATATACGTCAAATAAAGCAAATAATCTCACATAAGATGACATCCCCATGCTCAAGCCATTGATTTCTTTGCTTGCCTGGTTACCTCATTTCCTATTTTCTGATATATTGTACCTTTTCACATTTTTTGGTATTTTTTTCTCATTCCTTTTGATAATCCAATCTCTCTCTAGGGTTCTATCTCTAACCATCTCACTTTCTCAGTTTTCATACACATAAAAATGGAATTTCATTTGATCTTGCGTTACTTAGTCTCTGTATTAAGATCTCAGACCACAACTCTCTTTGTTACTATGAAATATTTCATCTACTTGTCACAGAGACAGATATCTACGTTCTATTAATACATAGCAACCCAAAGAAATTCTACAGGCTTCTGGCCCCTGATCTATTCCCACCACTATAATCAATCACAGTCCATACAGAATACTAGTATTACAATAAATATAGCTATTTACAATCAAATCAAGTAAATAAAGCAATAGCAAATATCCAAAGTACATGTGACCATAATTAAGCGCTATGTCCCTAAACGCATTGGTTTTATGATATATTTATGAATTAAAAGGTATGTTTTGTGCTGACCGCCTACAATCTACTAAACAGTTCTATGTGAACAGAGCGTCTAGCAAACGCCAGGACTCGTGCACCCCACCCATCCTTTTAAACAAACCTGGATTTAAACAACATGCATGCTGGGTGAGGTGATTTTCTTTTCCAAAGTACATAGTCATATAACTGTATTACTGAACTGATGTATCCTGGACTTGGTAACCCTATTGCATGTCTCACCACAGCTTCCTCAGGGGGACAAAGCAGGGCATGTACAGAAATCTATTATGTGTGGATAACTCCAATCATACAACAGTAAAAAGTGTGTTTGATGGAACAGCCAGTACCTGGCTGTGTTGGAAGGGATAACTCCATACTATAATCTTGCTATTTGCCAAATACCAACCCTCAACCAAAGATACTGTACAGTACATCATCTCCTTATTAGAATTGCTTTTGTAATGGACAGGGAGATTTAATATTACTCCCTGGCTCACAGCAATATCCGCCCAGTGTTTCTATTATATGTCTAGAGGGCCACTGGATGGAAATGACTGACAGCGGGCAGTGAAGCTTGCTACCGCGTATTTCTACAAGCTCGTTCTCCTGATAGGTGAGGGCCTTAACAGTGAGATATCGACCGATTACATAATTTTTCTTACCAAAGCCAAACAAAAAGTTCTTACTTAATGACTTTTATGCTTAAAGGAGAAGTCTGGCTACTGGAAAAATTTTGGAGGCAGGGGAGAAAAAAAAAACTATCCCAACTCACCTCGTCCTGTGCCTCTCCAGATCTTCAGAAGAGCTGACGTAACAATTCTGCTGATGGATTGGCCACTCCGTCAGTCAGTGACTGGGGTGGGACACTGCTGTTGACAACATCACAACTCTGGGGAAAGTGCCCCTTTAACAACAGGTAAACAAATTGTGCTTTTATTTTAATATTGGTCTGATTCAGAGTTGAACTGTACCTCTTGGAACCCCTAAAAATCATTTAAATGAATCCAATATGTCTTCATGTTTCTAGTCAGCCACCATTTACACTGTACTATGTATTTTACTGTATATCTATAAACTTTCTCTCCATCCAGACATGCAATATTTATGAGGTCAATGCGGTTACAGGGCTGCTCGGGTTTTGATATTCTGTGATTATTCCTAGTGTGATTTAGATTTAAAGATACATTTAAATGCTTGGTAAAATTGCCTTGAGCAGTATATCCATTCATCTTCATTGGACAGCTTCTGTCTAACAACAACAGACATTCTAAATCTTATAATGCTAATAAATGTTTGAAACTAAACTCTCATGATTTAAAGTAGACAGGAAATTACTTAGAGAATATCTTAATGGTCAATGTAAATAGAAGATTTATTCTAATACGGACAATGCTGTCTCATGGGCACTGGCGTGCTGGCTGCACACTTTACAATTATATTCTGCGCTTGAATGTCTGAAGATTAAAAATCAGATCTGAATATATTATCTTGTATATTTTACTAGATACGCAAATTATGGTTGGATTGATTGCACAAATCAATTAATATTTTTCTGATGCTCACTCTAGGGCCACATCCTTTCCATATTTAATCTTTAATATTTAATCTTCATGACCCAGAAATACTATGCCTTATGTACCACCAGTACTATCATTAATAGCTAACACTACTGCAACACATTTTAAAAAAACAATACAGGACTTATTCCAGTATGCGGTAGATCTTGACACCTCTTATCTAGTAGTACAGATTATACAGATTACAGTCACACATTCCAGGGACATGTTATATCAGGTATAAATAAGATCTCCGGTACATTACGCATACAATTGAATGAGGACAATAGCAAGAATTCAAAGCACCGTTTAACCCTTTTAAGTCTGGCCTATTTTAGGCCCTAAGGGAAAAATATTATTTTTGTTTTTTTTATTGTTGCCTTTTAAGAACCTTAAATGGGCACTGTCATTACCAATAAATAATGCTATATCAGCAGGGGAGGTGATATACTACATCTTTGCAATGTACTTTATTTTATTAATTAATTAATAATTAATTAATTAATTTATTTATTCAATCATTTATTTTTTGCCTGTTTTCAATATGAAATAAAATGCTATAAGATCTCACAAGCCTAAAGGACAGAAATGGCTGCAGATCGCACCCATGGTTGATACGAAAGCTTGTTCAGCTACATTAAAAACCAACATCAAAAGTTAGTATATAATTTGATCAAACCTTCTGATACACATGAGTCCCTACGCTGAACGACACTGCCAACCCTGCAAAGCAAACGCAAGCAGGCAAGTGGGGCCACAGAATGGCTATGCAACCCCACTGTCACAGGACCACACCCCAAGGGCCCCCCAAACCCCACAGACGCCGCTGGTGGAGAAGGCGGCCGCCAAGCAACACAAGTGTGAACAAGGTGCCACTACTCACCATTGCTCCTTGCCAAAATGACCTAGAATCTGCCCTGGGCTATAGATGGCTCGGCAATGCTCTAGCAAAGCTGAGTGAACTAGAAACCTTTCATAAGAAGTACAGCAGTCAAAAAGTTAACATACTGTAGTATTGCAATTGCTAACAGCTTTATAAATTGGCCGAAGAATCCCTTCACACCATGACCACATATACTGTATATATACATATACAACATTGCCCTCATACAGTGGCACACACTATTACTATATAGGATTGTATAGTGATTACAGTGCATTTAAATCCAGTGACTCACTAGTGTTGCCTTCTCTATTCTCCTCCTCTTTTCCTTTTCTTCTCCAGTAGATCACCATTAAGATTTCTGCCAACTTATACTCATCTCTGCCATACTGTGCCCCACATAGTAATATTTCTCTGTTCTGTCATATAGCAATAATGCTCCCTATGTCCCTCCACATAGTAATAATATCCTCCTGTGCCTTCACATAGTAATAATGTCCCCATATAGTATTAATGCCGCCCCGGGGCCTCCATTTAGTAATAATGATATCCTGTGCTTTTCCAAAATAATAATGCCCCTCTCTGCTTCCACTAATAATAATGACCCTCTGTGCCTCTACAAGCCTTGTGGCTTAGATAGACATCAGAGGGGTGGGGTTCCTGTACTCCTCCTGTGTGCCCTTCATGTAGGATGCACTGCAGGAAGACAAAAGACATTGTCTCTGTGTATCAATATACTGTTTTAGGGTAGCTTCAAAATCATGTGAAAATCAAAATGCGCATGTAAAAATCGCACCAAAAACGCAGCGATAAAAACGCAGCGTTAAAAACGCAGCGATACGGTGCGTGTGAAGGCACCCATAAAGAGAATACTGTATCTACTGGTTTTATGCCAATTTTCACGATAGTTTGCTGTGTACCCCAAAAAGGTACCTACCTGTAAATATCCTTTCAGGTATTCTTGTACAGATTTATTTGTAGTACATGAAAGGTTTGGAAATCAATCTTTCTCTTATTTAAGCCTGCGTTGCATACACTGTTTTCTGCTCATGCTAGCATATAATTGAATGGTTGCCCTTTAGGTAGACTTGATAACTGTTGCATTTAATGACTGTAATAGAATAGTCTTACAAAACATGTTTTTCGAAAAGATATTTAATGATCCATTTCATATAAAGACAGTTAGACAAGAGAATAGCCTATTGACGTACGCTTTAGTATATTGTTCTCTGGATCCCCTCTGCCACAATGCTTGTAGCCTTAGATTTTCTAAATCAATAGCACAAGCATTATAGTAGGAATGAACAATTTAGCCTCACTCAGTGTGAAACATATAATCTCCAGTATTCCACTAGTTACATATTTGAACACTGACCATGTCCATGGAGGTAAGTTTAGTTCTCATACTTTTCGTTTTATCCCCTAAAAACACATAAAATTAAATATGTTTTAGAAGAGACTGTGGGGACAGTGCACTGTTCACAGCAATGGTACTTTAGGAATAGGCTGCAGTTTAGACTGTCAATTTCAATTTAAAAGGTATTCAATTTAAAAGGTATTAAAAGGTATTCTGCCCAATGTGCAGGACCATATTGAATATGGCACCGACCGGGAAACTACATCTCCCAGCATGCTTTTCACCATATGACATGTCGAGCTGAGCGGAAGATACAAATGGCAGATGTGTTCTACTCAGGTTTTTCTCTGTTGTTCTTGCTGCTGCCCCTATTCTTTCACACAACATACAAAGAAGGATCTAGAGAGCCTTGACCCGGAGCCACCTGTCCTCCTGTGCACTCACCCCCAAACACTGCATCCCACCCACCCCACCCCCCTGACACCCCGGGCCATGAGCTGGGCAAGAGAGCTGTGGGTAAGTGTGTGGCCCTCAGGTGGGCGTCATCCTGTGTGGGCTTTTCTGTTTCCAGGGAGGATGTGAATTCTAGAAGTCTGGAGAAGTGAAGTGGTCCAGGTGCGGTCGCCCTTGATTGCTGCCTGTGGACTACCCATGTACACTGGCGAAGGGGGGACTCAGCTGCATGGAGATGAGGCATGTGATAGTTTCAGTAATGGCCGGGGGGGGGGTGCATTGTAGTTTCAGAGCCGTGCTGTGCATTGTGTGTACAGGTGCAGGGTGTGCACACAGCTAGGTGAGGGGCGCATTATGGCTGACACTTGAGCAGAGCACCAGCCAGGTCTTCTCTCTATTGTTTTCCTAATGATTGAGCACGGCCCCACTGACCATGGTAAAATAGATTGTTAGCGCTAACCTGGCCCACTGCAGAGACAGAGGCCACGTGATCCATGTCTCCAAAGGGAGGGGAGAAAGAAGATGGAGGGGGAAAGGGCTAAAACATTATTTGTTACCTAAAAACATGACTAAGCCAAGACAACATTAGAAGGTCTCTTCTGGCAGAACTCATAATGTCACTGAGCCCCTGTATCATGTCTAAATCAGGGAACACTGGAAGGATTTGTAACTCATGAACACATCTATTCAGATTGCATAACAATTCTCAGTTGTATTTTAGCTTTGATTTATTAAGAATATGTGCGCTTATAAACTGAGCATGTTAAAAAGTCACATCACATGAGGGAGGTTAGAAACTTCAATATAATGTAAAGTGTAAAACTAGTCCTGTAAGATTTCATTTTTTTAAACACCAATTTCCTGCACCAGCTTCTGTCTCCCAAAGTGCGAAGTCATAACCATTCCCTAGACATGCCTCTTTCAATACAATCAACAGCTGGATGTGTACTGACTATGAAGTAATGGGGATGTTATAGGCCTTACTACTCCGACACCTCTAACATCCATTTGTTATTGTAACTATGGATGTACATTTAGTTGTGGTATACGGTTTATGATACAATATGCTTCTAAAGGTTTCTATTTAGACTCTATGTATAATAACCAGTTGGCTTTTAATAACTAACAGTAATTCTAATGCTTGCATTCTGATACTACACATATAAAATTAGCTCTTGCGTATTAATGAAATGGTTTGTTAATGAAATTGCACATCTGTTGGAGAGTAGAGGGAGGTGAGAGAACCCATGTTCTCACCCTGCAGTAGTTGCCATACTCCACCTACCTGTCTTCATCCAGATTTAGAGACACGGCTGTGTCAGTACAGTATCGCTGAATTTTCAGAACTCATTGCATCATAATGAATTATAATACAGGGAGTTACAACAGTTCAGTCCATGGCAAACAAACTGCTTACAGACTCTATACATGGATTGTGTGTCTTTGCCCTTAAGCGTTCTTCTTTCTTCTTCTTAGTAGCAGGATCTACTTCCTCAACCAATCGTTTATCGCACAGGAGTGTCCTGTCTTAGCCAGTGATTGGCTGAGACGGCAGGTGCTCATCCAGAAGCAGAAAAAAGGAGGGAACCAGACTGTACTGAATGAGAAGCTGCGGGGGACCAGCAAAGGGTAGGTATATTTTTTTCTATTTCCTTTTCCCACCCCAGCAGCCCTAAGGAATGTAGCCCTAGGGAGTCTGAGAAAACATGGATACAGCCATACAACAGCATACCTATTTTTACATGAGGGCTGGAATGACCTTTTAATCTGGACAGGGACAGTGCTTGAGAAAAGAGATAAGAGAATAATTTTGAAATAAAACAAATTCAATCTGAATACCTTACTGAAAGAGTAGTAGATGCTTGGAACAAACTTCCAGCAGATGTGATTGGTAAATCTATAATAACAGAATTTAAACATGCCTGGAATAAACATATATCTATCCTAAGATGAGAAGAAGGGAAATACTAATAGGACAGACCAGATGGACCAAGTGGTCTCTTTCTGCCGACAATCTTCTATGTTTCTATGTTTCTAAAATATTCCGATCTCAGTAGATCTAAACATTTTGCAGTTTGTTTTAGGTAAATCACAATAAGGCAGTTGGCATTTTACATTCAGTAGCTTGAAGAACATATGATGTGGGTTGGTTGACTTAGCAGGCTTCCTCGTAACATCTTAAATAGAGATGAGCAAACCGGGTTTGGGTTCGAGTCGATCCGAACCCGAACGTTCGGTATTTGATTAGCTGGGGCTGCTGAACTTGGATAAAGCTCTAAGGTTGTCTGGAAAACATGGATAAAGCCAATGACTATATCCATGTTTTCCACATAGCCTTAGGGCTTTATCCAACTTCAGCAGCCACCGCTAATCAAATGCTGAAAGTTCGGGTTCGGATCGACTCCAGCATGCTCGAGGTTCGCTCATCTCTAATCTTAAAGTCAACCCTACCTTCCCACTGATTTGCATCCAATTTAGTGCCACCAAAAATTGGATTACTCTATGTAAAGCAAATATTTATATTGTGACATAAAACCAGCTTCTTTTCAAGGGAAAATGTAACTTCCAGCTGACAGCATTTTGCAGTCAAAGTTAGTGGCACCAAAAATTCTATTGTTCTACATCAACCAAGTGTTACACTTCAACTTGCCTCCAAGTGGAAAATTCAGTTCTGTTGTTGATAGCAATATAAAGGTGTCTCTTTTCATCTGATTATTGGTGGCAACAATATTTTCCTGTTTTGTGTCAAGCAAGCATTCAGACATTGCTTTTATACTTCAGTCTCACTCTGAGTTTGCTTGTTGTACATCTTATTATAACTTGCACTCATTGCATGTTGCTAGTTACTAGAGAAAAGCACAACTTGAGCATGCCCAAATCAGTTCACTCGGCATTTAGATACCGGTGACTCTTAAAGTTGGATTTTTTTCATGACAGTGTCCATTTAAAGGGGTTTTCTAGGCAGTTATATTTTGATATGGTGCCCAGGTAGATGAGGGGGGGGGGGGGGACTAAGGCTAATAAAACTTTTTTTTATATATCAACTGGTCGGCACCAGTGTGGAGATCCCAGTAGCTGCCCGATTACCGTTATCTGCCAACCTAAGCAGATGGTAGGAATAGGGCAGCAATTTGAAAAATGAACTATGCTACCAGGATCGCTGCAGCAGCACTGACCAGGTGCTATAAACACATTTTTATTAGCTTGAGTGGTACATTTGCTTAAAGGACAGTGGCTTGTCGGGCCTGTGAAGTTACTTTCCAGCACCTGAAAGTTGGCAAACAACAGACATAGGAGCTGCATGAACTCAGCGATGGTGGGGAGCGAAGTTAAATGTGTCCCTGGGCAGTATATGAAATAATAACTTTGTTTCGTTAAAATGAATATACATGTTGAAATCAGTAAAATAAAAATATTTCTGACAACCTCACTGTACTGTTGCATATATTTCAGATAGGTCAATGTAATGGAATAGGAAGTATTATTTAAAAAGTGTATTAAAGGTAATTGATGAAGTGCTAGGTGATAACATATACATAAATGTTCTTAAGGTCATCTGTGAGGTACACAAGCTTTCCTTAATTGTTTTGCCTTGGTGCTGCCTGTGATTTGAGCCCATATATAAGTTTCCACTATTAAATTCTAGACAGGCATTGCTATCCCAGTATTATTTTAGTTGGATGATTTCCCAAGGGAAAGAAAAGGCATAAAATCCCTGATGTACCTGTTAAAATGAGATTGCGCTTTTCTTTCTTAGTAGCTCACTGCATGTTACGGCAATGACTTTTACCTTGTTTTTACTTTTAAGAGCAGAAAGCAAGATTTTCATGTTTTGGTTTTTTTTTTAAGTTTTATTGTTAAAAAAAAATGTAACTAAAGTGTGTGAATAATTGAAATAATCGTATAAAGAAATTATTTATTTATTGTAATTGCACTGTGACTATAAAGAATCTTCTACTTACATTTATTTATATAATGTTTATCCTTTATAAAACTCCCCTATGTAACCAAAGTCTAAAAAATAAAAATATGATATCCTGTTCATCCTGTTTATCCCAGGTTTATAATAAAGAGATTATCACTATGAGCCCTTTCAGAGATTAAGAAGTTATTCTGAGAGAATTTTCACAACATTCGGTAGTATCTTTTACTAATGACTAGAGATGAGCGAACCTGCCGAGGTTCGGGTTCGTATGAACATGAACTCTGGGCGTCTGATTCCCGCTGTCTGCAGGCTCCGTGAAGAGGATGGATACAGCCTATAGGCTGTATCCCAGTTTTCCAGGCGGTCCTCCGGCTGTATCCACCCTCTTCACGGAGGCTGAAGACAGCAGAAATCAGACGCTGAGAGTTCAGGCTCATATGAACCCGAACCTCGGCAGGTTCGTTCATCTCTACTAATGACCCTATTACACAGGCTAATTATAAGCCAAAACAGGCCAGTGATTAGCCGACGAAGAAGCAAAATTATTTAAAACTTATTTACTGGCTGATCAGGCCTTCCTGACCTGTTAAAAATCATCATCGCCCATCAGCTGCACATCTCCCTGTGTGATAAGAGGTGCAGCTGTAACAGCCAAGTAAAGCAAAGGGCAACCCAAATGATATACCGATCATTCATGCAGCCCCGGCCACACGATTACTGAGCCGTGTAATAGTCTTAGTAAATGAGCGCCAGTCTACTAGAATGATGTTCATGTCTAATTGTTTCAGGTCATGTTAATACAGCTTTACCTCTGTTTGAAGACATCTTTCTATTATTTCTATCCCCACAAGTGAGCATAAGATTTCCTGGGTGGGATTTTTTTTATAGTGGCTACAACCCCTCTACTCAAGGCAATATATCATGATTGACTGTAATACAGGCAGGACTAATTGCATGACATTATGGAGAAGCCCATTGGGTCACTACTAGATGATGTTTTTTTTTTTTTTTTCTTATCTGTAAAATTCCAGACGGCCTTTTGAGAAATTTTCTGTGAAATTAAACAATGTGGGAAAGTATCAAGATCGGCATTTAACACGACTTAATGTGAATTTGCACAAGCTTTTGCCTTGTCAAATTTATTAAGAAGTGCAAATCTATAAATTAACCAGGCACTAAAGTAGATGCCCATGCACAAGCATAAATGTTTAAATTCACTGAAATCCAAACATGAACCTCGGGACAAAACTAATTCTTGTCAAATTGATTTGCACATCTGTACAGTTTGCTTGTTTACCAATGACCCAAGAGTGTGGAATATTGTTGATATTCCAGGAGGTGTCTGTAATATGAAAGAAAGATTTAGCTATACTAGACACATGGCCAAAAAAATTGAAACTGCAGTTCAATGTTTCTTAATGTAAATTAATACAACAGAGCAAAATGAGTCACCAAACCAATAGGAAAAGTAAGTTGAATGCCGGGCTGTATAGCTAGAGGTATAACCAGTAGAAAGAGGGATATTGTGACCTGCTGATAGTTCCTCTTTAATAAAGTTATCTATCTTTGTAATATAACTTTATTTTTAAAAATGTATATTTTATTTTACATACATACTCATGTCCGTTTAGTGGTAACAGTAAGGGGTAACATTTGCCCCTCTGCTGCCATCAAGCTTTGTTTTAGCACTGCTGAACACTGCTATGCAGATCAGTAATATTCCCTTCAGGACATCGCCAAGATACAGATAATCTCCTCCGCGGGTCAGGTCAGTAAATCGCAGTCCTCTGATACTGCACAGCCATTTGTCAATAGTGATACTTTATTAATACATACACCTAGCAGATTACACAATATCTTCTATAGAGTGGAATAGTATCTATTGTAACAAGTTCTGTCTGTATCCTCCTGCTGGGGCCAAAAATAAAAATATTAATAAATGAAATTTTTTCTATTATCTATTATCTTTCTATTATCTATTATTTTTCTATTTTTCTATTAAATAAGGGTTAATAAAAAAATTCATCAACAGGATTTCTGAATCTGAAAAAAGTTTAAGTTGTTCCGCCAAAAAACAAGACCTCATATGGCTACGTGGGAAAATAGAACACTGCTGTGACTCTTGGAAGGTGGCAAAAAAAAGTGTGAAAATGGCTTGGGCATTAAGGCCTAAATTAGGCTGGTCACTAAGGGGTTAAATGATATTGTTCATTGATATACAGTGTATTTCTACAATGTGGATATGTACTGGAGGCAGTCCTCTCCACGCTGTCAGCTCATGCTGGCATGTGCATCTTCTTTAAAGGCCATCACACGCCAGGTTATCAGCCTCTAAGTATTGAAACCTGCCTTTCACACTGATTCCTTGGCTGAAATGTAAAATGTACTGTAGGTTCCTGTGTGGCTTTGCTCAATACTTGTATTTGAGTAAGATAGTTCTTATATATGGTTGGTGTCTGTCCTGACCCATATCTCTTTTCTGTATTGTATTGCACTCAGGCTTGCACTACTACTTTTCTGCCTATTGCTTTTCATACCATGCTTTAATAACACCTAATAATTAATTTATTTACCATAAAATAGGCATAAAATGTTGTAAAGGAGATCATTCAAATATAAAAAATAAATGCATGATAGTTCATAAAAAATACATAGGAACATTCAATATTTAAAGAAGAAGTCCAGCGAAAATTTTTATTAAAGTATTGTATTGCCCCCCAAAAGTTATACAAATCCCCAATTTACACTTATTACGGGAAATGCACATAAAGTGCTTTTTCCCTGTACTTACTACTGCATCAAGGCTTCACTTCCTGGATAACATGGTGATGTCACAACCCGATTCCCAGAGCTGTGCGGGCTGGGGCTGCTGGAGAGGATGATGGCAGGGGGACACTGAGGGACACAGGGCACTGGAGGGATACTGAGCATCCCCCTGCCATCATCTTCTCCAGCAGCCCGCACAGCTCTGGGAGGCGGGTCGTGACATCACCATTTTATCCAGCAAGTGAAGCCTTGATGCAGTAGTAAGTGCAGGGAAAAAGCACTTTATGTGCATTTCCCGTAATAAGTCTATATTGGTGATTTGTATGAATTTTGGGGGGCAATACAATACTTTAATAAAAGATTTTGCTGGACTTCTCCTTTAATTATAATAAATGAAATCAAAAGAAATAGAAATAATCAAAAACATAAAAATGTAGTATCCAAAAATCTAAATAGATAGTAAGAAATAATATATAAGGATGGCATGTCAAAAGGTGCATAGATGAAAAAGAGTAAAATAAAAAGTGAAAAATATAAAAAATTAAAATGTCATTGTCGTTAAAAAATTTTTTTTGCAGAAATCAATAGTACAGGCGATTTTAAGAAACTTTGTTATTGGGTTTATTAGCCAAAAAATGAATTTTTATCATGAAAAAGAAGTTTGAAGCTCGTCCCCTGTCTTCATTGTTCTCCTATGGAGAGAGGGAAATTAGACACCAAAACAGGACAACAAAGAGTTAATTTAAAGCTGCATCACTCTGATGTCACCACTGGCCTATCTGACCTCTAAATAGCACTCTGAATAGCTCCCCCCCCCCCCCTTGTGTAAATCTTTGTTCTCTGCTCTCTACTGCTAATATTTCTCCTCCTTCTCTCCTCCCCCCTCCCCTCTCCATAGCACAGACAGGATGCGTCTGATTGAGATTTTCTGATTCTGAGCAGTGGATATTACAGAAAGGAGGGGGGGGGACCTGGGAAAAGGCTTTTTAAATGCAGATAATGGCATATTTGCCTAATAAACCCAATTACAAAGTTTCTTAAAATCGCCTGGACTATTGATTTCTGCAAAAAAAAAAAATAACCACAGTGATACTTTGTATCTGGGACACAATCAAATGTCTGAATAAATACAGAACAAATGCAGAAAAAATGTATGGAAAATGAAAAAAACATATACATAAACTAATAAAAGTCAGTGTTATTTTGTGGAATAATATCCTTATTTGCAGTGATATAATCTCCATGCCACAGTTGTTGTTCTGAGTTTCACAGGACCCGAGAAGATAACAGTGTAACTTGTTGTCGGTAAAGTTTGTTACAATAGATACATTGCTTAGTTGTATAGATAGGCTGATGTTTTTTAACAGATGTAGAAATAAATGTTAGTGCTGGCCGTAAAAATTAATGAAGCGGTGTATGACACCTCTCACCACAGTCCAGCAGAGTTTCTCCCTCTTCCTGAGTAGGAGATAGATAGCAGCAGATGCAGAAGGAGCTCTGTTAAGTAGTAGCCCAATCTTAGGCATGTAATTTGATTGGATAGAGACGTTGGGTCAGCGTGGTGATTTTCGCCCCAAATTTGAAAATTGGGTCAGGCTGTTGTATCTGGCAAGGCCATTTTCAGTTATTTCGGGTTATTCATATAGCTGTATGCTTCTGCATCAGAACTGAGGTAGTTTTATTGGTTATAAAGCTAAATGCATTTTGGTACCTTGGAAGGTGCCTTGGAGTTGAAGGGACCAAGTATCTGTAGCTGTATAGCTGTATGATATATTGGTACAGTCTTTACGGACTGGATATTTAGATTAACCCTATACGTGCTATACTGAGTTGCACAGGAAATCCAACTCCAATTTTTACAATGCATAAAGACATCATATGTGTAAACATAGATTACTGTTTAAAGTGACTCTGTACCCACAATCTGACCCCCCACCCCCACCCCACCCCCCAAAAAAAATGCTTGTACCTTGGGATAGCTGCTTTTAATCCAAGATCTGTCCTGGGATCCATGATGCAGTTATTTTCTAAAAAAAAAAAAAAAAAAAAACACTTTTAAACTTGCAGCCCTGTGTCAAATTGGCGTTGCCTAGAGTATGTGTGCCCAAGCCTTGCACCGCCTCTCTGTCCCTCCTCCCCGCTCTCTTCACAATTTTGAACGCACCTGGGTAGGATTTTTCCTATTCTTCACTTGTCTGAACACTGCACAGGTGCCTTAACAATCCAGCTCATGGGCAGTGTTTACACAGGTGATGAATAGCAAAAATAGTTCTAGGGCCGGTCCTAATAATGAAGAGGGTGGGAGGAGGGGCGGAGAGGTAGTGCAAGCCTAGGGGATAGGTACTCTATGCCATGCCAATTTGACACAGGACTGCAAGTTTAAAAGTTGTTTTTTAGCACAATAACTGCATCACCTGCTGAACGGACCCCAGGACAGATCTTGGACTAAAAGCAGTGTGAAGGTGCAGGTTGGGGGAAGGTTTGGGGGGGTCAGATTGTGGTTACAGAGTTGCTTCAAGTTAAGAATAGACTGGTAAATGTATGCTAATAATAATTATATGAGTTATATACACAAAGACCTCTGGGTCCTTGTTTAGACCTCCTGGTGCCAATGATTCAAAATCATAGATTTGTTTTGATTGACAGTAAAAATGTCTTTATAGGAAACGTGATTGTGTGATAAAATGAAATTAAATAAATAGCCTGTAGAGTAAAATAATTTTGTTCGAGGGACATATTTGTTGCTTCTAGAAAGTATTGTACAGCTTGTAAACCTGCTTCATGTTGAATAATGGTATATAAGGAATTTACGTCAAGTGTTGCTGATATGTGGTTTAATTGCCAGGGGAAATCTTCAACAAGCTTGACTATCGGAGTTGTATTTTTGAGATATGATGGGGTTATTTGAACTCGCAGCTGGAGAATTTTGTCGCTCTATTGCGAGCGATTTGAAGTCAATGATCCTATTCCTGAAATAATGGGGCTGCCTTGGGGGTTGATAGGATTTCTGTGGATCTTTGGAATGCAATAAACTGGTAGTTTTTTTTTTTTTTTTTTTACCTAAAATGAATTGATGTTCCTTTGTGTTAAGAATATTATTGTCTAATGCTTGGTCACTGAGGTTTTTAAGTTGAAGTTCATAATAGTCATCTATAGAGTTTTAGATATGTAGGAGTACTGTGGTTTGCAATAAATTGGAATATCAACAAAACGTTGTTTTCTTTCAGTAATTCAATTGAAAAAAGTGACTTCGTATATTCTACAGAGTCATTACATAGAGAGTTAACTTTTTCAAGCATTTGTTTCTGTTAAAGTTGATTATGGATTACAGCCAAGAAAAACCCAAAAGTCAGTATTTCATAAAATTAGAATAATTAACCCAAAACACCTGCAGTGTCTTCCTAAGTGTTATAAAAGGTCCCTTAGTTTGGTTCAGTATGCAACAATCATGGGGAAGACTGCTGACTTGACAGATGCTCAGAAGGCAGTCATTCACACACTCCACAAGGAGGGTAAGCCACAAAAATTCATTGCTAAAGAATCTGGCTGTTCTCAGAGTGCTGTATCAAAGCATATTAATGGACAGTTGTATGGAAGGAAAAAGTGTGGTAGAAAAAGGTGCACAAGCAACCGGGAGAACCGCAGTCTTAATTTCTGTGTTAAAAACATTTTTTTTTTCAGTTGGTTTTATATAATATTCTAATTTTCAGAAATACTGACTTTTGGGTTTTTCTTGGCTGTAATCCATAATCATTAACTTTACCAGAAATAAACGCTTGAAAAAGTTCACTCTGTATGTAATGAATGTAATGACTTTATAGAATATATGAGGTCACTTTTTGAATTGAATTACTGAAAAAAAATTAACCTTTTGTTAATATTCTAATTTATTGCAAACCACTGTATCTTGGATTTTTTTTTAGGAATACCTCATTATATTTTGCTGTGTCAGGAATAGCTATTCCGTTGCCTTTGTCGGCTGGGCGTATGGTGAGGTCTAAGTTTTCTTGTAGGTATTTTATGGCTGTTTATTCCTTATGTGTGAGATTGCTGTTTTGTTTTTTTGTTTGTTTGTTTTTGTAATATCAAGGTCCCTTTCTACGGCTGTGATGTCCAGGCCAGCTTTATGCCTGGGGTGGAATTTAGATTTAAGGCTGACATCTGTGTGTCTCTAGTGATCTGTGGTGAAGGTAGTACAATATAAATACATGATAATTACATAGAAATTACACAGGAACATACAATATTTAATTATAATAAATGGAGTCAAAAGAAATAGAAAAAATAAAAAACATAAAAATATAGTATCCAAAAATCTAAATAAATAGTAAGAAATAATATCTAATATCTTTTGAAAAGTTCGGTTCGATTCGATCCGACGAACTTTAGTGAATTTCGGATCGGTCTGAACCGAAAACGAACCTTGCTCTAACAGCTGAATTATTGCAGCTACAATAGTGGGAGTGTGATAGGGTATAGTTTCGTTTAGTTGCAGTTGCTATTACAATGAAAAAAGTGGGGGAAAAATTTCCAAAAATAATGAGGGAAAAAATAATAATAATAATAATAATAATAATAATAATAATAGGAATAAAATTAATAAAATATAGTAAATAAAAGTGCCAAAATAGTGAAAAAAAATATTGGAAAAAAAAGTTTACAAGGAGGATGCGGCAGCACTTGATTGCACCCAGGCCAGTATTGTTGAGAAGAGACAAGTTGAGCAGCAGGAGGAGGCAGCAGTTGATTGATTCCAGTCCAGTATTATTGAGGAGAGGCTACTTGAGGAGGAGGCAGCAGTTGATCGATTACAGGCCAGTATAATTAAAAACAGACTACTAGTGATTCAGGGGCGGATTAACTTTACCATAGGCCCCGGGCTGTTCACCAAGCCTGGGCCCCCCACCCCACTGTAACTATGGAAGCACTAGCCTGGCGTTCATAGTACAGGATAGATAATGTCATGATGTCCTGATTTGTGCAAAATTGCCATAAAAAAACAGTGATTTTTTGCAAATCATGGCAGAAGTGTAGCCAGTAGACAGTACACCATTGAAAGTATAAGTCTTTTTGGGTGGTCATGGGCCCCCCAGGAGCTCAGGGCCCCGGGCTGCCGCCCAAAACGCTCCTATTATAATCCACTACTGCTAGTGATGATTATATTTCTATTTTTGTTCCTCGGCTTACAAAGTTCTGACAAACTAAATCTACTTACTCCTACGAAGCAGGTTCACTGGCCATGATACAATTGCATCTAGGGGGTCACGTGATTGTTTTGAGAAACAAAATAACAAATGTATCGTTTTTTGTTCCTATGTGTATATGCCAAGGTTATTTCGCCATTTTCTGTATTTTCACATCTGAAGAGTGAAAGCAATTCAATCAATTAGCTTATTTAGAACTGTGAAGGCAAATCGATGGAGGCAGATATGGTTATCAATAAATCACTCATCGACGTTTATGGACTAATTTTACAAGTATTTGATAACGCCTTGCCATTAATGAGTTAATAAATGTTGACATAGGTGGAGTTCTAACAGCTTACCGCTTTTTGGCTTATCATTGTGAGTCTGAGAAGCGATGTGTGTGACAGTCACTTGATGTATTTTTTAGAGTTAGTGTCAAAATTAAATGTACAGGTCTGGTCTTCGAATATATCAGATATCTGTTCTTAACCCCTTAGCGACCCATGACGTATTTGATACGTCATGGCGCCGCGGGGGGTGTTCAGAGCGGGGTCCCGCCGGGACCCCGCTCTGAACGGCGCTGATCCCGGCTGACACGTGCAGCCGGGCAGTGCCTCTGTTAGCCGGCGCGGGTCCCGTTGCCGCGCCGGCTAATTAAGCACTTCAATGCAGCTGTCAAACCTGACAGCTGCATTGAAGTGCTTTATGCACAACATCCCTGGTGTCTAGTGGGTCGGATCTCCCCCCCGCGATGCGATCGCGGGGGGGAGATCCGTTCTTCTGGCCGTGCCGGCACTCAGCGTCGGAATGACGCTGATCCCGGCTCGGCAGTAGATTGCTATGGCCTGCAGCAGGCCATAGCAATCTATGACCGATCTCATGGATCTTTGCTGTGTATATACACAGCATTGATCTCTATGAGAGATCAGTGCTATGTATATACAAGCCCCCCAGGGGGGCTTCTAGTCCATGTAAAAAAAAAAAGTAAAAAAGTGTTTTTATTAATAAAAAATCCCCTCCCCTAATAAAAGTCCAAATCACCCCCCTTTTCCCATTTTATAAATATAAATTAATAAATAAATAAATAAATAAACATATTTAGTATCGCCGCGCGCGTAATCGCCCGAACTATTAATTAATCACATTCCTGATCTCGCACGGTAAACGGCGTCAGCGCAAAAAAATTCCAAAGTGCAAAATTGCGCATTTTTGGTCGCATCAAATCCAGAAAAAATGTAATAAAAAACTATCAAAAAGTCGTATATGCGCAATCAAGGTACCGATAGAAAGAACACATCATGGCGCAAAAACTGACACCTCACACAGCCCCATAGACCAAAGGATAAAAGCGCTATAAGCCTGGGAATGGAGCGATTTTAAGGAACGTATATTTGTTAACAATGGTTTGAATTTTTTACAGGCCATCAGATACAATATAAGTTATACATGTTATATATCATAGTAATCGTAACGACTTGAGGAACATGCATAACAAGTCAGTTTTACCATAGGACAGACGGCGTAAATGCAAAACTCCCCGAAATCAAAACAAATTCGTTTTTTTTTTTTAATTTGACAGCGCAAATGATTTTTTTCCGGTTTCGCTGCATATGTTATGGAAAAATAATGCCGGTCATTGCAAAGTACAATTGGTTTCGCAAAAAATAAGCGCTCATATACGTCTCTAGGTGAAAAAATGCAAGCGCTATGGACTTTTAAACTTAAAATGGAATAAGCAAAAGCGCAAAAAGGAAAATAGGCTTTGACCTTAAGGGGTTAATAATGCTTATATTCTGTCCCGGTACTTTACATTGCTTCATTTTATATATGTGTTGTTAAAGGCTCTTTCCTTCCTAATTTATCAATTACAAGTTAGTCATGAATGATCTTTATTTATGACGAAGCTAAATGTTTATTATGGATTTTTGCCCCCACCTATTGCCCTGTGTGACTACTTTGGTCACCATACATTGCTGATAGTAGTTCACGTCCCTACGAATGTGTGTAATTCCTATGGCTTGCCCATAAGGGTTAGCTCTAAATCGCACTATACATTTATATTTGTTAGGGTACAAACACACACACCGTATACGCAGCAAATACGCAGCAGATCTGCAGCAGATTTGGTGGTGCAGATTTGATGCTGTGTTCAGTTATTTAGATCTAATCTGCTGCGTATTTGCTACGTATTTGTTGCGTATTTGCTGCGTATCGCAGCAGTAAATAGGCTGCGTATACGGTGTGTGTGTTTGTACCCTTAGGCTATGTGTCTGTGTGAAACATAATGCAATGTATTTCCAATTGTAGCCAATGTGCCGCTAATTATGTTTGATTCGCTATGTTTGTGTAATATCTCTTCCAGGAATTTTCTTTGTTTGATCACATGTTGCTGAGAAACGAGGGTGTGACTTATGGTTTGTGTTAGCGAGCTGCCCGTGCAGCTAACTCACTCCCCCATCTTCCATCCCCCCTCCGGATTGTGGGGTCGAATTAACTATTACGTTATGTTTTAAATATTTGAGGCTTACACTATGACCACATGATGGGAATAGGTTGTGTACTGTGTATATGATATGGGCCGGCAGTAGACAACATGGAGGGAGAGGGAGGAGGGAGGGAGTTAGCAGCATGGGAAGCTCCATAACCCACCCACATAAGTGACGTCATATTTAGTCAGCAACATTGCCTCTAACAAGGAAAAAGCCTCGACTAGCTATTACCTTACCAAGCGAGCATTGTTTGCAAGAGGTTTATATTATTTATTTATCTTTTTATTAAGGTCCATGCTCGGCCACTGCTATGGGATGGCCCTGCGCCTGGGTACACAAGCCGGCTAAGGCGGAGTGCCGCATGGAGGGAGGTTGCCCGGATTGTGTACCCAGGTTGGGACAAGCATAGAAGATTACAGAAGTTGATCATTGGTAAGTTATTTACCCACTATGTCAAACAAGAAACTCTACTGTTATGGTCACCTGACGCTCATATATTACTAATGTCTGTACGTTTTTTGCTTTCAGCCAAACATGTGGAGACCAGGTGGTCCAGTGTGAGGGACAGATTCATCAGGGAGCGACGGCAGCTGATGAGGCGTGGGGCCTCACAAGAAGAACTCGGCTCTTTGCGTTTTGCCCCAATGCTGCGTTTCATTTTGTATGCCAGCAGACGGCACCAGTAAGTGTGTGTCTTAATTGCATTTGTCCATGCTAGGATCAGATGATGTCAGTATTAGTTCAGTCTGTTATGTGTGCAGACATATAGACATGTGTTACTAAGACAAAGATTATATACATCGAGCTTCCTGCAGGGGGACCTATATATTTCTGGAACTGGATAATAATACAGTTACGAACAATAATGCTCCCCCTGCTGTACACTCAATATTCTTTATAAATGCAGCATGCCCTAACTGGATACTAAAAATTGTTTAATTGATGATGTAAGACCTAACTGGAGTTCGATTTAGCTACAAAGCACGGACAGGATAAATGGCGACAAATGTGCCCCAATGATTACATATGACCTAACAATCTCCCACTCATTTCTCAAGTGAGATTTTTAGGGAGACAATGGCTAATTAGCGCAAGATGTGAGAATAAATTACTATTTCTATGCAGACATATTATTTTCCCTGAGCATCATTTTTGGGGAGCAGTGTGTTAATGTTGATCAATAGTCTAGATTATGCGCAAAGGTAAGGCTAACACATTGGACATATTGGATAAAAAAGGACACAAAAAGCCTAAGTAAAATCCTGCATTGGATGCATATTGGTTCTTGAGAATTGTTACAATGTTGCTAACATGTTTGTAATAACAGATTTTGTCCACTGTTCATTAGTGAGCAGAGATGAAGAAGCTCAACAAACAGCAGAGGCCTCATCGGATGAAGAGAATAAAGAACCTCATCTGACGGAGGCACGCACCATGACTCCACCACCAAGAGGCCAAGAGGGCCCTGTGGAGCCTGGGCAGGGAGACGAACATCTGGCTTGACGTTAAAGAATAAATTGTGGGCGGCCTGCACTCCCTCTTATACTAAGGTTGTTGTTGGCATAAATGATTGTGATTAGTGGTCACACAGCCTCTGCCCCCCCCCCCCTCAACCACTATCCTGTGCTTTATACTATTTCGAGCATGTAATAAAGATATTTTGTGATATATCAGTGTTTGACTATTTTCTGGATATCACAAGTTTTTTACTTCCTATCTCTGCCTATCTCTCCCTCTCTCTACCTCCCTGTAAATATCTACTTGTTTGCCTATCTATCTATGTGCTTTCCCTCGCTAACTAGCACGGAGCTCCTCTCTATCTGCAGTCTAGACACACAATGAGAAAGAGCATGGACGCTCAGGCACTTCCTGTTCCTGTAGTGACGTTACACACCTTGATATTCACATAATAAAAGCATAAAAGGGATTATAGGAGTAATAATTCCTTATATCCTCTTCCATTCTGTGAAAACAATACAGTTTTGCAATGCCGTTGTGGTTTTAACAAACTTCGTCACAAACTTTTTGAAAGTTCGGTTCTGTACCGAACCGAACTTTTTGCAAAGTATGTAACGAATCTGGTTCGTACCGGTACGGTAGTTTCCCTAGTTTACACACATAAATTGAGTACACATTGTCTAATGTGAAAGTAACCATCAAAATAGTTGTGAAACTATATGGGTAGATGTGTTAAAGTGGACATGTGGTCAGTTTAAAAAAAAATCAAGTTTCTATACCATTTGATAGCCTTTGGCACCCTGTTTTGAATGCTTTTTTAGGTTTGGATCCTGCAAAAAATGAACCAGTTGACTTAAATTTGCATCTATTTATCTTCCATTTTCAAGGTTCCATTTATGTACATTATGGCACAACGGAAATATGAACCCAGCCATATATGCATAATCTAGTATCTAACATTAAATATTATGTACAGTTGTGCAAATAATAATATTTGGATATCAAGTTAACATTTTTTTGTGATATTCTTTTGTTGGACTGGCATTTTATTTACAAATGTATACTAATGAATCTATGTGTCACTGTCTCACATTCATCTGCTAGGGAGATAAAATTAATTGAATGCATTCTGACTTACACATCACTTAGTGATTAATGGCTTGCATTATGTATCCATTACTGAAACTCACTTATTGCAACTCTCTTAACAGTAAAAAGCACAGAAAGATGTCTAACATAAATTTACCAGCATAACCAGACACACACACACACACACACACAAACACTATGCATGTGTAAAATATATAAAAATAGATGTATAAAACAAAAAGAAAAAGAGCAGGGGCCCTCACATGGGCAGTCAAATCTTTTAGGGTGACACTGAAATTTTACCATATAGAAAGGCCGTAGAAAAGGTTGTATAGTAGACACGACTGTACCAGGGGAGCCGCCACCACCTTCTGAAGAGCCGCCCAGGATTCGGTAAGATCAGTGATAGATAAGCAAGTCAGGGGAAAATGGTGGCTTCAAAACAGCTCTCTTGTCCATTTTTTTAGGGCATTTTGGAATTTTTCTACAAATACAAAATTGCATCATGGCGAGCGTTTTTTTCAGTGGTGTTTTTCCTTCCATAAACTTCTATAGGAGGGGAAAATGCCAGAAAAAAACATCTATAGTAATATTGGCATTTGCCAATAAGCAGTTTTGGACATTTTGTATGGTGTTTCTTTCAGTCCAAAATAACGCAATGAAAACTTTAGGGAAAATTAAAATTTTTACACATTTTTTAAGTTCTGTATTCGACCAGGGTAATATTTTTTAGATGCAACCTTTTTTAAAATCTACCTGTGTATTTACACAAAAGTTTGCATAATCTGGGATTAGAGGACAATTTAGTGCAAAATTTTAGCGACTTTTTACTCAGATACATTCACTATGGCAGTGCTACATTTTAATAAATCAGACACAAGATATTGGAACGAAATATACACCAATCCTCATTAGAAGAGTCATACACATTAGACTCCTTAGTAAATGTCCCCCTTTGTGTCTGACAGAAGCCTTACCTGAATATGCTATGCGTGTCATAGAAAAGCACAGACTCTCCAGGTAATAGACAGTAAAGGGGTTAGCTAAGAGTGGGAAGTAGGATGTTAAGCAGTAGTTGAGAAGACCTATTGTAAAGAACAAATACAGTGACACTCGAGAACGCAATTTTCTTTTAATCAATGCAAGCCATGGTCACACACAGATTAAGAGCAACAGCCATTCCGTAGCCTCTCCCCACTTCATCTTGCTCTTTGTAGTTGAGAGGAGCAGAGACTATGAGAAAAGCACAACCGGGCTCAGGCAGATTTGCTGATAGCGATTGAGCCATGGAAAAAAAAAACTACTCATCCTCTTATGTACTGAAGACTTGATTTTTTTTGTGTTAAAGGGGTTGTCCAGTGAAAATCTTTTTCTTGCAGATCAACTGATATCAGAAAAATATATGGATTTGTAACTTCTATTAAAAAATCTCAAGTCTTCCCATACTTATTAGCTGCTGTATGTCCTACAGAAAATGTTGTACAGGAAATGTTGGCCGAGACAGGAACTTTGTATCGGTTTTCTATGAATCCCCATAGAAAACCTCTCCTGCTCTTGATAGTTCCTGTCTCGGCCAGAGATGTCAGCAGAGAGCACTGTGTCAGACTAGAAATAAACATAATTTCCTGCATGACATACAGCAGCTAATAAATATGGGAGGACTTGAGATTTTTTAATAGAAGTAAATTACTGATCTATATAATTTTCTGATATCAGTTGGTTTGAAAGAAAAAGAATTTCGCTGGATAACCCCTTTAAGATTGTGAGTTACCATGTATTGTTTACACTGACCATCTTCTTTCACAGGATCACTCCAGGCAATTTTAGGTGGTAATCTCATAAAATTAAATAAAATTGTATACTGAATAATAGGGATTACACAATAAGGCAACCACAAGGGCATAAGAAATCTGGAAGAATGGAAATCAGTAGTTTTGGGGGGGGGGGGGTTTGTTACTATGAGCTGTAAATAGGGTCATGAGTTTACTGAGGGGAATGATGTGAGATGTCCCTATTTTTTATGTTGATAAGTCCTCTATAAAAGGAACCTATTGTGATGCTCAGCTGTCTTTCTCAAAACTACTATATTACAATGTGACTTACAATGTTCTTACAATGTAAATAGTGACTTATGAATGCAATAAAAAATAACCTAATTTAAACATATAGATTTTCTTCAAAGCTATGTTTACATATAGTATTTACATCAGTCTTTTGGTCAGTATTTTTCCAACCAAAACCAGGAGTGAATTGAAAATACAGAAACTGTGCAAATCTTTCTATTATAATTTTGCCCTGTCAGTTCCTCTCCTGACCAAAAACTGCTGGAAATACTGTGTGGAAACGTAGTCTAAATGTGAAATAAAAATGAAAGTCTAAAAGTGTGAAACTATTGCTCCCACTGAGATAACTTTTATTGCATTAATTCCACACAGGTAAGCATAAAAACAGCAGGTAGCAACCAGACAGGCAATGACTGTTTCTTGTGATCTTACTTTTCCTCGGGCTTGTAAATAACCACAGCATCCATAGGAATAACTATGTATGCAAAATGGTATGAATACATATGAACATACCCTAAGAGTGGGATCATTCTCAGTTATATACCAGTTCTTATGAGCTGTAGATATAACAGAACGTAAGATACTGGACTGGAAAGAAAGATAAATTGTTGTTTTCTATTTTTGGTCTCTTTGATATTTTAAAGCGGCACTATCAGCAGGTTCTGACCAGAGAACTTGCTGTTATGCCCCATAAGCTGATTACCTTAGTAGCAGATCACCGTTCTGAAACCTGTCCACCTCCCCCGCATTGCCGAGTAATCCCCTAATTGCCCCTATGAAAATTATGTGCTTTAGAGCATTTGGGGCATCTCCCTCCTGCTCCGAGCACCAGCCCGCCCCCTCCTGTGTTGCCCAGCCCAGCCCCCTCCTGTGTTGCCCAGCTCGCCCCCTCCTGTGTCGCCCAGCTCACCCAGTTCACCGCCCCCGTACCGCCCACTATGCATATTCATATATGCACAGTGGCCTCATAACCACGCAAGTGCATATGCAAATTGGCCGACCGTCTGGGGCGCAGGAAGAAGAATCCTCCCCTGCGGCAAAGTTCTTTTCATCCCCAAGGTCACTGACATCCGTAAGTACATGTTTATGTTCATCTTGTCATGTGTGTATTGTTATTTTGTAAATTGTATTTAGTGTGTCCCTGTTGGGAGATCGTGCATTGAGTGGATGATGGGAGTGTGCATGATGGGAGTGTGGATAATGGGACTTTGCATGATGGGAGTGTGGATGCATGGAGTGGATGATGGGAGTGTGGATGATGGGAGTGTGGATAATGGGAGTGTGGATGCATGGAGTGGATGATGGGAGTGTGGATGATGGGAGTGTGGATAATGGGAGTTTGCATGATGGGAGTGTGCATGCATGGAGTGCAAGACACTCCCATCATCCACTACATGTCTCCACACTCCCATCATCCACTTAATGTCTCCACACTCCCATCATCCACACTCTCATCATCCACTCCATGTCTCCACACTCCCATCATCCACTCCATGCATCCACACTCCCATCATCCACACTCCCATCATGCACACTCCCATCATCCACTCAATGCACAATCTCTCAACAGGGACACATTAAATACAATTTACAAAATAACAATACACACACAAGACGAAAATAAACGTATACTTACTAATGTCAGTGCCCGGCTGATTCACGCATGTGCGGGAAGATGGCCGTCTCCGAAGGGACATCTTCCTGGCAGTTACATGGTGATGAGGCCACTATGCATATATGAAAATGCACAGTGGGTGGTATGGGGGGCCGTACACTGGGCGACACAGAAGGGGGCGGGCTGGGCAACACAGAAGGGGGCTGGCTGGGCGACACAGAAGGGGACGGGCTGGGCGACACAGAAGGGGGCGGGCTGGGCGACACAGAAGGGGGCGGGCTGGGCGACAAAGAAGGGGGCGGGCTGGGCGACACAGAAGGGGGCGGGCTGGGCGGGACACAGTGGTGCTCGGGGCAGGAGGGAGATGCCCCAAATGCTCTAAAGCACATCATTTGCATAGGGGCAATTAGGGAATTACTCGGCAATGTGGAGGAGGAGGACAAGTTTCAGAACGGCAATCTGCTGCTAAGGTAATCAGCTTTGGGGGCATATCAGCAGGTTCTCTGGTCAGAACCTGCTCATAGTGCCACTTTATGTAGCAATTGAGTAAGATTTGGCTTATTGATTCAACTAATTGCAATTTTTTCGGATACCCCCTTCACAGTCATGTCTTTTTTCATCACTATTTACTCTCTGTACAGCAAAACAGCTAGCATTTAATTTCTTAGCTCTTAGGTGGATAACCCCTTTAACCCAACCTACTCAGTCAATTCTTCATGGATACACAAAACATATACACATATTTCACAATAGATTTAATTCAATGTAAGAAGGTTTACCACATTAGATATATTTGTTTTCGGCTACCATCCCTATCCTAATGAAAATTTTTACCTCTGTCCAAGTTTTTTTTCCTTTCTACTGTGCTTGATGCATTGTCTAATAGCAATATTATCCAGGACCGTGCAATATCCAGGACCGTGCTTGTAATCCAAATCCACTGTTAAACCAAAACAAATTGAATCACTGCCTACGCTATGGGAATGGGTTAAAAAGGTGCAACAAATTGCGCGCTTCGAGGAACTGTGCAGCTGGGAAACAGGATCACATGATAAATATTTAAACCTATGGGAGCCTTGGACTATATTCTATAGAAACTACTTATCTGACTCTCTAAATCCTTGAAGGATTGTTTCAATCCATTGAGGATTTAACACTTTTCTATTGGAATTCTTTAACTTAATAGGTATCTGGCATTTACTTATACTCCATATTTCTATTTGTTTTCAGCCTAACTTAGTATCGGTCCACTTACTGAAAAATTTTGTTGTAGCAAGGTTCCTTAGCCTAAGTTTTAGCTTCAGTCTTTGAAGCTGATTAGTCTTGTAGCTAATCATATGTTGTTTTCTACAAAATATATGTCATCTCTTTGCTTGTTTTTAGGAGATTATGACTTTTACGTTCTCTGTTACTTTTTAGTTTTTGATGTATGCCCTACTCTTTTACTTGAGTCTATAATTGCATAAAATTACATAAAATAGTTGATTTTTGGTTAATGCATAGGACATCCTGTTGACTGTGTATTCGGTGCCAGGACCTGCGTGTCCTTATTTTTGTTATTTATCTAGTAGATGTTCTTCTATTTCTACTTTGTCTCAATAAAAATTTGTTTTGAAAAAAAAAAAAAAAAAAACATTTTCCCATAAGAAATCACTGATAAGCTATGTTCACACAATGTCAAAAATATTGAAAAGGCAGACGATTTTCTTAATTAAAAAACGTCAGTTTTTGCCGTGATTTAACTGACTTCAATGGCAATGCATTGAAGCCAATGGGAAGACGGACGTCCAATGCACACAATGCATTGAATAACAGACGTTTTTACCGTGGACGTCAAAATAATGAACATAATCATTATTTTCGGACATCATTAGCAAACAGTGGACATTTTTTATTATTTGTTCACACACAGTTTTTCTTTTTTCACTGTTCTTTCTCTGTTTGTACTGTTAAATTCAATGGACTTTTCAATTAAGCCACAACCAAAGGGCAATTAGTAACCCCAAACTAGAGTAATGACGTCTGTTATTTCAGACTTGAAATAACGGACGTCATTTTAAACGGAGCTGAAAGAATGTTGTGTGAACATAGCCATATACAGACAATTGGTTCCACAACCCAAAAATAATGATTTTTTTTTAAATAATATGTAGAACAGATGAAACAAACAATGAAAAATAGCTGAATATGTCATATTATAAGTTACTGTACAGTATAGCAAGCAGCATGTGGAGTATAATGTATAGTAAGTGCATAAACCTGAAAAAATAGCAGCAATTTGTAGATACAGAATGGAGATGCAGATCCCCATAATCCAGTAGTGTAGTACAACAGGCTAGAATAGAGGAGCAGGGCTGCTGTCAGAGGTCTGTGTGGTTACATGACAGCAAAGGTGAAGGGGTGTGTGTTCAGCATGGACCAATCAGGAAGTGAGAATCACAGAGCTGTGCAGGAGGACAGTGACAGAAACTTTTCAATACATTTGTGTGAGTGGCTGAGTGTAAGTGCAGGCACATTATAGCAGCAGTTTGTATAGCTTAGTCTCAGTGCAGGCACATTATAGAAGCAGTGTGTATTGCTGAGTGTGAGTGCAGGCAAATTATAGCAGAAATGAAAAGGTTGGGAAACACAAGGGCTGACTGAAACTGTAGGGAGTATGAAGGAATGAGCATGGCAGATATGGGCACATACATGCAACACTCTCTGTCTGGGGAGAGAGGGGTTAAAGCTATGAAGAGATTATCTCCACAGTCCTTTCCCCTGATGCAAGCCCCAGCCTGAAGTAGATCTGCTATGATTTCGAAGTACACCCAGTACAGAGAGATCTCAAACCAAAGCAATGCTCTTAAACCAAGTTACAATTTTGAAAAACTGAGCTCTTCTTTCAAAATCTCAATCCAAGTTACTCTTAAACCAAGGTACCATTGCAGATAGTTTTTACATCATTCTATAGATGATAAATCATAGGAAAAACTGGAATCAGAATCTGTTATCCAGTAATTAATGTTTTTTAAATCAAAAACATGTCCTTTCTTTGCCTTTGGCTATGTCACTGGTAAATCCTCTCTGTTTTGAAATCCTGTGTATCATGCAAAATGTATTGCTTTTTTATTATTTAATCTCTGCTTCACTTAGGAATAAACGGTTTTCCTGACTGTAAAAAATGCTAGAGGGACCCTAATAGATATTAATCAGTCATGGTATATGCTTCGAGACCAATGGCAGTACTGTGATGGAGAGTATTGTGCAAATTAGGATCCTCAGCAAAAGCAAATATACTGTAGGCTTACTAATCTTTAGGATGCATTCTCCGACATGGTGCTTTTTTTTTTTTTTAAAGGCAAAGCTTGATATACATTTTTATGAAAACAAAATTCTAGTTTAATCTCATTGATAAATAGTTATACATTTTTATTTTGAGGCTATGTTCCCATAACATAGAAAAAATAGAAATGGATCCCACAGCTCCGATAAAATGTAGAAAATTTATTGAAACATAAATAAAAAACAAAGTGATAAAAATCGCGCCGACGCGTTTCGGGTATAACCCTTGATTATGGGATCCATTTCTATTTTTTTCTATATTACTTTGCCGGGATACGGCCCGAGCATTCTCCATGTGCTCCTTCCTGACGCTGATGGTGCAAGAGAGACCAGTGTTATGGGGTTGAGCTGACAAACTTGCTCTGTTGTGAATGATATGTTCCCATAACATTTGTTATAGCAGCTGACAGCTGTCGTGTTTTGGCACCAAAATGACGACTGTCCAGAAAACGGCTAAAAAAAGTTGTTGTTGTTTTTGGTATATAAATTGCTTAATTTATGTGGTTTCAACTCTTTTAATTACACTGTGCAAAACATGCAGTTATGTTTTCTTGTTCCACATTAAAAATTGTAGGACCATTGTACAGTCTCAATTTGTGAGTCCATTTAACAGAGTAGCTGTGCCAAGATGACACTCAGAATAATAGGAAAAACGTCTCAAAGAAGAAATTTTACTTATACTGTCCAAATCTAAACATTGTAATCTAAACAGACTAAACAGACTAGGACATATTAGGGTACTTTTACACTGCCCAATATGGGATGATCACTGCATTGTTTGTTCAGCCATTATTAATCATTGTTATTGAAAGCACAAGAGAGATGTGCGGCCAATAATCTTTTCTACCGCCCAGAACTTCAAATCATCCGATGAGAGGGCATTTGCTCGCTCTTCAGCCGATCAATGTTCACAGGTTGATTATTGGCTGAAAGAAAGTTCCTAGGCATGATTGAAAGCGATAATCGGCCTGTATAAAAGGGCCTGAAGAATGATCCAGATTTATCACTGTGGCTATTGGTGGGTTTACACAGAGCGATAATTCGCCCAATTGATCGTTTAACAATTTTGAAGCAACGATTTGATTTTTTAACGATCAGCATTTAGACGAAGAGAAAAATTGTTAAAAAAATTGTTATTGCGATCGATTTAAGATCGCTTAAGCCCATTTCACACATAGGGTGAATATGTGAAAGACTGTTTACACAAAGCGAAATTTTTTAGTGAACGCCAACAACAATTTGAGAACATATTGAAAGATCACAATAAACGATTTCTCACTCGTCGCTTGATCGTTCACTGTGTTTACATGCGCCGAATATCGTTCAAGTTTTGAACGATATATTGTTCTATGTAAACGCACCATTACTTAGCATAATTTTTCTTTTACATTACTCACCGCAGGGATCCTGGTGGTGCAGTCCTTTTTTTCAAATAGAAACTCTGCACCGTTCTTTTCCCATGTACCACCCTGGCTCAGAGCACTGGGGCCAGGCCCGTTGCCCCCTAGTGTGATGATATCTGCCCCCTCTCTGTGACACATCTCTACTGATTCTAATGAAGCTGCGTTTCAGAGGGGAGGGGATATTGTTACACTACAGGGTGTCGGGCTTGCCCCCAGTGCTCCAAACTGGGATGGTGCATTGGAAAAGAGAAGCGCCAAGCACGGGAACTGGGCATCATATTAAAAAAAGGACCACACCACCGGGATCCCCACGCTGGCTCTGATCCGGTAATGTAAAAAGAATGTTACATTTTTAAGTTGTGAACAAGGCATGTGCCGGCACCAAAGCGCTTCAACTTTTTATTATCCCTATGATCGTGTTAATTCTGCTAATAAAGATGTGATTCAAGCTGACCTTTATCCTGAGTGATGGATATTATTTTTGATTTTGTGGCAAGTTTGGTTCCTGGCTGGGATGGGTACTCCAGTGGGACAAGGACTGAGTGAGCTAACTACTAACTAAATTTTTTTTTGTACATTCGCGTTAAAGAACAAAGAATTTTATCCACTGGTCCCAATAAGACTCGGTGTAAACCTGTACAACCCTCAATTTAAATAAATAGAGCAGCAGATGATGGAAAATACAAAAAGTAAATATAAATAGTGCAATGCCAATGCCAATGAATGTAAATAAAGTATATATATTAACTAGATTTGCATTTCCAGGAAAATACATAGTGCTTGAAAAGAGCGCCCCTTTACCAGTGACTTCCATTTAACCCTTTAAGGACAGAGCCAATTTCGATTTTTGCGTTTTAGTTTTTTCCTCCTTGTGCTTAAAAGGCCATAGCACTTGCATTTTTCCACCTAGAAACCCACATGAGCCCTTATTTTTTGCGTCACTAATTGTACTTTGTAATGACAGGCTGAATTTTTGCATAAAGTACACTGCGAAACCAGAAAAAAATTCAAAGTGTGGTGAAATTGAAAAAAAAAAGGCATTTTGTTTATTTGGGGGAAATGTGTTTTTACGCCATTCGCCCTGGGGTAAAACTGACTTGTTATATATGTTCCTCAAGTCGTTACGATTAAAACGATATGTAACATGTATAACTTATATTGTATCGGATGGCCTGTAAAAAAATTAAACCATTGTCAACAAATATACGTCACTTAAAATCGCTCCATTCCCAGGCTTATAACGCTTTTATCCTTTGGTCTATGGGGCTGTGTGAGGTGTCATTTTTTGCGCCATGATGTGATCTTTCTATCGGTACCTTGATTGCGCATATACGACTTTTTGATCGCTTTTTATTACAATTTTTCTGGATTTGATGCGACCAAAAATGCGCAATTTTGCACTTTGGGATTTTTTTGCGCTCACGTCGTTTACCGTACGAGATCATGAATGTGATTAATTAATAGTTTGGGCGATTACGCATGCGGCGATAGCAAACATGTTTGTTTATTTATTTATTTATTTACTTTTATTTATAACCTGGGAAAAGGGGGGTGATTCAGACTTTTATTAGGGGAGGGGGCTTTTTACTGTTAACAACACTTTTTTTTAACTTTTACACTTATACTAGAAGCCCCCCTGGGGGACTTCTAGTATAAGTGCACTGATCTCTCATAGAGATCTCTGCAGCATAGATATGCTGCAGAGATCCATGAGATCGGCACTCGTTTGCTTTCGGCTGCTGCAGCCGGAAGTAAACGAGTGCCGAGCCGGGGACGGCGCCATCTTGGAGCGGTCCCCGGCCGGCTTCAGAAACGGAGATCGCTCCTCCGGGATAACATCCCGGGGGAGCGATCTCCTCCACTAGACACCAGGGAGACGCTGGATCCGGTAATCGGATGCAGCTGTCATGTTTGACAGCTGCATCTGATTACTGTATTAGTGGGCACGGCGATCGGACCGTGCCCGCTAATACCTGCGGTCCCGGGCTACACGCGGCACCCGGGACCGCCGCGGTTCAGAGCGGGGTCGCCGCGCGGCCCCGCTCTGAACTCCCTTACCGGCATCAGGGCGTAAATTTACGCCCGATGTCGTTAAGGGGTTAAGAGAAAGTTGGATCCCATACCTTTAAGAGTGACTTGGGTCCCTTTAAGAGTGACTTGGGTCCCGTCCCTTTAAGAGCTACATGGATCTCTTTAAGAGCTACATGGATCCCTTTAAGAGCGACTTGGATCCCTTTAAGAGCGACCTGGGTCCCTTAACCCCTTAACGACATCGGGCGTACCCATACGCCCCCGTTGCCTGGGCTTTAACGCAAACGGGCGTATTGGTACGCCCGATGTTTCCCCGATCGCTGCGTGTTCACACACAGCGGTCGGGGAAGATGGCCTGCTATAAATCATAGCAGGCCATCTTAGCTTCACGGCACGGGGGGTGGTTAACACCCCCCGTGCTTACGATCGCTGCTATAGGCTGATCAATTCAGATCAGCCAATAGCGGCGATCGGAACCTTTCCGGGTCATCGGTGACCCGATGACCCGGAAAAAAATGGCGGTCGGTGCTGTCCGAGGATGGCACCGACCGCCATTACTGTAAAAAGCAATGGTGATCGCCGTGCCACCGGCCCGATCGCCGTGAACGGCCGGCCGGCCGTTCACGGCGATCGGGCCGGTGGCACGGCGATCAGAGTCCCACAATATAGTAAATACCTGCCCTGGACCCCTCAGCTAGGTAGCCGAGGGGTCCAGAGCAGGTATTTGTACATTACTCACCTGTCCCGGGCTCCTGATCGGCGTCTTCCGGGTTCGCGGCGTCCTCCGTCATTCCGTTCGGTCTTCGGGTCTTTCCGGCGGTCCCCGTCGTCTTCTTTCGGCTATTTTCGGCTCCAGCCTCGTCATTTTCCGGATTTTGCGCTCTGCTGCCCCCTAGCGGCTGATATGTGTAATACACGTATCAGCCACTATAGGGATATTCAGAATGTAGAAAAAGGTTTTTTTTTTTTTCCAAATTTTTTTTTTTTCTATTTTCCGCACCCTATCGCCGCTGAGTGTTGATCAGCATCGCACGAAAGTGCGCTGCTAATCAGCAACTCCTCCTTTTTGGCGTAGGGTGTTTTTTTTCTATATCCTACTGCCACGGTCTGCTTATAAGTGCCGCACATAAGTGCGGCATTTATCAGCAACTCCTTTGTTGGCGTAGGTTTTTTTTTTTATACTTACTGTAAAAAAACACGTAAAAAACACTACATTACACCACACTACATTGAATAAAGTTTGACACTACACCACTACATACCCCATATACCAATCCCCGTATAAAGATGGCCCCCAGGGTGTTTTCGGCGTCAGAGGGATACGTTATTATTGCCTCCGACACCGAAACAGCCAGTGAGGATGAATGGGGGGATCCTTCTTTCCTCCATTCATCCTCATCATCCAGTGACGTGTCTGGGAGTAGCGTAGCGTACGCTGCCCCCCAGACACGTCTTTTCCGCCAGTACCGTCCCAATAAGAGATGACGGTATGGAGTGAAATTCTACAAACTCTGTGAGCGTACCTCAGGGTACTCTTACAGATTTAGGGTACGTGCACACTGCGGAATGGCGAAGGATAACCCTTTGTGCATTCCGCAGCTGGCACCCACCGGAGGACTGATGCGGGCGCATGTCTCTACCCGTGTCATAGACTCCATTCTATGCACGGGCGGAATCCGTCGTCCATCCAAAGAATGAACACGTTGGACGGAGAGCGGAATCCGCCCGTGCATAGAATGGAGTCTATGACACGTGTGGAGACGTGCGTCTGCATCAGTCCGCCGGCGGGTGCCAGCTGTGGAATGCACGAAGGGTTATCTGTCGCGATTCCGCAGTGTGCATGTACCCTTAGAGTGTATGTAGGAAGGGACACCCGAATCCAGCCCCCCCCCCCCCCCCCCCCCCCCCCCATCCTTGGAGTTAGTGGGAAGGTCGTCCGGGAACTGATCTTCCCACTGCTGGATAAAGGTCACCACCTGTACGGGGATAACTTTTATACCAGCGCCCCCTCTTCCGGTCCCTCGCTGCCCTGTAGCTTGCGGCACGATCCGTAAATATCAGAAGTAGTAATAGAGCCCTAATATTTAGCAGCCATGGAGCGGCCCCAACGCTTCTAGATATGAAGGACCCCGTATCGCACCAGGACAACATTTTCCAGGTGACGTCCCCCACACAGGAGAACGGGAGACCCCAGAAGAAGTGCAGAGTGTGGCGTAACAGGGAGATCAGGAAGGACGCCATTTTCCAGTGTGACACCTGTCCTGATCCCCCCGGCCTCTGCATACTGGATCGCTCCAAGGCGCACCACACGTCACTGGGGTTCTACATTATCTAAATTCTGTCCCTTATTCCTATTTCAGGGGTCACGTTGGTCCGGGGATTATTCTGATCGCCATTATGGAGTCGGGAAGGAATTTTTCCCCTGTGATGAGGCTACTGTCATCTGCCTCACGAGGGGTTTTTGCCTTCCTCTGGATCAACACAGGTTGAATTTGATGGACACCTGTCATTTCCAACCTTATAAACTAATAATTGGCCTAATACCCCCAAATAAATTAATAATTGTCCCTTTTCCCCAGCTAAATAGGTATGGCCGCCATTCCCATTAGAGGATGCCATGATGCAATTATAAACCCTCTGTGCGGCCAGGCCAGTAGAAACCCCCCACAAGTGACCCCATTCTGGAAACTACACCCCATAAGGAATCTAACAAGGGGGGCAGCCAGGATATGGCCCCCTGGTGAGGGGCACATTTGTGCCATGAAAATGAAAAAAATTGTATTTTTTATTTTCACGGCACATGTTCTACATATGTGCCCGTCACCAGTGGGGTCCATATGCTCACTGTACCCCTTGTTAGATTCCTTATGGGGTGTAGTTTCCAGAATGGGGTCACTTGTCGGGGGTTTCTACTGTCCTGGCAGCACAGGAGCTTTGTAATTGCGACATGGCCTCCATCCTCCATTCCAGCCTCTAAATGGGGCTCTGTCCCTTTGGTGACTTGCCCTGTGCCCATATGGCACATTATGCCCACATGTGGGGTATTTTCGTACTCAGGGGACACTACCCTACACGTTTTGTGTTCATTTTCTTTTTTAACCCCTTGTGGAAATGGAAAAAAATCAAGGCTAGACCAACATTTATTGTAATTTTTGTAAAATTTTTACTCTAAATTATTAATCTTGTCATGTTTTTTCATTTTCACAAGGGGTTAAAAGATAAAAAAAAACATTTAATGTGTAGCGCCATTTCCCCTGAGTACGGAAATACCCCACATGTGGACATAAAGCGCCGTGCGGGTGCAGGGTAAGCCTCCGAAGGGAAGAAGCGCCATTTGGTTTTTGAAGGCTGGATTTGGATGGAATGGATTTCGAGGGGCCATGTTGCATTCAAAAGGCCCCTGTGTTGCCAAGACAGTTGAAACCCCCCACAAGTGACCCCATTATGGAAACTGCACCCCTCAAGGAATGTAACAAGGGGTGTAGTGAGCATATGGACCCCACTGGTGACGGACACAAATGTGGAACAATGTGGCGTGAAAATGAAATATTACATTTTTTACACTATAATGTTGGTTTAGCCTTGAATATATCATTTTCACAAGGGGTTAAAAGAGGAGAAAAAAAACTAAATGTGTAGCGCAATTTCCCCCGAGTCCGTAAATACCCCACATGTGGACATAAAGCGCCATGCGGGTGCAGGGTAAGCCTCCGAAGGGAAGGAGCACCATTTCGTTTTTGAAGGCTGGATTTGGATGGAATGGATTTTGTGGGGCCATGTTGCATTCAAAAGGCCTCTGTGTTGCCAAGACAGTTGAAACCCCCCACAAGTGACCCCATTATGGAAACTGCACCCCTCAAGGAATGTAACAAGGGGTGTAGTGAGCATATGGACCCCACTGGTGACGGACACAAATGTGGAACAATGTGGCGTGAAAATGAAATATTACATTTTTTACACTATAATGTTGGTTTAGCCTTGAATTTATCATTTTCACAAGGGGTTAAAAGAGAAAAAAACACGCAATATGTGTAGAGCAATTTCCCCCGAGTCCGTAAATACCCCACATGTGGACATAAAGCGCCATGTGGGCGCAGGGCAAGCCTCCGAAGGGAAGGAGCGCCATTTGGATTTTGGAGGTTGGATTTGGCTAGAATGGATGATGAACGCCATGTCGCATTTACAGAGCCCTCGTGCTGCCAAAACACTGGAAACCCCCCACAAGTGACCCCATTCTGGAAACTGCACCCCTCAAGGAATCTAACAGGGGGGGAAAAGAGGATATGGACCCCTTGATGACGGGCACATTTGTGCCATGAAAGTGAAAAAATGAAATTTTTCCCTTTCACGTCACATTGTTCCACATTTGTGCCCGTCACCAGTGGGGTCCATATGCTCACTGCCCCCCTTGTTAGATTCCTTGAGGGGTGTAGTTTCCAGAATGGAATCACTTGTGGGGGGTTTCCAGTGTCTTGGCAGCACGAGGGCTCTGTAAATGCGACATGGCCCTTGAAATCCTTTTCAGTGAAATTCAGCTTCCAAAAGCCAATTGGCGCTCCTTCCCTTTGGAGGCTCGTCCTGCGCCCGTTTGGCACTTTATGTCCACATGTGGGGTATTTCTGTACTCAGGAGAAACTGCGCTACACATTTTTTGTCTTTTTTTGCCTCTTATCCCTTTAAGAAAATGAAAAATTGAAGGCTAGAACAACGTTTTAGTGTAAAAAATAAATTTTTCTTTTTTCACGCCATATTGTTTGGAAAATCTGTGAAGCACCTGTGGGGTCCAGATGCTCACCGCACCCCTTGTTACATTCCTTGAGGGGTGTAGTTTTCTAAATGGTGTCCCTTTAGGGGTGTTTTTTAGGTTTTGACACCCCAGAGCCTCTGCCAACCTGAAGTGGTACAGTCAAAAATGACCAAATATAACGGAGGAGTTGAAATTCACTAGGCGCTCCCTTATATCTGAGGCTTGTGGTTGCGTCAAATAGCGCAATAGGGCCACATATGGGGTATTTCTATAAACTGCAGAAACGGGGCAATAATTATTGGGGTGCATTTCTCTGGTAATAGGTTTATAATTATGAAAAATATTGGATTACAATAAAATCTCTGCACAGAAAATTAAAATTTTCAAATTCCTTACACACTTAGCTTTTATTTCTGTGACTCCCCTAAAGGGTTAAAACACTTTCTGGATGTGCTTTTGCAGAGTTTGGGGGGTGCAGTTTCTGAAATGGGGTGCTTTGTGGGGCTTTCTAACATACAGGACCCTCAAATACACTTTAAACCTGAACAGGTCCCTAAAAATATCTGATTTTGAAATTTTACTGAAAATTTGGAAATTTGCTGCTAATGTTTTAAGCTCCCTATTGTGTAAAAAAAATGAAAAATAGTTTAATAAATGCCGCCAACATAAAATAGACATGTTGCTAATGCTATTTAATATATAATTTATGTGGTATAACCACTTTCTGTATACGCAAAAAAGTTTCAAAGTTGGAAAAATGCATTTTTTCACATTTTTTCACATTATTTGGGTTTTTTTCATAAAGATTTGTTATGAGTATCGACTCCAATTTACCAGAAATGTAAAGTACAATATGTCACGAGAAAACAATCTCAGAATCAGCCGGATAGGTAAAAGCATCCCGAAGGTATTAATGACTAAAGTGACACTGGTCATATTCATAAAATTTGTCTCTGTCATTAAGGCCATTTCAGGCTCTGTCCTTAAGGGGTTAAAGGGACCCAGGTCGCTCTTAAAGGGACCCAGGTCGCTCTTTAAAGGGAATCATTTCGCTCTTAAAGGGATCCAGGTCGCTCTTAAAGGGACCCAGGTCGCTCTTAAAGGGACCCAGGTCGCTCTTAAAGGGGCCCATTTAGCTCTTAAAGGGGCCCAGGTCGCTCTTAAAGGCACCCATTTTGCTCTTAAAGGGACCAAGGTCACTCTTAAAGGGACCGATTTATCTCTTAAAGGGACCCATTTTGCTCTTAAAGGGACACATTTCGCTCTTAAAGGGACATATTTCGCTCTTAAAGGGACCCAGGGCGCTCTTAAAGGGACATATTTCGCTCTTAAAGGGACCAAGGTCGCTCTTAAAGGGACCCATTTTGCTCTTAAAGGGACCCATTTTTCTCTTAAAGGGACCCATTTTGCTCTTAAAGGGACCCAGGTCGCTCTTAAAGGGACCCAGGTCGCTCTTAAAGGGACATATTTTACTCTTAAAGGGACATATTTCGCTCTAAAAGGGACAGATTTTGCTCTTAAAGGGACCCAGGTTGCTCTTAAAGGAACATATTTCGCTCTTAAAGGGACCCATTTTGCTCTTAAAGGGACATATTTTGCTCTTAAAGGGACCCATTTTGCTCTTAAAGGGACCCAGGTCGCTCTTAAAGGGACCCATTTTGCCCTTAAAGGGACATATTTTGCTCTTAAAGGGACCAAGGTCGCTCTTAAAGGGACCGATTTTGCTCTTAAAGAGACCGATTTTGCTCTTAAAGGGACCGATTTTGCTCTTAAAGGGACCCAGGTCGCTCTTAAAGGGACCCATTTTGCCCTTAAAGGGACATATTTTGCTCTTAAAGGGACCAAGGTCGCTCTTAAAGGGACCGATTTTGCTCTTAAAGGGACCGATTTTGCTCTTAAAGGGACTGATTTTGCTCTTAAAGGGACCCAGGTCGCTCTTAAAGGGACCCATTTTGCCCTTAAAGGGACATATTTTGCTCTTAAAGGGACCAAGGTCGCTCTTAAAGGGACCGATTTTGCTCTTAAAGGGACCGATTTTGCTCTTAAAGGGACCCAGGTCGCTCTTAAAGGGACCCAGGTCGCTCTTAAAGGGACCCAGGTAGCTCTTAAAGGGACCCAGGTCGCTCTTAAAGGGACCCAGGTCGCTCTGAAAGGGACCCAGGTCGCTCTTGAAGGGACCAAGGTCGCTCTTAAAGGGACCCAGGTCGCTCTAAAAGGGACCCAGGTCGCTCTTAAAGGGACCCAGGTCGCTCTTAAAGGGACCCAGGTCGCTCTTAAAGGGACCCAGGTCGCTCTTAGAGGGACCCATTTCACTCTTAAAAGGACCAAATTCACTCTTAAAGGAACCAATTTCACTCTTAAAGGGACCCATTTCGCTCTTAAAGGGACATATTTCGCTCTTAAAGGGACCTAGGTCGCTCTTAAAGGGACCCAGATCACTCTTAAATGGATTCATTTTGCTCTTAAAGGGACATATTTCACTCTTAAAGGGACCAAGGTTGCTCTTAAAGGGACCTAGGTCGCACTTAAAGGGACCCAGGTCGCTCTTTGAGGGACCCAGGTTGCTCTTTGAGGGACCCAGGTTGCTCTTAAAGGGACCCATTTCACTCTTAAAGGAACCAATTTCACTCTTAAAGGGACCCATTTTGCTCTTAAAGGGACATATTTCGCTCTAAAAGGGACCCATTTCGCTCTTAAAGGGACCCAGGTTGCTCTTAACCCTTAGACGACCCAGGGCGTATAGTTACGCCATGGAAGTCTGTCCCCAGACGACCTAGGGCGTAACTGTACGCCCTGGGTGTTTCTCCCGCTATGAAGCGTGCTCCGGAGCGGAGCGCGCTTCATAGCAGGTGGGGGCCAGCTGCAATCAGCAGCCAGGACCTCACCGGTAATGACACGCTGCAGCGATCGCGCTGCCGCGTGTCATTAACTCCTTAAACCCCGCGATCGCGGCGCGACCGCGGCGTTTAAGTGTGAGTGACAGGGGGAGTCCGCTGTCACTTACCGATCGGGACCCCCGCAGTGTGACTGCGGGGGTCCCGATCGTTGAAACGGACTGCCGGAGGTCTCTCACCTGCCTCCGTGCGGTCCGATCGGCGATCTGCTACACTGAGCCTGCACAGGCAGGCTCAATGAGCAGATCGCCGATAACACTGATCACTGCTATGCCTATGGCATAGCATTCATCAGTGTAGAAATCAAACTAATCTATGTACAAGTCCCCCAAAGGGACTTCAAATGTGTAAAAAAAAAAAAGTTAAAAACACTAACACACAACCCCAAAACCCCTCCCCCAATAAAAGTTGAAATCACCCCCCTTTCCCATTATATAAATAAAACATATAAAAATAAATAAACAAATAAACAAATAATATACCGTAGCGTGCGTAATTGTCCGAGCTATTAAAATATAACAAGCATCATTGCGAACGGTAAACGGCGTACACGAAAAGAGGGAAAAAAGTGCGCGGATTACCGATTTTATGTTACATTATATATAAAAAAAAATTAATAAAAAGTGATCAAAACGTCCGATCTTCACACATATGGTATTAATAAAAACTAGAGATCATGGCGGAAAAAATGACACCCCATACAGCCCCGTAGGTGAAAAAATAAAACCGTTATAAGCGTCACAATAGGCCCATTTTATTTATAATTAATTGCCAAAAAAAAGGATTTCATTTAAAAAAAATATATAACATTAGAGAATCTGTGTAACCTGCATATGGTTGTGTTCGGACTGACCTATAGAATAATATTATCATGTCGCTGTTACCATATAGTGTATTACGTAGACACAGGAACCCCCCAAACGTTACCATATTGCATTCTTTTTTGCGATTTCACCAATTTATATCTTCATAAATAATATATTTGGAATTCCATCATACATGTTATGGTAAAATGAAAGACGCCATTACACAGTACAACTATTCCTGTAACAAATAAGCCATTACATGGCTTGTAGATAAAAAACTGAGAGTGCTAGAGCTCTTAGAAAGGGAGGAGGGAAAAACGGAAACACTAAGATCAAAATTTGCGCGGTCCACTGGGTCATTTTGGGCCTGGTCCTCAAAGGGTTAAAGTGACTCGGGTTGCTCTTAAAGGGACCCAGGTTGCTCTTAAAGGGACCCAGGTCGCTCTTAGAGGGACCCAGGTCGCTCTAAAAGGGACCCAGGTTGCTCTTAAAGGGACCCATTTCACTCTTAAAGGGACCCAGATCGCTCTTAAATGGATTCATTTTGCTCTTAAAGGGACATATTTCGCTCTTAAAGGGACCAATTTTGCTCTAAAAGGGACCCATTTCGCTCCTAAAGGGACCCAGGTCGCTCTTAAAGGGACCCAGGTCGCTCTTAAAGGGACATATTTCGCTCTTAAAGGGACATATTTCGCTCTTAAAGGGACCCAGGTTGCTCTTAAAGTGACTCGGGTTGCTCTTAAAGGGACCCAGGTTGCTCTTAAAGGGACCCAGGTCGCTCTTAGAGGGACCCAGGTCGCTCTAAAAGGGACCCAGGTTGCTCTTAAAGGGACCCATTTCACTCTTAAAGGGACCCAGATCGCTCTTAAATGGATTCATTTTGCTCTTAAAGGGACATAGTTCGCTCTTAAAGGGACCAAGGTTGCTCTTAAAGGGACCCAGGTCGCTCTTTGAGGGACCCAGGTTGCTCTTAAAGGGACCCGTTTCACTCTTAAAGGGACCTATTTCACTCTTAAAGGGACCAATTTCACTCTTAAAGGGACCAATTTCACACTTAAAAGGACCAATTTCACTCTTAAAGGAACCAATTTCACTCTTAAAGGGACCCATTTTGCTCTTAAAGGGACATATTTCGCTCTTAAAGGGACCAATTTTGCTCTAAAAGGGACCCATTTCGCTCCTAAAGGGACCCAGGTCGCTCTTAAAGGGACCCAGGTCGCTCTTAAAGGGACATATTTCGCTCTTAAAGGGACCCAGGTTGCTCTTAAAGTGACTCGGGTTGCTCTTAAAGGGACCCAGGTTGCTCTTAAAGTGACTCGGGTTGCTCTTAAAGGGACCCAGGTTGCTCTTAAAGGGACCCAGGTCGCTCTTAGAGGGACCCAGGTCGCTCTAAAAGGGACCCAGGTTGCTCTTAAAGGGACCCATTTCACTGTTAAAGGGACCCAGATCGCTCTTAAATGGATTAATTTTGCTCTTAAAGGGACATAGTTCGCTCTTAAAGGGACCAAGGTTGCTCTTAAAGGGACCCAGGTCGCACTTAAAGGGACCCAGGTCGCTCTTTGAGGGACCCAGGTTGCTCTTAAAGGGACCCGTTTCACTCTTAAAGGGACCCATTTCACTCTTAAAGGGACCAATTTCACTCTTAAAGGGACCAATTTCACTCTTAAAAGGACCAATTTCACTCTTAAAGGAACCAATTTCACTCTTAAAGGGACCCATTTTGCTCTTAAAGGGACATATTTCGCTCTTAAAGGGACCAATTTTGCTCTAAAAGGGACCCATTTCGCTCCTAAAGGGACCCAGGTCGCTCTTAAAGGGACCCAGGTCGCTCTTAAAGGGACATATTTCGCTCTTAAAGGGACATATTTCACTCTTAAAGGGACATATTTCGCTCTTAAAGGGACCCAGGTTGCTCTTAAAGTGACTTGGGTTGCTCTTAAAGGGACCCAGGTTGCTCTTAAAGGGACCCAGGTCGCTCTTAGAGGGACCCAGGTCGCTCTAAAAGGGACCCAGGTTGCTCTTAAAGGGACCCATTTCACTCTTAAAGGGACCCAGATCGCTCTTAAATGGATTCATTTTGCTCTTAAAGGGACATAGTTCGCTCTTAAAGGGACCAAGGTTGCTCTTAAAGGGACCCAGGTCGCACTTAAAGGGACCCAGGTCGCTCTTTGAGGGACCCAGGTTGCTCTTAAAGAGACCCATTTCACTCTTAAAGGGACCCATTTCACTCTTAAAGGGACCCATTTCACTCTTAAAGGGACCAATTTCACTCTTAAAAGGACCAATTTCACTCTTAAAAGGACCAATTTCACTCTTAAAGGAACCAATTTCACTCTTAAAGGGACCCATTTTGCTCTTAAAGGGACATATTTCGCTCTTAAAGGGACCAATTTTGCTCTAAAAGGGACCCATTTCGCTCCTAAAGGGACCCAGGTCGCTCTTAAAGGGACCCAGGTCGCTCTTAAAGGGACATATTTCGCTCTTAAAGGGACATATTTCGCTCTTAAAGGGACATATTTCGTTTTTAAAGGGACCCAGGTTGCTCTTAAAAGGGACCCAGGTCGCTCTTAGAGGGACCCAGGTCGCTCTAAAAGGGACCCAGGTTGCTCTTAAAGGGACCCATTTCAGTCTTAAAGGGACCCATTTCACTCTTAAAGGGACATATTTCGCTCTTAAAGGGACCCATTTCACTCTTAAAGGAACCAATTTAACTCTTAAAGGGACCCATTTTGCTCTTAAA